>NW_027273875.1:17205000-17840000 GCF_046630095.1 Trachinotus anak | reverse complement strand
GCACACCTCCACTGTAACATCTGCATTTTCCGGTGAACTGGATGTCTGGAGGAGACATATCACATTTTTAAGCATTGGATGTTTTTGTATTTAGCCTTTAATTTTTCCCTTCAACAGCTTGATTATATTCCACAGACTGACAGTTGCATCTTGTTCCAGTTCTTCATTTAAGCTATGTGATATTTACACAAAGTTAAATATTCAAACTTTATATCAGCTAATGAATGACAATATCAAATGAAGAGATTCTGATGTATCATTTTATACACATATCCTGTTCGGATCTCAGGCCATGTCCTCAGAGGGCCTACATGAATACCAGAGGCCAGACCTCAACTATGTCTGAAGTTTGGGATTCGAATTCACTCTGGCCTTTCACAAAACTCACTAGAATCTCTGGAGTTTCTTATGACGTGGCTGAAATATTACCCAGGTAATACCAGCAGACCTGCCTTGCTCCTCCCGTGTCTTCCTGCACGCCGTCCTTGCTGCAGGGGCTGTGAATACAGTTGCTAAACGGGAGCATCTCACTCAAATGTTTGAAGTAAACTTATGATTTAAGCTCCCAGTCTTTAACTCACGGGTCTATGTTTTGATCTATTTAGGTCTGATGGGAACTTCACTAGAACGTAGGAGAAAGGTTTGAGTCTGTGCATGCAATTACATGTTAAACAGGTGTGTTGGCAGAAGATCGTCTAGACTGGCTTCCCTGTCCCCTACCTGCAGGAGAACACAGCTCACCAGGGGCCAGATGCATAAAACTCTGTGTAGCTCCATAACTAAAACTGTATGCACAAAACCAGAAATATGCATATACATTCTTCTGGTCAGAATCATAAAGGCATGTATACAGAAATGAAGACTCTTCCCAATCCATCAGTCTGTTAGGTGCAGAAAAGAGCAGCAAAAAAGAAAAGCAACTTAAGCGGTAAAGTAACTGAGTCAGAAATAGGAGCATTTGACTGAATTCTCTTTTCTCTCATCAGACAGATTGCTGTGTCAAATGAACCTTGATCTTTACAATAACCTCTGTAATGTGTGGCAAAATGATTTAAATTCTGTAAAACACAATGACACGACAATATTTTGTCCAGTCTACTGTACACCTATCCAATTATGTCAAATTGGGCAGTAGAGCAGTGCTGTATTTATGTTCCATTATACAGCCACAGAGGGTCAGACCCTTTCAGGGTCTTCTGGTACATGGATCTGAAGCCAATACCAAGAAGCCCGACAGTTAAACTAATTCAGTTTTAATTGTGATTAAAGCTGATTTAGTTGATGGAATGTACACAAAGATGTGTTTGACTATGAAATACTGTCTTCTCTTTATTGTGATGTTGTGCAGAGGTCACTGCTCCCCCACCAAGAAATAATGTCACATTTTTCATTTATTCTTTTTTCCCGATTGGTCACAGGCAGTTCTCGATACTGAGTCCACTTGTTGAAACTCCTCCCAGTCAGTACAACAGCAGTTTGTGTACTAATTAGCAGAGTTTCGTTTGTTAGACACAAACTGCTTTCAGTGAACACAACCTTCACAATTCATGAACTGTTTTCTCACTCACATAAAACCATGCATACACAAGGTTCTGTTTTATTATCTCTGAAACTGGGTACATTCAGATACCATCTGCCTGCTTCATCACTGGCTTCACTCTGTCACCTTCATCTCTGTCTCCACCTCATGTCATCACCTGCAGCTCTCTCTACTGCCCCCTCTGGTCTGAACTCAGCATCAGATGCACACATTCTGCTTTTATATCCTGAATTCAGAGGATTAACAGTGATTGATTAGGGTTAGGGTTAGTTATGCAAACTGATTTTTTTCCCCCCACTTTTACTTCATGAGTGATGAAAAAGAAGGTTTTTATCTGACTGGTAATCCTCTGCAGATATGTCCACACATCCAGCATTCACTGTAGAAGCCTGCACCACAGAGCAGGATCTGAGGTTACCGATGTAACTTCGGTTTAACAGATCAAAACCTGTCAACAGCCAAACTACTGACCAATCAGATCACTGGAAAGACGGACTCATCATTCCTACAGGATAAAGTGATCAATAATACACAGCAGTAGATATTTGTACAGATCACTGGATGTTTTGCTGTTTGTATTTCCATGTGTCCACTCTGGTTTTAAAACAAAGCCTCTAACAAACAGAGGCGAGATTATCATTAAATAACTACAAATAAATAAATAAATACTACTATTAAAGCTTCATTTGAACTGAACATAGATTCTTCAATCCCACAGGATCCTGACAGTGACGAAGCTTTTACTCTCCTCTTCATCACTGCAGCTCAGAATAATGTGAGCAGACTGGAAATAAAAAATAAACCTCTGATGTCTTTGATTAGAACAATGATCCACACACTGATCAATATTTCCTCATTAGAAATGAACATTTCAGTCTCACTGACCTCAAGTACTTCTCTCCACAAACAGTCTGACGTCACTTAAACTGTTTGATCTGCATCACATGTTCACAACAGTCTGTCCGTCATCAGACAGAAGAAGAAACCTGGACATGATTCATCTTCTAATTTACACTTTATTCTCAGTCTGACTTTAATCAGTGAAAATTATTTCTAGTCATGTCATGTCATGTCATATATTACTGATACCTGCAGATGTCACTGTTTCTTCTTATATCATATTAATACTTTATTCATGGTTCTGACAATGTTGCCTATAATTATACTGCCTCTTCCAAATGAACTCACTCGTAACCTAATAGTTAAACTCAGAGCGTACTGAACCAGCTGATAACCAGCTTCATAGTCCAGGTTATCAGGATGTGTTAGGTGTTGTTAGGTTCAGTGAAGCAAGACAAGGAAAAATGATCCTGGATATGTTGAACCTGCTTCGTAGTACAGGCCTCAGGAGAGACATCTGATCGGGTGAACTGGTGTCATCAATTTTCAATCTTATCTAAGGTTTAATGTGAAGTTTTTATATAGTATGTAAACATGTGAAATACGCTATAAAACCACAGATAGTGGCAGAGCTAGAGAACAACTTATGAAATATGAAATCTATGGCCCTGAATGCATTTTGTGTTTAAGATCCTACACAGTTTGGTCCACACACACTGCTGTTGTGCTGCCTGAGGAGGAATGTCTTTGACCAACTGTAAAAAAAAGTGTAACTGTCTTTGAAGTAACCTGTACCTGCAGCTCGTTACCAGAGAAGATGTTGAGAAGGCTGTCGTTCAGAGCAGATCTGTACTGGCTCAGCTCCTTCGTGCTGTCATCAACTCTCATTGAATGGCTCTCTGTCATGTAGCTACCTGTAGAGAGTTGCAGCGACCGGCCCTGCTCACAATGTTGCTGTTCAGCTGGATAGTGACTCTGCCATAAATCCAGCTCTTCCTGGCTCAGCAGTTCCCAATCTCTGCTCAGAAGCTGGACCTCCAGGCTCCTCACCCAGTCATCCTCCCTGTGCGGAAGAAGACTGTATTGCTTTGAATGTGGTGCAGCAGCATTAACTCCAGAGGGATTGGTGGAGGACATGGAGGAGTTGTGGATACAGGGAAGAGCATCTCTGAACCCGGCCAGTCCAGTTGAATCCAGTTGATCCTCCCGTCTGTGGTCTGGCTGAAGGTGTCTCTCCACTGTGTCTAGACTCCAGTTGGCCTGCTGCAGCAACTCCTGCGACACTTTGAGGTTGACCAAAATGGTGTTGAGCTGCTGATCTAATGTTATTTTGGACAGCTTCACTATCTCCCTGTCTATGTCTTCCTCCAGTCCAGATTCTTCTTCAACATTATCTGAGTAAAATTCTCCAAGCAGAGGACACATGTCTGAGTAAGGGTCCACTTGGTGGAGCATGGATTCTTGCTCTGTACATTCATCTCCTTGTCTGCACAGCTCTGCTCCATTGTTCAACTGTCTGTATAGCTGTGTGTCCAGCTGTGCGTCCAGGTGGGCCTGTCTTTCCACCACCGTTTCAGCCTTGATTATAACTGGCCTGACAGCTCTACAAACAACTGAGACAGAGGAATTCTATAATGGAGCTGTGATGAGTTATGTGCTGAGGCAGTAAACACACTTTTACATATTTCCAAATGATTAGTGGTGTAATTGTACAAGGGGTTAATCTTAAGCGTGTTCAGTACACACCGGAACACACATATGTTTGTGTTGTGCTCAGTACCGCTTTGCACTGGTTTCCCCACAGTGTTATGCTGTGTTGTGTTCCGAACTCCCAGCTGCAGATCTTGTCCTGGATAAGCACACAGCCGACCACTCATCTGTTCCTCCAGGGACAACCTCTGCAGCTCAGACAGACAAACAAGGTTATCATGTAAGAGCTCGTTTCCAGGAGTTTCCAGGCATTATTTCCCTTTTGTTGATGATTGTCGATATTTGTTCAGTCGACTTTCCAAATTCTCTTGTATATTATAGCAATTATTATTTGAAACAAGAAGAATAGAAACATCCATGTATTATCTATACCGCTTATCCATACAGGTGCAAGGCGGCTGGAGCCAATCCCAGCTGACACTGGGGGAGGGCAGTGGTTCAGTGCTAAACACTGCAACACAGTATTACTGGACAGAATTGCATGGCTGTTGTTTGTGGTAATTCCACTCAGACTCCACAAAATCAGAGTTTTTTTCATTTTCTTCACACTGTGGCCTTAAGGAAACTATCATGTTTTCTATTGCTTCAGGCTGAGTTCACTCAAATTACACAAACAAACTTTCTCAGTTACCCATAGTTGTGTTTTAATTTATCCAGGTTTGGAGATTTCTGTCTGCAAACACACAGGATTTACTGGGCTGACTACTCATATGATCCATTAGCAACAGGGAGAAAAGCTGTGTTTCACTGTTCTTCCTGGTCAATCAATGACATATTGTACAAACTAGCATGCCAAAAAATATGCACCTCAATATCCTCTCACACACACATAAGCTGCATTCCACCTAAACCTATAACTTTGGAGACACTGAAGCACATAACCCCAGACCCACCTTGATGTCCTGTTGCAGTGTGGAGCACAGGCTCTGCAGGCTGCATGTGCGCTCCTGCGGGTGCAGCTGCAGACCTTTCAGGACCACATCATAGTATGGCTGTGGAACCCTGCTGTCTGCTGCCAGGGCCCGGCCTGCATCCATCATCTGTTTGATCCTATCCGGGTTCACAGTGCCCCATGGTTCACTGTCTGAAACAATGTTTAAAACATACTGTATTCCAATTGAATAGTCACCTACTGTACATCCTGAAACTACATGAGACCTGAAATCAAAACATGGTAAATGAACAGGCAACTGAAGAATTAACTGCTGTATGTTGGAACCTTCGGTGCTTCTGTTATGTTCATTCATTTATTCATCTTTTCAAAAGCTAAGTCACGTTCAGCTTTGGTTTTCTATTCCTCCAGAGTTAAGTGAAAAACCAGAGTCCATTAGGTCAATCTCCATTTCAAAGGAAAACAAAAAACATGTAACTCTCAATATTATACAGACAATGTTAACTGTGAAAACATCTGAACAATAAGAAAGGTAACACCTCATTCCCTGACATGAAATGTTGAAGCCCAACAGGAGATGCTAGTAAGAGACAGCTACCTGTGTAGAGCTCCTGGATCAGAGCACACACACTGTAGATGTCAGCCTCCTTAGTGCAGGGCCGCTGTTTAATGACCTCTGGAGCAGCCCATCTGTAGAGGCTGAGGGGCAGGACTATGTTCTCGGAGGTTGTAACACATGTACTTTCACTACTGGACACACACACACACACACACACACACACACACACACACACACACACACACACACACACACACACACACCATGATTATTAAACTAGGATTTAGGATTCTCTCCATACTCTCTGCTGAGGGTAATCAGGTTTGTTGTGTCATATCTGTCTAGTTTCAGTTTCATTTTCACTCCCCTGATCATATTACAGTTATTTGCAATTGCTTAGACACTAAGAAGTGATTGTTCAGACCACAGCATCAAAGCCTTAACTTTTGAAATCAGGCCTTAAACAAAGGAACCAAAAGTACGAACACATTTTCTGCTTTACACTTTGTTTTCAATTCTAGAACAAAGACTTGCAAAAACACTACACAAGAAACTGTACAAGAGTAAAACCTTTCAGTAATTGGGAAAACTATTTTTTTTCAATCTGCAAAACACACTGTAACAATCAGCAGGCAAATCAAATCACAGGAGAAATATGATTCACCTTTAAAATGGTTGATGTGTGTTTTGTAACTTTGTGTCTAGTTCAAAAGACAACAATGAAGAACAAGAATGGAACAAAAGTAGTTGTTAACCTGAATTTTCTATTTTTACAGTTTTTCATCAAGAAACAAACATACATATCCAGAAACACACAGTTTCAATTAATAACAGTTCTTAATTGTGTTCTTAAACATGACGCACACCTGGACTCCAGGAGAAAAGTCCTCCAAAACAATTGAAAACTCTGCCACACTACATCAGCATCTCTGCAGGGGGTCATACTAATCCAGCAGCGTGATCCCAAATGGAATAAATAAAAAGAAGACAAAAATCGCTGCCTCCTCCCCTTAGAAAAGTTCCAGTGACACAAAAGGAAGCAGTCTCATCTGTATTATGGACCCGTCTCCGGATGATATCCTTCCATTGCTCAGTCTCCCACAGAGTCAGTTTCACCTGTCCTTCCCCCACCTCTGACCCCTATAGGGCTACGCACACACATACACAGGATGGCATAACAGTGGTTACACTTAAAAATCGCCCATTACATAAGCAACCTGGCTAAAGTGACCCTGATTCAAATATGAGCAAGTGCTACCGCAGCTTAATTTTGCACCAGCCAACCACTTCAGAACACTTAGACAGAAACTGAACACCAATCAGTCTGAGCCTTAGTGCTAAATGTTGACCTCAGGTGAGCTTCTGTGAGAACTTTGAAAACATGGAAGCAGTAAGAGTGAGAGGAGGAGGAAGATGTAGAGGAACAGGAAGACAGAGAGCAGGTGCAGGACAACCAGGCAATTAACATAAAAACATATCTGATGACATTAGTGCCAGTTTGGTGGACCATGTTATCAATCATGGCCTGACACGGAGGGGGCTGGGCAGAGAGTCCAGCCCAACCTCGGTGGCTATACAGTGGCATCCATAATATGCACATTTATACTGGAGAACAGGTTTTCAACTTTCTTAGAGATTGTACCTATGTGATTGTTGCCCGTCATTCTGCATCACAGTACAACACAATGCAGTCACCTATATTAGGTCAATACTCCTGCTGTGATGTAATACAGTTTTGATGTTATTGTGTACAGTTCAGGCAGTACACATAAAACAGAACCTAACCAATGTAATCATGTCCTTACATTTTCTCCAGAATTGCCAGAAAAAAACTCTTCAGGTTGGAAGGTGACATCTGTTCAATCATGAATAGGAACTGGCCATTTTCAATCTAGTGCTGGCAAACAACACCATCCTCACCTCAGATCACAACATTCCATAATATTTACTGTGTCAGTATATCAACAATCTGCCACGTCCTGTGCCAATACCAACTCACAATGAAGCAGCTGTGCAGGCCCCGGTTTGACAGGAGCAGTGTTAGAATCCCAGATCTTTGCTATGAATATGTGTGTCATTGTACAATAGATTACTGAGTAGTTTGTGTGGTGTTGCCAATGCATACATTCAGACAAAGCTGTGTGACCTAGGCAGTAGAGCCCCCATTCTGGGGGTGGTGTTTATAGGGCCATCTACCTATCTGACCCAATCTATTGCAAGCCCTATCCTTCTATGAAAATGTAGACATTGTAATCCTGTGTTTTTACAGAGTCTTGGATGTTGATGCAGCTGACAGCCTCCTGAGTTTATTTACGTTGATGACTAAAACCAGGTGTCAGGGCTGAAATGTTACAGTACAAAGAGCCACTGTGAATGACCCTGGTCAGCATGGAGGAAATATCAACTTGTGTGCCGCCATTAATCTGCAAGGAGTCCTCCATCATCATGCCACCCTAGGGCCCTACAATACAGCACACATAATCGCATTTCTTGACACACTACATAAAGTGGTTGTACAGCAGCCCAGGTTTGTTGTCGTCTGGGATAATGTTCCCACTGGGCTACTCTGAACTGAGACTGGTTCACCAACCACAACAACTTTACTATTCTTTACCCGCCCCTTTACTCCCCTTCTCTCAATCCTATTGAGGAATTCTTTTCAGCTTGGTGATGGAAAGTATACAACCACCAATCACATGCCTGCATGCCCCTTCTGCAAGCCATGGAGGAGGAGGCATGTGGAGACATTGGGTTTGAGTCAGTACAGGGATGGATACAACATGCAAGGCGATATTTTCCCATTGGCCAGGCCAGGAATAATAATGCATGTGATGTGGATGAGGACTCATCTGTCTGTGATGCAGTCAATGATGGTTGTGTCATCAGTCAACTTGATGACAGTGTAGAAACTGTGTGTGGACATGCAACTGTGGGTGAACAGGGAGAACAGCAACGGACTAAGCACACATCCCCTGGGGACACTGGTCCTGAGTGTCAGTGTGGAGGAGGAGGCACAGGCAATCCGCACCATCTGTGGTCTGTCTGGCGGGAAGTCTAGGATCTAGCTGCAGGAGGAACTGATGCGCGGGTGTCAAAGCTTCATGACGAGTAACGGTTCTGTGATGTTAAAAGCTGAGCTATAGTGGATGAACAGCACCCACAAGTGTTTTTCTGGTCCAGGGTGAAGAGGCAGTGTGAATGCTATCACATCGTCTGTGGTCCTGTTTGGATTGTTGACTGTTTATAAGAAAACTCTACCAGTGTTTGAGCTAAGTGTGTATGGCACCATCTGTGACGACTGTAAATGACAGTCGTCACACTGGACATATCATGTACTGAATACTGAGGTGGTCTGAATCAGACTATTGCTGATTAACAAGGCTAAAGAATCCCATTGTCAAATACAAATTCCTTGTATGCTGAAATCCTACTTGGCAATAAACCAGACTTTGACACTGATTCTGAAAACAGACATTTTTCCAAATTCTTATACTCTCATATTCATTTAAAATACTTTTCAAACTTAGATGCAGGAGGATTGGTGTAGGCCTGGGCCTGCCTACCTGGGGGCCATGAAGCCTAAACTGGTTAGTTTGGCCACCATAAACTGTGTCAGCACCACACTGTGGGATGACAGGGCCCTCATCACCAGGCATCTTCTGTGGAGGTAGTGCAGACCTTCACAAACCTGCAACATCACTGACAGCAGCCATTTATCCTGCAGTACTGGGAACTCAGCACGCTGCAAAGTCAAGGAGAAAACAACACACACACACACACACACACACACACACACACACACACACACACACACACACACACACACACACTGTATGCTACTGGATTGTGTTTGATGAATAACAAACTGTTGGTAAACGCTCCACTTCTGAAATGCTGACTGAGCCAATGAGAAATTCAAACTACTTTGGATTATCACATTAAATGATTTCTCTATTGAGTCAATTTCTGCTTGTTTGAAAGCGTGCAGAAATTCACAGAACATAAATAAAACTGCAACAAGAGAGAAAATGCAAAGGTAGTACCTGTGACACACTCCCACAAACACATGAAATGTTTATCAGTTCATAAAGCTGTTGTTGTAGATGCCAACGTAGAGGAATGTATTATGATATGGTAAGGTGTATTTTGGAGAATACTATCAGCCATAAAGTAATTTTGAGCCCATTTGAACAGGATTAATTACAAGATGAGTGTATTTAATGAAAAATATGCTCCTCATTAAGGTTACATTTAAATTGTGTTATATTATTAATCTCACTTTCAATCCAAACATGCTACAATCTGTTTCTTAAGATCATGTCTTCCATCTTTCACAATTTTCATTTTTATTTTTGTGTTACTCACATGTTCTCTTGTTTTAGATCCCTTACATCCTTGTATTTCCCGCAGCTGTGATTGTCTGCCGCACCCTGATTGGTTCCACCTGCATCTCTTGACTTCACCTTCGTAGTGTATTTGGTCTGTGCTCCTCTTCCTCTGTGCCGGTTCGTTTTGACCTCTGACTCATAAGTTCCAGCGTTAATTTTCCAGTTAATGATTTCTATTAACTTGCTTGCCTCCTGGACTTAGATTTTGCCCGTATTCTTACTGCCATCCTGTGAACTGGACCCATTTTAAACAGATTTGCCCTCTAAACTCTGCCTGTGTCTGAGTCACACTGCTGAGTCCTTAACCCTGTGGTCATCCCAGTGTTACACATATTAATTAAACTCATGTTATAGTTACGGAGACTATTATTATTTGTCTGAAGAAGCTGAGCCTCTACCATATAACACAGAATCGGCAAACCAATTTAAACATCCAGTGAGGTACACTCACATGTAGTACACCCACATGTAGTGCACTGTGTCCACGCTACACTCACATGTAGTGCAATATCCACAGTACACCCACATGTAGTGCATTGTGTCCACACTACACTTACATGTAGTACTCTGGGTCCACACTACACTCACATGTAGTACAGTGTCAACAGTACACCCACTGCTGTAAAGTGTGACATTTGACAGGGTTGTGTTGTCACAAATTAAACTTTGCTGTTGTGTGCTCACAACTGATAATGATGATGATGATCAAATGATGATGACATGTGACCCTGATTGTCGCCCACCTGTTGGCTGCTTTCCTCACTTGACTTGAAAATAAACTTTCCAGTGTGTGCCCCTGGGTCATGAGACATGGATATTACGCTGCCATCTGCGTTGATGATGACGAAGATTGTGACCATTGAGGGTGAGACGTGTCCAGCATTCCACATTCATAGTTTGCGTGGTGTTGAATGCACTGTGTGTCTGAAAGGACTATAAAATCACCCAGGTGTGTCTTTGTTACCTGGATGTGCAGCAGGTTGTGCAGTGTGCCGACAGAGACTCGCTCAAACACCAGACTGGTCCACTGGAGGTCATCAGACAGACTAACAGCCATCAGCTGCAGCAGCTGTGGGTGGAACAGCTGGCTATGTACAGTATATACACACACACACACACACACACACACACACACACACACACACACACACACACACACACACAACAAAAGAAGAACATACTAATTTCTTACTATTACCAACAGAAACCACCTTCAACCTCTGACACTGGACAATAAAACAAGGAGGCTTTAATCACTAACTAAATTCACCTGTGAACCAGGTACTTCTTACCACCATGAGGGCTGGAGGTTTAATTCACGCTCTCTCCTTGGCAATGTTAAAGAATCAATTATACAAGAATAATGAAAAATAGAATTACAAGCAGTTATGAACGGGTACCAAGCCCCCCACGCAGGTCGTCCCCCGCGCCCCACGGGCTCCAACAAAGTCTCCCCCTATTGTCCGATTTATGCCAAATTTGACAGAGAGACTGTGAATGACCTTCCAAAGGAGTATATAAAGTTTCATGTTGATAGCGTTTTCTTTGACAAAGATTAGGTCTATATCCTTAATGTCCAATGCCAATCATACATCTGAAATTGGTGCTAATAGTACTTTGTTTCGGGAAGATATGTAACAATATGTATTTTGACAGATAGCCATGAAATTTTGTTTTTTGTTTGACAATAATGTGTGGAACATTCGCCGCGGAACGTTCCGTGAACTACCAGGTGGGAATGTTTGCTGAACGTCCCCCGCCAATAGAACGTTCCCCGGACCAGATATTTTACCAAAAACGGACATTCCAGGAATGTTAAGAAAACATTTCAGGGTTCAGGATAGTATAAAGTGTTCAAAATGCAATGTTCCATCCATAGCATGATGCAAACAAAATTAATATTATGTTTAACAGTCTGTCCTGACACCAAAATTGTAAAGAGTAAGACAGCAAAAAAAAAATCCATATTCTATATTCAAAACATGCATTTTATTTATTTTTATTTTTTTGGTTTAAAAAAAAAAGTTTTTAACAAATTGAAACTTTTAAAAACACTGGCGGAGATGTAAACCTGAAGTTAGCATAACATCCGGTAACACGCTGCGTTGAGGTGCTTTTTATATCATATACTCACAGTCCCATGTCAATCACACATCTAAAATTAGGTGCTAATAGGACTTAGTTTTGGTAAGATATGTTACAACTTTTGTTTTGATAGCTAGCAATTAAATTTTGTAACAAAAAATAACAAAAAATTCTTCATAACTTTAGATCAGGTAGGTCTGAAGATTATACGTGCCAAGTTTCAAGCAGATCAGTCAAAAACTGTAGGAGGAGTTCGAAAAAGTATGTTTTGCATATTTCGCGATTTTGCAAAAAAAAAAGTCATGATATTCAGCGCAATTCAGGGAATATGACGATATAAGGTTTTTGAATGTGTGACATATGGTTTGTGAGTTATGGGCCAAAATGTATTTACCTTAATTATAGCGCACCCTACAGGTGGGCTTGTGTCATTTTTTGCGTCTGGGTTATGTGCCAGCTCCTGTACCGACCCTGCGAAAAGCACCACCCTACCTTGAACGGTTTAGGCTGTGCAACCACTTTTAGTGGCGGAAAAATAAAAAAAACAAGAACTGCAAGCAGTTATGAACAGGGTCCAAGCCCCCCATGCAGGTGGCGGAAAAATAATAATAATAATAAAGAGAAGAAGAATAAAAATATGAACAATTACAATAGGGTTCCCAGCATTACTGGTACTGGGAGACGCGTTGCCTTGCAGTTAAAACTGCCCTTTTCTTTCCTCATAGATTTTAAAACTAATTTTGCAGTCAAAGTTTTAATTAATGACAATCATTAACATAAGGAACACTCACCCCCCATCTCACAGTGAATCCACTTCAATACCTTTCCACATCAATTTCATCATTCAACCTTAGTAGAGAGTGAATTCTTCCACCTGCTCTACATTTTCTCATTTCACATTCTACTTTACAAGAACCACTGTATGCATGAGAAATGCGTGTGCATGGTATTTTATACATCTGGAGCCTGGCATCTGGACTGAGAAAATTCAAGATCATTTGTGACCTTTTGTTTCTATTTGATGTTTTCAGTAACATCAAATGCTTTGCACAGTACATTGCATGTATCATGTAAATCAACTTTAAACTGACATCAGATTCAATCCTGGTTTGGATTAAGGTGAAACACAATCACTGGGAAAGCAGAGCTCGACACAACACCACTTTCTCTACTCAGTCAAAGATAGTTTATGAGGAAGCATCAGTCTGCAGCACGACAATACAATCCCACCTTTGTATTGGTCCAACAATTCCATCAGAGCTGATCTATCACTTAAATTTCAGGAGTCAGTATCCAAAATGTCACCAATATCATATGTCAATTAATAATGTGTGTCTACAGTACTGACTGTTTTGTCAGTTTGTGTTTTAAAGTCATTTGACCCTCGAGTGAATGCTGATTGTTTCTTTTTCCGTTGTCAACGAAAGCCCGTTGCAGGTGTTGGAGGATTTTTTGACCAGTGTGAAGGGGTTTTAGTGATCAATGACAGGAAACATTTTGCTCCCAAATAATTGAAAGTAAAATAGTATGAAACTGGGTTGTCAGACTTCATAAAGTGGAGGTGAATGTACAGAACTTCAGTAGGCTACTGAACATAAGCCAAAATACAGTTGCAGCAATGGTGAGCTGAAAGCAATGTGAGATGTACATTCTGTTCAGGTGCTTCTGTCAACCCTGTATTCTGGATGATCGATTAACAAGTGCGCATGAAACAGAGATTTAATCACTGTCTCAAGTTAAACAGTATTAACAGTTATCTCTCCACAGTGTCAAGAAAAAGAGAGTGAAACCTTAGGAATTATCACTGTTGGTAAAACATGCATGAAAATGTACAGTCCTATCCATAGCCCCGGTCTGTGTGCAAAGGAAATTTTCTTCACTTCCAGTGTTTCTCTTGTTTTCCTAGGCCTTACTCACTCTCAGGCCATAACAATCTTCAGTGTTCACTGTTCAGCTTCTGTGACTGTTTGTTTCACTGTTATCCTCCATATCCGTTCCAGTTGCCATGGCGCCGCGGATGGCTGCCTCGGTGTGTTGGTGCGCACTTTTTTGCCTTATTTTCTTTGTAAATTCAGTTTTCTGCTTTGGTTTCCGGAGCTCTTTCACCAGAGAAGAGCTCATTAACATCAGAGAAACAACTCCAGAGGATTTTTTCCACCTTTCTCGACTCACCTGTGGAATTATTGGACATTTTGGTCAGAGGTGCACTGACCGCTGCTCTCGCAGTGAAACGCCGGAGGAGAGGAAAACGTGCCGGTGCGCTTGCGCGTCTACGCCGGCGCGGACTTCGCACACCGCTCCCAGGTATCTTTCTCTCCAAGGTGCGTTCACTGCCCAACAAACTGGATGAACTTCAGCTACTGGTGCAGAAGAAAAGAGACTTTTCTTCATCTTCCGTTCTGTGCTTCACGGAGACGTGGCTGTGTGGATCGATTCCGGACTCTGCGCTGGAGCTGGCCGGCTTCCAGCTCTTCAGAGCGGATCGCGACACAGAGCTGTCCGGCAAAACCAAAGGTGGAGGAATCTGCTTTTATGCTAACAGTGGCTGGTGCAGAGACGTGACAGTGATCCTGCAGCACTGTTCTCCTGACCTGGAGACTTTCATCATAAACTGCAGGCCCTTCTACTCCCCCCGTGAGTTCACCTCAATCATCCTGGTCGGTGTTTCCATCCCACCACAGGCCACAGCAGATACTGTGTGTGGAGCGGACCAACCCGGACTCCTTAGTTATTGTCCTTGGTGACTTTAACAAAGGTGACCTCAGCCACGAACTGCCCAAATACAGACAGTTTGTTAATTGCCCGACCAGAGAGGGGAACACTCTGGACCACTGTTACACCACAATCAGTGGTGCTTATCACGCCGTCCCCCGGGCTGCACTGGGCCACTCTGACCATGTCATGGTCCACCTGATTCCCACATACAGGCAGAAACTAAAAATGTGTAAACCTGTTGTTTACAAGAACCTCCAAGAACCTCCAATTGCACCAATCACCAGAACAAATTCCTTGTATGTGGAAACATACTTGGCAATAAAACTGATTCTGATTCTGATTCTGATAGCTGGGGTACCCATGGTCTTAAAGATAAGGAGGTAGAAGGAAAGCATAAACTTAGAAGATATTGTTCAAATCTAGTTAGTGTTAAAGATGAGCTATGTAGGTGAAAGGACAAGACACATCCATCCATTTTCTAGACCGCTTATCTGAAACAGGTCACTGGGGGGCTGGAGCCAATCCCAGCTGACATTGGGCGAGGGGGGATACACCCTGGACGGGTCACCAGTCTATCACAGGGCTGACATATAGAGACAAACAACTACTCACAATCACATTCACACCTACGGGCAATTTCGAGTCACCAATTAACCTAATGTGCATGTCTTTGGACTGTGAGAGAAAGCCGGAGAACCCAGAGGGAACCCACTCAGACACGGGGAGAACATGCAAACTCCACACAGAAAGGCTCCAGGCCCAGGGTACCCAGAGCCTTCTTTCTGTGAGGTGACAGCGCTAACCACTGCACTACTGTGCCACCCTAGGACAAGACACATGTAATATTAATTAGGTAAGAACATGTGACAATGCAAGATTTTGGTGTCCAATTGCATCTTGGCTCCCAGTAAAATCCAGAATCGAATTTAAAATCCTCCTCCTCACCTACAAAGCCGTTAATGGTCAAGCACCATCGTACCTTGGAGAGCTTATACTTCCCTATTTTCCCAATAGGACACTTCGCTCTCTAAATGCAGGTCTACTTGTGGTTCCCAGAGTTTGTAAGAGTAGAATGGGGGGCAGAGCCTTCAGCTATCAGGCTCCTCTCCTGTGGAACCAGCTCCCAGTGTGGGTTCGGGAGGCAGACACCCTCTCTACCTTTAAGATCAGGCTTAAAACTGTCTTGTTTAGTAAAGCTTATAGTTAGGGCTGGCTCGGGTATGTCCTGACCCATCCCTTAGCTATGCTGCTATAGAGCTAGACTGCTGGGGGATTCCCATGATTCACTGGGCGCTCTCTCTCTATTTCTGTCTCTCTCCCCCTCTCTCTCTCAATGACTTCATGCCATTAAATTTGTATTTTTTCTCTCCCGTAGTTTGTGCTTCTCCTCTCTCTCCCTCTCTCTGTCCTCATTCTGCAGGTCTCTCTGCCTCTGGAGCAGCAGGATCCAGATCCACCACTACTCATCTTTACTATTAACCACTGTTACCTGTCATTATTATTGATAACACCATTACCTACACAGCTGTTCCTGGTCTCTCTCTCTCTCTCTTCTCTCCCCTCTCCTCCCCCTCCCCCTCTTTCTATCTTCTCCTAAATCCAACCGGTCGAGGCAGACGGCCGCCCACCCTGAGCCCGGTTCTGTTGGAGGTTTCTTCCTGTTAAAAGGGAGTTTTTCCTCCCCCCTGTCGCCAAGCACTTGCTCGTTGTGGGAACTGTTGGGTTTTTTTCTGTAACAAAGTAAGGTCTTGACCTTACCCTGTAAAGTGCCTTGAGATAATGTATATTATGATTTGGCGCTATACAAATAAAATTGAATTGAATTGAATCTTCACACAGGAACATATACCCACTGTCAGACAGGACATCTGGAGGAAATTGGTGTGGCACTACTATGGTTCATTTGCCGTCATTGCACTGCTCATCATTTTCTCCTTGGCGCCAAGCTTACAATAAATACTTCTGCCTAAGACATCTGCACTCGTAGTGATTGTCTTTTTCTCCAGCTCACAAAGAATTTCCATCACACTGTGCAGGTGATCTAATTGTGGTTGCAAGTGGATGAAGCATTAAAGAATTATGGCACAAAATGTATTTGTCCATGCCTACTTGCAAATCAATTATAGACAAAAATATTACATGATATCTAAAAAATATTGTGAAACTCACACATTTCCCTCAGGAAATGCATCCTCTACTTTAAAATATTATGGACTCCAGCTTGAAACAGAAAAATTCCAGCTATGACAAATTCACTTAAATACTTAAAATACTTAACTCACTTAAAATATTTCCCTTATTTCTAGGAGGTGTTGATCTTGAGTTGGGGTTGGTCGGGTGGCAACTATGATCTCAAAACTGTTGTTACTTTAGGAATACTGCCAAACATACAGTTAACAAAAGCACGGCCAAATTGTTACTTTTCCACTCACATGCTGTCCTTTCTTACCTGCAGTAGTCTTGTTCTATGAGGAGCAGGTCCAGATGGGCCGTGAGACCCTCCCTCATAGTCTTCACTGTCACTCTGGAGCCTCTCCAGTTGTAACTGAAACACACAATGGCACACAATTTGGTAATCAAACTATGGATTAAAGAAAAAGCTGCTACTTTCAAATACACCTTTCTAATTCCTGGTCACATCATTTTATACCTGATCCCATTTGGCTAATTTTAATCTTATTTAATGTAATTATTTATCAGAGTGGCTGTTTAGCCTAGCATTACTGTCTCGGTCCTCTATGTGTGTCTGTGTGCAGTGAGTGGGCTGTGTGAGCATGTGCTGGGACTGGCCTCTAGCAAAATGCTACACTACGTTAGGGTTAGATCAACCCTCACACCATTGTCGTTGTCCAATCAGCCCAGTCCCAGCACACACTCTGCAGCTCTGTGCCCCCTGACTGAGTGACACACACACACACACACACACACACACAGACAGAGAGAGAGAGAGAGAGAGTATGGTATGTTATCACTTCTGTAATAACATACCATGTTTTTCTGCAAAGTTATGATCATGACTCTAGTTCTATGCTTTGATTGTATTTTCAGAAGCTGTTTTTTACTTTATCATGAAGTAATTCCTTCTCCTCACAAAAAGTCTGTGCAGTGATTTCAATACGCTGGACATTCTCTCGTCTAGTCATCTCCTTTCAAATGTGCAGCCAGCTTGTACTGGTGCTGGTCTACACTGAGTGAAAGAGAAAAACATATAGTCTTATATTAATTTATATTCACATTGGTGATTCCATTGGATTATAAATTACAGTGATTGTACAATGTGCACAATTTGCAATTTTTCTATTTTCGTCTCACATCAATGTTCCTCCACTAATAAAACATTTCCATATTATGTCTATTTAGTCTGTATAATTTTGAAATGCCATTACTGAGCATTTTATGTTTGTTCATTATCCTCAAATGCAGTGACAGTACAATATTCATACCTATTGACTCATGTATTCTCCATTCACTGATCACGCATATGCACTGGCAGAACAATAGTTTCACAATACAATTTGTACAAAGTCCTAAATTATTAGATTGACATAACTCAAGTTGTCTTAGAGCAATCCTGATTAAACTCAGTGAGAACCATGCGGCACTGTGTGCTGAACATTCACACCAATACACTTAATACTTTATCTATACAAAATAACAATAAATCAAACACACCACAAAACCTGGATCAATCGTCGCTGAACCGGGTCAAAAAACAGCTGAGTATCATAATAGCACCTTCCACTGACATTACCCATTTTCTTTTCTCATTACCTCCAGTCAACGTGTTTACTGCTAATTCTTTTTGGAGGAAATTAATCAACAGCACTGAAGCAGATTTTTTTCAGCAAAGAGCTCCTGTGCATTTACTATATGGTAGATAGGATGTTATTTACTACATGGGCACTTTGTGAATTTACAATATTTTTTGTGCTACACTGTGATGATGGAACAAGTGTTTGCTTGGCCTCAATCCTCTCACCAAATTAAACGATGTATGTATCACAGTCCCTCACAGCCTGTACTTTGTGGGCGTGCTCCAGTGGTCCCGGGCTGAATCCTGGGATGAAGCTAATCTCATTTTTCTAGATTTCAGAGCAGTGTGCAAGCTGAGTTTTTACTCACTGTCTTTATTTTTCCAGATCTTCACCTCAGACTTTGACAATGTTTAAGCTGTATGTCCAACAACACAACACTCATGCACATGGGAGTCTATTTTCGGGGACGGAGGTCAAGGAAGCTGCATAAATGCCCCTTGCACTTGGCTCATCTGTTTCAGAGCAGTGTGACCACTTTGTGATTGGCTAAGAATATTTTCATTAATCACAACACCCTCTCTTTTGGACTTTGCACTGCTGCCCCTACATGAACCAAAATAGCAGGTGACCTGAAGATGCCCACTCAGTCTGTACACCTTGCTCTAGTTGTTGCACTTAGGTTAAAATGGGGCCTGAGTCACATACTTCTGTTATCTGAGGACTATTAACACTGTGGGATATCCTATTCTATTGTGTGCCATTACTCTGATATTTGCCAAACATGTTTGCTTCTGTTCAGTAGTTTCCTACACTTTTGGCTGGTGACAGAGACATACACATACTTATCCATCAAATGTACTTTTTTTTTTTACACCTTTGGCTGGCGATAGCCAGGATTTTGGATTATGTTTTTAGGTTGTGCAATCGTCCCATTCTCATGCACACCTTGTAGGTGTTTTTTTTTTCTAATTTGACACAAGTGTCCATTTGGACTCAAGGATGAACTGATTAACCTTTGGTGGTTAGAGGTCAAAGATCAAGTTCATGGTCACCTCACAATCTTGAATGTGATATCTCAGTAACACCTTGAGGGAATTTCTTCAGATATTTGGTACAAACATTCACTTGTACGCAAGGATGACCTGATTAGAATGTGATGGGCAAAGGTCAAAGGTTAATGTCAGTGTGACCTCACAAAACACATTTGTGGTCACAATTCACTGCGAGGCGGTGATTCTAGTTTTCATATCTGAATCACTACAGAATGATGCATGCACAAGCCTAATGATTTTTTTTTAAGATGATTAAAAAAGTAAAATGTTGTTTGGAATAAGTTTCACTTTGACCACTATGGGTTGCTGCAGCCCCCTCAGCCCCCTCTCCTACAGTAATGGATGTCCAACAGTCTCAGGATTGTGCGTGACAACACTGAGTGCTGTGTTTGTAAACATACTTCTCTCTGCCTCTGGTGTGGTTCCAGCCATGGTTGAGTGACTTAATGCATAGTATACATATATATACACATATATAACATAGGTCTAGTTGTTTTAGACATTTTAATGTGGAAAAGTTACACATTATAACTTAATTGTCAGCCTTACTTGGTCATGGAGGTCAAAGAGCCACAGGTGAAAGAGAGCAGAGGCTCATCATCATCCTGCGTCAGATCGCTCTCTCTTATCAGGGGAATAGATGCTGGCAAAGCCAATGCCTGGCATGACTTGTTTACACACACCTAGGCAAACACACAAAAGAAAACACTCAGGCCTCTAGTCTTGCAATGCAATACAGCAGTATGTATTGTATACTTATAAGAAATGAAGCTAGTGTGTGGTAGGGTGACCCAGTAAAAAAGAATCTTCAGTAGTTTTTCATTTAAAGCCCAGTAAACTATTCCTATAATATTATTACAGCTACTTAGAATATATGTGACACTAAGACTGTTGTATATACAGTGGCCCTCAAAGCTGAACCCACTGCAAGTTAAGAAAACACATGCAAACAGACAAAACACAAACACATTCAGAAAACATCTTCATCAATTTGACTACACGTGCTGTAAATAGTCACAACACAACGGAAGTGTTTCCAAGGGACACTAAAAAGCGATAACTGTTATTCAATGATTTGTGACTTTTGAGGGTAACAGCATTGAACAACAAATGTATATGGATGTATTATGGTACATATATTATAATGCATGCATGCAAGTGCGTCCTCTGCGGGTTCCTCACTTTTTTAAAAGTTATTTATTCCGATAGCGACAGGAAAGTCAGGGAGAGAGAGGATGACATGCAACGGCCACGGGTCAGACTCGAACCCGTGGTCACTGCGGTTAGGACTACGCCCTCATGGTACGTACTTTCCCAGTCTATGGCTGTACCAGGTGAGCCACCCCCCTCATCACTAGTTTCTTCATCTAAACCATCGACTTGTCTTCTAGACCCTGTTCCAACAAGGCTGTTCAAAGAAGTTTTTCCTTTAATCAACACCTCTATATTAAATCTGATTAACTTATCTTTATCAACTGGTTATGTACCGCAGGCTTTTAAAGTCGCAGTAATTAAACCTCTACTTAAAAAGCCTACTCTTGACCCAGATGTTTTAGCCAATTACAGACCCGTATCCAACCTCCCCTTTATTTCCAAAAATCCTTGAGAAGGTCGTTGCAAACCAGTTATGTGATTATTTGTACAGGAATGGTTTGTTTGAAAATTTTCAGTCAGGTTTTAGAGTCCATCATAGCACAGAAACAGCTCTGGTTAAGGTTACCAACGATCTCCTCATAGCCTCAGACAATGGACTTGTCTCTATACTCGTCCTACTAGATCTTAGTGCTGCATTTGACACCATCGATCATGAGATTTTATTACAGAGAATAGAGCATATAGTTGGCATTAAAGGAACCGCACTAAGCTGGTTTAAGTCTTATTTGTCAGATAGATTCCAGTTTGTTCATGGTAATAATGACTCTTCTATGTATTATGCAGATGACACCCAGCTGTACTTATCCATGAAGCCAGGTGAGACTAACCAGGTAGCCAAGCTTCAGGTCTGTCTTAAGGACATAAAAACCTGGATGACCAGTAATTTCTTACTCTTAAATTCAGACAAAACTGAAGTTATTGTAATTGGCCCAAATCACCTCAGAGATACATTATGTGATAATATACTGACTCTGGATGACATCACCTTGGCCTCCAGTGCTACAGTCAGAAACCTTGGTGTCATTTTTGACCAGGACTTGTCCTTTACTTCACATATAAAGCAAGTCTCTAGGACAGCCTTCTTCCACCTGCGCAATATTGCTAAAATCAGACCCATTCTGTGTCTAAAGGATGCTGAAAAGCTAGTTCATGCATTTGTTACCTCAAGACTTGACTACTGTAACTCTTTATTGTCAGGATGTCCCAAAAATGCAGTAAAAAGCCTCCAATTGATCCAGAATGCTGCAGCACGAGTACTGACAGGAACTAGGAAACGAGATCACATCTCTCCTGTGTTAGCGTCTCTGCATTGGCTCCCTGTAAAATCCAGAATAGAATTTAAAATCATTCTCCTCATCTACAAAGCCATTAAAGGTCAGGCACCATCGTACCTTGGAGAGCTTATAGTTCCCTATTTTCCCAATAGGACACTTTGCTCTCTTAACGCAGGTCTACTTGTGGTTCCTAGAGTTTCTAAGACCAGAATGGGGGGCAGAGCCTTCAGCTAGCAGGCTCCTCTCCTGTGGAACCAGCTCCCAGTGTGGGTTCGGAGGCAGACACCCTCTCTACCTGTAAGATCAGGCTTAAAACTGTCCTCTTTGATAAAGCTTATAGTTAGGGCTGGCTCAGGTATGTCCTGAACCATCCCTTAGTTATGCTGCTATAGAGCTTCCCATGATGCATTGGGCTCTCTCTCTCTCTCGACTACTTTATGCCATTAACTTTGTATTTTTTTTCTCTCCCGTAGTTTGTGCTTCTCCTCTCTCTCTGTCCTCATTCTGCAGGTATCTCTGTTTCTGGAGCAGCAGGATCCAGATGTACCACTACTCATTATTATTGATAACACCATTACCTATGCAACTGTTCCTGGTCTCTCTCTCTCTCTCTCTCTCTCATCCCCCCCACCACATTAAGTGCTTGGAACGGCACCCTTCACATGAATGCACAGAGTGAGAGTGGGTAGGGGGAGGGTGTAGGGGCCAGACTGGAATTGGGCATCTGTCTTCACCTCTGTCTTTGTCAGTTTGTCTGCTTTGTTCCTTTTGAGTTTCTCCAGTGTCTCCCAGTGCCTGTTTTTGTTCCAGTGTTTTGCTCTGGATTTATTGCTGCCTCTGACTGGACTTTGCCTCCCCCCTTAAAGTAAGATTTTGTGTCTTCACCTTGGTTTAAAGCGTCTGTAAAGCAGAAAAACATATGAGCTCTGAGTTTGCCACACCACAGAAAAATGGCATATTAAACCCCCTGCCACATTTGAATGAATAAAAATGTTGCCAAGTATATAAAACTAGGTTTCAAACTTGTGAAAAAATAACCAGTATTATCAACTCTGGAACGCTGGGGGCGCATCTGCTGGAGGCACTGAAACCACGCCCATCGTCGGGAAAGCTTCCGCATCGCTTAACGGTCTAACAAATTTATGCTGAAAGGGAACATGACTGCGTCCAGCGGCTATAATAATTAACACACACACACACACACACACACACGCCCGTTATATGCACATGCATATATTTTCACATTAAAAATTGCTCTATATTGTTCGATGCCCTGGACTTTATCTATTTCGATGCTAGCATCGGTAAGAGAAATAGCTTATAAGCTATACACGGAGCTAACTTAGCCCATTTTCCACTGGTCAAAAAACCTGCCAAGACCCGCTAACATCAGGCTTTTGTGAGGGGTTTAAACGGCATTCACAGCCAGGTTCAATGAATTTGCAGTAGACACGGGTATTTATTGGCTACTGCTCCAATCGGCATTGATGTAAACACAAAACCCGGGTGAACCTGCTAATTTTCACCTCTTTTCCTGCTGTAACGTGTCTCAGAGGACACAGACACAGGCCTGTCACCTGTTCGGCATGGTGCTGTTACACCAGAAACTCTGTGGCTACACTGATCTTGGGGACGAAAGACTGAGCTGCAGCTCTGAAAGTTTTAAAAACAAACAATCACAAATCGAAACATCTCATATGGAGGCTCCGACACTTCGACAGACTTTCACCAGTTTGCAGGGCGGCTGGCAGCTCTCTCTTCCTCCACTGCTTCTGTGTGTGTGCTCTAAGTGCAGAGATGACATGGCTACATGCAGTTGTGTGCCCTCAGTCCGAACAGAAAGACAAACTCAACTGGAAAAAAAGGAGTGTATCGGCTTTAAATAGCGAGTTTACCCTCGTTTAAAAAACCCACTTATACTCGCTAATTTTAGTGGAAAAGGGGTATTTGATGAGAGGATGAAGCAGAACTGTCCTTCTGGTCATGAAAAGAATAGAAATGTCATGAGTGAATAACAATGATTATCTAGTCATACATTATTCTCTAATTATAATAACACCACACCGTTGGTATTGCAGCCTCTAGGAAAGAAACATTTTGGGAGGCAAGGCTTCTCCAACATGTATACTGATTTTATAAACAAATCTGTGAATTTGCTTTACAGGATCTTTAATAAACCCTTGAACTGATCCTTGCATTGTCTGTGAATCTGCATTTGGGTCCAGTTAAATGTGACAGTACCCTTTGAATTTAATAGCTGGCCGAACCTCCTCAGCAGGTATTTAGGCCCACTCCTCATGAGCAAACTGCTCCAGCTGTCCCCGGTTTGAAGGGTGCCTTCTCCAGACTGCATGTTTCAGCTCCTTCCACAGATGTTCAATAGGATTTAGATCAAGGTTCATAGAAGGCCACTTCAGAATAGTCCAATGTTTTGTTCTTAGCCATTCTTGGGTGTTTTTTTTAGCTGTGTGTTTTGGGTCATTATCCTGTTGGAGGACCCATGACCTGCGACTGAGACCAAGTTTTCTGACACTGGGCAGCATGTTTTGCTCCAGAATGCCTTGATAGTCTTGAGATTTCATTGTACCCTGCACAGATTCAAGACACCCTGTGCCAGAAGCAGCAAAGCAGCCCCAGAACATAACCGAGCCTCCTCCATGTTTCACAGTAGGTACAGTGTTCTTTTCTTTGTATGCTTCATTTTTGCGTCTGTGAACATAGAGTCAGCTCTATGTTCACAGACCTGCCAAAAAGCTAAATTTTTGTCTCATCTGTCCAAGGGACATTCTCCCAGAAGCTTTGTGGCTTGTCAATATGCATTTTGGCAAATTCCAGTCTCGCTTTTTTATAATTTGTTTTCAACATTGGTGTCCTCCTCAGTCGTCTTCCATTAAGTCTGCTTTGGCTCAAACAGCGAGGGATGGTGTGATCTGACACTGATGTAACTTGACCTTGGAGTTCACCTCTAATCTCTTTGGAAGTTGTTCTGGGCTCTTTGGTTACCATTCGTATTATCCATCTTTTCAATTTGTCATCAATTTTCCTCTTGCAGCCTCGTCCAGGCAGGTTGGCTACAGTCCTGTGGACTTTAAACTTCTGAATAATACGTGCAACTGTAGTCACAGGAACATCAAGCTGCTTGGAGATGGTCTTATAGCCTTTACCTTTAACATGCTTGTCTATAATTTTCTCTCTAATCTCCCGAGACAACTCTCTTCTTAGCTTTCTGTGGTCCATGTTCAGTGTAGTACACACCATGATACCAAACAGCACAGTGACTACTTTTCACTCTTTAAATAGGCAGACTGACTGATTACAAGTTTGAAGACACCTGTGATGCTAATTACAGGACACACCTTAGTTTAGCCTGTCCCTATGGTCAAATTATTTTCAATCTTTTCTAGGGGTACCATCATTTTTGTCCAGGCAACTTTCATTAGTTTATTTTTTAAAATGATTCTGTTGAACCACAATTCAAAAGCAATGTCTGATTTTCATTAGTTAATTTTCAGTAAATTTTTATGTATTATTCCTTTTTCCTTTTTCTTTCTTTAACGGAAGTGTATCAACAATTTTGTCCACATGTGTAGTCCTCTTTAGGGAGAGTAGCCACAGAACTGAATCATCTCCATCTATAGACAGTTTGTCTGACTGTGGACTGATGAAGACCTAAACTCTGTGATCCTTTCAGCTTCATGCTCATCAACTCTTCTTCATCCTCAGTCTCTGAGATCCTTGTTGTGAGACCTTGTTCACATCAGCTGATGTTTCTTATAAATAACAAACTTTAAAGGTGGACCATTTTACAAGTTATATAGCTTTAACCCACACCTACAATCTTTTTTTCAGTGACTGGACTCCATATTACAGAAATCTCCTAACTTGTTGCATCTATACAACATCAGCAAAATCAGGCTTTAACTGACTCAGTATGGCAGCCAGTTCTTGGTCTGCACACCTGTTGGAGTTTAGTTTCTGACCAATTTTGATTACACTCTGAATTGATTTATCCCTACCTTGTCTGTTGTGGATATGTTGTGTTTTGTCCACTGTTGCTGTGGTTTGCACCTCAGGGACACTGTGTAGATTTTTGGTTATAGTGAACATATTAATAAATCTTTATTTTCTAATAACTATTAAGTGTTCCCATTCTCTTACCTAGATACAGAATGTAAAAGCAGAAGGGGACTGGCAATTTCAGTGATGTTCAACATTAAGGCTTTCCCCTCCTCTTTCCTATGTGCCTGGGATATGAACAAATATCACTATATTCTTTCTCTCTGCACTGAAACTACATGCTACAAACCTACTTATTATTAAAAGGTCCCATATTGTAGAGAATGAGATTTCTGCGTTTTTTGTTTTTTATTATAAAGCATGGTGCTACATAAATACTGTGAAAGTTCCAAAGTGCTCAGTGCAGACGGCGCTCAGCTATGCCCCCAGCACAACCCACCTGGACCCATTGTCCAACCCCGCAGGATTTAGTTTCTCCAAGAGTTTACCTGACATTAGCTTTATTTTTATTGCAGCTCTAGACTATTAGATTTTCAATCAGTGCACTGGTCTTAGTGTCGTCACCAGTCTCCTGTCTGCAGTCCCAATCAATTCCATTTAAGACTCCACACAACTGGTGGCAACAGAAGAGTAGAGTGAGTAGACTCACCATATTCTTACTGTCCCGCTGCCACTGATCACCCACCTCCCTAATGTCTCGGATTCTGCTGCCACACACACTCCATGGCCTCAATGCAAACTTGAACTGTACTAATCCACACGGAAAGTCTAGCAGCCAAGGAAAGTGAGCTGGAGACAAGAGCAGTGACCTTCTGTGCTCCTGTATTAGACCTCAATTCTGTAGTTACCCCGACGCTGCCAGATGACTGACCACCGGCATTACGGTTGAATTTTACCTAGTTACAGTAGTAGGCCATAATCTGTTGCCTTTGGTTGGCCTGGCAATGTGCCACCTTGAAAACAGCCAGAGGCTCTGAGCCTCTTGTGATTGGCTGACTGACCTGTTGCTAGAGTTCCAGAGCGAACAGACCTGCTATTAGCATGGCTAAAAATAGCTCACTGCTTAAAGCGTTATTATTTTGAAAATGATTACCCTACCCAAACATTACTGAGAAATGCAATTAAACTTCATTCTACATATAGTGTGACTACTCTGTGACTATACTGACTGCACACATGGCAATGTGTAAATCAGAAATGACTTTATACTGTGTTCAGTGACGTACCTTTCCAAAGCCCAAACTGTGAGCTGTTGTGCAAGAAGACTTGCTGTTTGTCCTCTTCTTGAACTGCATGTCAACTCCACTGAAAGGAGTAGAAACACACATTAACATATCACTTGATTACACATTAGACAATTTGACTGTGAATTATTAATCACAAAATGGAGGTGATTCTAATTTTTTGATGTTATTCTTTCATAAATATTATATTATCTGGTAATATTTTTAGTGGAATAACAAGTTATCTTAAAGTACACAATATTTGTGAAGTGGACAAAACACAGTACCCACCACACAGACTCATTTGATCCTCTGTTTTTTAACATATCCTCTTATCACCTTTAATGTGTCTGAGTGGTTATAAGGGAGGGCATGACCATCTCTATAGCTCTGATCTGAGGTCACTTCTGCATGCAATGGCAAGCAGGGGAGGAGCATCTGTTACGTGCAGCCATGTGGGCGTGTTTACAATACTGTTCTTGGACACTTATTTGTCACATTAGTGCAAGCAATACTCCACCAGTTGGATGGTTGAAGGCCTGCAGGTCTGACACTTGTCAAACTGCCTGCTTGGTTTTCATTTACACTTTTGCATTTATTGCCTTTGCACTTCATGCATACTTATTCATTTCATTTCATGGTCAGACTACTATTCAACTTCAATAGTTGTGTGCTAGCATTAATGAGGTTTTGATAAAACACAAAACACAAGCAGGTTCAAGGAAGAAAGATTTGGCAAGAATTCCTGGGATATATCAGGATCTCCATTTCCAGTATCAAATCTTAGTACATCCCCTATAGCAGGAAATTGATAATGTACATACAGTATGTCACTGCATTAAGTTTATGTTTTATTCCATCTATTTTATGAATGGGGACCACTAGGGATTCCCAAACAGAAGAGTAGGGTTCTATGATGTCTGCTTACAGCACTGAAACAATGAATACATTTAGGTACGAGCATCTGTTTAGGCCCAATGTGAAAGTAACTAATTTTCAAAGCAACAGCGCTCCAAGTCCTGCTCAGGTGTGGTCCACAACATAGGGTTAGTCTTAGAAAAGGGGGGCTGTTGCACTCTGAAAGATGTTAATAAACAATGTTGAAGGAATATCTGTGTAAGTTGATGAATAAATATAGTCATGAGAGACAATTCTGGGAACAAAAACTAATGTATGTAGTATGTTCAGGGGATCAGGGTGTCTCCAGTGACTTTAATCAGGATTCCTCAAAGGTGTCTGGGGTTATGAGTTATGAGTGTCTGGGGTTTGTGCAAGCCCACTTACACAAATCAATATGACACTTCAGATTTTGGTTAAGACTATCCCCCAGAGCATGCACACCTAAACCTGGCGACAGTCTGTCAACTGAGTGTTGAAGACAGCTTTTGGTATTTGTGGGGCCTGCTATGGGAAGACTGGGCTCATGATTCTTGGGAACCACTTGCACATCATTTCCAGTCATTAGGCCAAGTTTCATGTCTGTGGCTCATTTCAGTTCACGGCAGGCTGAGCCACTGCAAGACAAATGATAACAAACCGACACCAGCACAATGGGGTTCTTCTCCCTTGGGGCTTGAACCCTAATAATAAAAAATATCATTTGAAACATTTTCCTCAGTGCAAAGTCCCCCTTTTCTTGTCTTGACTCTCCAATATGGAAAGTATATACAGTATATTCTTACAAACATTTGGTTGCACCACCTGACATTTTCGCGGGGTGCAGTTAAAAATATAGTCAAAAAATGACTGTCAGAACTGACAAAACTTTGAAATGTTGTAACACAAAGACTTGTTGAAAACATTGTATGAATTTCAAAAAATATGGATTATATCCATTTTGAAATGTCTTTTTAAAAATCTTTTTAAAAGCTTTATTTGTCATTGACCCAAGTACACATCTGCTTCCTTCTGCAGAATAAAATTTTAAAAAATTAATATTATCTTTAAAAAAAGTCTGGATGACAAAGTTCCTCAAAGAAAGCAAAAGACACTGAAAAGGAAACAGTATGATGTTGTATTATACATGCTCAATGTTGCATTTTGTGCACCATACCGTGATTTTATGCGATCCAGCAAAGTTACACGGTGTAACAACATGGAGGCTGAGCTGTAGGGCAGGCTACTGTTGAGCTTCTTCATGGTTGGGCTCTGGCATAGCTTCTGCATAGAGGACATGCAGCTCTCCAAGAAGTCACGCATCTAATGAAATAGAAGCAGTTTGTTTCCAGGCCTTAACAAAAAACTAATTAAAATTAGCAGAACACTGAGCAGTCTAATTTTACCTGGATACTGTTCTACAGCCCATAAATGGGAAGTGCAGAATCAAATATTTTTGGAGTTTGACCCATACTAGAAACTGAAAGAACTATACGTCACTTGATCTCAACCTCTGCTGCTCCACTAACATCCATTGAGAGGATCCACTCAGAAGCTCACCCGGGCACTGCCTTCCTGTTTTGCAACGCTGAGCCAGTTAAAGGGGGTCCTGCCTTCCCCGTCATGGAGTCTTAGATCTCCTCCAGCATCCAGCAAGCCACCCAGCACTGAAGTGTTGCAGGAGAATACACCTGCATGAACTGGGGTGCTCCAGTCCTTACAGCGACTAGAATAAAGTTGATGACATTAGTATGCTGTCAGGTGATGGCTATCATTCTCTGTGTTGTAATAAGTGAATGTGAACACCAGAGGCAGGACTACGTCATTCTTTTGAAAGTCACAAGTAAGTCTCATGTTTTGGGTCAAGTTCTAAGGTAAAACCAACAAGTCTCAAGTCAAGTCCAAGTCCTTGACTTTGCATTTTGAGTCCTAAACATCATTCGCCCTTCACCAACGTTATGCCCAACAACAGAAATAAATAGTTTTTCAAATTTGTATTTAGAAAGTTTTATAACATTTAGAAGTATATTATTCTTGGGACTAGGGTTGAGGTTTGATATCACTTGAAGTGAGTCTAATTTGTCATATCTCTTGTTGAATGTATTTGTCTGCAGCTTTCATCATTTGTAACAAACGTTAAAAATAAATAAACAAATAAAACAAAGATTTAACTGAGATCTATCGCTCTTTTTGGCTGTGAGGGCAGACATTTTGAGTGGTAAAATGTTTCTCTTAACCCATATAAACCTGAAAACTAAAATCTTCACAGTTGTATGTATGTAATCTATCAAGTTACATCTTACGTTCTGTCTATCATGTCTATAAGACTCATGTAAGTAGTGAAGACTTTGAAGGAATTTAATAAAAGGTACTAAGTGTATTTTGTCATACTTAGCGGATGAATTCTTGAGTTCTGGCCAAGAGTGTGTTTGTGAGGTCACAGTCACCTTGACATTTGACATTTGACCACTAAATTCTCATCAGTTCTTCCTCCAAGTCACTGTTTGTGTCAAATCTGTCTGCTTTGCTCTAAATCTAATTTATAGGGAGGGACATAATGAGACAACAGACATTAATGAGACAAGCAGGTAACTTGCACCATTAACATTAGCTGTTGTAATTTGTGGTGTAGTGGTTAGAACTGTTGCCTCACAGCAAGTAGGTCCTGGGTGAAACCCTGGGCCTGGGGCCTTTCTGTGTGTCTGTCTCTAAAGCCCTGTGATAGGCTGGTGTCTTGTCCAGGGTGTACTAAGCCCTTGCCCCATGTCAGCTGGGATTGGCTCCAGCGCCACCACGACCCTGTACGGATAAGCAGTATAGATAATGAATGGATGGGTGTAGTCATTTGCCATCTGAGACCTTTTAACCGGAAAGAGAGAAAAAGTCTAGTTATCAGTATATTTTAATGTCAGATGTGCCAATGTGGACTGTCAGCACACTTGTCCCACTTGCTTGCACTGAGCTGTTTGGAGTGATTCAAGATCTGTTATTGGAAATATGAAGAGTTGATACACTGCACACATTTTTATAACATTTTGAATCTTTGGGCTTGAGGAGAACATCAAGTCATTTATAGTCAAAACAGAAGTCCAAGTCACGTCACAAGTCACTGGTGTTACAGTTAAAGCCAAGCTGCAGGTCTAAGTCATCAGATTCATGGCTAAAGACTTATCACCATGTCACTCAACTCAACCCTGTGGGATACATTGGTTCTTCCTAAAACTCAAAATTGCTTTTAAAACAGAATAATTCCATCAATATAAACAACACTTCAGAAGCAAGCATTTTGAAAAAGGGCAAGCTATTTGCAGTTTGTATCCTTACAGTGAATGCCAGGCCCAGACTTACTGGTTAGGGTCAGCTCCATAATGAAGGAGTAGCTCCGTCACTTTCACTTGGCCCAACAGAGCAGCACAGAACAGTGGACTCTGACCCAGGTGATTCACACAGTTCACATCAACCCCTGGAACACATCAGAAAACACTAAGACCATGTTTTTGTTCTTATTTTCAAGTGTAGGTGTCCCTTTGTCTTAAAGGTGCTATTGGTAGGTTTTACTAATGCTTCATAGTATTAACAGCGGTTTACTTACCAGTCTAGGAGAAATGTTGTGAGTTCAGCATCAAACTTTATTCCTTTCCTTACTGAGAGCTGTCTCCAGAGGCGGAAAACAACCCTTTTGTTTTGCTTTGGTTTTCCATCACTTCTTTTCTTCTACTTAGCATACTAAGTAGTAGAGTAGTAATGCTAACGATGGCTATGTAGCAACAGCAAAACTTACAAGTAGCTCCTTTAAGCACTGGGTGTCACATTCTAGAAGAGTATGGAACTCATCTTCATTTGCATGATGCCAAACTAGATGTTTTACTGGTACAATTACAATACAATAGTTGTTCTGTCACAGTAACTAAGTTGCATACCCTTCTTCAGCAGTTTCTCCAACTTGGTTAGGTTTCCCTCCAAAGTGTATTTGTGCAGCTGAGCATGTTCACCTCCAGTGGTAACAACACCCACATGTACAGGACAGGGGAATGGCAACGAGATCATCCTGTTTCATCTGGTCGACCAAGTTGTCAGCAGAGGCCACTGTCAGCACAGTGAGGTCAAACTCGTTACAGCCTGTTTGTCTTTATGGGTGCTTTCATGCATAACGTGTTTGGTACAGTTCAAACACTAGTGATCTTTATAATTATGCAAGATCATTTGGTAACAATGGTAACACATACTGTAGTGTTTGTAGACTTGGACTGCCCAGCATTCTTCATCAGAATGTAGTAAGGAAAATGAAGGTGTGTTGGTCTTAGTCCACATGTTTCAGTTTCCTCACTTAAAAGTGAGTGAAATGTGTATACCATTTACAATGTTAGCTTATTTTACAGGATTTTTCAGGATCACTCTGATCCTCTCATTTTATGCATGTGGGTCAGTTAACTAGTTATCAGGAGTACTCCAAGCTCTGGTGGAGCAATGAACTGGGGATATGATTAGACTTAGGAGACATGACTACATGTAAAGTCAATGAAAAGTAGCACTTGTGAATAGTCACTGCTCTCTGGGGGTTGTTCTTTGTGTCTTGAGTTTAATTAAAAGTTCCTTTTTTTGCTTGACTTGGGTATGGGTAATTGAGTATTTATACAATTAAGTATTTATATACTGCAATATTGCTAATTGTCCTCAAGCAAAGGATCAGATTTTAAGTTATTTAACATTAATGTTTCTCAGAGCACTGCTAGAAACAGGTTCTGTGGGGTCACTGATCGTAACAGCTAGAGCTAACATTATCAAAATACACAGTGTATCACATACAGCAGCGCAGTGACAGAATAACAATAGCTAAAAAAAATCAGCAGATCGCACAGTCCCAGAATACACGTGACAATGATAAATATTAGCAAAACTGCTGATGGGATGCTAGCTAGCTAACATCGTGTAACTTCTGGAAAAAATACTAAACCAGGAAAATTATATTAACTGCCAAAAATACTCCAGTCTTATATGTACTTTTACATGCCTCATAAGTACTACTGAGAAGTAAAATTAAAACTTACATACAAGCAGCAGTTATTTTAGCTCTTCTTTTAGCAGAAAACTGTGCGTTTTATTGAAGGGGTCCTTGCTCCCCTGACGTCACCGTCTTCTTGGTCTGTCGTTCCCGCCTCTCTCCACCTGACAGATGCTCAGTAAGTCCTGTACAAAGCAGGGAGGTGCGGCAAGCCAACTGAGCGGCTGTGTATACTTAGAGCATGTGTGCGAAGTTCCTGAAGTGACGTTTTTCTGATCGCTTTACCCCCACTTAATGAGCAAAACTGACAATCCAGCCAGGTCGAAGGACCAACGGAAACAAGAAACAAAGCCCAAAATACAGAAAAACACAACGATAAAATTGCATGGCCTCTGATGGACAGTGGAGAAAGAAGCCTTGACGAGCTCAGTGATTGCCCACCTCTTACTCTATCCAAAGCAGCTCATGCTCGAAAAATGACCAGACCTCTCCGACTGCTACTCATTCACCCCCGATTTGACAATCATGACCAAAAGACGGCGGATTTGTACTCGAAGATAATACTCGAAAATACAGTGATGATTGCTAATCTCTCAAAGCCGATTGAGTACAACGCTGCAATGGTGACAGAATGTAAGGACAAGATTTCTGTTCTGGAAACACAGGTGTCCATCTTACAAAAAGAAGGCGAGGAACTCAAATAGAGGTCAAGGGAACTGGACCGGTACGAGCAACGGTGGAATTTGAGGATTAGGGGAATGAAGGAGAAGATGGATGAAAACATCACACATGGTGTGGTTCGACTACTTGGGAAAATTGCTCCAGAACGGTCAAAGAAAATGGACAAGTATGTCGACACCGTACATCGCTTGGGGAGGAAAGAGGAGAAGAGAACCCGCCAGGTGATTGTACAGTTCATTAAACACCAGCGCCGAGACATGGAGGATGGAGGATGACCAAAACGTCGCAGGTCTGTGAGACTGCGCGGTTCCGTTTCGCAGAGGACCTACCGCGGGAGAACAGATTCTGCAAGTAAGGAAAGCTGGTGAAGAGGCATATACTGCGATTCAGCGGCTTCATAAATGGTCGCCGCATTTATGCCGAAGAATGAGAGATTGACATGTATAGACCTATAGACATGGAAAGAAATCTGGAAATACAGTTAATAGTGGGGTATGTCTTTTTATTTTTTGTTTTTTATTTGAGAGGATCAACCACAGTTTCTAATTTTCTACTTCTAAAAGAGAGCTAAGAACGCTTTCCTACTCCCATTGTTGTTACTGCTGCTACTACTACTACTGTTGTTCTTTTTTGAACCGCAGTAACTTGTTATTTGGCAATGTTGAAAACGACACTAGTATTTCTTTACACGCAAGAGACGGCCCATTGTGAAGAGGCTCGCTGCATTTTTTTATTCATGTGATGCTAGTGCCACCTTCTGGTCGAATCTTGTTCAGCCATGGCTCCAGTTGTTCTGGCGGTGTCGCCATATGTTTCAATAGATGTCCTTGAAAAGTAGTTCCTTTCAAAGCTGGCGAGCTTGGTCATTTTCTGGCTGTCGTGTTAAATGTTGAAGGAAACTGTGTTGTTGTTTAATGTCTTTGGTTATACTAACAGTAGCCAAAACAGTGACAGATATTATTTCTTAATACAAGGAAGTGTATCACACCAAGTTTATTTTGATTGGTGGGGACCTAAATTTAACATCTAATGAATGGCAGGATAGATGTCGTTCAAGGTATAATACCAACTAGTGGAATCCAATTTTATTTGATTTTGTAAAGTCCAACACACTAATAGACATTTGGAAAGATGTTTTCATGCATCCAGTTTTCATGGATCAAACCAAATGGTAGCAAATCCAAAATAGATTTATGGTTAGCAACATCTGATACTGTAAAGTATGTTTCATATGTATCAATTTCTACTGCTCTATGAATAGATCACTGTTTAATACATGTTACATTAAATCCTGAAAACAAGACTAGATATAAAAAAGATTATTGGAAGTTTAATGCAGACCTGATAAAAGATGAGGGTTATGTCAAGACCGTCAAAGACTTACTACAGAAAGTCCAGTTGTTGCAGCAGTAGATGGGAGTATCTTAAATTTAAGAAGTTTTCAGTAACATTTAGGAAATCTGAATTTAGACAACAGAAGGAATATGAGATCCAATTATTTCAGGACCTAAACAAATGTTGTCATAAGAATTTAATAACTGATGTTGATAAAAAGCATTTTCATTACCCTACAGGCCAAGTTAGATAACTTGTATCGCTAAGAGCAAAAGGTACTTATATAAGATCTTGGACTAAATGGATAGAGGAAGGAGAGAAAAATACATCTTATTTTAGTGGATTAGAAAAAGAGAGACAGGATACAAAGAGAATTAATAACATATGTGTAATCTGACCACTTGTTTTGTTTCTTCAATTTTATATTTATTTATTTTATTTTATTTTATTATTTTTTATGACTTACAATGCTCTTATTTTACTTGTAATTATCTTGAATGTGATTTATGCCTGTTTAATTGTGTAATAAAGATTGGGGGTGGGCACTGTATAAAGATGGACAACATGACAGCTTAGGAGTGACGCCAAAGTATCTCAATCGTCCACTGGTGGCTGGTTACAGTACAGGTCCTGTTAATGAAATTCTGTCAATCACCAAATCCTGTTGTATTAGTAAGTGACTGGGTTCAGGCATAAAGAAATCAAACCTACGTTTCCATGACACTCATACTTTGTTATGTTTATTGTGAAGTGACCAGGACAAAGGAGGAGTTAGTTTTTTATTATAGCCATTATTATTATTATTATTATTATTCACTGGTAACACATACTTAAACTGATCTCAAACTGATCAATATACTTTAAATTCACTGATGTGTACAGTTATTACAGGAGCCGGTCCCAAGGCCACAGCCCAAGTGTCAACCCACTGTGATGTCATCCATTGGTTTGTGAACTGCCGCTTTGAAGCCTCAGCTGCGGTCGAAAAGTCTTTTTTGTTTAGGAAGGTTCCTAACTGGATGAAATGACCTGGAAGTATCTAAGCAGCAGCCATGATAAGAGCTGTTCGAAATCTCTAATTGATAAGAAAAGGAGCTTTAATGCTTTAATTTGATCTCCTTTAGCATACGACAAACTGGACCTTTCTTCACAAAAGGAAAGGAGAAAATGCTGTCCCATAATTCCTTTCCATAGCAATATTTACAAGGACACTATGGATGTATTGGACAAACCATAACCCCAGCTGACCCACATAAATGTAGAAACATCAGAGCAGCTGTTTTATGTTTGTGACACGATCTAAAACTTAAGGAAATGCTTGTCTGAACTCCAAAATCCATAAGTATAGATTTATTCTCTTTAAATCTGTCCAGATTTCTAACTATAACTAAATAACTATATCATTATAACAAAATACTATATACATTAATTTAATTTAACTAAATCCCCTCCCATTGTGTAAAGCAATAAAAATCTATGTTTTCCACTTAACAAATGTATAAAAAGGTAAAAAGCATCCATATCGGGAAACTATATGTCTGAAAATAATTTATTCTGACCTCTTGCTCAGTTCCTTATTTTTATTTAATTATTATTTTAATGGATCAACATTCTCTGCATGTATTCCTCTCATGTTATCTTATTTCAACAATTCAATTCTCTATGTTTCTATAGTTTGGAAAGGAGGATTTATCGTCCATGTCTTATAGATAAAGCTGCTTTAAAAAAAAAAAGCTGTAATCTTTTCCTTATGAATTCTCCTTTACATCTTTCCTTTACTTCATAATGTTTTCCATTGAGGTCAAGGAAAAGTGGTTGGGGAAGGACATTATTTTGACTTTTTGATCACAGCCCTCAAGTTTGTAATTTGGCCATCGCCATCTTGGTTTTTTGAAACAGAAGAAACCATATTTGGACGAGAAGGTGGAGCTGAGGAGGAGTGAGGGGTGGATCTGACCTGTTCTTTATTCTATCCTGATTGTCAATCACATGGTAGCCACACCCTAATGCATACCCTGCTTTATGGTCTATTTTTCTCTAAATGGGCCATAATTTAAAAAATGAACATCATGTTGTATGAAGAAGGCTTGAAACTATGGACTGAGACCATAAATGAGTAAGGAAAACATTTTCTGAGGTAATAAATCAAGTGAGAGTTGAGACATTTTCACATAGACTTCAATACAATCAGACTTCTTTTTACAACCAGTGGAGTCGTCCCCTGATGGTCATTAGACCAGCTTTAAGGCTCTTCAGCATTTGCATGATATCAATTTGTTTCAATGTAATATGAGTTGTCTATGACAACATTGAAGGTAGTGTAATACAAGGTCAGTAGACTTTATTATGAATTCCTGTGACATCTTTGGTTGATGTGGACACTTGATTACAGCTAATTTTCCATTAACAGTTTGACCCAAAACTGTACTCCTAAATTCTACATGTCACCCTCTAAATTTGCCACAGGTAGTATCCAATACTAAGAAAAAATTTTACACTACATCAAATTAATTAAAGGTGTTCAACATAAAAAGCATGTGAAGAATTTCACTGACATCCATCAGCCACAGTCCAACTACTGGACGCTTCTGCCTCACAAGGTCTCTATGATCTTCATCTGACAGACTGTTGTGGTTGTCCTGCTGCTCCTTCTTCAGTCCTGCATCCAGACTCTTGGATTTCTCATGCTGCTGTGGTCTCCATCACTAATTGTTAATACAGCTCTGCTCTTGATGATGGATAGTAGAGTAACACTATATGTTTCAAAATCACATTTTAATGTTACAGCATTTCATGTTGACATGAGTAAATATAAAGTTCCTAATAATCTGAAGTGTCTTCCAATAAAGCTGTTGAGAGTTGTTGATATGAACTGAGAGTAATGTACCAGAAGTCACCGCAGTACTAACATTAATAAATTAAAAGTAAGTGGCTTTACAAACAGACCTTTGTACTGTAAAAGAAAAAGGAAGAGGTTTGTGAGTTCCTAATTGCTCGGTAAAGCAAAATTGTATTATTAGCTAATGCTAAATCCCAGCCAAAGTAAACTGTAAACTCTCCCAGACAACTGCTTTACTTAATTCCTCTGAAAATGTTATTTCTATGCACAAATGGGTACAAATGGTTACTGTTGTAATTAGGTGGTTTCCTTCATGGCTCCTCAGGTCCTTCAGCTCACCTGGGTTGTTATCATCCCTTGATGATCTCTAAGCCTTGAACAGCAAATCCAGAACATTTTGTTATTGTATGGGACAATGTGGTGTTTCGCCATTCTCTCCCAGAGTGGTTTACTGTAATGTCTGGACACATACAAGGCAGGGACTAAAAGGCATGACTAAGAGACAAAACCATATATCCAAAAATGAGAGTATTAGCAAAGGTTCAGGCAGGCAAACAGATGCAAAAGGTCCTAGGCAGACACATGGTCAAAATACTATGAAAGAAGTCATATACACGAGAGCTGGACACCAGGAATGGCTGGACTGTTTGCTGTGGAGAACAAGACAATGACACCACCAACTGAAAGAGATAAGAGAAAACATGACCTAGGATGTGATGCAGGACATGACATTACAACCAGTCCAAAGATGTTGTCTCTTTCACCTCCAACTTACTCTCCAGTCCTTAGCCACACAGAGGAATATTTTTCCTATGTTGAAAAAAATAATTCCTTGGAGCTCTGTACTGCCCCCTTCTGTGTAAACCAAATCACTGAACATGTGCTGCTTCACTGTTAGAGTGGGAAAACACAGTACTTTGTCATTAGTGCTTCTTTTGGGACATCATGAAGTATTCATCATATTATTGGCTCTATGGGGAACAAATTATGCAGCTGAGACATTTTTCATCCTCCTGTTGTGAAACCTGAAATGTGAACATTTCTATCTTTGAAGAGAAAGTTCAACATTTGTGAAGGTTGCTCTTCTGGGTTTTGTTTGCTGTTGTGTGTTCTTTAGTGAATTCAGTTTGTTTAGAACTTTTGGATTCAGGGATCTAATCCCCCGAGATGTGACAAACAAAAGTAAAAGATAAGAAATATTTCATGCTATTACTCTGTAGTGATATTGTATATGCAATGAAAATCATGTGAGCTGCTAGTTTTCAGGAGACCTCAGATGCATTAAGCAGAAGCATTTTATTGATGCTTGGTGCATCAAGTTGATGAGCATGAAGCTGAAAGGGTCACAGAGTTTACGTCATCATCAGTCCACAGAAGATATATATGGAGATGATACAAAAAGTTTTAGAAGAGGACTAAGTCCTGCTGAGATGACTCCAAAAGTTCAACACAGATGATCAGTGACAAAGAAGCTCAGAGTCACAGTTGAAAGCTCAAAGGAATCATTGGAGCTGGTTCACATCTCAGTTTATGAGTCAACCACACACAGAACATGGAGTCCTGGTGCCATGGACACCACAGCTGTTGTTTTCCAAAAAAAGCATCACTGCACCTGGAATTTTTTAAAGAGCAGTTGACTCTTCACAACACTACTTTATGAACTGACGTGACTGGGGTTGACCTGGAAGAACATGCAGCTCTGTGTGGTGTAAAGGCTCTGCACATCAACATGAAAACATCCTCCCACAGTTGAAGCAGGGTAGAGGGTGCATCATGATCTGGGGCTTTGCTGTCCCTGGGAATGGACAGCTCTACAACATTGTTCATCAAGGTCTCTTCAGCATCATGTCAGGGTTGCTGTCCACCTACTGAAGCTCAGGAGAATCTCATGGTGCAGCAGGACAGTGACCCTAAACATCTGAGTAAATCTACTACAGAATGACTTCAAACAGAAACCTTTTGGACCTTTCTGCTGTGGAATAAGCTCAAGTGTTGAACATTGAGCAGGTCTGATCAGCAGCTACTGCAAGACCTGTTTTCAGGTTGTCAGTGCTGAAAGGTTCAGTTTTTTAATCCAAGAGTTCACAGATTTTTTCCACCAGCATTGTGGATGTTTTATGGCTGTGTTCAATAAAGACACAAAAGTTTATAATTGTTTGTGTGACATTAGCTTGGGTCATTGTGTTTGTCTACACTTGTCACTTAGATGAAGCTCAGCTCGCCAATCAATGCAGAAAACCAGGCCATTCCAAAGGGTTCACTGACTTTTTCTTCCCACTGTATACACTTAAGATGCTACAGAGCTGTACCACTGTTACTGGTGCAGTTCAGCAACCAGGGGGAACCCTAACCATCATCCAGTTTTTGTTGTGAGTTGTGGATCCGAGACAATACATTCCATAGGATGTCAGCAGTGCAAGGTATCAAACCCAAAAGGATAATGCGGCCATTGCTACAAATGTGGCAGCACACAGCACTGGACAGCAGGTTTGGCATAAGAAAACAATCACAGCTTCTCTAAATAAAATGAGAATGTTTCTCATCTCTCAAAAAATACAGAGTAGATCTGTTTATCCCTACAGTTCCCCTCTCTGGTAATTCTAATCTAATCCCTTGGGAGTGTTAGTACCACAGTGCTGTGGGATATAGGCTTAGGAGTATCAATTTTGGGAATTGGAAAAGGAAATAAGGGAAAAGGAAACTGATCTGGCTGCTGAAGCCAACTGCTCTCTCCACAGCCCCCTTGGATTGAGTGAAATGAGAGCTGCTGATTAAGTGTTGAGTCTCATCTGGAACAGAACCGTGTGGAGTTGTATCAGTCTGTTATCTCTCTACGCTGTTATCTGGTATCTGGTATCTGCTAAGCATAAATCCGATTCACATTTCTCCAAACTATTCTCCAGACACCCAGTATCACTGTAGATGTCGCAGACTCTGTGATTCCTGGGATCCACTTCTGTCCAAAACGGAATTTCTTTGTCAGTACCGAGTCTCCCGTTTTGAACCAGCATCCCTCTTCCTCAGTGCCATGGTCTCTTATTTGACTTCCTATTTTTCTTGCACTTTCCTGCTAGGATATTGGATTAAATCCAATGTGCAGAGTAGCTAAAAGCCTAAAAACCTAAAAGCTGCTCTGTGGGTGAAAGCCCTGTTGTAGTCAACACCATAGCTACCTTGGCTTCCAGGGTGCCTTCCGAACATTTTTCATCAATACTGTTAAATGTTTGCCCCCCTCTCTCTGCTAACCCATTGCTGGAAGAATGGTAGTGTGCAGAGATCACATGGCAGATAATGTTCTTACTCAGAAAGTGATTGTGCTTACAAAGCAAGTGCCACTATCAGACACCAACAATTCAGGTAGTCTATTTTTGCTCAACCTGACACGCAGGCACTCAATAGTTGTGGCCAAAGTGGCAAACTTTACTGGGTACACATCCATCCATTTGCAATGTGCATCTATGAGCACAAAAAACATATTTACCATCATAATCCACATGAAGACGACTCCAGGGATTATCAGGCCAGTCCTGTTTTTCAGTCATGTTTTACAGGCCTTAACAATATCTCCAACTCCTTGTCCAGCATGGCTACCATACCTAACACCTGGCCAGTGTTTTAATTCTGGACACTCCTGAATGGTATTGATGAGGCTGTCTTAAGACATTCTCTTGGCCTGATTTCAGCACAATTGCTCTGGCCCCCCGCACACATCCATTCTTGATTTTGAGTTCATGTTTCCCCACTGTATAGAGCACAATTTTGCCCCCTTTTAGTTCTGATGGTTAGCCTTGGTGCACCATTCACCAGATAAGGATCCAGTACCTGTGCGAGTACTGGATCCTTATCTGTCCATACCTTTACTTGGACCACAGTCACTAGTGCAACGTCGGTGCTATCCAGCATGAGAACCTTCTCTTCTTGTACCTCAGCATCAGGTTTCTAATTGCGGCTCAGAGCATCTGCATTGCTATGGTACCTTCCTTTTCTGTACACTATTGGGTTTTCAATGACTCTCAAAGTTATGGCCCACTTTTGGATCCTGGGAGATGCCATTTGAGTTACTGCTCACATGTCACATCACCTGCATGTCCTTTCAAGTTCCGTTCAAGTTACAGCAAACACTAAAATCAACAGTGGCTTGTCTACACTGTGTGAAATTCACCCTTTGAATTCCCCCAAAGGACTCTTCTGTATCAGATAAAGTCAGTCCTGTATTTTATAAAGTGAGATTTCCATGTGTTTTTTGATTATAAAGCAGGTCTATGTTCTATATTAACACTGTGAAAGTATCAAAGCCTCAGTCCACAGAGAAATGCACACAGCCTGTATTAAGAAACTGAGCCTTAAAACGAGCCGTCGTGACTTCAGTAACTTTGTGATGTCATACCAAAGCAGTCACTGCTCTCAGCCAGGCCCCAAGCCCAAGCCCACTCAGACTGGCTCACAGCCTCTCTTCTGATATGCTCGCTGACCTGTTGTTACTAGAGCTCCAGAGAGAAGCCTGAGAGAGGAGATTTAAAACTACATTGAGAAGGTTTTTGGTTCTTAAACCACAATAATTCTTCTTATGGATATTAACACTTAATATAAAACACCATAAAAGTGTAAAATATGGGACCTTAAAGAAACATCATGGTCAGTGATGCGTTTACCAGTTAGCCACAAACCTGTACTGCTCTGCCAGCTCATATAATCCTCTCACAAAAGCCTCACTAGTCCATTGTGTGCTCTGATGAAAACATGCCTGATAGATTATAACATTTGTTTGGGATACTAAAGTGTTCATTCATCTTAGTTTATCAAATGGCTGTAGTTGGGTGAGCTGGGTCCTTGAATGTGAGGGAACTGAGGACAGGACCTTCTCTCCACATGGTGAACAGCAGTGAGTTTTCACACACCGCTCCATCTTCCTTATTTAACTTTGATGATGCAAAAATGGGAAAACCTCTGCATCTACACTGGCTACATAGCTGGCCAGCTAAAGGTGAAGGGCTCCTGAGCTCTAAATTGTGACATACTTTCTCAGTTACTGGAACTTCTGACATGATGTAATGAGAAGAGAACACACACCAACATTGCTTTTACTCTGCTTTAATAATTGTACATACCTCATACAACATGGCAGCTCTACTGGCCAAAGAGATAAATACGCCAGCAACACTTGCAGTGTAATGAACAACTTCATTGTGGTTTTTTATACTGTTGGTCTTTAAGTTTTTACTTGATGCACTCTGGAAGCAGATGAGGTTGCACCAGGATCCCCTGCTCTGCTGATAAAATTAAAGTTACAACAACTTTCAGTTTATGTTTTGCCTCAGAGATTGTAGAAATATGCTGCAGGTAGGAGGGGACCACCTTTAAACATTGAGATTCCCCTTACTTCAGGTTAATTGGCTGGGGTGTACATATTTTTGACGACAGTGTAGTTTTAGAGCAGCTATCAGTCAGTGGGCCTGTGCACTGTTGGTCGAAATTCCGACATTTCCGACGGCCTCTGAAGGTAACAGAGGAGTCCACAGTCTGTGCTCGAACTCACAAAAGCTCTTTGTCATTTTCCCTTTTCCCGCTACCTTCATATTCCTGTTTCATATTCCTATTTTTTCTTTCTCTGAGTTCATGATTGAGACATCGGCAACAAAACCGCCACAATAACCTAATAAAAAGTGTAAAGGAACACATTTTCAGATCTTCACGCTTCACTTCTAAAAGGAGCTTTTAAAAACAGATTTTAAATTACGATCTTAAATCAGCCTGTTCATGTTGAACAGAAACTGGAGCTTCACCATAAAACTTTCTGTCATTTCATATTCAGGCTGCATTTCGGTGCTTTACTTGGTGCCTATAGTTAACCTACGGTTTATACTTGTATTCGTCACCTCCACTGGCTGGTCTCTTATGCATCTGCTTTATAATCATTAGATCTATGCGATTAAAAACAGACAAGAGAAGAAGAGAGGAGGAGGGATTTCCCTGCTGCAAGAAAACAACTTTTTCCTCCAGTTGCAATAACTGGAGGAAGACGGATGAGGGGGGAGAAGGGGGGCATTCCTCTCATACTGCAGATCAGGCAGGGGGGAGCTTCCTGCTACTTCCCCTGTACCGCTTCCCTTCTTACGGTTTAACATGAAATCTGTGGGGAAGGACGCAGACTTTGTGGCCGCGAACGAACTCCTTTTCCAGGAGAAAGGATTAAAATCCGCTGCGAAGCCCGCGATCGAGCGGCGGCAGCGAGTGGTGTCGTAGAGGAGAGTCTGAGCCGCCGGAGGAGCCGCTTCAGTCCGGAGGGAAATCACAGAAAAGATGTTCCATCGAGCTGAAGGGCAGACAGAGAGTGGACGGAAGAAGTTCTGCAGAGGGGTAAAACAGACATGTTGTTCATTTACCAACAGTTTCTTAATATGTGTGCTCGGTTCCCATGTTCACGTATTCACGCCTCACAGTGAAAACTTGAGAGGATTATAAACGGATGTCGGAGAGAAAACTGTGTTCTCATAGGAAAGTTACAGCAGTTTTCTGTTGTAACATGAAGGCAGCCAGAGGAGAGGGTGGTTTATAGTTTCAGACTATGATTGTGATCTAATCCTCATGTCTCCCTCTGGTTCATTCTTCTTTCACTGACGGCTGCTGTTAATTAGTGATTTTGAACGACTCGAGTATTTTTCTGCAAATACCGGTAACTGAAGCCTGGATAATGGGAAGTGTAGGTGGGTGTCTCCTGTGTTAGCAGAGGTCCTTCTGTTTGCTGCCTCCCAGCTTCAAGTTTAGATTTTCCCATGTGGGGCCACACAAGGGTCCCTTGATGGTTCCAGGGGGTCCTCAGAGACATGGTTCTGTGGCTGGTCTTGGCTTCATATGCACGCTTTAATCTGCTTATCTGGAGATTTCTGCCAAAGTTTACACTCTAACTGTAACATGACTTTAGCATATTGGCTGGTTAACAAAGGTTTGGTCTGTAAGCACTGCAACATGTTCTTTGGTTTGTTAGTGTAACATCCATGTTACTACATCAAGTGACCTTTGACCTGTAGAAAAATCATCCATATCACTGTTTGGGGAAACAAAGGAATTCCAGGCCTTTGTTTATTTGCACATGTATTCTTGTGTTGTCATTTTAAATGAAAAAGATTTGATGCTCAAAATCAATCTGTCTGATCAATTATAGTGATAGTGATAAATCATTCTGAACAACAACATGAACACAAAATAATGCAGAGATGAATTAAGATTAGTGTAAAGACCAGAGTTTAAAAAAGAAATTTGTCCAAAAGTGATTGTACTCACCTGAATTCATATGAAGCACCAGGTGATAGAAGCTGTGTAACAGCAGGAGATTTCTATGATGCATTTCACAAGTTATTAGTGGTATTTTTCAGAACGTTTGCCACTGACAGGAGTTTATTTACTCTTCTGTACTGAATGAGCTGCACTCATATAGCACCTCTATCAACCACAACCAGCCACATTCACTCACATATTCACACAGCTTTTCTATCACACACATTATCACATGAGTGATGATACATGATGATACACACCAGGGGTTCACTATCTTGCCTGAGGACACTACAACAGGATTGGAGGAGCCAGATGACCCGCTCACAGTTTACTTTAACTTTTTACCAGTAGGGTCAGCTGAGCTAGCAGTAATGCTAGTGAGCTGAACTGCTAGCATGTTTACAGTAGACAGACTGCTGTTGAATGTTATCTCATAGAGCAATTTACAGGTGTGGATGGACAATTGTGACGTTTTTGTGAAATATTTCACTTGTGTCTCTGGGCTTTTAGAACATCCATCAGTTTCTGGAAGTCGTGGCGCCTCTTTCTTTTTCTCTAGCCAAGGCCAAAACAGCTGAGTGCCAGATTTTCCAGAAGAGTGCATGCGTGTGAGATCTTCTGGCATCCTAAGTTGGAAATTTGGCCAGAAAAACTAATTGCTGGTTTATAGCAGGGTTGGGGCAGTTGAGATTTCCATCAGTCCTCACTCCTGCTGGACTGCTACCTGGATATATGTCGACTGTTGTACCTTTGAAGTGCTCATCGTGCGAGGTAGCTCTGTCAGTTCTGCTTTTAAATGATCTGATTTATGAACTGCACAGAAACTAATTTGGCAGGTTACTGTGTCAGTAAACAAACTTTGCCTGTATTAATTTATTGTAATAGTGAGACAACAGCGCCATCATAAGGAAAATATTGGAAAAACATACCAGTACAGAAAAAGCTGTTAGTTGAATAGAATGAATGAATTAGAACTGGGTGTAATATGGTCCTGGGATGCTAAAGACCTGAGGTGAGAATTTAAGGGTGAAATAAATGTAGCACAGGATATATTTCATCATTAATTAGTTATTGAAAATTATGTTTTCTTTTATTTGCAGCTTCAAAAAAGTCACAATTAAAATCTTTCTCACAATTTTAATGAACTGTATCATCACATGATATGATTTTTTTTTCCAGTCATGCAGATCTACACATTAAAGAGTATATAATATAATAATTGGTGTAATAATTAAAATAAATAATTCAAACGGCATAATAATAGAACAGTAATACAGAAAATGGAAAGTAACATACTGCATAATGAGGGGATTTCAGAGAAGGGTATGGTGTCATATTTTGAAGGAGTTTACTACATGGCTTTACCAAGTTTGTCTGTCTGTTGTAGACACTTGTGCTCTGTACTTTTTCACCTGCCTAAAGTACAAGTAGACGAGTCAGTACGGCTGCAGAAACTTTGCCTACTGACGACTGACGTCCATCTTTGAGGTTGCAGGAGCCCCTCAAGAGTCTTCTATTTCCATGTAGGAAATATTTCAGTGTGAATGGAAAACCCCCTACAGATTAGGGACAGAGAGGCCCACTGGGTTTGACCCGGAGCCTAGAAATTCCTCTCACTGCTCTGCTTCTCTCAGATATAAACACTTCTTGTTCTACTTTTACCACTTTCTTCCAGCTGCCTCTTTCCCTCTTGTTTTCTTGCCCCCTCCCCCATTTCTCAAACTTCCTGTCATCTGCTCTCTGCATTTTTATTTTTTGTTCAGAGTCCTGGCTTGCTGACTTGACTAAATCTTGCAGAAAGCTTTCCAAACCATCTCCCAGTGAATACGTTTGTAAACAGATGTCTGAAATAGAAAATCATGGAATTCGGGGCAGTTTAAGATTTTTTCTTGGAAAGGCCATGAAGTACCACATGACCAGGAAGTATTACTATTACTAGTATCATGGTCCAGTTTACAGGACCATGAGGATTAAAAAGTCAGAAAAGTGCTCTACTTAATTCATGGATATTCAAGGAAACGTTCTTCACATCCACTTGTGGGGAAGCTGGTTTCCAAAATCATTGTAAAGGTAATCCAGTGAAGGCTGCTGGGCTGTCACTGTACACATCCCTACATGTATATCCTCAACTAACAAGCCAGGGATGTGGGAAATAGGGGTACTGATGGTCTGCAGCACCCCTTAAAACGAGGCATAATAAAAACCATCAGTAGAACATTTTCCTCTTTTAGTAGTATATGTATGAGTGCGCCACAGGTATCTGATTATCAACATATATTAGTCTATATGATCCTTCCCGTCAAGCAGGTTGAAACATGGACAGAAGTGGAGTCACAAAACAAGAACGTTCTTTCACTGCTTTTTCCAATACGAGCCACACTGGGAGCCCCTTAGCATGACACATCAAATCCATCCTGACCATGAACCAAGCCTGCTTACTGACTGTTGTCTCATGACACATGCTATGTTACACAGTCCATTGTAATAATTACTAAAATAGGCTTACTTATTTAGAAGAGTGGAAGCAAGAGTGCGTTACCCTGACTTGGTTCATGTTGTTTGTAGTTTTTTGTTGAAATCCTTGAGACATTTAAGATGTCCTTTGATGACCTGGTTTCTCTGTGTCTTCCTGATGTGTCCATGGTTGTGAAAGTTGACTGGGGTGTGCTCAGAAAGAAGTTCATTACTTTTTCTCTGTGATTTCACTTTCCAGAGCCGTGTGATAAGACGGGCAGCGCTATGTGGTAGTTGAAGTGTGTGTGTCTATGGTTAATGGGATGGACTCCTTTTGGAGCGAACGTGAAGCGTGAACGTGGAGCTGCAGGAGCTTTGTAGAGTTTTCCACTCTGTTCCTGTCATATTGACACACAGAGAGGAGCTGTGCCTGTTACATGAATAAGACAAGGTGGCCATGATGCTGTGTCTGCCCTCAGGCCATGGCTTGATGAAGGTTTTACTGAAGTCAGACTTGCACAGCTTGAACATGAAACAGCTCACTTTTCCGCAGTTAATATCAAACATGCAAGAAGTGATCAGTTCCTGCTCCACAAGAATTATTAGATCTTAAACAAGACTAGATGAAAACCTAGTGTGCAGGACCATTCATGGTCAAATCCTGAATTTATACCTGTGAATTACCAACCACATAAATGAAAGACAAAGACTGAGCTGTGATTTCAGTTGGATTTCCTTACAAAATGACCACACAGAGAGAAAGTTAGAACAGATAGACTATATTTCTTTGTTTAAGTTATTTTTTCAGGCTTTTGCCTTTATTACAGTCATAGTGAGAGATGGCAAAATTGGGGAGAGAGAGAGAGAGGATGACACGCAGCAAAGGGCCACAGGCCGGATTTGAACCCACACTTGTAGCTTACAGGTGTGGCCATCAGCCCCCGGTCAGCATCCATACACAGTCCAGACCTGGACCAGGTTTATACCCAGTCTGTTTGAAAAAAGTCTCTAAATCTAGAGACAATGTGCTAAGTTAGCAACACTGCACAGTGTAAACCCCCCAGACATGACTGCCAGTCATGCTACAGCCTGTCTATCCAGTGTTTTCTAGTCTGAATGTTCCTACTTATCTTTTATGCTCACAGACATGAAGAAGGTCACCCAACAGTCCATCCTGTTGTTGTTACAGTCAAAGGCAGTGAAAGTTGCAGTCTCAGTATATATCTCTTTGACAGTTGGCAGAGTAAACGTAAGGCAGTTACACCAGTGCACTGGTATGAGGGAGTGGCATGGTGCTGAATGGCTGCCAAATCCACCTGTCTCCTCCCAGCCCCACCTTGGATGGGTGCAGGTAAGTGGAAAGAGAGGTGCGCCACCTCAAACCTGAACAAAGCAGGTAGACGTTAGTGAAACAGGGACACGGTGAATCAGATAAATGTTTAATCTCTAAGGTTACCACTTGGTTTGGTTTAAAAGAATATCCAGAGATTTTCTGAGGAAGCCACACAGGTAGGAATATTTTAAAAATGTAAAAAAGTTTTTTGAATGACAGTTTTGCTAGTGATAAAAGTTGTACTTTCAATGCTGGCTTGTGAAATTGTTCTTTTTCAGCACAAACTTGAGGATATTTACTAAAAACATTTGAAATTAAAGATTTCCATTTCACATATTTTGCATGAGCAGTGGGCAAAATGTTCTCAGAGTTTCTGGTAAAAGTCTAAAATGAAAACAATAAGCAAACAATAAACCAGTGATTAAGTGAGCAATGACAAACAAATGTGGCAGAGTGGAAAAGCCATGTCATCAGAGAAGAGATTCACTCAACTTCAACTCTTAATCATCTGTCTCACTGTCAAAGCTCAGACAGCAGCTTCTCATTTCAGCTGATGACCATCCTTTCGCTGGGTAAATATGTCGCCAGCTGTACAACTGCGGGTGAACCACAGGTCTGTAGTTACTCACACAGAGCGAGAAGTCTTCTCTCCAGCAGATCACATCATAGGGGTTTCAACAGTTCATATTGTATCAGTAATTCAAGATGATCAAGTACAGTTCTCAACTGTAGGTTGTGGGAATAATCAAATGTAAAACCATTTAAATCAAAAAATTTTAATTTACATCATTAGTTTGAAACCTTACTTACACATTTATTGTGTTGATAGATTATTTACCTGTGTAAATCGGGTTTAATAGGCCTCTGTAACCTTTGAGTAACCTTAAGCATACAAAGATTAAAAGAGCATTTATTCCAGGAAATAGTCCATGAAGCGTGAAAATGTTCATACAAAAGTTTATCAAAAATAATAAATCTGAAAAGTTCCAAAACATAAAACAGAAAGCAGTTGTGGAGCAATTTAAACTGATCAGACCGTGTGAAGTCCTAAAGTCCTAATGGCACGTATGGAGTGTGAGGTTTCAGAAATCTTGTTTATTGGAGGACACGCTGTGTGACATGGATCTACTACATGTTGTATGTAGACTTCACAAAGACACCTGCTGAACTGTGAACAATGAAGCTAAAATGGAGCCCTGGCAGCAGTGGTATTCATGTATGGGTCTGGTCCAGTGTGACATTGATCAACGTGTCAACTCATGCTGCACTCCTATTGGTTAGTTAGTAGGTTGTAGCAGCAGTCACATTGTGAGATGGTCATCCTAAATTTCTGACACTATCAGAATTTTGTCCCAGGCTCTTTGGTCATGAGACCGTAACAATGGCCATCTTTTACCTTGCCTCTTTGAACTTGTGTCATTGCAACGTTGGACCACTGTTTTGGAGCTATGATCAGAGATATGACTTTTGTTTCACAAAGGTTTCGTCTGAGGTGGCCCAAAACTGCACAGTTTGTACCTGTCAGGAGTCTAATAGGGATCCAAAGGTGGCAAGTTTCTAGAACACAATAAACATTTGTTTTCTCTAACACCAACTGGACAGGAGCACCACAGGTCAGTGTTTACAAAATATTTACTTTGGCTATGGCCTACCTTCACTTGACAAAATCTGTACTCACTATATAACTCAAAGTGATATGATAATCTTAGGGCTTTCACACCTTAAGTTTGTTTGCTCTGGTCAATTCAGTGTGTGAGTTTGTAAACTAAGTATTTTCCTCAGGGTTCAGTTTGCTTTCAAACAGAGGAAAATGCAAGTGAACCAAAACGCATCACTACAAACCACATGAGAGCGTTTACTACGCTTATTGGTCAGATTGTCTGGTGGGAGCAGACTGTGACATCATAGATGACTGTCAGGAATGCCATTTTTTTCATAGCTCTAATATGTATTGGGGCAATTTACCTACATACTATCCAACACCAGGAAGCAGATTTGCTTCGGTACATCATCATAATGATGTACAGACTCTGGCTCTGTGATGACGTGCTGCTGTGAGACTTTTGAGAAGGATAGAACTGATGGTGAGGATGTACATGCTAACATCACGCCTGACCGTCCAGCTCAAACTTATGAGTTCACCAGCTAATGGGATTGGATCAAGTTCAGAACTCTTTCACACCAAAAATGCACCACTTCAGAGTTTGCTTGGGACTGGACTGAGACAACCTCTTCGAAAGGGTCTCAGTGCGATTACTTTGGTCCACACCTGAGTGCAAGTACTGTTTTCACATCTGCACAAATGAATCGCACCAAAGGGGAAAACGAACCAAGGTTCAATTTAACCAGACTGAAATGCCATTGTGTGAAAGAAGCCTTACAATCTCATAATTTTGTGAATATAATTATTAATACATTTGGAGCCAATAAATATATTCATGGAAAATGAAATGAGGTCACAAGACTCATTAATATACATAATTCAAAATAGACATAATTTCTTTGTAGTAATGACTGAGTACTCATGTAATAATGTAGTACTGAGTACTCATAATAATGTTGTAATCAGAGTTGGATCTCCTGAACCTCTCAGTCCTGCAGTGCAGAGAGGTGAGATGTTTGCTGCTGCTTTAGCTGCTTCTCTGGTCTACAATGATGTTGTGGAGAGGATGGTTGGTATTGTCCAAGATGGTCTGCATCTTACACTGCATGTGTCTCTCCACAACAGTCCTGAGTAAGTCCAGACTCCTGCCAGTCACAGACCTAGCCTTTTGAACCAGCTTGTCCAGTCTCCTTGTGCCGTTGTCTGCTCTCATGCTGCTGCCCCAGCAGACCACAGCAGAGAAGAGAACACTCTCCACCTCTGACTGATAAAACATGTAGAAGACATAAAGAAGTCAAAGGACCTGAGCTTCCTGAGGAAAAAGAGCCAGCTCTGTTCCTTCCTGTAGATCTCATCTGTGTTCAGGGAAGTTTACTGTCCAGGTGCACACCTAGGTAAGTGTGCACCACCTTAATGTCCTTCCCTCTAACTTTGACTGGCTGAAGTGTGGGTCAGTGACTCTCTACTTGGTCTTGGAGGTGTTTAGAAGGAGGCAGTTTCTGTCACGCCATTCACTGAAGGCCATCATCAGATCCATGTACTCCCCTTCCTGCCCATTCCTGATACACACCGCAATATCTCTGTCATCTGAGTATTTCTGGATGTGGCAAGGCTCAGAGTTGTATTTAAAGTCCACCGTATACAGTAATAATAATATAGTGATATCGACTGAGCACTCTTGTAATAATGTAGTGACAAGTACAGAGTACTCATGTAATAATATAGCACTGAATACTTGTGTAATAATGTAGCAATGACTTTTGAGTGCTCATGTAATAATATAGATACAACTATAGAGCTCTGAAGTAATACTGTACTAATAACTACTGAGGTGAATGACTCCTTTTACACTGCTAACTGAGTTTGCCTGTCTGCTCAGAGAAGACACAGACACACTGTGGGGAGAAATGTCCCCATCACATTTAGTTACAGAGCGCGCACACACACACACACACACAGATGCAGGGGAGAAAGAGTGAGCTGTTAGCCGCTGTGCAAACTGGTAAAGTTAATCTGAACTTCAGCTGCAGGAGAGCTGCAGGTGCTGTCTGGACTAGCTCCCAACAGAGCTAGCTAGCTTCCATGCCACTGATGAGCTGATGGTTTGCTCTGACTTTCAGATGTTTGGGGTTGACACATAGACTGTATATAAAAATGGACGTCGACGCTGGCTCTGGAAAGTGAAGCCAATGCGGAAGTGCCTTAAACCTGCATTCTAACTACTGACCATCAGGGGGCGACACCACTGGTTGCAAAAAGAAGTCCGATTGTATGGAAGTCTATGAGAAAATGACCCTACTTCTCACTTGGTTTATGACCCCAGTAAACGTTTTCATAACGAGTTTATGGTCTCAATCGCTAGTTTCAAGTCTTCTTCAATACAACATGATGTTCATTTTTAAAATTATAGTCCCATTTAATTTAAAATAGACGATAAAGTAGGGTATGCGTTGGGGCGTGGCTAACGTATGATTGACACATGCCACTTGTCAATCAAGAGCAGTCCCTTCTCACAGAACCGACGATGTTGAATTAACCGTGAACTTGTTTTTGGGTGAAGTGTTTTCGTCCTGGAGTTTTCCACATACAGTTACACAGACCTTCCATCGTGTTTTCAGTGCGTGAAAGTTTGCTTTAACTTTTTGTTCGCCTAAAATGTCGGCGTTGTTCAGCGTCTGGTTGAACCAAGAGACACTCTAAGGAATCAAGGAATCGGCTGTTCAGTTTCTCTGGTAAGTACATTTTATTTTTAGCTTAAGCATGTTTTCGCTAGCCAAAATTAGCATCCCAATTTCCAATTGATATCGTAGTGTAGATAAATTCCAAATGCACCTTGCTGACCCAGCTGGCTAGCTAGCGCTAGCTGATTACCAAGCGTTTTCTATGCTAACAGGACCTGACTCCGCCGGGATGGTGACCTGTGTTTACTCGAGGTGTTAATACATGTTTGAATATGATGTTAAAATCCCAACTAAAATGTGCATATAACTAATGTTAAAGTACCGACGTTATTATTGTGTTTCTGGAACACGGGATCCAGTCGAAGTGTGCTGAGTTAGTGTGTTGTGCTCATATTGAGCTCCATTAATGTTTTTTAAATGGCAGTTTGGATGTTGTGAAAGTTCAGGTTAATTTAACCTTAATGTAATTTAAATGTGGTTAACATGTAGACTGTAAGTGATGCTGACTGGAACAACAGAGGCCACATTACTACATCTTCTGATCAGGTCCTCAGTTCACAAGCAGCAGATAGTAACAAAAGCATTTACCGGATCTGTCCTTTTTATTTAACCCAGATATTCTTATTACTGGACAATCAGATATGCTCATAATCTGAAGGACCCTAGAGATTATGTCGCCCTGAAGTCAAGTGTTAACTGTGGTGTGTTGATGTGTTGTGCACAAAAGACACACGTTAGATTCTCTATGTTGAAGTTCTGTTCATTCACTCTGATCATCACAATACAGTTAGAAGTTATGTATAATACATAATGTAGAAAATAACATTAGTACATAACATGCAGCAGTTCATTCATTTGATGCTGTAAGTGCAAACACAATATTTCTCAACTGAAGGAGACATTCATGCAGTTATCCTGACAGCTGGTTTATGTATGTGATTAACTGATCCATCATGTCTGAACTAAAGTCTTTTACTGTGATTTGAAAGGTATCTACACTGAAAACTGAAGGACCACTGCCAACAGAAGGAGGACCTCATGTATGGAGCACAGTATTTGTTTCCATTCATCTGGCTGTGGAGAAAGGAGGCTGCATGGACAACATCCTTAGTTCTCAAATGGATGGTGATGATGATGCTAGAAAACCACTTCCAGTTCAGGTGCCTCTGATGGAAAGACAGATCAGTTCTGTTGAAGTTTAATATTCTTTGTCCTTAGTGTTACTCTAGTCTTACTCTAGTCACCACTTTCACAAAAGAAAGTATTTCCCAATTTGACATTTAAAGGATCTTCACTGGACAACAGCTGGCACTGTCAAACCAGAAGTGCAACCAGGAGCAGAATGTGACTCCTGTAACAGATGTGTGCTGCTGTTACCACTTCAGAAATATTAGCCTTACAAAATCTGTGGTGTGTACTGCAGATTTGACAGTGAGATTTTAAAAGTCAAGTTAAGTAAGCGATATTTATAATATCGATATTTTATGTCCTTTTATGGTTTTTCTTTTGTATAGTGAAGTACAGCTTATGCACATTAGTTTTACTCATATCTGCTGTTACTGTCATTGAAATGTGTTTAATGTGCTTTTCTAATTTGTGATTGTAGGTTTGTTTATGGAATCTTAAATAAACCTACTGTGATTAAAGTGTACTGAGAGCATTTCCTATGAACTACAGAAGTGTTTCCTGGGTTTTCAGATTTACCATACACCTTGTGATGACCTTAACAGTACAGTTTGGTGAATGAGTTTTCAGTGTCATTGAAGTTGATAATGCATAGTACATAAAGTACATGAAACACGTGTAACGGGTGTGCATTGTCTTTAAGAGTTTATGTTAGTTTCTATGCACATCCGTTAACCCTTTAATTGTTCTGCGTTGTGTTCTGCGTTGTGTTGGATAAAAGAAGGACCCGGACCACGATCAGCTACTGGTTGCTTCTTTTAATGAAGGTATGACGGTGGATCAACAGAAAAACACATAAGGCTCGGTAAACATGCAGTCTCCTCCACACAGCACACAGGTCTCAAGCTCCTCCTCTCAGTTAATCTAGCGCGGACTGCCATATTGTGTGTACATGACTGCAACAATTTTTAATATTAGCACCAAAATACTTCTAAATAAAAATGTGAAAATGAATTAAATAAAATATAAAATAAATTATAAAATGCTCTGTTTCTGCAACCAGTGTAAAGCAAATGCGTTCCTGGTGGCAACCAGTGTAAACACATGAAAACACTATGCCAGATGAATTATAATGAACACAATGCACATACCTGCACAAATCAACAGAAAAACACATAAGGTTCGGTAAACATGCAGTCTCCTCCACACAGCACACAAGTCTCAAGCTCCTGTTAGCAGATAAACATACAGAAGCTCATGTGGACTAGCTCTTTTAAAGTTGCAAAAAGTCCGTTTACAAGATCTGTATTCAATTGACACCTTAACAACATGTTCACAGCCTAATAACTAACATTTATACATGCATTAAACAAGGTTTACATCGTCTAAAAAACCAAAATAAATGTTCAAAGGTGACGAGCAAAGTAATACATTACCTCCTCAGTTAATCTGGCGCGGACTGAGAGAAGCACATGGATGACGGCGCAAAGCCTGCGACCTCTTAAAGTGACAGTACAGGTATTAACACTCTAGTTTGAATACAACATTCAGGCATAAATATGGGCAATGGAACACAATTTAAACATAATATAAAACAGTATTTGTCAGGATTTGGTGACATTTCATAGATAAAAATAAAGATATTATTTCAACCTGGTTACACATGGAAAGCACAAACTAAAATATCTGGCTTTTGATCCTTCATTGTCAATGTTCTAGGATTGTCAAAATTTATACCATAAAACCATCAACAAACTTAGACCAAGAGATTCATAAATACTTTTATTGCACCTTTTAAAAATCATCAATTTCAACAAAATCATTAACCATTGCCAATACTGGAAAGGTATATAAAAAGTTTTTACTAAATTCAGTAACTTTTATAAAAAATAAAATACTTTTGTGGCTCAAGGTAAAGGTGAACTGTCACAAGTTTGCATAATAAATTGTTCAATCCCTCATCTTTAGTAACAAGTAGTAGAGGTGTTAGACAGCTTCCACTTCAGACCTCCCCAGCCAAACCAATGGACGGAGACACCATCATCACCAAGGTTGTTCCCCATGGTCTCTGTAGCTCTTTGGGTTCCACACTGGACGTAGCTGTCCCCAGTGATCCAGACCTTGGCAGGATGGAGAGAAACATTGTAATAGTGAGATATGTGTGATACTCTAGCAGGAAAAAGAAAAAATAAGAAGCACTCTTATTAGATTAACTCCGCACAGTTATCTGAAAATACAGTACTCCCTCCAGCTAGTTGTAAAAACCGCCGTTATGTTTTACAATATATAATATAATAGAAACTAATACTCACTTCAGTGGCATTGAGTGGGTGCAGATGCAATAATCAGTCCAAGCAGACAGTGATGTTACTTATTCTGAAAGAGAGAAAGAATAATTCCAACAGATGTTTTGACGCCTGTTTTTAACGATGAAATTAACGAAAAACTAAAAACAGTGAAACACACATAATATTAACGCACACTCACGTCACGATAGATTGCACTGCGAAAATAAACATTAATCAATAACACTGATCTGCTGGGTCTGCAGGTCTCCAGCACAGACACAGACACCAGCAGTTCACTGTAATCACGTTATCGTTTTGTAACTCAACGAACAGTTAGCTTACTCTGTGTATAAGCTAGCATACGGTAACTTCAGTTACAATAACATTTCATTATCTGTGTGTACATTACATTCCTATGTGTAATATTTTCCACATGTGGTGATGCATGTAGTCAGCTATTAACAGTAAGTTATCACTTCGTACTAAAGTTTACCTTGACTTATGAAAATTGACTGATTTCAGATTCACACGGAGCAGCCTCTCACGGTCCGTGGCTCTTAGGTCAGCTCCACCCCTTGCTCCTCCTCAGCTCCACCCTCCAAATATGGTTTCTTCTGGTTTCAAAAATTCAAGATGGTGGCGGCCAAATTGCAAACTCGAAGCTTCAAAATGGCAGTTCGCAAACCAATGGGTGACGTCATGGTGGGTTGCCACTTGGGTTGACATCTGCCCATCTTTGGTTTTAGAGGGATTTCTAAGTGTTGCTGACAAGGCTTTGATTGCACTTAATATAATGAGTTGTCGACCTGTCTCTCCTCTGCTCTGTGTGTGGGGAGGGGCTGCAGTCATGGTGAAACAGGAAGCAGAGGAAAGAAATGCCACCATAATGACATTAAAACACAGTGGAGACCCACACCCACAACACACCAGTGTGTTTTTTTTTCCTTTGGTGTCTAGGGGGCAGGGGTCTTGTTTAGGGGGCGTTCTATTTCAAGGCAATGGTAGGGGATACACTGGCAGTAATTTAGGTGTTGTACCAGGCAAAGCTTTCATTTTTTCCATTGACCTATTTTCCGAACCTCACCCATGGTCATGATAGTGACCAGAAGAATGAGATTGCGAACACAAGCAGCTGAAAGGATTTTCCCCCACAGGGTGACTGGGCTCACCCTTCAGAGATAGATTGAGGGGCTGAGATGGAGCTTGGAGTGGAACTGCTTTTCCTTTGTCTCGAAGGAAGCTGGTTGAGGTGGTTCAGGCATCTGATGAGGATTCCTCCTAGGGGTCTCAGAATACATCTCAGGATACCCCAGGAGGAGCTGGAAAATGTTGCTGGGTACAACCTTGCTTAGCCTGCTGCCACCAGGACCTGGCCCTGGATTAGTGGCAGAAGCAAATGCATAGATGGGTGGATGGTCAGCGCCGTTACAATGTGCCTAAGCAAAGATGAACTCACCATTAGATGTAAGTGCAGACTGAGTGTGTTGGATGTTATCAATCCGTATCCTGCTTTAATTATAAAGCCCCAAAGTAGCAACGATCAACACAGGCATCAGAGACTTGTATGAGAAACACAAACAACCTCAGCTGACCAATCACAGGGCTGCGTTTTTTTACGAGGTGCATGTCAGAGACAGAGACTAATGAATCCTTTATAATGCACAGAAGACTTTTTAATGATGCATATTAATCATTGTTCAAAAATAGGTGGACATGGGGTGTAAATATTTTTTTACCCAAAATGCTCCTCCTTCCACCTTTTAGTTTACTTTTTTCTTGCACCTCTCTTTGCCATCATGGACCATAATTAAAGTGACCCATGTTGTCTGAATACCAACATATTTCTCTGTGAAAACCATCTTGTTTGTGCCCAAACTAATGCAGTGGAAAGTGTATCTGTATTGACCAGTAGTTAACATTAAGTGTCTTTCTTTATTTAATTTTCATCCGTCAGTCCAATATTAACGTCAACCTGTAGGCATCATTGTGAAATCACACTCATTCATGGGGATTTGTCCAGTTTTGACAACAACCAGTTCTTCCCTTAGGACAGCTTGTCTTACTGCCTGTTTAAAATCGTGGACCTCATCAACAACCATCAGGACTGGGCTGTGTGGGCCTGAAATCAAGGGTGATTATGCAGCTGTACAGTTTTTTGCCACCTCACATTTATTCAGGAACAGGTTTTGGTGGATAGTTTATCAGACATTTGATGTTTCCTAAGCAGCCATCATATGTTTCCAGTTTGACCTTAGACCACTTAGGAAGGGATCATATGAGGAGAACTCAGCCACATCAGATTCCCATGGCTCTCCAAGTAAAGGTCTCACTAGTTTTTCCAAACTTGAATCATCAGTACAGAACATGAACAAACATCTGGTTCTTTCTGCTGAGACAGCCAGTGTGTTTACAGGTGCTGTATTAATCTGGTTACTGTAAATCTGCACATACATGGCTGAGAGACGGACACGCAGAGAGAGAGTATCACTTCCTCCTGAAATGTCTGATGTTAAAGTCTAATGTTCAGTCTCCTGCTGCTTTTGTTTTGTTTGTTTTAGTTTCCTTTCCTTCATTTCCTTTTGTTTCTGTTTGGTTTGGTTCGGTTTCAGTTTCAGATTCAGATTCTGTTATTTGAAATAGAAGAATTCACCTATGTGTCAGTATGTCTCCATCCTGCTGCTTTCCCTGTCACACACATGTTCACATGTACAAAGCTGAACCTACGTACATGTTGAAGGCTTTCTTCAGGAGACATCCAGGTGGGAAACCAGGTTTCTCTAAGCCCCTCCCTCGATGACAGAAATAGGTTTCTCATTTACATTTACATGAATCAGTTTGTTGGACAAAGCCGGCTGTAACTTCGTTACTTACGGTAATGTGACTGCATTGAATGAATGAGGTGAAAAGTCACTAACTTTCACATCCAGTTTCCCACATATTCTGCATAGCAGTAAAAATGATTCTCACTTGTTTCCTCTGCAGAGCATCTGGTAATCTGCGACATCAACCAACGCCTCTGTATCTTGCAGCCATTTGAGGACCTGCTTAGTCTGCAGAAAGGCAAAGACCAGGACCACCTGCCACCACCAGACTACCATCACCTTACACTGGACCACCCACACCAATAACAACATCACCAGCCACATCCTCGCCCTTACCTTGATCAAGCCTCAAACGAACCTCCCAGTCAACCCACTGTAACTTCTCAACATGAGCAGCTGTTGACACTGAAGCCCCCAGAAGAGCAGAGTTAGAGCAGCCGTACAGGTAGGTATGTGAGGGAGAACAATGAGATCTGGGAGAGTAAGCTGGGTATGTCAAACACATGAGGAGGAGTACAGACACGAAGGAAAGATGGGGATGTGATGTTAGGAGGGAGGAAGAGGACAGAGTGAGAGGAGAGGGGAAGGGAGAAGAAAGGAAGGGCTGAGAAGGTGTTAGGTTTCGCTCAGTGATGGAAAGTAACAAACTATATTTACCTAGTTCGGTATTTAAGTACAATTTTGAGCTACTTCACACTTCCACTGCATGACATTTATTTGACACCTAGTTACTTTTGAGATGAAGATTTTCCACAGTGGATAATATAATAATAATAATAATAATAATAATAATAATAATGATATAATATCACGTTTTGAAAATACACTGTTAAAGATCAAACCAGTGGTTTCAAACCTTTTGGCTTTTGACGTCTTACAAACAGATTCACAGTTCCACTAAACAGTGACTATTCCCTCTAAACTTGTCACATGGTTTCCAGTTGCCCTTTACTGGTGATGCCATCTCACTCTGTGTCAGTGCTTTTAATTTGTTGTGTTTGCTGTTGTTTTCTTTTTGTCCTCCTCCTCTTGTCCTGCTGCTGGCTGAAGATGTTTGGCTTGACTGCAGGACATGGCAGCTGATGTATGTTAGATAGAGTATACATGTGCACAAGGGAGTGGACAGTTTATAAAGATCAGGGCTGTCGCCTCCTCTTAAATTAGTGGAATCATATTTTACAGAAATAATATGCAACTGTTCACATAAACTACCAATAAACAGAAAATTCATGATCAAACTGATCTTTTGCTTACATAAGATTAAAACACACACTTTTGAGAGCTTTCAGTTGAGTGCACTGTCAGAGTGTGTATGAGCCAGCATCATTATCTGTGTTTTCTCCAATCACATCCATCCTGTCTGTCAGAGTTGGTCCATGTAAACATCTGACACTCATTCAGTCTGCATACAGCTCAGCATCCTCACACATTTAACTCCTTCCTCCTCCTGTATTTATAGTCACTGGTACATGAATTGTGTCTGTTTCTGTGAAATGTGTTGATGTGCATTAAAGGTTGTATATCTCCAGCTCTGCCTTTGGGGTTTGAGAGTTCAGGGATGTTCAGGGTGTCGCGCTGCTCACACTTGTTTCAGAGCATCACATCAGCAGAGTCACACTGTCGAACTAAATGCATATTGTGCAGTAATTTGTTGATGCCTTGGCTGAACTGTGTATAAGTTTTCAGGGAATAACACATAGATGTAACAAGGCCACACAAACTTATGTTAAGTCTTAACACAACACTGCCAACTGATTTTCAGACTGTGACTCTGTGTCCTGAGATGTTGGTGTTTGGGAGATGGTTTATTTCAACAAATTGGTAAGAAATTATGTGTCTGTCCCACACAGACGCTTCAGTATCAGGAGAACAATTTTTCACCAAATATATATACAGGATGATGGATTTTAAATTGTGTAAAACAATTAAAACAGACTGATCATCCATTTCATGCAAACTTATCATTTTCTTTTTTTTGGCATTTCTTCTTGTATTTGATAGTGACAGGAAATGAGGGGGGAGAGAGGAGGGGTGATGTGCAACAAGAGTCCCAGCTGGACTCAAACTCCTAGACCACTAGACTAGACCACATCAGTCTGTAGCTACTTTTCTGGCTGTGGCACAGGAAGATGACATCGCCATTCTCAACTCCCTGCAAAAACAGCTGTCAGTTAGCACCAGGCCTGTTTGACTCGCTGAAAAGAACGAGTGTCTGCAATGCAGATGTAAAATGTAAAGTCTACAGGCTCCACAAGTGCCAGGTGCCCTAACATTAGATGTACATCAGTAACAGAAGTGTAGTGGTTTGGTACACACACATACAGTGTATACCTACCTCTGGACAAGAGGATTTACTGTACACTTACCTGAGAATAGCTGCAGTTACATATCAGTGCACATCTTTCAATCATGTCAAGGAGTCTCATAGGCAGCACCTCTGTGCTGGGAACTGTGCTGAAATATGGTATAGTCAAGTTCTGTCTGTCTCTAAAAATAATTAGGATTTAAAATTTAATATGACATTTAACATGAAGCCGGGTGATATGAGAGCACTGGAATCTTAGATTGTAATCTAACTAACCACCACAGCATCTTTACTTGAAAAGAATACAGAGCATTACAATGTTCAAGATGAGAGGAGGCAAAACAGCAGATGATTTGTTCAAGCTGTTGCAAAGATAAAAGTTAGCCCAATAACACAAAAGAAAAATTGACCTGTTTCCTCTATCAACCAGCCAGACTGCAGAAAATATGATCACAATCTACTTCCTGAGTCAAAGGGAACTTTGAAGGGAAGTTGACCTTTGACCTTTTGGATATAAAATGTCATCACATTTTACCCTGTTAGGCATTTGAGTCTAACCGTGGACAGTTTTGGCTTCAGACGCTGCAGGTTCCGTTCACACAGTGTAAAACAGCTGTGGACAACAGATTCAGTAGAAGTCAATATTCATTTATGGAGAAAAGTGCTGACTGCTTCATCAGTGTTTCTGCTTAACCACATTAATGTTTACAGTAACCGATACAAAGAACTGTCCAGTTGATAAAATGGAGGAAAACAATTCAAGAGCTAAATCAAATATCCCAACACACTTCTTTTAATATGATAGAGCAAAATAACATAATAGTAAAGTATTAGTTGCAAATTGTATCTTTAAAACATCAGTGTCTCATGGAAAGGTTGTAATCTTGTTTTTCCTGTATGTTTTTACTGAAGTTTGAAATGACCTGTTGTGTTATTTGTGTATCTGAATTTCTACTTCCCAGCCCATTATACTCGTAAACCCTTTTTTTCTGTCTCTGTCTTTTCAGCTTGAAGAACTTGCTGACATTTTTCCATTTGTCTCAAATGATTTTATTTACCTACAGATGTTTCGCAAAAAAGCATCTTCCTCCTTGAGAATGAGAAGAATGACAGAAAGCGCTAGATGTAATAATTTTTTTCTTTACTTTCTAGAAAAAGGTGTAAAACAGTGGAGTTACTAATGTTCAGTGTTGTCAGAAGAAACCGCATTAATTTAAGTGCAGCCCCAAACATAAAGGCCCAAATATGTCAAATAACTTTTCTTACTTGTTTTTCATGACTGGAAACAAGACATTAGAAATAGTGTTTGAGGTTTGACTCAGGAGGAAATGATCCTCTTTGATTTGGACATTGACAGCAAACAGCTGGTTTCAGGTTTGACAACACTGGATGTTTAACTGAGAACACAGGGCTTCTGTCTTTTGAGCTGTATGAAAAGTTTCTAATCTGATTTCTTTGGATAAGATGAGAGAATATCCTAATCACTGGGGTTTGGTTCCTTGTGAATTTGTATAATCCTCTTTTTTATGTCATAGCCAGTGAAATACAATCTCATTCATTTACAGTAAATGATCATTGTCCCAGAGAAGAGGTGAAATGTGCTCCCTCCTTTCACTCTGGGTTCAAAACCATGAAATCACTTAGTGGAGGTGTGACTCAGAGCAGACGACACTGATCTGTCTCGGATCAGATCGATTATCCTCCCACTCAGTTGTTTTCAGGGTCACTTCAAATGACTGACATTAACCCTTGTGACACTACAGTTAAATACTCAAATGGAAATTAACAACAATTGAAATAACTGAATAGTATTTTCACTTGTTGAGACTTATATTTCTCCAATGTGTTGCTCTTTGGTTTCAGTGTAAACTGAATATCTTTGATTGTTGGTTGGACAAAATAAGACATTTGAACATGTCACCTTGAACCTTGATTGACATTTTCACAAGTTCTTGCCATTTTATAGATTAGATGATTGATTCATTTATCCTAAAAAAAAAAACTCAGTAGAACCACTGTAAGCATTTTATATTGGTTCAATCCCCGGTCATCAAACCACAACAGTTTTAGTGCAAACAGAGCTGAACTGTTTCTAATGTCTGTCGACCCCCTTAGTGTTTTCGGTTCAAATGATTTATCCTGGATATTTGTGGTTTTGAGGGCTTTGCTGGTGATTTGGTTCCTCAGGTTTTTCAGAAAGTGTTCTTCCTCCTCTATCACTGTTCTGTCCCATCATGCATCAGTGGGTCTTCCATGGCTTTGTGTGGGGGGCAGTGATGGGGGTGGATGGTCCATGTGCATCTCTGACCTTAGTGCTTTCTGTTCCTTTCTCTTCTTTTCTCTTTTACCCTTTTATAATGTCACTCTTGCTCTTTTCTCTCGGTCTCATTCTCCCATATGAAACTTATCCCTTTGCCACACAACATCCTTTTCCCCTTGCTTTCTCTTCACTCGCTCCTCCTCCTCTTCTCAGGGAGTGTTGACCGTGGGCGGAGCTTGTCCTTCCATGAGGTGCGTGACCAGCGTGAGGCAGAAATGAGGGCCGCAGCCGAGGAGTCATCAAACAGCAACAACAGTGTGGGAGGTGGAGGAGGTGGTGGCAGCACCGTCCTGCAGCGCCTCCTGCAGGAGCAGATGAATCGGAATTATGTGCTGCAGCAGCAACAGCAACAAGGAGGAGGAGGTGGAGGAGCAGGAGGGGGAGGAGGAGGTGGTTACTCAGCACAGGGACAAGTAGGCTCCTCTGATGATCACTCCATGACCCCCCACATCGCCCGCCAGGAACCCCAGGGGCAGGAGCTGCAGACAGACAATGGCCTGGAGAAACTGGGCTCCACCAGAGTAGGAGGAGGGGGTGGGAGCAGTGGAGGAGGAGGAGGTGTAGGGACTGGAGGAGGAGGAGGCAGCAGCAGTGGAGGTGGTGGGAGTGGCCAAGGGCAGTGTCCAAACCCCGAGGACCTCCCTACGTATGAAGAGGCCAAAGTGCAGTCACAGTACTTCAGGGGCCATGGCCCCCCTCCTCAGCCTCAGCAGCAGAACAGCCAGCCTCAGCAGCCTCCTCTCCCAGCGTCCGTGGGTGCCGCCTTCTACGTCACTGGGGTGACCAACGGCAAGGTCCGCACTGAGGGTCGTCCAACCGTGCAGCGAGTGAGTGGTGCAGGGAAGGTGCACCAGGATGACGGGCTGAAGGATCTGAAACAAGGCCATGTCCGGTCTCTCAGTGAAAGACTCATGCAGCTCTCTCTGGCCACCAGTGGCGTGAAGGCCCATGCTCCTGTCACCAGTGCCCCACTGTCCCCCCAGCTGCCCCCCCCAGGGCCGCCGGGCGACTACTACAAGCCACAGCATCGTGGCCCCCCTCCAGACTATCCGTTCAAAGGAATGGGCTCACCTACGAAGCAGCAGGAGCCTGGAGGCCATTTTTACCAGGAGCAGAGAGGGAGGGAGCACTCTAGGGAGGTGCTTCCTGTCCGATACCAGCCCCCACCTGAGTACGGCTCGTTCAGGTAGGGAGCATGCACACACACAACCCTTCTATACACACTTTAAGCTGCATCGGTAATAAATATTTCAAGCATCAGATGTCTACATGTAATGTGACTGAAAATGACAAACCAAACACACAGTTCTGTAGCTCTTCATCAGCCCAGTGTCACTGCTGTCACCTCTCAAATACATGTGAATGTTACTCTGTGTCTGCTGAGTGTGTGAAGAAGGAACACTTTGGTGACAACATGTCAGGGCTGTAGGTCTATCATAGATTTCAACATCATTAATATGTTTGATTTAGATTTTTTTATGCCAAGATCCAAATATTATTTCCTGAAAGTGTTGAAAAATTATCACAATCTCACAATGTTGAGGAAACGGATCAAAAGTTCCTCCTCTGGCCAATGTCCCCTGGTCCAAGTGAGTTCAGACAGACGGACAGACAGAGAGACAGGCAGACTAAGAAACAGACAGACAGAAAGACAAAGGGACAGACAGACAGACAGAGAGACAAAGAGACAGACCGTCAGACAAAGACACAGACAGACTGACAGACAGACAGATGGAGACAGGGAAATAGATAGACAGACAGACACAGACAAAGAGACAGAGAGAGAGACAAAGAGACAGACTGTCAGACAAAGACACAGACAGACTGACAGACAGACAGACAGATGAAGACAGATAGGGAGACAAAGAGACAGACAGACAGACAGACAGAGAGAGAGATAAAGAGAAGAACATCAAAGTAATCACTGGCAGGCTACTGACAAAAAAAATAATATTACCTCTGATTAATTTTAATCTGACTATTGTCAGAATTAAAGTCAGTAATAATCTGACTGTTCTGTGTGTTTATATGTTGAGCATCAGTTTAATTGGATCCTCTGGGAACTGAAGTGTTGTCACTGTTGGCACTGAGCTGTGTCTGCATGTGGCCCGTGCCCATAAGTCATTACAGGCTGAAATATTGTTCTCATGGGAAGCTGCAGTTTTCTCCATTAAAATGTTTCCTACAGGTAAACTGATCGATTGTTTGAGCTATAATAAATGCTCTGACAACCAGTTTATCATAATAGTTTTCTTGCTGATAACTAGAGAGATGAGTGAGTTTGTTTACCACGCTCTGTGTGACCTTGAAGGTAAAAGTACGGATTGTGGCCCTGGTTTTGATGGAGGACGTTCAGGCTCTTCCAGGTCGGTTTACATACATGACACATCAGATTAAATATTCACAATGGCGAAGGTGAAGGCAACAGAACCACCTGACAGAGCTCTGCTTTGTGATTGGACTGTCTTTGACTATCATTGTCCAGTCAAAGTGAGATTTAAAAGTCAAATTTTTTACTTATTTGTACTGAGTTTTCCAGTTTTCAGTTTTGTATCTGCCGATAGATGTTCACTGAAACACTTGTGTCACATTGTCTTTGTGTAACCATCTTTTCTACACAGAAACAACATTTCATTTGTGAACATAACTGTACAAACTCTCAAACAAACTGTACATAGATGTACAAACTTTCTTACATCTATGTACAGTACACAAGTTTGTTTGGATGGTTGAAATGCAACTGTCAAATAGTTTTACATTGGCATGAAGCCACTAACATGAGCTATGAAATAATGAGCAGCACAAGGAAGCGTGAACTCTGCTTGAGCAAGACTCATAATCCTTTCAAATTCCAGGAGAGCAGCTCTGACCTCTGACCTTCACACATGAAGATTTCTCAATGGGGCACTTCTTAAAAACACATTTTACTGTAGTTAATAGTGTTAGAGGCCTTTTCAGTGGCATGAATGTTAAATCTAATTCAGTTTGAAGAGTAGTTTTCCACACCAATGTTTCCCTACAGAAAAGGACAAAATAATGGAAGAAACAAGCAAGTTCAAATTGATAAAAAATATTTAAAAAGATAAAAACCTTTTCATAGTATCCTAGTTTCCTGTTCATCAGGGCAGGGAGAACAGAGCCTGTTGGGCCTGTTCCACACTAGTATATTTACTTCAGAGCAAACCAGATTCAAACAGCCATGAATACCACAGAATTTTAATCATCAGGGCAGGACAAGTCTGGACATGATCCGTGTGGCTCTGATGACTTTCCTTTGAGGGCTAAAGGCAGGAATGTTTGCTGAAAAGCCAGTTGACAGCGGGTGTTTTCCCACCTCACTCAAAAACGAGCTCCACTCAGTGAGCAAGCAGATAGCAGGTGAATCAGACATTTATGTTACAAAGCCTTCATTTATCTCCTTTTATCTTCATTTATTTTCATTTACCTTCTTTTATCCTTTATTTATCCTTCATTTATCTTCATTTACCTTCACCTTTCCTTATTTACCTTCACTTATCTTCATTAATCTTCATTTACCTTCACCTTTCTGTATTTTATTTATTTATCATCATTTACCTTCATTTACATTCATTTATCTTCATTTACCGTCTTTTATCTTCATTTATCCTTCATTTATCTTTATTTACTTTCTTTTATCTTTATTTATCTTCATTTATCCTTCATTTATCTTTATTTACTTTCTTTTATCTTTATTTATCTTCATTTATCCTTTATCTTCATTTACCTTCATTTACCTTCATTTATCTTCAGTTACCATCATTTATCTTCATTAACCTTTATTTATCTTCATGTATCCTTTATCTTCATTAACCTTCATTTACCTTCATTTATCTTCATTTATCTTCATTAACCTTTATTTATCTTCATTTATCTTCATTTAACTTTACATTCTTTCATTTATCCATCATTTACCTTCATTTATCTTCATTTTTCTTCATTTACCTTCACTTATCTTCATTTACCTTCATTTACTGTCATTCATCTTCATTTTCCTTTATTTATTTCATTTATCGTTCATTTATCTTAATTTATCCTTTTTTCTTCATTTACCTTTATTTATCTTCATTTATCCTTCATTTATTTTCATTTACCTTCATATATCTTCATTAATCTTCATTTAGCCTTCATTTATTTTCAATTATCTAATTTATGTTTATGAATCTTAATTTCCTCATTTATCTTTATTTAAACTCATTTGTCTTCACTTACCTTCTTCTATCTTTATGCATCTTTATTTATCTTCATTTATCTTCGTCAACCTTTATTTATCTTCATTTAGCATTTAGTAGCATTTATATCTTTACCTTCACTGAATGTTGCAAGGACACAGACACAGGAAGTTTCAATGTTTGGAACAAAACCTTACTGAGATATATTACATATTCATAATGAAATAGACAAGGTAAAAATCAGCAGCTCTCTGAACAAACCGTCAAATAGAGACAGTTTCAAAATGATGCTGAACATATCCGTGTTAAATCCAAACTGTGATTGCTTGTTATCTGCTTATATCCAGCAATGATGAGCAATGACCAATGATATCATGCACAACTTTAATCAAGTATAAAGACATTTCCTGCTGATTTACAGTACAAAACATTTTGCCCCATTATCAAAAATCTAATAATAATAATCACCTTTATTATCCACAGAATTTTAAATTTACCTTTGGCTTAACAGGCTGGTTAAAATAAATACAGTACTAAAATTAGCATGAAAACGCACAGTACAAACAAATGAAGAACAACAACGGCCATGGATCATTCTGTTATTCTCAAGAGGTCAGACACACCTACACGGTACACAATATATGATCCTGGGGCAGTTTTGTTGTGTATATTAAAATTTATCTCAGTCGCTTTGATGCAGTTCACTCATCAGAAACGTCATTCTCACAATACCTAAGGCCATTCACAGAACAGTTCATCATTTCCTTACACACATTAGCATTTCTCATTGTGTTTGTACAAACTGCCATAGTGTCCACACATATTTCACTACTAAAGACGTTTCCTCATTGTGTTCACAACTCGTGAAAACTGTTTGTACATTCGTCAGTTAGAATGACAGAGGTCTCGCTCACCTTGATACTGTCCTGCATTGGATTAGTGTTTTCACTCAAATCACTTTCTTCACATACTGTATGTATGAAGGCCAGACACACACTGTCAGTAGTAGTAAATACATAAAGTTGCCCTTCAGTTAAAAACAAATGTAATCAACTTGCTTTCAGGAAGGGATTAGTTGAGACAAAGAGATGCACGTGTTCTCAATCACAGCCGCAATGTCATCATACAGGTACCAGAAGCAGACTTTTTGAGAGGACGTGGTGTCTGAATGTGTGATGTGATACGAGGGAGAGGACAGGGAAGAGCAGGGGTAGAGGGAGAGCAGCAAATACGTACCAGAGTGTGTGTGTGTACAGTGAAGTGAGTGGACCTGTGTGTGAGTTCAGGGTTACAGTGAAGAAATCAAATGTATGAACATGTTCTCCACCTTGCTGCTTGTGTTATGGACATATTTTCATTTGTTCTTCCTGGAGAACAAGGATCATTATCCGTATGAGGCAGCTGATGTAAAAACACATGCACATGCAGCAGTTAACAAAGACACAGGCTGAAACCACTAAAAAACAACCAGTGACACTCTTAGTTAAAACACATCAACCCAAGACACCAGCTGATGTCCAGAACCATGTATCCACAAAGCTCATCTCTCCTCAGGTCCAGTAAGGAGGGGTCGGTTCACTCCCAGAGGCCCCTTCATCAGCACAGTCCCACCTCCTCCGTCACCTCTGTGGGCTCCTTGTCCCGCGCTCAGTCCTCCACCCTCAGCAGCATGCTTAGCACATCCCACTCCTCCCATGCCTCCTTCCCCCACCAGCACCCCCAGATCCAGGGAGAGCCCTTCCTCAGCATGGGGCCCCGCAGTCCACAGAGTCCTGGCTTTCACCAGACAGGTGAGCCCTTCACCCTGGGGCCCATTCACCCACACCTACAGAGAGGTCATGGTTTCCCACACGACCCCTACGGCTCCACTCCAAGGATGCACCATCAACAACAGCACCATCAGTATCCTCAACAACAGCAGCAACAGCAGCAACACCAAGGGCCAGGGTCTCCCCAACTCCAGCAGCCAGTCCAGGCTGGACATTTCCCCCACCCGCACTCCTACTCCCACTTACAGGGGGAACCCTTTGCTATGATGGCGCGCACCCACCAGATGGTGGATGTGCTGACGGAGGAGAACAGGATGCTGAGGCAGGAAATTGAGGCCTGCCGCGAGAAAGTCACCAAGTTGCATAAGGTAACATCTTCTGCAGAAGAGGATGCTGACATGTCCTTATGTAACCTACGGCTCATTGTGAGGATTATTTATTCCTCCTGTCCATACTAACCACACATATCGCTTTAAAAGCAGTTTCAGTGTCGGTGGTGGATAAAATCCACAGTAAATTCAGTTCAAGCTGATATGAGACTTAAATAGTCTGAGTTGGATAAAGCAAGTTCCAGCCTCTTAGTGTGAAATTCTTCCACAGGCAGTGTTTCCAGTGGCAGAGGGATAATAACACAAAGACAAACATTCATACTTGAGATTGTTGACAATTAGACTGAAATGTAAATAATATGTAACAGTAACTAGTGCATCGTATGTGATGTAAGTTGCTTTTGACAATAACCTCTGAAAAATGCAGGTAATGTTCAGCTGCTCCCTCTAATCAAAGTGACACTGTGGACATGCTGAGTGGAGAAGAGCTGGAACAGAGACAAGAAATCTGTGTCTTGCAAAGATCAAATATTTCAGTACTAATTCATATTCCAGACTTTGACTCAGTGTTTCTTTTGTCACTGTGAGGTGCAGATGCTGATGAGACACTTGCAGTGTGCAAACCGATCGCAGTTGAAGTTCAGCTGTTTTGGGGAGAAACTGTTCTGTTTCTTCTTGCTGTGCTTTTGTTGAAATCAGTGTGACTTGTGATTCTTCGTTCAGGTAGTGTGCAGCCAAATTCATATGAATAGTGAACACCTCACATCTGGTAAAGCTCAGGCTGGAAACAGCTGCACCTGTTCATCAACATACAGTGACAAAGTTTGACTGTGCCAGACATGTCAGTAGTTTGAAATGGAAATGACTGGATATGTAGCAGAGAAATAAATGATACATTTAATAAAAAAAACTTTGGTGCACCTCCTTCACCCTCCCTCTCTCCCCTGTGCCCCTTCATCTCCTGTGTCTGTGGGCAGTTGGAAACAGAGATCCAGCTGGTGTCAGAGGCCTATGAAAACCTCGCCAAGTCCTCCTCCAAGAGGGAGGCCCTGGAGAAAACCATGAGGAACAAGCTGGAGCTGGAAGTGCGGCGGCTGCACGACTTCAACAGGGACCTCCGAGGTGAGGGAGAATGAGGAACAACACTGGCAGAACAAAATTTTACACAAACTGGAAACCCAAAATGGGATGGACAGACAGTGACAGGTTCAATGTGGCAACAGGTGACCAACATTTTATTTGCAGGCTTGTTGGCCTAAAGTTAAAACCCTTAAAACAAACTTTCTCTGATCTTAAATGTAAAAACACAAGAGATGTTTTACTTTTTGAAGAGAAGACATATAATGTAAATTTTCTGTGGCTATGAACAGTTTATTTCCTTATCAAACGACCTCTGTCACAACCCCAGTGTAGTGTCTTGCAGTTCTACAGCTAAGCAGCAAAAACAAATTTGTGTTATATGAACAAGCTGCAGCCACAGGGTATAACAGAGTGAAGTGATGATTTTGAAAGTTGTTTTTATGTATATTTTTACTGCAGCTGCTTCTACAGTGAACCAACCACGTGGTCTAGAATGAGTCTCACGTATGTGGCACTGGACTGACTATCCACAGAAGCAAAAACCATGTTCAACAGTATTTTCTTAAGTTTTTGTTAGTCAGTGCTGCAACTATTATTTTAATTATCATTTAATCTGTTATTAATAATTTAGACAAATCCAGTTATAATTATTTGACCAGGTATGTCCAGGTAATGTCACCAGCCTAGTTATGCTGCTATAGAGCTAGACTGCTGGGGGATTCCCATGATTCACTGGGCGCTCTCTCTCTCTCTCTCTCTCTCTCTCTCTCTCTCTCTCTTTCTCTCTCTCGACTACTTTATGCCATTAACTTTGTATTTTTTTTCTCTCCTGTAGTTTGTGCTTCTCCTCTCTCTCTCTCTCTCTGTCCTCATTCTGCAGGTATCTCTGCCTCGGGAGCAGCAGGATCCAGATCCACCACTACTCATCATTACTATTAACCACTGTTATCTGTCATTATTATTGATAACACCATTACCTACACAGCTGTTCCTGGTCTCTCTCTCTCTCTCTTTTCTCCTCTCTCCTCCCCCTCCTCCTAAACCCAACCGGTCGAGGCAGATCCCCCCCCACCCTGAGCCTGGTTCTGTTGGAGGTTTCTTCCTGTTAAAAGGGAGTTTTTCCTCCCCCCTGTCACCAAGCGCTTGCTCTTTGTGGGAACTGTTGGGTTTTTCTCTGTAACAAAGTGAGGTCTTGACCTTACCCTGTAAAGTGCCTTGAGATAATGTATATTATGATTTGGCGCTATACAAATAAAATTGAATTGAATTGAGCTTGTGTTAAAATGACAGAGTCTGGTGCTAAAGACGTGTTTGTTCTGAGCATCTATGTTGTGTGTTTTAAAGAGCGCATGGAGACGGCCAATAAGCAGCTCGCTGCTAAAGAGTGTGATGGCTCAGAGGACAACCGCAAAACCATCTCCCAGCTGCTCACACAGAGTGAGTACCACACACACACACACACACACACACACACACTGCACAGTACCTGGAGCTTCATTGTCCATCTGATTTGACGTCTGATAGAGGGTAGACACCTGGCCAGAGCCCTCAGGACCTGTTGGGCCAGGTTCAGATAAAAGTGTAGAAATGATGTTTGGGTCGGATTTGATCACAATTGCCTTTTGATAGTCACTAACAAGGCTTCCACACACGTATAATCAGGGTTAACAGGGAAGCTATGACCATGGTAACAACAACTGCATGATAAGGTAACTGAAACTCAGTGCTTAATTTATATTAACTGTGTCAGGCTCGGGTCAGGCTCTCAAAGTTCTCAAATCCAGGTCTGTATTACATTTTGTCGTTAATTTATTTGTTCCTGCATAAAGTAAAATGACTCATCTGTGGTCTGATAACAACAAGCTTTTTAAACATATGGAGGAGAACATTGTCTTTGTGTTTGTGTGTGTTCAGACAAAGAAACGCTACGTGAGAAGGAGAAGCTGGAGATGGAGCTGACTGCACTGCGCTCCACCACTGAGGACCAGAGGAGACACATCGAGATCAGAGACCAGGCACTGAACAATGCCCAGGCCAAGGTTGTCAAGTTGGAGGAGGAGGTGAGAGTCCTCCCTTATTCTTACTGGATGTTGTTTTTACTGCTTGTTGTCAACTTTATCAGATTGCAACGGAGATGCCAAGAACCGAGTCAATGGTCTGGGAAATAAATTTAAAAAATGTAACATTGAAAAGAAGGAACATTTTTGCAAGTGGAAAGAAATCAAATATTTGAAATGTTGCCAGACTGCAAGAAACACATTTGAAACACTGGTTCACTTGTCAGTAAAAAAAAAGCTTGTCAGAAATTCTGCAAAGATTTCTTTTTCTCACTTTTTCGTGCCTTTAGTAGAGAGATGATCTGAAATGTGGAAGATAGATGGAATGACTCAGGTCCCAGGACCAGACTCAAACCAGGGACATTGTGGTTCATGGTTGAAACCTTAAACCCTGACGTCAGGATTCTTGTAGTGACATGATTAAAACTTTTTTATTTGGAGGGAAATTAAAAGCTCCCTGGTCAAATGAAATAACAAATGAAAGTGATCACGGAAAGGAAACAGCTGCATGAACAAACAGGTTTTCTCAGATCCAGGTAAAAAAAGATTCCCAGCTAGGAGCAAAGTTAGAATGTACGAGATATGTTTGCTCTGTGAATTCATAGAGCCTTGACGTTTCATTAGTTTCTGATTTTCTGATTGTGAAGGAGTGAGGAGCCCTCGCTGCTCTGTGTGAAGAAAAGCTGGAAATCAGGTCACTTTATTGTTTGTTTGGATTCTTGGCGAGTAGCTTGTGTATCCTGGTTACCAATGTTTTACTTTAGTGGAAAACCTCTCAGTGCTGGCCTGGTGTTGGCCCGCTATATGACACCAGTGTGTCCTCACTCAGCTGCTGACCTGTCTGTTAGACACAGTCAGTAGACTTTATATTGTCATGTCCACTGGGGGCTGTGGTGGGATAAAGAGGCAGCTCTCAGTGTTTGTCTGTGTGTGGCTCTTCCCTCATGTCTGTATTATTTAACAAATACTGTAAATGTACGAGGGGCGTCATTTTATACTGTTACAAATGGCACACACTCACTCATGCACTGTGTCCACAAACTTCATTGTGGACACTTTGGCTCAAGTGATAAACAGAAGAGAAGCAACTGACCTATTTTAAACATAGACTCCCTACAGAAACTTCTCACATTGTTATAAACAGAAATATGGTTTGCTGCAGCTTCACTATCATCTCCATCAGTTATGAAACACAGTCACACAGGTTGTAAACAACCTGATGGTGTAAACCACTCTACTGGGAGGTCAAACTGAAGTCAGACAGTGGTAGTAGCTCACTGAACAGGACAGCAGGACAGTTGATGATAATTGATGATAATTTTAACTTTGCCTTTGTTTTGTAATCCAACCCAGAGGTTTGTTTCACACACAGTGCAGCTGAGGCTGATGGACGTCATTAGCTTTACAGCTATTTGGTATTTCATTGCGAAATGAAAAGTCAGAAGATCATTAAATCATTAGGATTTGTCCTTAGGGTGCTGCGATATCTGCAGCAAAGTTCATCCAATAGTGAAACAGCAGAGGGAGGTTGTATGTGAAGTAGAGAAGAAACTAAACCTTGCTGGTGTTAGTGTTTAGAAAGACGGAACCCTAACCCTAACCCTAACCATGGTTACAGTGGACACATCAGAAGTCATGACCTCTGGGTGTTTGTTTCATTCTCCAGTCCTCCACCTCACGTTTTCTCTGGATTTCTTTCTATTTCTGTTTTCAATCATCTCTCCTTTCTTCCCACATTCTCTCCTCCTTTCTTGTGTTCCTGCTCCTCCCTCCTCCATCCCTTATTTACCTCTTCCTCTTCCTCCATCTCTCAAACTTTTTATGCTTCTGTGCTGGTGACAACTGTGACTGAGGCATTTTGTTTTTGGGATGGGGGGGCTATAACTGAGGTGCCGCACAGTACAGGAAAGGGGATAGTGCTGGGCGAAAGCCGGGCTCTTACACAAAACGGCTGCTTGTTGTCAGAACAAAGAAGGTTCAAGCTTTTCTCCTGCTCTGTTATTCTCTACAAAAACGAGAGTCTTCGGATTCTTGGCTCCCTGCCTGCCTCAGCCCGCCTCATCTTCCTCCCCTCTTTTGTCTCCAATCTGCTTTCTATCTTTCTTTCCTGTTTTTGAAGATGGTCACCGTAATCTAAATCTGTATTGTTCAGTGGAGACACCTCAAGGCCACAATCCCTGGATCTTGTGCTGTAAGCATGAGAAGTGGTGTCTCTGTAATCTCTCAAGAGAATTGTATTTGTTTTGGACACTCAACAACCAAACAGATCCTTCCATGAGTGTCGGCAGAGGTCTCACAACTTATACATGAGAATTTCTAAAATTTGGTTTTGTCACTTGGTTTTGAAAACAATATGTAATGAAGCAGAATATTTTACATCACGTTTTTCTAGAAATGACAGTGCCAGTAAATATAACCCTTGCCTTTAATATAACACTTCACTGAATATGTCGTTATTTTTAAATAACCAAAAATAAAACCAAACCTGCAGGCAGGTATAAAAAGAGTCCACTTGCACCCAGCAAGTGGGAGTGATGGAAGTCCTTTGATTTTCAACAAACCTTAAACCTCTTGACAACTTGTGATCATGACAACAAAAAAATGATACATGCAAAGTTTATTGCAGATTGCACTTATAGCCTGGGAGAAGTTTGGAGAAATAATCTCAGCCAATTTCATGATTTTGCAGCAAAAGCTGCAAGTAACAGCTGAAAACACCCTTTCTTTATTATAGCACCACCTGCTGGTGGACATGAGTTTTTTGTGTGCACCATTCTATAACGCCCTTAAAAATTGCACTTACATAACATTTACAGAGCATGCTGCAGTACCACTTTTACCAATGGAAAAATAAAAACTATTAAATCTGGGAGCAGCGTTGAACAGCCCTTTGCCCCATGTAGCAGCCACAGTGTTGTCACAGTGTTAATGCACGTCATATGACATCACTGGCCATCAGATACAGAACCAATGAGTTAAACATTACTTACCTCAATCAATTCTTTTTCAACTTTGTGTAAAATCATCAAATCATTGGCACAGCAAACTATTGGCCCAGGTTTCATGTTAATTGGACAGAATTACAGTTCACTCAGACTCAGTTTTCAGACATCACTTTAACATTTTGTTGTTTCTCAGCCTTTCACTAAAATAAAAAGAATCTATTTTCCCTCATCACTCAATGTCTCATAATGATAAAAGTGAAAAAGAAATTTTAGAAAATTATCACATTGAAATAAGTATTCAGACACTTTGCTATGACACCTGAAATTTTGCTCAGGTTTCTTAATGTTCTTTTGTTATTTCATGTCAAATAAGGGTTTTTGAAAAATGTGCACCTTGAAATAAACTGGCATTGGATTTTGAAAAAAATACATAAGATGTTTAAGCTGAGTTTCCTTTTGTTGTTATATGTTCACATAATAAACAATCTGAACACATCTTAACAACTGAGCAGCTTTCACACCTGCTTTTCTCTTTCTTTCCCTCGTATATCCAACTTCCCCACTTTCCCCAGTATGTCTCTGTTGTCTCTTGTTTTGTCTCCTCCCTCTGTGTGTGTCCCACTCATTGACACAAGTTGCAGTGATTGGCTGAGCAGCATCACATGACCAGTGTCACAAAAGCTAGAAAAGTGGTTCTAGTTAACATAGAAATGCTTTGTTATACTTTAATATTTCTCAATGATTGATAGGTTATTGGTCCAGGTCTAGGTTGTCTATTTTTTCAGTCCATGTAGCTACTCACAGTCTTATCTTAGAACCTACACAGTGCTGCTGTACAGTGAAAGGTATCTCTGCTTAACTCTCCTTCTCTGGCAAGACTAAGTTTGTGAAAGTACTTTATGAAGACCCTGGTGTGTTTGATACTTGGAGTTTGCTGTTTAGTCCGTTGCGAAGAACCCTGATGTAAATATTTCCCTCTTTCTGTGAGTGTAGCTGAAGAAGAAGCAGGTTTACGTGGAGAAAGTCGAGCGGATGCAGCAGGCTCTGGCTCAGCTCCAGGCGGCCTGTGAGAAGAGAGAACAACTCGAGCATCGACTACGTACAAGACTGGAACGAGAGCTGGAATCACTACGTATGCAGCAGGTAATAGACGAGGCCGGTAGGACTGGCCACCATATAGACTGTCAATTTTAACATCATTTATTTATGTATTAGGTGGTGGAGCAAAATGGGTTTATGAATTTTATACAAACCCTTCTTAGTCTGCTTTGTTAACACTAATGACTGACTAATGATCTTCGTAGCCTACAGTATAATATACTCTGTGTGTGTCAGTACCTTGGAACATCTGACAGACAGCTGTTTTTATGCACATTTTCTATTTGCACAAGAAAAATAGTGTTGTAATGGTGTGGTGAATATTATCTTGTCACACTTTAGGCCTGGATAGTCATCAATCACGGTCTTAATGATGCCCTCTGAATGTTGTTGCTGACCATGTTCATCCCTTTATGGCCAGGGTTCACCATAATACCTACTTTCAGCTAATGATGCTCCATGTCACAAACTGGTTTCATCAACATGACAGTGAGTTCAAAGAACCTCAGTGGCCTCCAGTCTGCAGACCTGGATCCAGTAGAATTTTTTTGAGATGTGGTAGAACAGGAGATTGGCAGCATGAATGTGCAGCTGACAAATCTGCAGAAATGATGTGATGCAAATTAACATTTTGCGTATGTGTGGCTTGGTTTTATTCACAATGGAAAGAAAGACTTCTCTTTGACAACACTTTGATCTTATTTCTCCCAGCTTGAGGATTCACTGAAATATTGGAAAAGGCAGAAATTAATTTATCTCTCACACCTTTACAAGCTGGCAGTGGGGTTTTTGTGTACCTCAGCCTTATCTTGCAGAAGTTGCATTACAGAGCTGGCGATCGGGACCAAGGTTTATCTAATGTTAGTCAAGACAAAGGCTCATGTTATCTTTTACCGTGACGTTTCTTATGTTGTAGAGGGTTATACATAAAGTACATGACCATTCTGATGCATTGACTTGAAGTTGACCTTGTACAATTCAATCTTCCTTTTCTTCATCTCAGAGTGTTTGAGCAGAGCCTGAGCTGAGACTGAGACTGAGACTGAGACTGAGACTGAGACTGAGGCTTTGTGGGTGGAGATATATTTAAAGCCAATGAGGCAAAGTGGAGTTACACCCAAGTCAGATCATGAAGGGATTTTTTAAGGGAAAAGCTTCAGAACAGAGATGAGTTTTTATGGGTTAAATCAATGCCAGGATTTATGACAGGTTAAAGTTTCTGCATTGTGCTATAATACTAACTCAACATAGCCCGTAACTATTTCAAATTAAAAGCCTTCTAGCATTTTAATGGACAGAAACCATTTATTTCCAAACAGGGTTTTTATTGCTGTGCTTAAGTGCTGCAGTAAGCGTAGTGTCTCTTTCCAGGTGCTGGTCGTTCCTCTCAGTGCTCCCAGGAGATGCTCTATAGATATCAAACCGAAATGCAAATTCAGTTAGGTGCATCACATCTCATATCACACAATCTCTTCACAGGTACCGAACACATACAAATAAAAATAGTAATAGTAAGTAAAAACACTTTTGGTCTTCTAATAAACAATAAAAATCAAACAAACTTCAAACACTTTATTTTCATCTGGGTCTTAGGTTTATTTACTTGGAGCCTTCTTGAGTCCTGGTGTCTTTAAATACTAAATGCTGCTGTAATAATTTCTACTGTTGGAAGGTAAAAAGCCAGTGTAACCACTAGTTGTAATGGAATGGGGTTGAAGCCAATTCAATACGAATACACCAATATCTAGAAGCTAGGCTCTATAAAAAGAGTGATAAATAAATATATATTTATGTATACTAAAAAAGGAATTCTAAGTGAATTCAATATTACCTTTAGCATAATAATAAAAAGTGGGCTTTAAAATAAAATAAATTAACTTGAGTGTTACTTCAAATACCAAAACAAAAAAGAAAAGAAATTGAATCATTTTTTTTAGTTCAATCAAGTTTTAGTTCAGTGAGGAGCACCCTGTGTAGGCATCAAAAACACAACACAAATCCTAGCCCTTAATCTCTCTGGTCTTAATTCTCTCTCTTTGCCCTCTTCATCTCTCCAGAGACAGGGAGGCTCTCAAAACAGTGGTGTGGTCCCGTCCGAGTACAACGCCACAGTGCTGATGGAGCACCTGAGGGAGAAGGAGGAGCGGATTCTGGCTCTGGAGGCTGACATGACCAAGTGGGAGCAGAAGTACTTGGAGGAGAGTGTGATGAGGCAGTTTGCTCTGGATGCTGCAGCTTCTGTTGCCACTCAGAGGTACATGTACATGTTATTGGCATTTGATTCTGTGAAACATTGGGCCTCAAGGGAGAACCGTTTGTGCAAACAGATTAGTTCTTAAGGGGCACATACAAGCGATTTGAGAGAATTTGTGGCGTTCACCGGTTATTTTGTACTTAGAATTTCCTCGTAGTTATGAATGAAATTCAGAAGTGGCCCAGAGAACAGACCCACTGCTTTTCTTCACAGGGGGAAGACACTTCTTGGTTTTATTGTTTCAGACACTGATGCCTTTAAAATGTTCATAAGCTAATGATAAAATTAGCAAGCATTATCAAATTCTTCTTTTGTTCCTGTTATTGTGGTTGTCGAAGATTCATTACAACCACAGACAGTTTCTCAAGGATGGAGCCTTAATGAGCAGGCACCTCAGCTGAGACACATGCACATCAGACTCCTCACACTTCACGTTCCCTTACAGGAAAAGCAGGAGTCAAAGCAGCATTCAGCAGCAATAAATTGTACTTGCAACATCTCCGGCTTTTAAAATTTCATTGTGTATTTTATTTGTTTTGTTGTGGATGAGCTACCTTTGGACATTGTGGCAGTCTAATGGAGCCTCTGTCCTGTTTCACAGGGATACATCTACAGTAGTGATAAGCCACTCTCCCAGCAGCAGCTATGACACCTCAGTGGAGGCTCGAATCCAGAAGGAAGAAGAAGAGATTCTCATGGCCAATCGGCGCTGTCTGGACATGGAAAGCAGGTAAGGTCAGGTGGTAAATATTATTTTTAGCTTGGAAGACTATCTCATGAAGTTTCCCAATGATTAGTTTCTTTTTTCAGGTTGTGGCTTTAGTTTCTGCCTGAGAACAGCTTCTGTATTTTAGCTTTCTCCAAGTGCAAACAAAAAAACAGGACCTAAATTTACATTAGATGGATGATAGGAAATTCTGTTTAAAAGCTTCAAAACAAACTTAGTTGTACTCATCCATAACTCATTGTAGACTGGTTCTGTCCATGGAAACCATGGTAAATTTTTCCCTGAGACATCAGAAAGTGAAAAGTGGTAAAAACAAAGGCGTGTTGTCTATTTTAGCAGTCAGACTTGGTGATTACTGTGATGTTAAAAAGACGCCTGTTATTTCAGCCTGCTGTTATTTAACTGTTTGGATGTGTGATGCTATTAGTACATATTTTCTTGGTGAACTCTTGACACACAAACACATAAAACACTCTAATGTGATGCAGGACCTGGGTCCATGTGCTTCTGATGGCATCACCAAAACTGTTGATATGACTTCATGTTTCTGAACATGATGTGGTTCAGAACTAAAAGCCAACAATGTGTCATTTTGTCCTTAATCAAATAAACTGAAGTCCAGGTGTGACAGCACATCTGCAGGTCACAGACATTCACTGCCCTGCAGTAACTGTTGCTCCTTTCTGGTCCAGGATAAAGAACCTCCATGCCCAAATCATAGAGAAGGATGCCATGATAAAGGTGCTCCACCAACGCTCGAGGAAGGAGCCAGTCAAGTCAGACCTTCCATCTGCCATGAGACCCTCCAAGTCCCTGATGTCCATCTCTAACACTGGCTCTGGTGGTTCAGGACTGCTGTCTCACAGCCTGGGACTCAGTAGTTCACCCATCACTGAAGAACGCAAGGACACCAGCTGGAAAGGCAGTCTGGGTAAGAAGTGGCAGTCCTTATAGCTGACAGAGTATTTATCACAGCTGACACACCAGCTGAAATGGTGAAAGACAGCTACTTGTAGCTACTTTCAGCATTTTTATGCTTTCTTCTCATGGTTCCAGGGGTTCTGCTGGGTCCTGAGTTTCGCACAGAGTCTCTCAGGACGGAGTCAATCTCATCATCCCCCTCCCCAGTGCTTCCTTCCACTCCAATGACCACAGGCCACTCTAAGACGGGCAGCAGGGACAGCTGCACACAGACCGAGAAGGGCCAGAATCAGGACACCAGCAAGCCCAGCACTCCAGCCCTTCAGAGCATGACGCTGCCTGCACGCCTGTCCAGCCCCAGCCCTGTCTACATCCCTGACCGCATAGCAGGTCAGCTCACACCGTCTGTCAGACATGTCAGTCCAAGCTCAGAGATGTCTAAGGCTCTGGTAACACATAGAAAATGCCTTAATCAATAATCAGAGTTTGACCACCTCCAAATCCAGGTTTAGCAATTGATCCTAATGCATAATCAATAGGACTGAAACTCATTTCAGTCCATGCGTTGACTATTTTCTTTAGAGTAAAATGTCTAATTTTGTCCGACCAACAGTCTAAAACCCAAAGTTCAGTTTAAAAAGAAAACAGAAAAGCCGCAGAAGTCTTGAGGCAACAGTTATACACTGTGCCAGTCCACTCACATGATGAAGGTGAGGTCATCCAGTTCACGACAGTCACATGCTGATGTGTTAGTGTGTTTCTTTCTTATGTATTTAACTAAATCTATAGCCAAAAGTAGTAGTGAATGTAGCTGCAACCGGCAGCTTGTAGGCTCCAACACTTGTGTGCTTATTACTGGAATTTAAATAGTAAATTGTTTTTACTATTCACTACTGGAAAAGTAAACTTTGTACTGTCACTGGTTACCAGTCAACACTGGTCTGCATGTTGTTCATCCTGACAAAATAACCTCCAGAAAGTGTGTGTAATCCATCAGTAATCCTAAATATCTGATTACGATATAGGAATTTTCAGATAAGGCTGTGACACTAACAGTAAATTTTACATTGCCACAAGATCCATCCACGACACTGGTTCCATTATGATTGACTCTATATTAGTTCATGTCTACCAGTGTCAGGCCTTCACTGACCACACACTGAGTAAGTCATGATGTACTTTATTACAAACTTGAAGACTAAGACAACTACATATGATATCAACAAGCTTTATACAACTTTTGATAAACTTGGTTCAGCGATGAACTAAAGAAAACTCGGTAGCAACTGGACCTATTTCCTGTTATGGGGCTGAGTTTCATGTCTCTAGTTCATTCTAGCTCATGGGACTTTGATTCTGCATAAATGAATAAATAAATAAAACGATAATATCAATTAACCAAAGCAAAAACAACAGGGGTAAGAACCCTGATTTTATTCTCAGAAATGCAAGAGCAACAAGGATAACATTCCTTCAATAAAGATATGTCAAAATCAATAAAGCTTATTCGAAATATCTAAAATTGTTAGTAGAAACTTCTGAAGGCAGTGCTTCCTTGTCCTTGCCAGTGTTCTTTGGTTTATATAGTCATAAACATGTATTTGATCACATTTTAGAGGACCTCTAAAAATACCTCTCAATGTCTTCCTCAAACCATTAATGAAAATTTGAATGTGTTTTATTCCAAATGTGAAGTTGTATACATAACTATATGAACTATATGAACTTATGAACCATCATCACTATAGAGTCACACAATGGTAATTTTTCCGTGTGTGAAATAGTAGGAAAAAGTAGTAGAGCTGTGCGTTTGCGTTTTATGCAGGTATGCATTATGTCACACTCATTCAGATGAAATGGCAGACTCTAAATTTAGTTTGTATTCAACTCTTTAATACAACTTTTTAGACTCATAACTCATAACTTCTTAGACTCATAACTGACCTAGGTGCAGGATGTTTAAGTTGCACACAGAAGTGGTAAACAGACATAACAGGAAAAGAACAGAAAAAGTCACAGAAGGGTGACTTTATTGTGATCTCTTGTAGATTGTAGGTCATGTGGTCAAGCCCTAACAGCTGACATCTGTCAGGATGGTGTTTACTGCTCCCTGTGCTTGTGTGTCTGACCTACAAGACTAGAAGTTTACACATCAGGCAGTCTGGATCAACAGAGTCTGACTTGGCTGATTTTTCTTCTCTGTGTAGATGTGGCAGTGTTTCACAGCAGCACCCTGGAGCGGAGGCTCCCTGTGCAGTCCCACCCACAGCAACAGCCCCTCCCACCAACCCCATCCACCCAACAGGAAGTGGACAATGATATGGTGGAGATCCTCATCTGACCCAGTGACCTCTGGAAAAAAATTCCATCCAAATGAAGATGTCACTTCCATCAGAACAAACACAGCAACAGACATCAGTCATCAACACGCTCACACCCAGACACCCTTTCATACTCTGTGTTTACATGTGCATTCATCCAGACACGTCCCCCCTGACCACGGTTCCTTCACTGAATCACATCTTAGAAAAACCCAGGAGTCAAAAGCAGAGAGCAGAGGTGTGACACTTCTTCCTTTTATATCTCAGCTCCTGTAGTTTTCCGGAATGTGTGTGAAGTTCACAGCTTCATATTTTTTCATATTCAGCTCTTGTGATGGTGTTGGACTCAACTTTGGTGACTTGTGTTTGAAGATGAAAGTAAATGAGCTTGAGTATTTTCCATCATAATGTTTGTTTGTAAACGTTGACACAGTTAACATTCATGAGAATATTAAGAAGAGTGGACTAAGCTATAGCCAAAATCTTCTTATTGAATTAACCGTAGAGAGCAAACACATCCACACCCACAAATACAAATGTATCTTTAACTTTTACAATGAAGGTGAAGGATTTCTCATTTTGTTTGACTTGCTGTGGTTGATGACGAAGGCTCTGTTTAAATGCACTAGTGTTTGACCTGGGGGGGTTAGTGTCATTGTTATTGTGCATGCAGACTAATAGTATGGTATTTCAGCAGATTTGGGAGGTTTAGCATGTAGCATCTTCCTTCTCAATATTCAAGCAAATGAAGATGAAAAACTGGCAACAGGTATTCAGCCATCAGAGAAAGCAGCTTATTACTGGACATGCGATAGAAACCTGTAAACTCTCCTGTGCAGTGTTGCTGGAGGCTGGTTAGCTCCGTTGGACCAAATGTCTTGGCTACCTGTTTTGTTGCATTTATTGCACTAATTATTTTTTAAGTGTTTCTTTTTGCTATATTACTTTAAGACGTCTGACATTAGGTTTTGTATTTATGTGTTATGTTTTTATACTGTAGTTAGACACAGCACTTGGGTAATCAGAAATGATGTAAACTATAAAACATTATTAACTGTATATATATATAGAGTATTTACATTGTGTATGTACTGTAATGACCTGTGTAAATGTGTGCTGCAGAGGGATCTGAGAGCTGAACCTCACAGCTGTGTTACATTTCCACAGCTGTTGAATTAGCGAGTTGAGATGCTGTCTTTCTGATAGCAGACTTGTTTTGCTCCACGGTTGGTGCAAAGTAACCTGAGGTTGTGCTGCACGGGTCAGCAAGCAGCCACAGTCTGACCAGTTCTTTATGAAACACCCCCAGACTAGTACACTTTCACTGATGCAAGTAGGCTGATGCCTGACTGTGCCTGTGTCATGAAGGGAATTCTGTAGTGTTTTGGAAACATGGTGCCCATTGTATGACTCTCAGTGACAAGGAGGGAGGTGGGAGTCACTGACTGGGGTCACTCTCTCAAGTAGCAGAAAGTACTTAATTCAGTATTTCACTTCCCATGCTCAAAAAACAACATATATACACTTTATTGTTAATATTTAGATTTCCAGCCACTTGTGTTACCATGCCCCCACCCACCTCCACCCTGACCCACCTGACCTGTTAGAACATCAAAGCAAACCAGGAAAAGTATTTCCAAACATCATTTGACTGAGTTGAGGTTTGATTTGAAATAACACCAGCCTTGTCCCTGATATGCAATGCTGGACAAAGTCTACTCTTCCACTGATATATTAAATATGACCCAATTATCAGGCTAGGACAGGTTTGCACACGGGAGTGTTGACCAAAGGTCTCCAGTTGGATTGGTATTCATTCCCGTAGATAAAATCCTTAACTCAACAGAAGCTCCATCTCAGAAAGGGGTCACATGTTCAGTCCTCAATCAGAGGAAATAATCATCAAGCTGGGTGAGACGAGTCTCTCCAGTGATTTCAAGATATTAGAATGAAATGAACTGTATAGTTTAATGGACTGTATATAATCTACCTATGAAGGGTTTTATGGTGGTCCAGCCTGCTCCAGGCTGCAGCAGTAACCCAAAAAACTCCACTTGAAAATCAAGCCACAAAGTCAAGAATCGCTGAGCCGTTACAAAATCAAATGTTTTTTTAACAAATGTGGTTAAATATTAAATTTCCAGCGAGGTTCGTAGTTAGATTCATGATGCCCACTGAAAGCCAAAAATGTTGGACCAAAGAAGCTCAGAATGGTCAGAGGGATCATTTCACTAAAGACAATTTCATCAGAAGAACATCATCAGGAAAGCACTGATATATTCTAGGTGAACATATGTGATGTTTGAAGTACAAGGATAGACCACTACTTCACCTCATCAGCCAAATGATTGGTGTTATTTTTCTTCACTACAGAAATCTACAATCCTTGTGTGTGAATTCATTTGAAAAACTTTGCTTCCTGGCACAGAACATGTATTTAGACTGAAACATGTTTATAGCTGCCACCACAGTTCACTGTCGTCCTGGAGTCCATTGCTTTTATTTCATCACCAGCACATTATTAAGTGTCCTTTACAAAAAAACATGCAGTGTTGTCATGTGTCTTGTTGGGCTCAGCTGAATCTTGAAGACAATGGACCATGTGGGAATCACAAGGCCTCACGTGGGATCAGTGCAGGTTTCTGACGGTAGACTGGCATCATTTAAGGAGCTGCCTTATTTATTTTCCAAGTGACCAGGCTTTTGAATGAGTTCCATGAGCCCAGCACCATATGAACCATTCCTTTTATGTAAAACAAGCACTGAAATTTAGCACTTGTTTTAGTGCCAAAGCAGCAAAATGCAATTGACTGTTGTGTTCTGGCGTTCCCCGCCCGTTAACAAACACATTCACTGGATGTTCTGATATGACTGATATTTTGAGTGGGAGCCAATCAGACCAGCACATTTCAAAATACAAATATCTTTTCATTGTTGGTTGAAAAGACTGAAAGGATGTATAGATGGGACAGTTGAGTTCTTTGTCATTTTATCTAAACACAGCGTTGTCTGAGGTGGGGGATTTAAATATGGACAACACTCATCACACCTGCAGTAGGTCTCTGTTTCACATATTAACATTTGAGAGCTGGGTACCAGGATATTTATGCTATGCTATTATTATGTAAACAAATCAATTAACAACAACCTTGAAAATGGTTGCCAATGAATTTTCTGTTGATTAATAGCTTCAGCCTTACTGTGTGTTTCCTGTGCTGCACTGTGAAACTTCCTTTAGGTAAAAAATGTGTTTGCACTGGCACATGGACTGCTTTACAACGTGTTGGCATTTATCATTGAAGGCAATGAGCTGTTAGCATGAGGTTAGGGTTAACATTGTTACATACCCCCACACTGTCTGTTTCAAAATGTTTCCATTCATTGTACAGTGATGATGTTTGAGTCTTGTTTTTAACCATCTGAAAAGTTTGGACAAACATTTTTGACATCATTGTCACACTTGACCCACCTGAGAGCTCACCACAGGCCTTGGTCCTGCACCAAAGCATCCCACAGCTCACAGTCCACCATGCATACACAAACTGGAGTAACTTTTTTTTTTGTAAGGATAGAAAACTTTGAAGCCATTTTCTTTGCTCCTACAACCTTCATGGTTACTCCTTAAAATCATGTTACAAGTGCCTCTACACTTGCCATAATACAGACGACTGTTATTTCTGTTGACAAGTAGAAATCAGAGGTTCAGGGGTCATGTTTGTCTTTACCAGGCACTTATCACATGAAGTATTTATACTGGAATTTGAGTCATTTACAGCATTCTTGTCTGTTAACATATAGAGCCAGTTGACAGCTGCCATTCACTTTCTGAGTGTACCAACAGTTTTCCAATGTGACAAATGCCTGGCGAAGAAAAGCTCAGTTCAGACGGTTGTGAAGTTTCCTCAAGAGGACTGATGACACTGAAAATCTAAAGTTGGAGCAGTTTAAATGTTTACTTTCTGTAAACAAACAGTAAAAATGTCAATATCTGTATTGTAGTGATGTTGAAGTGATTCTTGTTTAAGGCTGTTTCCAGTCTGTTTATATACATGCTGCTTAATTTGTCATTGCTGTACAATCACAGTTCACATAAAAGCAACTTTCTGATTAATCATCTTTTGCAACATTCATCTCAGTCTCTTGGTATGAAGTCATTTAATTTTCTTTCTGTAAACCTTTTCTGACAAACTCCAAAATAACCAATTGTTTGTTATATAATATAAATGAGTTAAGTTAGCATTAACTTAATTCTTTGTTAAATAAATTAATGCAGAGACTGTTTGTTTCTGGTGTTTACTTCCATCTACCTGAGCTCATTTACTGTTCGGTGCATTGGCCATAGTCATATTATATGGAGAGGGGTCAATGCACTGCAACGCACACAACGACAAAACACATTCATCAGTTCACAACACAATGAAAGTGTTTCCAGGGGACACAAAAAGTTATGAGCCCAGCTCAGATGCTGGTTGCTTGTTGTTCAATGCAGTGCTCATGGATATATTTTAATACATTTAATTATTTTCTAGTGTCCTCTTTTGTTGTGAGTATGTGCACTGTATTTGGTTGTATTGTGAGTTGTATTGTGAGTATTTACGGTACATGTGCTGATGATGACAGCCAGAGCCGGAGGCATATTATTTTCGGGGTGTCTGTCCATACATACGTACTCAGTAATGCCTTGATGGAACATCCTCAAATTTGGCATCAACATTCATTTGGACTCAAGGATGAACTGATTAGATTTTGGTCGTCAAAGGTCAAGGTCAGCATGACCTCACAAAACACTTTTTAGCCATTACTCAAGACTTCACACAATAATAATGACAAAATTTCATACAAATGGTTAATATTTTAAAGGACTCAGGGATGTAAACAGGGATGTAATCTGAAACTAGTCTTGAGTTGTGGGGGCAGACAAGCGCGAGGCAGTGAATCTAATTGTTTTTGCATCAAGACTCATCCAACCACAAAACAACACACCACAAACCACTGAATTTAAATATAAATTCTACTTTTATTAAATAAAGATACAACAGTGATAGCAGAGCTTTGAGCAATATAAATAGACAAACTCTGCCAGTGATGATGATATTTAAACAAACTGACAAACGGCATCTTAACTGTCTGGATTAAAACCCTCACACAAAAACTTCATCTCATCCACTCAGCACTGCAATGCAGACACAACAGCACAAGTCTCCAAATATTTTCTCCAGCTTTTGTGTTATTCACTAGAATTCATGTATTTTTTAAATTTGGACAAGTTAAACTCCTCAGTAACAATCTAAGTTGTATCAACAAGCTTATAAACTGTTTACAAAGCATAAATAAACCAACAAAACTACACAAACATTTGACATTGTGTTCATCTTTTGTGTGGAGTTGTGACTGGCTCCTATCTGCACTGATCACAGACAACAAAATTTCACAGCTACACAACTACACAAATGTATAACAATTCAGTCATGTGTCTAAATACATTACTGTCATCAACTTAATGGATACTTATGTATGAGACTACACACAACACTAACTGTATTTGTGTGTGTGGGGGTGTTTGTGTTCACTCATTTGGCTGTTCTTGGGAGAACCTAGTTTTGACATGTGTAGTGAGGCTATTTTTTACTAATTGTGATCATTTAGTCCAAGTCTCACATCTGTCGGGGGCTAGTCCCAGGTTACAGGTTGGGGTTTAGGACTGAGACTACATTTTGCAGAAGGCCTCTTAACAACCCCCAAGAAAATGCATTCAGCAAAATATCCAGAGACATGAGGACAGCCAAGGTGATGACAACATCAGTGAAAAAACCTTGAGAGTTGCCTCAGTAAACCCAACCTGTCCTACAGAAACAGTGCATTCTGATCATTTTCCTGTTCCGTGGATGTGTAAACTGCCCTTCTGCACCACTACAATTCATTTCTCCCAGCATTAGTGACTGTCAGGTGTAGTCTGAATTTAGATGATATTTTAAATTTGCTAATTCTCTAAACAGCTGCTAAAAGATAAAGTAATATTTTATTGCTCTGACATGAAAAAAAACAAAAGACCAAGAAATGTAAGAGGCTCATCACTGCTTCCAACTTACATCAATATTAAAGTTGATATTTCCTTGACAGTGGGGGTGAGGGAATGAATATGGGTCTTCATAAGTTTAGTCAAACGTGTACATGTGTGTAGACAGATGGGACAAAACATTATGAGTACTCACAGATGTGAAAGTGAATAAATCTGATTATTTCATAACAGCATACGTAAAGGTCTGGGATTTCTTAGATGCTACATGAGAAGTTGGCTGGAGCATCTCTCAAACAATGAGGCTTGTGAGGTGCTCCCCTTCAGGTATGGTGAGGACCTCCTGACAGTGGTCTGAGAAGGGACAGACCACGAACCTGAGACAGGGTGTTGGGGGATGTGCAGGAACAAGTCTGATCCACAGCAGCTGCACTTCAAAACTTAAAGGAGCTGCTGGAAACATCTTGGTGCCAGATTCCATTGGGCATCTTCAGAGGTCTTGTAGAGTCCATGCCTCAGCAGACAGGAACTGTTTTGGCAGCACACAAAGGACCAACAGTATAGTAGGCATGGGTGGTCATAATATTTTGGCCCATCAGTGTGTGTCAGTGTGTGTGTTATCTGCGGATCCACAGCCAGGCGTTGAGCAGGCAGGCGGAGAACAGCAGGGAGAACAAGATGACTTCTGTATTCCTCTGTTCAGCATTGTGCCTCTCAAGTCCCGCCAGCCGTCGACTCATCTTCATCACCTACACAGGTAAATAGAGACAGACAAAAAGAGATGGGGAAAGTGATAATGAACAAATGAATGAGCCAAACCGGCTTTACCTGTCTCCTGAGGATGATGAACTCAACTGCAGCTCCTCCTTCCTCCTCTGGACTCCAGTTTTCCATAGTGCTGAACACAGACAGGAGAAGAGAGACGGACAGATATAATTCATATTATCATTATTATTCTTATAAACAGACAACCTGAACCTAAACAAAATTTCAATATTTCAGGACCATTGTACAAGACCGGATACTGAAGTATCCTACGCTTCAACAACTTCAACTAAATATTTCAAGCAATTTCACTGTGAAAAACTCAAATTTCTTTGAATAGTTACAGGAAGTAGTTGTTGCAGACTAGTTTACTCAGTCGAACAGCTGAATATAGTTTACTACTTCCTGAACACCCCAGTGCACTTAGAGGAGAGGTGCACATCACTTCTCATGCACCTAAGAGATTTTGCTGTTTAATGGTTCTTCATAATCAAAGGCTAATTTTAAGAAACTGATTGATAAAAATGCAACTTAAATTTACTTTCTTGTCTGGCCACAGTCACATATATATGTTTGACTGATTCACTGAACTGGTGTTATTTTTTCATATCACATCATATGTCCGCTATTTCAGAGGTCTATGAATCAAGCAAGAGAACCTTTGGTCCTTCCTGTCTAAACTTTTCATAATAAAAGCTAAAAGCTTGTTTGAACTGCAGAATTGAAGAATTGAATTGCAGAAAAAACGAACATCCTTGCATACTTTTATTTTGTATTCAAGATGGTAACCAAGTTTGAAACTTGTCATACCTTCCCACACCTCCTGGGACAGGTTCTTTTTTTTAACACTGCTGTATCTTATCTTTGTGGTATGTGTTGTTTTTATTTTTTTGTAACTCTACACTAAGGTTACTGGGACCTTTGGGGTGGGGGTGGGGGTGTCTGTTGTTCTGCCCAGAGATATCCTTCCTATGCATGCTTTGATAAATGAGGCCCCAACTATATTAGTGAGTTTGTGAGGCCTTTTCACGTTAGAATGACTCTTTTTGCATTTAATTTTCACTGAAAAAATATAGGAATCTGACTTTTAGGCAGGGGTACCACAATGCTTCACACAGCGATTTGGATATTGCACTTGGCCATATTGTGATTTTGATAATATTTTGATTAATTGTTCAGCCCTACTTCACACAGAGATGACACAATGAAAGACAAACCAAAAAAGCTGGTTATAATAAAACATGCATGAGTTTGAATGTTTATTAAACAGAAAAACACTGCACTGTTAATAATACTATGAGATGGAGTTTTACAATTCTGGAATTGTCACAGTGACAATAATTGCATGTTCCCTACATTATCCTGGAGTGTACCAGGAATGTGTAATTACACACATCTGACTGGACAACACAGTGAGTTGCCCGATCAAATCACATTGTAGCACTTTTAAAGTTGCGTTATAGAGGCAGTGCAGTAAATACTCCAAAGCTTTGCCCAACAGTTCGGGCAGGTACATTATGGCACAAACATGAGTGTATTTTGAAACATACACACACAGTTTTCTTGTCAGTCACCTTTTCTCGCTGCGCTCCACACGTACTGAACCATGGACCTCAGTCATGACTCTCACTGGTGGAGGCTTCTCTTGGTTGCTAAACCTTTACTCCAACAAGACAGAATGAGAAACTGCAGTCTGGCCCTCCATCAACATGACAGGTAACCAGCAGGGACAATGCAAGGATTTTAGTGGATAATGAGGGGTGATGTTAGCTAAGAGCAAAACAGATGATGAGGCACATGATGAGAGTAGTGGGCAGTGAGCAAATATGCATCAGTTCTGAAAGCAGACACATGGTCACAGAATTCATCCCTTACAAACATCTGGTGACACCACTGAGCAACATGTAACAATTTAAATCAAAGCAGGTGCATGTTGACTTTTTCCACATGCTCAAGCTGGTTGGTTCATCATATGCAGAAAAGATGATTTACAGACAATGAGAAAGGGTCATAGGTGGCCAGAAGTGAGCAATGTTAGCCAAATGGAAGCGAGAATAAAAGCCTGAGGCACTGACATACATTCCGCATCCATGGACAGTGTGAGACTTTTCTCCAGTCGTGCAGAAACACACACAGTTCCAGTCTATTATATATACTATTGAGCATTCATGTCTGTCTGGCATTCCACGCATGCACATTTCCCAATCCACACTCCATCAGTTGGTGGCAGTAATGCATCACAATGTTGTTTGCCAACTGCTATAAAAATCATCATCCCTCATCATAAATCATTCGTTCATTCGTTTTTTCAAAATAAAACCAAAAATAAGAAAACGAAAAAACAACTCTTTTTCTCTGTATTCGTTTCCCATACTAAAATGAGAAAACGGATAACGACTCGTTTTTTCAGTTTTCGATTTTATGCTCAAATGAATAACGGAAAAACGGATAACGAGCGTTTCCCATTTCATCCAATTTTGATCTGAAGCAAGTTCAGTGAGCCGGAAATGACCGTGACCCGAAAGTGGCCGGCATGCGTTTTACCATCTTCAAAAAGCTGTCCAATCATATCTAAATGATCCTCAAGTCCGGCCCAAGTGGCAACCCACCGTGACGTCACCCAAGCCTCGAGTTTGCAATTTGGCCGCCGCCATCTTGATTTTTTGAAACCAGAAGAAACCATATTTGGAGAAGAGGGCGGAGCTGAGGAGGAGTGAGGGGTGGGGCTGACCTAAGAGCCGAGGTCACTATACGCGCCCACCTACACCGGCTCTCTGACGGACCGTGAGAGACTGCTCCGTGTGAATCTGAAATCAGTCATTCTCCATAAGTCAAGGTAAACTTTAGTACTAAGTGTTAACTTACTGTTAATATCTAACTACATTCATGTCCACATGTGGAAAATATTACACATAGGAATGTAATGTACACACAGATAATGAAATGTTATTGTAACTGAAGTTACCATATGCTAGCTTACACACAGAGTAAGCTAACTGTAGAGTATCATTAGTATAACATCTTGTGGTAAAACCATAGACTGTAAATGGTGAAACACTTTAGTGTTGTGTTTTAAAACTGGTTCTGTGAATCAATGGTTATTGCCTGACTTCATGAGTGTTAACGATGACAGCGGGTTGTCGGTGTTGGATAGTTACAAAACGATAACGTAATTACAGTGAACTGTGCTGGAGACCTGCAGACCCAGCAGATCAGTGTTATTAATATTTATTCTCACAGTACAATCAATCATCATGTAAGTGTGCGTTGATATTAAGAGTGGTTCACTGTTTTTAGTTTTTCGTTAATTTCATTGTTAAAAACAGGCGTCAAAACATCTGTTGGAATTATTCTTTCTCTCTTTCAGAATAAGTAACATCACTGTCTGCTTGGATTGATTATTGCATCTGCACCCACTCAATGCCACTGAAGTGAGTATTAGTTTCTATTATATTATATATTGTAAAACATAACGGCGGTTTTTACAACTAGCTGGAGGGAGTACTGTATTTTCAGATAACTGTGCGGAGTTAATCTAATAAGAGTGCTTCTTATTTTACCTTTTTCCTGCTAGAATATCATACATATCTCACTATTACAGTGTTTCTTTCCATCTGGCCAAGGTCTGGATCACTGGGGACAGCTAAGTCCATCGTGGAACCCAAAGAGCTACAGAGACCACGAGGATCAACCTTGGTGATGATGGTGTCTCCGTCCATTGGTTTGGCTGGGGAGGTCTGAAGGGGAGGAACACCTCTACTACTTGTTACTAAAGATGAGGGATTGAACAATTTATTATGCAAACTTGTGACAGTTCACCTTTACCTTGAGCCACAAAAGTATTTTATTTTTTATAAAAGTTACTGAATTTAGTAAAAACTTTTTATATACCTTTCCAGTATTGGCGATGGTTAATGATTTTGTTGAAATTGAGAAAGGTGCAATAAAAGTATTTATGAATCTCTTGGTCTAAGTTTGTTGATGGTTTTATGGTATACATTTTGACAATCCTAGAACATTGACAATGAAGGATCAAAAGCCAGATATTTTAGTTTGTGCTTTCCATGTGTTTTATGTACTTTATGAACTATGAATTATCAACTTCAATTGTAGTTCATAGAAAATGCTCTCAGTACACTTTAATCACAGTAGGTTTATTCAAGATTCCATAAACAAACCTACAATCACAAATTAGAAAAGCACATTAAACACATTTCAATGACAGTAACAGCAGATATGAGTAAAACTAATGTGCATAAGCTGTACTTCACTATGCAAAAGAAGAACCATAAAAGGACATAAAATATCAATTTCTTACTGCTTACTTGACTTTAAAATCTCACTGTCAAATCTGCAGTACACACCTAAGATTTTGTAAGGCTAATATTTCTGAAGTGGTAACAGCAGCACACATCTGTTACAGGAGTCACATTCTGCTCCTGGTTGCACTTCTGGTTGGACAGTGCCAACTGTTGTCCAGTGAAGATCCTTTAAATGTCAAATTGGGAAATACTTTCATTTGTGAAAGTGGTGACTAGAGTAAGACTAGAGTAAGACCAAGGACAAAGAATATTAAACTTCTACAGAACTGGTCTGTCTTTCCATCAGAGGCACCTGAACTGGAAGTGGTTTTCTAGCATCATCGCCACCATCCATTTGAGAACTAAGGATGTTGTCCATGCAGCCTCCTTTCTCCACAACCAGATGAATGGAAACAAATATTATGCTCCATACATGAGGTCCTCCTTCTGTTGGCAGTGGTCCTTCAGTTTTCAGCGTAGATACCTTGCAAATCACAATAAAAGACTTTAGTTCAGACATGATGGATCAGTTAATCACATAAACCAGCTGCCAGGATAACTGCATGAATGTCTACTTCAGTTGAGAAATATTGTGTTTGCACTTACAGCATCAAATGAATGAACTGCTGCATGTTATGTACTAATGTTATTTTCTACATTGTGTATTATACATAACTTCTAACTGTATTGTGATGATGGGAGTGAATGAACAGAACTTCTACATAGAGACTTTAACGTGTCTCTTTTGTGCACAACACATCAACACACCACAGTTAACACTTGACTTCACGGTGACATAATCTGTAGGATACTTCAAATTATGAGCATATCTGATTGTTCAGTAATAAGAATATCTGGATCAAATAAAAAGGACAGATCCAGTAATTGCTATTGTTACTATCTGCTGCTTGTGAACTGAGGACCTGATCAGAAATTTAGTGTTGTCTTCTGTTGTTCCAGTCAGCATCATTTACAGTCTACATGTTAACCACATTTAAATTACATTAAGGTTAAATTAACCTGAACTTTCACAACATCCAAACTGACATTTTAAGAACTTGCATTAATGGAGCTCAATATGAGCCCAACACACTAACGCAGTTAACTTCGACTGGATCCCATGTTCCAGAAACACAATAATAACGTCGGTACTTTAACATTAGTTATATGCACATTTTAGTTGGGATTTTAACATCATATTCAAACATGTATTAACACCTCTAGAGTAAACAGAGGTCACCATCCCGGCGGAGCCCGGTCCTGTTAGCATAGAAAACGCTTGGTAATCAGCTAGAGCTAGCTAGCCAGCTGGGTTAGCAAGGTGCATTTGTAATTTATCTACACTACGATATCAATTGGAAATTGGGATGCTAATTTTGGCTAGCGAAAACATGCTTAAGCTAAAAATAAAATGTACTTACCGTATAATCTGAACAGCCAATTCCTTAGAGTGTCTTTTGGTTCAACCAGACGCTGAACAACGCCGACAATTTAGGTGAAAAAAAGGTTAAACAAATTTTCACGAACTGAAAACACGATGGAAGGAAAACTCCAGGACGAAAACACTACACCCAGAAACAAGTTCACGGTTAATTCAACATCGTTGGATCTGTGAGAAGGGACTGCTCTTGATTGACAAGTGACATGTGTCAATCATACGTTAGCCACGCCCCAATGCATACCCTACTTTATCGTCTATTTTAAATTGAATGGGACTATAATTTTAAAAATGAACATCATGTTGTATTGAAGAAGACTTGAAACTAGCGATTGAGACCATAAACACATTATGAAAACGTTTACTGGGGTCATAAACCAAGTGAGAAGTAGGGTCATTTTCTCATAGACTTCGATACAATCAGACTTCTTTTTGCAACCAGTGGTGTCGCCCCCTGATGGTCATTCGATAGAATGCAGGTTTAAGGCACTTCCGCATTGGCTTCACTTTCCGTAGCCAGCGTCGACGTCCATTTTTATCATGGATGTATTTTTCATGGATGTATACATCCATGGTATTTTTATATACAGTCTATGGTCTGGCCATTATGTTTGTTTTGCGAGCTCTCGCAGTAAAGGCAGGGACGGCCACTTCCGGGTCACGGTCATTTCTGGCTCACTGAACTTGCTTCAGAACAAAATTGGATGAAACGGGAAACGCTCGTTATCCGTTTTTTTCCATTATTCATTTGAGCATAAAATCGAAAACTGAAAAAACGAGTCGTTATCCGTTTTTTCATTTTAGTATGGGAAACGAATACAGAAAAAAAGAGTTGTTTTTTCATTTTCTTATTTTTGGTTTTATTTTGAAAAACGAATGAACGAATGATACACGGATTACGTCAACAGGACCCCAGCGGAAGGTATGGATTGGCCTTTAAGGTTGGCCTGACTATTGGAGCCAGGGCTGAAATATTATCTAAGATCAAATTGAATGCAAGAATTGATGAGTGGCCAACAAGGCACCATGGAGGACAACACATGCACAAAAAAAAAAAATAGAAAGTTTACATACAGGAAGGGAACGCTCACTTGGTAACATAAGTAAACTTAATTTTTTAAAATTGGTTTCTGTTGGAGAAATAAATGTGTTTCTTAGCCAGAGAATATTATAAAGTAGGGATACTGAAGTTTTAATAAAGACAATTACTATCAGCACCTGTATGTCTGGCTGATATTACAATGGCACATACAGGTTTAGGTCATTGGGTGTGTGTATAAACCTTCTATATGTGGGTTCCCAGCCTTAAATCATTTTAAATATCTGCCAACTTTGTCACTGTGCCCCCTACAGCCATAACAGAATGAGATAACGATAATTTTTCTTGGTTAGGCTGAAGTAGTTTAATACATAATCCATAATGCATGTGTGTGAGTAATGTTAATGCCGTTTAATTAGTTTAGAAACTAAAAGTAAAGTTCACCCTAAAATGAAACTTCTACAGTTGCTGAGAGAACTCAACACGCTGCAACTTAAGAAAAACACAACAAAGTGGACAAACGCCCTGCTCTGTATTTGCAGTGCATTTGGTTGTGTTGTGTATTTGCAGAACATTATGTCAAATTGATGAATATGTTTTTTCAATTTTATTTGTGTTGTGTCTATTTGCATATGTTTTCTTAAATTGCAGTTAGGGCTGCACAATTCTGGAAAAAATGTCAATCACGATTTTTTTTGCTTAGAATTGAGATCACAATTCTCTGGCATGATTTTCTTTTTCAAATTTAAATGTTTATTGCACTCATTAACCTGCAAAAGTAATCACAACAAAACTTATGATTGTGCCAAATATATGATTGATCCAGGACTGTTATATCAACTTCTGAGAACAGAAAAGCAACATTCAGTTGACTATTAAATTAGGGTAACAAAAACAGCAATCTTTTTAGAAGACCTTGAACTGTCTGGAGACAGGCATTTTCATTTGTTTTCTTGCCCTTTACAGCCTCGTCATATTGCGCTTTGTGGTGATGTTTAAGGTGATTGTATACATTGGTGGTGTTACCCTGCGGTGCTGCTTTTATGGCAAAACACTGCCTGCACTGTACTTGAGACAGACTTTCATCTTCTTGCCTGACTCAAAAATACTTCCACACCACTGAATGGGAACCTTTTTTCGGTATGAGCACGGTGGGGTCGGTTCGCTGGTTTCCACCACTATCACCTGGGTTTTTCTCTGGATTCATTTCGTATTTTTTTCGTATCAATTTCTCCTTACCACAAGCTTTTCTCTGCTTATCTCATACTCATTCGCCGCTGCCTCTCTCATTCAGTCTAGTCGTCTACTGCCGGCTTTCTGCGACACTGCATCACATGGTGTAAAGCCATGCTGTCATTGGTTGAGCGAGAAAGCAAAGACAATGCAGGATTATGGAGTGCTTGAGATTATCTGGGGTAAAGTAGGAGCGCTTGTTTTGATGCAGCTGATGTAATAAAATGCAGAAGAACCGTTGTCATTTAGAAATTAGATCGCATAGTGGTGTGAATCGAGATTGGGATTTTATTACGATTTTTTTTTTTTTTTTTTTGGGCTTTTTATGCCTTTATTATAGGTTAGTGGAGACTGACAGGACAGGGGGTAGAGAGAGGGGAATGACATGCAGGAAAGAGTCGGACTGGTCGGGAGTCGAAGCAGTGACTGCCTGCTAAGAGCATCTTGCGCTCATCATGGTACGCGCCCCAACCACTCGACTACCGGGCCGCCCCGGGATTTTATCACGAGTAATCGTGCAGCCCTAGTTGCAGTGCATTGAGCTCTCAGGGCCAGCGTGGATTTCTGTTATATAATTAAGAGTGGGTAGGGCAGAGGTTTCAAATGAAAAATGGGTGACTGAACTCCAAAAGGGCTAAACAACCTCCACATTACTCTAAACAGCATATTATCATGGATTTTTCTTGCCAGGCAATAGGTCCAATAACTTTCCAATTTAGGCATAGTCTCTACATAGATTAGAGCCAGATAATGAAAAGCGTGGTCTTTTTGCACTCTTAGTGAAATAGTTTGTAATTTATAGGTGAAGCTCTGTATATTTTGGGAAGGGTGAAGGGCCCCTTGAATGCTTTGAAAAATGACTCAGACCTGTATTTTTGGCTGACCATCTGCAGGAGACGCTGTGAGGCCTGCAGGCCCAGCTGTCTGGCTGACTGCAGCATGGAGTGTGGAGACAGGTAGTCGACGGGGGTGGCAGGAAAAGGCTCAGCCTCGGTCTGAGGGTCAGTGGTATGGGTGGAGGGAGAAGCAGTGCAGGCCTGGCAGACAAGATGACCTCGACTACAACCAAGAGAAGTGAAGGGAGGCCAAAGGAAAGGAGGTAGTCGATAAAACCAACAGAGGTTGACATTAAAGACAAGAGACAAAGAAGTAGGCGGGTGGAGGGGCAGTAAGGAAAGAGGAAGATAGAAAGCAAAAAGATGATAACAAGAGAGAACAATAGAGAATGGAAGGCCAGATGTGAGAATAGGGAGAGAAGGGGCAAAAATTACAATTCAGGAGGGATATGCTTATGGAATACAGGACCAAGAACTGTATTGTTGTTAAGAAAACTGAAGATCATCCAAAACACAGCTTGAGGTCTGACACAGAGCACAGTCTCTTTATTTGATTCATTGTAAGTAACAATTGACAAGTTTTTTTTAACTTATATATCAATCATTATAACGTTGTGTTGAATGCACGATCTAATGGCCATAGAGTGACACCAATGGTCTGGTTGGTTCCCTAAAAGCCTCACTTTCACTCTGGAATTCTTTCTGCCACCAGGCACTAAATGTCTTGGAAAAATGAATCCTGGTTTACAAAGGAAGTGCACCTGCCATTGCCCAACCAAAACAGAAAGAGGATAGTCCTTTTGTTCTACCCAGTAGGTATCAGTAGTTTTCCCCCGGTACTGGAAATGACTGTCAGCGGAACAACCGAAGTAACTGAAGAAAAGAAGGTGAATAGGGAAAGTGACGAGATAAAACAAGAGTGAATCTCAGACAGGCATTCAGTCAATAGAGAGGGCCATGAGAATTGAGCCGTGGACTAATCCAGTGGTACTGACTTTAAGGGTCTGGATCCAGACCCAAACCCAGACCTATGACCTATACATTATTGAGAATTATTACATTTTGATGGAGTGTTTCTATTTTAACCTGTGCTGTTAAAATATGTCAAGATGTTAAATTTAGTTAACAAAAAAAAAATTTTTCTGAAATTAAGTAATTTAAGATGATTGTTCCCCTTTCTGTTGATTGTTCCCCTTTCTGTAAGTCGCTTTGGAAAAAAGCGTCTGCTAAATGACTAAATGTAAATGCAAATTTTTGAACATTTTTATGAATGTGCCAAAATGATAACTGTTTCTGTTTTCATAACTTTTTTGTGAAAATCAATCAATGCATTTGATAATCGACATATATTAGAGGTTATTTATCAAGCAAAAATTCTCTGTTTCCAGTTTCAACAATGTGAGATTGTACAGCTTTTTGTACTGTTTTATATCATTGTAACCTGAATATCTTGGAGCTTTAGACTCTTGGTGGGACATGACATGTGAAGACATCAGCTCTGGTGACCTGTAATGGGCATTTTTTACTACTATTTTTGTCTGTACCATATTTCTACAACTGTTACTACTGTATTTTGTAATAACTGATAATTAATCAATTATGAAAATAACCCTTAGTTGCAGAATCTAACCAAGCATTAAATGCCAACTTTTTGGATGTGATGGTTCTTCATACTCAATGCAACATACACATTTTTGTCTGTGCCTCAAAAAGAGCTGAGGCCAACACTCCATCTAGCTCCCTCTGTTCCTTCTACAATGATAGGTTAGTCATCTTCCAAAAATCTGAGCAGAACTCTTCAGTGTTAAAAGGGGTGCTTACAGACTTTACTCGTCATTAGAAAAACTGCTCAAACCCTTGAAAACTGTTTCTTTGGTGGCTCTGGAGGAACTCTGTCAAGCTTGAGAAAATTGCTGAATGTCATCAACATTATCTCACATTCGGCTTAAGTCTTTTGAAGGAGATGGACTTTAAAAGACAAGGGAGTGTGTAGTAAGCAAGAAGGAGACCATTCTGTCTCTTGCAAGTCCCCAACTTTATGAATTGAAGTACACTTTTAAATCCTGAAAAAGGAGAGCAGCACTTCGGCTCTCCCTATAGACGGAAGGCCCCCACATCCCCAGACTTTTATACAGTGGCCCTTACTGTTTATGTGTTTAAATACATACTTACGTACACACACATACACCACATACATACAAGTGAATGGGAACTTCTGAACATACATGCAGTACCAGACAAAAGTTAGGACACACCTACCCATTCATAAGTTGTTCTTTGTTTTGACTAAATGTCTACATTGTAGAATCAAAGACATCAGAACTATGAAATAACAGAATATGGAATTATGTAGTAAACAAAAGATACAACTAAATACATTTCATATTTTTGATTCTTCAGTGGCCACCTTTTACCTTAATAACAGCTCTGTACAATGTTTGCATCATTTTACCCAGCTTCAAGAGGTAGTCACCTGGGATGATTTTCAATTAACAGATGTGCCTTGTCAAAAGTTGATTGGTGGATCTTCTTATCTTCTCTTGTGTTTAAAACCATCATTTTTGTTGTGTCATGGTAGTGTTGGTAAATAGCCCAAATGGACAACTATACTAATCCATATTATGCCAAAAACTGCTCAGCTAAGTAAAGAGAAACGTCTATCATTACTTTAAGACATGGCGGTCAGTCAATGAAGAAAATTGCATGAGCTTTGAATGTATCTTCAAGTGCAGTTGCAAAACCATCAAACACTCTGATGAAACTGGCTCTCATGAGGACCGTCCCAGGACAGGAAGACCAAGACTCACCACTGCTGCAGAGGGGAAAGTTCATTCAAGTTACCAGCCTCAGAAATTGCCAATTAACAGCACCTCAGATTAGAGCCTACATTAATGCTTCACAGAGGTCAAGTAGCAGACACATCTCAACAACAACTGTCCAGAGGAGACTGCCTGAATCAGGCCTTAACAGTCAAACTGCTGCAGAGACACCAGGAGGTCAAGAAGAAGAGGATTATTGCCTGGACCAAGGAATGGACATTAGACCACTGGAAATAAGTACTTTGGTCTCATGAGTCCAAATGTACAATTTTTGGTTCCAACCACCATGTCTTTGTGAGACAAAAGAAGAGTGGAGCTCAGACAGGCATTCAGTTGATGAAGAGGGCGATTGAAATTCATAATCAACTGGTACCGCCTAAGGACATTTTTACTGTCAACTGGCACATTAATGATGAGGCAGCCCAACAGGCTTTGTCCTGGAAGTCTGACTATGGAGATAGCTCTGGGACTTGACATGACTCAAAGTTGACATTGAGTTGGGTCCGCACCCAAACCCAAACCCCGACCCATAACCTGTAAATTATTGAGAATTATTATATTTTGATGGAGCGTTTCTATTTTAACCTGTGCTGTTACAATATGTCAAAATGTTAAATTTAGTTAACAAAAAAGAAGAAAAAAGATGCTCAAAAAAAGCGCTCAAAATATGGGAAATCCTTCAAGACTGTTGAAAATCATTCCAGGTGACGACCTCATGAAGCTGGCTGAGACAATGAAGAGTGTTCACTGCTGTCATCAAGCAAAAGGTGGCAACTGTGAAGAATCTAAAATCTTTGTTAAAACTTCTTTGTTGACTGCATAATTCCATATGTGTTGCTCCACCTGAACCACTTCTAAATAGCAGAAAAAAATAATTCACAATATAAAAAGACAGTAGTTTAACTGAGAAACAAACTTGAAACCAGATAAATATTAGTCTGGAAACTACACTGCCTGGCCAAAAAAAAAGTCGCCACCAAAAAAAAAAGGTCAGACACTCTAATATTTCGTTGGACCGCCTTTAGCTTTGATTACGGCACGCATTCGCTGTGGCATTGTTTCGATAAGCTTCTGCAATGTCACAAGATTTATTTCCATCCAGTGTTGCATTAATTTCTCACCAAGATCTTGTATTGATGATGGTAGAGTCTGACCGCTGCGCAAAGCCTTCTCCAGCACATCCCAAAGATTCTCAATGGGGTTAAGGTCTGGACTCTGTGGTGGCCAATCCATGTGTGAAAATGATGTCTCATGCTCCCTGAACCACTCTTTCACAATTTGAGCCTGATGAATGAATGAATCCTGGCATTGTCATCTTGGAATATGCCCATGCCATCAGTGAAGAAAAAATCCATTGATGGAATAACCTGGTCATTCAGTATATTCAGGTAGTCAGCTGACCTCATTCTTTGACCACATACTGTTGCTGAACCTAGACCTGACCAACTGCAGCAACCCCAGATCATAGCACTGCCCCCACAGGCTTGTACAGTAGGCACTAGGCATGATGGGTGCATCACTTCATCTGCCTCTCTTCTTACCCTGATGCGCCCATCACTCTGGAACAGGGTAAATCTGGACTCATCAGACCACATGACCTTCCATTGCTCCAGAGTCCAATCTTTATGCTCCCTAGCAAGTTGAAGCCTTTTTTTCCGGTTAGCCTCACTGATTAGTGGTTTTCTTAAGGCTACACAGCTGTTCAGTCCCAATCCCTTGAGTTCCCTTTGCATTGTGCATGTGGAAATGCTCTTACCTTCACTATTAAACATAGCCCTGAGTTCTACTGTTGTTTTTCTTTGATTTGAATTCACCAAACGTTTAAGTGATCGCCGATCATGATTAATCGGGATTTTTTTCTGGCCACATTTCTTCCTCGAAGACGATGGGTCCCCACTATCTTTCCAGTTTTTAATAATGTGTTGGACAGTTCTTAACCCAATTTTAGTAGTTTCTGCAATCTCCTTAGAGATTTTTTCTCTGCTTGATGCATGCCAATGATTTGACCCTTCTCAAACAGACGAACATCTTTTCCACGACCACGGGATGTGTCTTTCGACATGGTTGTTTAAGAAATGAGAAGCAACTCATTGCACCAGTTGGGGTTAAATAACTTGTTGCCAGCTGAAAGATAATTGCCCATGCAGTAATTATCCAATAGGAGGCTCGTACCTATTTGCTTAGTTAAATCCAGGTGGCAACTTTTTTTTTGGCCAGGCAGTGTATAATAAGATGCGTCTTCCTTGTGATTACTGAGACTGTGGTAAAAAAAAACAAACTATATACAACACTTGTCATCAACTTAACAGGTCCATTGTTCTTTGAAGTAACCCAGTAACCCCCACCCCCAGCCCACGTCATCCTCCCCACTCCTATTCCCCGCCCTAGCCATCATCCAATGACAAACCGGTATTTTTTTGTAACTGATGAAACAACATCACGTCATCAACCCCACCCCTTTTTCCCTACCCCGAGCCCTCCTCCAGACACCATACTGGGTAAAAAAAAAAAGTGCAGACGAAAAACAAGTTTTTGTTTATGTTTTTGCAGACAAAGAGTTTGTTGCAAGGAATAGCAAAAAAAAAAAAAAGGCTAAAAAATGGAGAAACTACGACGGAGACATTGTGTGTGACACAAGTCGGGAAGAATTTGCGATGCTGCATGGAAAATGGTTTCTGTTCAGCACTGTAGCCAGGCTGACAGACAGTCACAGCTCTGTTGATCCATCTATTCCTTTAGCCCTCAGTTGTAATGACTTTATGAGCTTCTTTACAAATAAAATTGTCTCTGTTAGAGAAAAAATTCACCATCTCCTCCCCACAGCTGGCTCAGATGTACTGTCCAGTTCAGCAGCCTCAGAGTCCACTGTAACTGGTTTATATTCTGACTGTTTTACTCCTGTACATCTCTCTGAGCTCGCTTCAACAGTTTCGTCATCTAAACCATCGACTTGTCTTCGAGACCCCGTTCCAATAAGGCTGTTCAAAGAAGTTTTTCCTTTAATCGACAACTCTATATTAAGTCTGATTAACTTATCTTTATCAACTGGTTATGTACCGCAGGCTTTTAAAGTTGCAGTAATTAAACCTCTACTTAAAAAGCCTACTCTTGATCCTGATGTTTTTAGCCAATTATAGACCTATATCCAACCTCCTCTTTATTTCCAAAATCCTTGAGAAGGTTGTTGCAAACCAGTTATGTGATTATTTGCACAGAAATGGTTTGTTTGAAGATTTTCAGTCAGGTTTTAGAGTCCATCATAGCACAGAAACAGCTCTGGTTAAGGTTACCAATGATCTCCTCATAGCCTCAGACAATGGACTTGTCTCTATACTTGTCCTACTAGATCTTAGTGCCGCATTTGACACCATCGATCATAAGATTTTATTACAGAGACTAGAACATATGGTCGGCATCAAAGGAACCACACTAAGCTGGTTTAAGTCATATTTGTCAGATAGACTCCAGTTTGTTCATGTTAATAATGACTCCTCTATCATCACAAAAGTCAGTCATGGAGTTCCACAAGGTTCGGTGCTAGGACCAATACTCTTCAGTCTATATATGCTTCCTCTAGGAAACATTATTAGGAGGCACCAGATAAATTTCCATTGTTACGCAGATGACACCCAGTTATACTTATCCATGAAGCCAGGTGAGACTAACCAGGTAGCCAAGCTTCAGGTGTGTCTTAAGGACATAAAAACCTGGATGACCAGTAATTTATTACAAGTTATTGTAATTGGCCCAAATCACCTCAGAGATACACTATGTGATAATATACTGACTCTGGATGACATTACCTTGGCCTCCAGTGCTACTGTCAGAAACCTTGGTGTCATTTTTGACCAGGACTTGTCCTTTACTTCACATATAAAGCAAGTCTCTAGGACAGCCTTCTTCCACCTGCGCAATATTGCAAAAATCAGACCCATTCTGTGTCTAAAGGATGCTGAACAACTAGTTCATGCATCTGTTACCTCAAGACTGGACTACTGTAACTCTTTATTGTCAGGATGTCCCAAAAATTCAGTAAAAAGCCTCCAATTGATCCAAAATGCGGCAGCACGAGTACTGACAGGAACTAGGAAACGAGATCACATCTCTCCTGTGTTAGCTTCTCTGCATTGGCTCCCTGTAAACTCCAGGATAGAATTTAAAATCCTCCTCCTCACCTACAAAGCCATTAATGGTCAGGCACCATCGTACCTTGGAGAGCTTATAGTTCCCTATTTTCCCAATAGGACACTTCGCTCTCTAAATGCAGGTCAACTTGTGGTTCCCAGAGTTTGTAAGAGTAGAATGGGGGGCAGAGCCTTCAGCTATCAGGCTCCTCTCCTGTGGAACCAGCTCCCAGTGTGGGTTCGGGAGGCAGACCCCCTCTCTACCTTTAAGATCAGGCTTAAAACTGTCCTGTTTAGTAAAGCTTATAGTTAGGGCTGGCTCGGGTATGTCCTGACCCATCCCTTAGTTATGCTGATATAGAGCTAGACTGCTGGGGGATTCCCATGATTCACTGGGCTCTCTCTCTCTCTCTCTCTCTCCCTCTCTCTCTCTCGATGACTTCATGCCATTAACTTTGTATTTTTTTTTCTCTCCCGTAGTTTGTGCTTCTCCTCTCTCTCCCTCTCTCTGTCCTCATTCTGCAGGTATCTGCCTCGGGAGCAGCAGGATCCAGATCCACCACTACTCATCTTCACTATTAACCACTGTTACCTGTCATTATTATTGATAATACCATTACCTACACAGCTGTTCCTGGTGTGGTGGCAAAAATGTTTTACCTTGTTCAATAATTGAAAAAGAAGATCTTCACGCGTCAGCTGTCTTTCTTGAGTTTAATAAACATTCATGAATGGAGTCACACAAACACAACCGAACAGTAGTACAGTCAGTGAGTGAGTGGCCTCAAGATGTTACCCAGGGCCACAGTCTTATAGTTCCAAAAACACATTCCACAAAGACAAAATACGATACTCTCTCTCATGGGAAAAAGACAAAATACGATACTCTTTCTCACAGGATTGTCTCTGTGCTGAGTCTTCACCTGCTTGCCTCTCCCCCAACGCAATGTATGAACAACACACTTATCACAACAAGAAGGGCAAAGACATCCACATTGTCTACATGTGTTCTTCATTAGTTCACACAGAGGTCTTTCACACAACCATAAAGGATGTACAAAGGTTAGGTTCAAAAACTTCATTAGAACTATCCACACAGTCATTGGTTACACAGTTTTGAATAGGCACACATGAGTTATACCAAAATTTCCCATTACACTGGTCTCTCTCTCTCTCTCTGTTCTCTTCTCTCTCCTCCCCTCACCCCCTCTTTTTTATCTTCTCCTAAACCCAACCGGTCGAGGCAGACGGCCGCCCACCCTGAGCCTGGTTCTTTTGGAGGTTTCTTCCTGTTAAAAGGGAGTTTTTCCTCCCCCCTGTCGCCAAGTGCTTGCTCTTTGTGGGAACTGTTGGGTTTTTCTCTTTAACAAAGTAAGGTCTTGACCTTACCCTGTAAAGTGCCTTAAGATAATGTATATTATGATTTGGCGCTATACAAATAAAATTGAATTGAATTGAATTGTGGATTCCTTTCAGGAGTTGGGTGAAAATAATGGAAGAAGCTTTTTGAAAACAGTCAGAGCTCTACAGACATTCTGCTGGTGAGAAAGACTCACCAGTTTTAGACCCCTCCTCCTCCTCAAACCACGCCCACTTAACCACCCACCTGTAGTACAATTAAAGAGATGGTATCACCGGTTCTTGTGTCAGAGAGAGACAGAGAGAATGAGAGAAAGACAAAAAAGAAGACGACATGTCTCGTCGTTCAGTGCCTTATGCTTTTACTCTTCCATCCTCGCTGGTGACATTGATTGGCTCCATCATCCCCGGTTCATTCGACCGGTGTTTCTTCTTCTTCTTCTTCACCGCTGTCTTCCCTGATTACATTGTGCGGGAGCCATCATCTCTGGGGGAGGTGCCTGACTAGCCTTGTTGTTCAGCTACCTACTCTTTGGCTTTTTCATCGTCGTCATCAGAGCGTAAATGGACGGACAGCTGTCCACCATACTTGTGAACATGGTGAAAGCCGTGCTGGTGCATCTGTTGAGGATGGTTCTGCCAGAGTATCGTACTGAAATCTTTAACGGCTGTCAGACCAGTCTTCCAAGTCAGAAAAAACACGAGTGTCTGGAGGATCTTCTACTATTTCTATTTCTACTTAAATCACTTTGAAGAGTTGAACAAAAGACTTCAGACAAAGTGTTTTATTGCCACCATCCTGAGAACCCTCGGAAAACGCCACATCCACATGTCTACACACATTCACTGTTAAATTTTATAAAATCATCAGAGAGATGTAGTATTTAAATAAGAGCCATTTATTTACACTGTACGCTTTGTTTGTAAACGTTGTAAGTCACTGAGTACAAAACAATGTACCCACCGACAGCTTGTTTGAATTGAGGAGAGTACACTAGGTTATTTGCAGTATCCATGGTACTGTGGCGGTAAAGTCTGCCCTAATTACCATCCAAACTGATTTAACCGTAGTACAAGTAGTTTTACTAGTAGTAGAAGTTTGATTCCTACTTTGTTTCTTCTTTTAGAAATAGACTACAATGTAGTTTTGATTCCTACTTTATTTTATTTTTAACAGTTTACTAATGGACTACTGTGTAGTGTTAAAAGTTGATGTTTTGATTTCTGCTTTAAGAAAATAAATAGTTGTTGTTGTATGATTCCTACTCTGTTTTATTTTTTAAAGTTTAGTAATAGACCACTGTGTAGTTTTAAAACTAGTTGTTTTGATTGCTGCTTTGAAAAATAAACAAATAAATAAAAAAACTGTATAAAGAAGCCTCGCTCTCACTCTTTTTTTTTTTCAATAAACTATAGAGAGGGTTGTGGGAAACATGTCTGAGAAGCGCATCATGAAAAAAGTCTATTATACCCCGTCTCACTCAGGTACAGGGTATATACAGAAATCCTGAAGTTTAATTTAATACCTTTTCATGTCTTTCTTAATACTTTCTCAATATTTTTTAAAACCAACACGACATTGAGTTGCAACTGTTTTAATCGTCAACTTTTCTAACTTTTACACTGATTTTGAGATTTATAACACTACACACTCTTGGCCAATACAACAGAATTTAAATAGGGAACATGGGTCAACAGAATAGATTTAAATCTAATACTTCATAAAATGGCATTTAATTTAATACGTTTTAATACCTTTTAATGGCCTTCATTTTTGCTAATTTTATTTACTACCTTTTAATACTTTTTAAAACCCCGCGGACACCCTGAGGAAGCTTTGGAGGAGTGGATAGACTCAGGAGCAGGATGAAATGGGGAAAAAAGTAAACATTGAAAAAGTCAACGATTTCCTATTAGAGCAAGACGCTTATACTGTGCATAAACCCCCCAGAGTACATTTCCCCCAAAATAGGGTGTTTGCGATGTGTAAGCCCTGGCCGAGTTTTCAGACCTTGATGTAGAAACACTGCGTCATAAATTTTGCCACAGACAGTGATCTGAAGGCTTTGGTGGTGGAGAGATTTAACCATAGGTTGAAAAGTAAAAATGGTAAATGGAAATGGACTGCTTATATAGCGCTTTTCTAGTCTTATTGACCACTCAAAGCGCTTTACAACGTGAGCCGCATTCACCCATTCACACACACATACAGCACTTACATCTACAGTGGAGTGCTTCTAACATTCACACACACACTCATACGCTGATGGGACAGCCATCAGAGGCAGTTTGGGGTTCAGTGCCTTGCCCAAGGACACTTCGACATGTGGACCAGAGGACACTTCGACATGTGGACCAGAGGAGCCGGGGATCGAACCACCGACCTTCTGATAAGTGGATGACCCGCTCTACCTCCTGAGCCACTGCCGCCAGTAGAATGTGGAGGTATTTCACGGCTAAAAACCCCTGTAGATACTTGGAGGTTTTGCAGGAAGTTATAATAACAGCTATCATCACAGTATAAAAATGCAGATGACGAACGAAAAAAACCCTTAAATTGATCAAAACCTGTAGGGTTCTTTTCCTCTCTGCTACAAAGAAAAGTTAAAGATGAATTTCAAAGTGGGAGATTTGGTGAGAATATCCAAACTGAGAGTGTTTGACGATAGTTCTTTTTTTAAACGCTTTAAACGTTATTAATCAATTACTATTCAACCGTTTGTGTTTTTTTCGTGCAAAAATTCTCAATTTTTTACTTATTGCAAGAACTTTTGTTCAACTGTCCATCAGCCATTTTTCATTGTTCAATATTTAACCATTTGTGTTTTTCGTGTGAAAATTCTCTCTTCTTATTCTTATTGCAAAAACTTTTGTTCAACCATGCAACAGCTTATAGGTGACCTCTAACCTCTGAGATTCTTTCTCGTGACAACAACAACAACAACAACAACAACAACAGCTTATTCACTCTACCTCTCAGAGTTTTTACGATGTGTTTGTGTGTGTGTGTGTGCCTTTCACTGTTACGGTCACGGTTACTGGGTTACTGGGTCAGGGGTCAACTGAGGTCAAAGAACAACAGACCTGTCAAGTTGACAAGAAGCGTTGTATATAGTTTTTTTGGTATTAAATTTCATATTATGGCTGGATTATTAGCATGGATAATTTTACAGTACTTACAAGCTTGATGGGTGTCTGGGCACTGCCAGCGCCTGTTTCAGCTGGGTCGGTGTGCCAGGCGGTGTCCTGCCAAAACTTTGGTCACTGTAAGATCTCCGTATGGGACTCTGTCAAACAGGAAGAGACATATCAGGCAGGGAAGTTTTTTTTACAGCTGTGATACTGTGATTAGGGCTTCAAAAGAAGCGACTATAATTGGTAATATATAATATAACCAGAAAATCCTGTTCTTAATATGGACCAATTCTGAAGGGAGGGGTTGTTTTAATTTCACAATTCTCCTACAAACTGTGCTAACTTGCAGTTTGCATATCATCCAATCAGGGGGGCAGACGACACCATCTCCCATGTACTCCACAACAGCCTCTCTCACCTGGACAGCAAGGGGAACTTTGTACGCCAGCTGTTTACTAATGACAGCTTGGATTTTAACACCATGGTCCTGGACAGACTGGTCACTAAGCTTAGGAGCCTGGGGACATATAGACTCCAGGTGGTGAAGGCCAGCAACTGCACATCCAGCACACACACCCTCAGCGTCTGTGCACATTAATGTGCTTAGCCCTTTAGCTGTGCATGCTCAGCCTGTATTTTACACACTAGCAACAAACTCTGTATCCAAGAAACCTTAAATCAGACTGAGTTAAGCTAAAAAGGAAAGGAAAACAGTTGTAGCATGACGAGTTTGAGTTAATTTGCCCTAATTGACATTGCACATCCTACAGTGAGACTCTTGCACAAGATCAAATCACAATGACGGTGCTAAAACAATATAGCATGCAGCCCTAATGGCTGTGAATCTCTAAAAACAATAGAATACTGACAGGTAAAGATTAAAAACTGGTAATTTGTGTATCTGCATATACAACCCTGTTTCCAAAAAAGTTGTGTAAAATGTAAATAAAACAGAATGTGATGATGTGCAAATTATGTAAACCCATATTTAATTGGAAACAAGACAAAGACAACATATTAAATGTTTAAACTGAGAAATTTTTTTGTTTCATGAAAAATATAAGGTCAATTTGAATTTGATGCCAGCAGCACATTTCAAAAAAGTTGGGGCAGGGGTAACAAAAGACTGGAAAATTTGTGTAATGTTAAAAAAAAAAAAACACACAAAAAAACACTTTGTTAATTAATTGACCACAGGTCAGTAGATGATTGGGTATAAAAAGAGGCTCCCAGAGAGGCAGAGTGCAGTGAAGATGGGGAGAGGTTCCCCACTCTGTGAAAGACTGCGTGGGAAAATAGTACAACAGTTTAAGAATAATGTTCCTCAACGTAAAATTGCAAAGAATTTGGGAATGTCAGCTTCTACAGTTCATAATATCATTAAAAGATTCAGAGAATCTGAAGAGATCTTTGTAGGGACAAGGCCGAAAACCAATATTGGATGGCCTTGATCTTCAGGTCCTCAGGGTGCCACCGCAATAAAAACAGACATAATTCTATAGTGGAAATCACTGCATGGGCTCAGGAACACTTCTGAAAGCCGCTGCCTGTGAACATATTAGGTTGCTTCATCCACAAATGCAGGATGAGACTCTACCATGCAAAGAAGAAACCATATCTAAATGTGATCCAGAAATGTCGCTGATCTCTGCTCATTTAAGATGGTCTGAGGCGAAATGGAAAACTGTCCTGTGGTCTGACAAATCAAAATTTCAAATTCTTTTTAGAAATCATGGATGTTGTGTCCTCAGAGGAGAGGGACCATCCAGCTTGTTATCAGCGCACAGTTCAAAAGCCAGCATCCGTGATGGTGTGGTTGTACATTAGTGCCCATGGCTTGGGTAGCTTGCACATCTGGGAAGGCACAATTAATGCTGACGGTACTTACAGGTTTTGGAGCAACATATGCGGCCATCCAGACAACGTCTTTTTCAGAGAAGGCCTTGCAAATTTCAGCAAGACAACACCAAACCACATTCCTTGCGTATTACAACAGCATGGCTCCACAGCAGAAGAGTCCCAATGCTAAACTGACCTGTCACCCATTGAAAACATTTGGCACATCATGAAAAATATGACAAAGGAGACCCCGGACTGTTGAGCAATTGAAATGTGTTGCTGGCATCAAATTCAAATTGAGCATATATTTTATTAAAAAAAATAAAATTTCTCAGTTTCAACATTTATGTTGCCTTTGTTTTATTTCCAATTAAATATGATTTTACATGATTTGCACATCATCGCATTCTGTTTTTATTTACATTTTACACAGTGTCCCAACTTTTTTGGAAATGGGGTTGTATGTTACTACACAATATAGGAAGAAGTACTCCTTAGTGTGAGTGTTATCTTGGAGTAAAACCAACTCAAATTTTTTGACATTTCATACATTTATGAATATTAATATACAAAATAGCTTCTTCCCATCTGCTATTAGCCTTATCAACAAGGCTAGAGAGCCCCACTGTTGCTGATCAATTGCACCAATCACCAGAAAAAATTCCTTGTATGTGAAAACATACTTGGCAATAAAACTGATTCTGATTCTGATTTCAAAGTTGCTGTTTGTTGAGATGTTGCACATTTTGAGAACTTTGAATGTTTGGGCATCTTCTTATGCTTAGCTACCTGCAATGCTTCTCTGTAGAAGACCTCACCAGATGGACTCTCCCAGCATGGTTCTAGACCCAGAGGACTACAGATCATTGGTCTGGACGGGCTGAACAGAGGTCTGGGGCTCATATCAGGGGCTTCTGTGGGTGAAGAAAGAAGACAAGGTTTCACTTTCATGCAGAGACTACATATCTTTAGGTTTTAATTATTAACTACATGAATTTGATTGTAGTTTTATACAACCAGCATAAGAAAAACAGGTTTCAACCACACAATTAGGAAATCCAATTTTGTTTTGGTCAAGTAGAGACAAAAAATGAACATACTCTATATGTACCAATAGCAGTGATGACAGCAGATCCTGAATTACAAAATGCATACTACTATTTTTGTCTTGTTTGTCTGAAATGTGTACAATGTTATGTCAATCTTCTTAGAGTAATACTGATACTGTAAAATGTTGAATGTGAAATAATTGTTTTTCCAAAATAAGAAAACTTAATACAAAGAACATACTCTATATATTTAGCAACTTCAAACTTTTATCAGAAAAATACCTTTCTAGGCCTTAAAGACCTTAAGACCTTTTAAGTTGATATGGCAAACAGCTGCTTATTTACACATCACATTCAGCTGTTATGGAGCAGCATTAATACTATATTCACTTGAAGTCATGTCTGTGTCCACCTATAAATCAAAGTCCAATATTCACTCTCTTAGCTCTATTGGTCTATTCTGAAAAATAAAAAACAAAACCAAACCAAAAAAAAAACAACAAAAATAAAAACTGAGGCTCTCTTGATGCTGAGTGCCATGTCCGTGTCTGTGTCTGTTGTTTGTGTTGAGCAGTAGTATGCAGTTGGTTTTGTAGCAGGACATTGAATTTACTTTGATGTTTAGGGTTAAACAAAGATAATCCACCTTCTGGAGTGATCCAGTCAGAGAGATGTTGTGGGCTAAGCTGAGAAAGCAACTCACACCAGACATTCTCAGAATCTGTCTGAGCTGAAGCAGCTCTCGGGAACAATGGTCCAAAACACTGAGCAGGTCTTATCAGCAGCTACTGGAAGAACTGGTTTCAGGTTGTTGGAGCCGAAGGAGGTTTGTTATTGAATCCAAATGTTCAATGAGGTTTTCCACCACCACTGTGAATGTTAAATAATAATAATAGTGTTCAATAAAGATACAAGCGATTATAATTGTTTGTGCAATATTGGCCTAGGGACATTGTGTCTGTGTACACTTGTCACTTGGATGAAGATCAGATCAGAATTTATCACCAATCAATGCAGAAAACCTGCTCATTCAGGTATACAGATTTTTGTCACTGATAGAAATGGAAACATATCTGGTCCATCGGACCTCCATGAGACAAACGACTGAAGAACACAGCTGAAGTGACCGCAATACTGGAGTGTGTAACGTAGTGTTTTGCCCCGTGCGCAGTCTCAGCACATGCACGCTGCATGCTCTCATTGAAAGGACTGGTGCAGTGACAGACAAGGCATGTAAAAACTTTATGGATTTTTTCATGGTCCATTGACAGGGTTCTTCCACAACAGATGGGTGCGTTGTCCCTGTGTGTGTGTGTGTGTGTGTGTGTGTGTGTGTGTGAGTGAGTGAGTGAGTGAGTGAGTGAGTGAGTGAGTGTGAAATGTATGAGAAGTGTAAAAATATTTCTACATACAAAGTACAACCCCGCTTTCCAAAAAAGTTGGGACACTGTAAAATATTAACAAAAACAGAATGCAATGATGTGCAAATCATGTAAACCCATATTTAATTAGAAACAAGACAAAGAGAACATATCAAATGTCGAAATGTTTAAGTTTTATGAAATATATAAGCTCAATTTAAATTTGATGAGAGCAACACATTTCAAAAAAGTTGGGACAGGGGCATGTTTACCACTGTGTTGTATCACCTCCTCTTTTAACAACACTCAGTTGTTGGGGTTCTAAAAGTGAAATGTTGCCCCATTCTTGCCTGATATGGGATTTCAAAAGTCTGGGGTCTCCTTTGTCATATTTTTCATTTCATGATGTGCCAAATGTTTTCAATGGGTGACAGGTCGGGACTCTTCTGCTACGGAGCCATGCTGTTGTAATGAGCAAAGAATGTGGTTTGGCATTGTCTTGCTGAAATTTGCAAGGCTTTCTCTGAAAAAGACGTCTGGATGGCAGCAAATGTGGCTGCAAAACCTCTATATATATCGTTCAGCATTAATGGAGCCTTCCCAGATGTGCAAGCTACCCAAGCCATGGGCACTAATGCCCCCCCACACCATCACGGATGCTGGCTTTTGAACTGTGCGTTGATAACAAGCTGGATGGTCCCTCTCCTCTGTAGCCCAGAGGACACAGTGTTAATGATTTCCAAAAAGAGTTTGAAATTTTGATAGTTTCCCATTTCGCCTCAGACTATCTTTCAGCAATTCAACATTTGACATGCTGTCTTTGTTCTATTTCCAGTTAAATATGGGTTTACACTATTTGCAAACTATCGTATTCTGGGTCACATGGTAAACAATTCCTAGGTACTAATAGTCTAAAATAGTGCAAGAGGGAGTTGGGCGAAGGAAAAAAAACAGCTCAGCACTGCACAAGAGGAGTACAGCTCAACCAAACTAATAGCAGCTATTAATGAAATGAACAAGGTGACAACCAGCAAGATTGAAGAACTAAATTCAACACTAAAGACTTCACAACAGAAAGCAATGTTTATTGAGAGGAAACGAGAACATTTGGAAAGCAAACTGAACAGGATTGACAGTGACAGTCCCGTCGTCTTACCGAAGAACAGATAGAACAAACACAAAGGATTGGAAGGAAGCGGCCCCATCAAATTTGTGAAGCTACTGCAAAATGTCCTGGGTGCAGATAACTTCCCTAATATAGTAGAGTTCCCGCACACCAAGGGTCCCTTGCTCGGAGGCTGAAGCAATAATTATACAATTCCTTTGGCATCAGGATAAGAAACGGGCCCCAACACTGCTGCCACAGCAAGGCACATTGCAACATGGAAACAACATCATCCGACTCCACCCAAACTATTCATTTGAAATCACCTCCTATTTGAAAATTACTCTTAGTTAGTCTTCCTTCCGTGATGCACACATCGTAGGAAGATGTGTGCATCACGGAAGGAAGACTAGGAAGACTGAAAAATAGGCAAGATACCAAAATCTCTAGATCATGTTCCACAGCTGCCACGCAAATGCAACGCATCCAGTGTGTCTCCAGGCCTTAACAGTGGAGGCTGTGCTGCTGGTCATCTTTAAAGGACATATTCATCTGTTCTTCTTGGTGTAGTTAAAACCAGTGGACTATTTTGAAAGTATTTTGTAAATACGTCGATGATGGATAAAGCTCAACTATTTCTGAACCATTGAACACCCCCACAAAAGGAATGGGATCATAAACATTTTTCCTTATGATTGGAGGATAAAAAGATGGACATGCCTGTTACTCTTCACTCACTTTTTTGAATTTTTTCATATGTTTATGTTTATCAATAGATAGCAGATGCCATATGGGTAAGTCATAACTTCTGACTTTTAATGGTGAATTATATTATTATGAGTAGTGGATTAGAAATTCCCTGCCACGAGCTTGTCTAATTTGAGGGTGTTCATTTACTGTTGGACAGGGAGATTTTAAATAGTTAAATTGTGTCTATCAGCTGGCTCCATGCCCCCACAGGTGGTTCAATATTTAGGTAATAGTGGTTTTTGACATGCTTCACCAATATAAATGTTCCTGGTGGAAGATTTATATTCAGTTCATCACCCTGGTTAACATCTATACCCCAAATTATGATGACCCAAGCTTGTTTCAGTCCTTATTTCTGAAACTAAAAATAATTAAAGTGACCCTAAGATGGATTGCTCTTCTGCTAATAACCCAGCAAAAGGAAAGTAATCAATTCAACTTTAATAAAGGAACTGGGGCTATGTGAAAGATGGTGATATACACACCACAAAAACAAGGACTACTCATTCTTCTCACTCTTACCTGAATAAATTATCATATCCATGACAGTGGTCCGGAGAATTAGTAGTTGTGAATAGTGTAATGTCCGATCACGCCTCCAATTTCCATGACAGTGCTTCTCAAAGAAAACTCTCAGAAATTCATTAGGTGAATTAACCTCACTCTATTACCTAGTCAAGAATTTGATCAATTTATATCCTCCCATACATATACACGTAGCCCAGTACTAGGAATTGCATGCAGCTAACCCTCTTTTTAACATGGCGCCTTGACTACCTGAACTGGCTTTGAACAAAGAAACTCACACTATCCCTCCCCCACATGTCATGTTGTCTCAGCGGCCATTTTTGGGCCTGCTATCTTGAGTTTTTTCTTTGTTCACTGTCATCTTGTGGTAGCTTTGTTAAGGTCATGTGGTCACAGCGAAGATTTTGCTTCGGCCATCTTCCCTTTGTTTGTGTCCTAACACACAGACAGACAGACAGACAGACAGACAGACACCTGTAGATAGTAGATTAGACCTTGTATGTTATTTACAACCCTGTAAATAAATGTCTTTTAAGTATATTTACTGGTGTCTTTAATGTTGTACAAGAAAGAATCTTGCCAACCTCTTCTCAGTAGAACTTACATCCTTCAATTTTACTTTCTCTTGATGGTTGGTTGTAATTATCAATGAAATATTAATCAAAGTTACAAATCAACCGTAATCAATTTGAAACTGTATAACATTGGCTATCTTTCGCCGTTAAGGCTGGTGCCCCTCAGGATAACTCTTATTAATTTTGGAGTTCTTATTTAACATTCATATTTTTAATATCAATATTTTATCAATTGTTGATAGCCAATAATTGATAACTACTGACGCACAACAGTATATGAGATCAGTCGTATTCAAATGTGTGTGTGTCCGAAAATTAGCAGAAATGTGTAACTGGATGGAAGATGTGAACACAGACTGCACAAGCATGTGGAATGTAGATTGTATGTTTTAACTGAAATTGTTTTAAAGTTAGTTTGATTAAGTACACAACCTGAAATGTCCAATAAAAACAATGTTCCAAAAAAAAGAGAGCAACGGTCGATGGGGAAATTTGCAGTACTTTTCATTTGGCTGACCAATGGTGTAACTTCATCAGTCAGTCTGTCTAAGGCTGGCCTTATTGTTGCAGTCCATCCAAAAGTGGTGTCATGAAATCCGTCTTTTTATCCCAGGGCTCGAGACTAATGACGTCCCGTCGTCCCGGGGATGATGCAAATTGTGTTCGGGACAAACAGAGATCTGAGCTGGGACACCTCCAGGACAAAAACATATATAACCTATAATTTGACATTTACTAATTTGAAAATGACAAACTTAACCGAGCGCTGAGCTGAAGCATGTTCTAGTGTTATTATAAACAGTCAACGCCGGTGAAGTTTGTTAAGAAGTAACATTACCCTGCTTGGTAATGTTACTTCTTAACAAACTTCACCGGCATTGTTTTTATTAGCTAAAGCATTTAGATAATTTCAATATATCATTGTGGTATTTTTGTTATCATCATCATCACAAACAGGTTGTACGTGAACAGTAGTGATCCACATTCACCGCAGTTAACCTGCCGGTCCAGTCATAAAAACATCTCAGATCCTTAGTGGATGTGTCGGTGGTGAAATGATTCATGTTCTGACTGACAGTGAATACTGGGCAGAGAGCGGCTGATCGGGAGGCTCAAGAAGATTCCTGGTGGGCCCAGCTGATTGTGGGGACGAGGGAGAGAGAGAAGGAAAGAGATCGGACGATCAGCCTGTCTGACTCATTTTACATGAATAACAAAGTTAAAAAAACACAATGGCTTAAAATCTGAGAGCAAAGTTAAGATCCAGTATAGTCCAGATGTTTCAAGTAGGCTAGTTGTTGATCCAGCAGCAGTAACTGTGCAGACAACAGACAGGAAGAGCAGAGCAGCAGAGTAGCTTGAGGACCACAGCTCCCAGTACAGCTCCCAGTGAGTCCAGTTTTACACAATAAGCAGTATGCAGAAGGCAACAGGAGTTGAGTTTATTTATCAGGATAATGTTGTATTTGCTTTGGTTTCTGCTAATGAGCTAATTAAAGTCCTTAAAGTCTGCGTGATCACCTCAGATCTACTGAATTTTATTACATATATTATAAGATCCAGTGAAGGAGAAAAAATGTATCTGGTGTTGAATTTACTACTGTTCTGTCCAGTCTGAACTCTTATACCTCACTCTTATAGCTATAAACGTATACAGAGGAAAGTAAAAATAAGAACTACTTAATGTATCAGTTGTTCTATTTCAAGTATCGTTCTACAAATCATCCTAATTCAGCCAGTGTTTACTATATGATTCTTATAAAGTGTGGCATGGGCTACATGTGCAGGTGTCTCCAAATGGGTTCTGGTCGGCCAGTCCAAGTCAGAAGTCCTAGGCCTATTTTTATTTCCACTCCATCTCTGAACATTAGGAAATACTAATAAATACAGACACTAATGTGTTTTGTCTGGAGCAGAAACAGGAGGGCAGCAGGCAGCCTACATCTAACTATCTAATCTATAAACCAAGAATCTCTGTCTGTGTGTGTGTGTGTGTATGGTATTTAGATTTTTGGGACAGTTTACACTCACTTCAGGAAGGTTAAAATTGTTTTTCAGGACAGTTTCGGGACAGTGGTGAAAAAAGTTAGTCTGCAGCCCTGCTGAACTTAAAGACACACTCCAAGAGTATTTGTAAATACAGCAAAAAAAAAGCAGTTTTTCATAATTTACTTAATCATGTGACAACACAAAGCTTAAAATCTGCTTTCAAAATAAACTTTGGTGGCATCGAGATCATGCTAGTTGGCAAAACAGTCCCCAGCATTTTAAATTCCTGCCACACTCTATAGTTACCTGCAGAAATTTGTCACAACTACGGTTTAGTTTTTTTTCCTATTTTGAAGTTCCTGACAAAGAGATTAAAAGGCAAAAATCCCAATGTACATCACTTGTACTCACTTTAAAAAGTTTTGTTCTCTAGCTATGATTTATCTGCTTTTGCTAGTTCTACTTTTCTCTAGCTATGGCTTTTTGATTCTATGCATCCATTGCTGAGACTTTGACATGAGCAGATGTTTTTTACCATTTGGAAACTCAAGAATATAAAATCAATCAAACCACCCAAATACGTAATTTTTCTAGGAGAACACAAACTTCTGCAAACAACTGTTGCAGCAAAATGATTCTTCAGCTTAAAACATAGGAATATATATACGATCATGGATTTCAAGTCTTTGAAAAGTTGAACATTTTCTGAATTTTTACTACTACTACCATCATCTACTTGCCCCCATAATCCCGCTCAACACCCACTGCTCAGTTATTATTAGTCTCATTATTATTATTGGTCATATTATCAATATAATAATAATACTTATTATTGTCATTATTAAATAATTAGTCTTACTATTGCTCCTATTAGTCTTATTACCTGTCTTATAATTGTCTGTTATTACTATTATTGTTCTTCCTATTATTATTTATCTACAAGTGACATTTGCATTGTGCTATTTTCTATGGTCTAGACTTGAGATAACTTTTGTTATGATTCCTTGTTATATAAAAAAAAATTAATTGAAACTTTAAAACTCCTACACTCATATTACATCACTCAGTCTTTGCACAGCAGTTTCAAAATATGGAGCATTTGAGTACCTACCTGTGTATGTCAGCCTGTCAGGGACCTGCATAGTGTAAGCAGGTGGGGGCTCCTCTGGCCACGTCATGGCCTCATCTCCTCCCTCCACACACCACTGCTGCCTTGGGCCAACACTCAGGTGCTCTGGGACACGCATGTTTTTGTTGATGACCTCCATGAAGGCTGGATCACGACTAGGGACCTGGGACATCTCCTTTGGGTACAAAGTGATCATCATGTGTAAACATTTGTACAAACAAAAATGTGTAGTTTATACATACTTAGTTGCTTAGTAAGACATTTTGGATATCTTTCACTGACATTATAAAACCTCCTCCTCATTTGTGCATTCATCTTCATTTTACATGTGCTTCTAACAACTGACCAAGAAACCATAAGATACAAAAAGATTTCAAATGCACCTGCACAAGTAATTCAGCAGACTGGACAACAAGTAGGACGGTTAGGCCTCTTGGTAACACATCTAGGTGGTTGATGGGACCAGTGAAGAGAAGGACAAGCCATTATTTTATCATCACATATTTAGAATGTGGGTATAAACGCACACACAGCTCCATGTGCACTAGAGGTACTCCTTACAGAAACTTATCTAACCCTGGTTTGGGCCAAGAAATTAAAAAATTTATGAGTCACATTCTCATATTCTCTCCTGTATGTGGTTGTTTGATGATAGTAGATAGTATTAAGGGATATGCTTAAGGCTGTAGTATATTATTTTCGTATATTTTTTGAAATATCTGTTCCATGAAACATCTGTTCCATATTTTACAATCAACCGCTGTCTCACCCAACTCCTTAAAAACAAACACACACGTTTTCAGCCATTTCCCCCGTCAGTGGTCATGCAACCACAGCTCTTCACACGGGAGCCATGACATCTATTTTGGCAAATATTACAGATCAACTTCCTCTCAGCTCGTTTTACTCGAGAATCGTTAACATCGCAACTTTATAAATGACGTCGTAATGAGTTGATCCAAAGAGTCGTAAGAGCATTACTGACAGCGCCTGTCTCATTGTGAACGATCCCAGTAAATAGTATTCACCTGCTGAGCAGCACATGATGTTACTTAATTTAGCCGACTAGCAAACCAACGTTAGTTAGCTAGCAACAGGTTGCTGACGAGAGCTAACAAGAGGTCAAATTTCACAACTCCTGACAGGACACAGTTCTGAGGTCAGTAGCTTCAGGTATAGACTATGAGTAAAAGCAAGTACGTAAAACAACTAAATAAAGGTTTACAAACCTTGATTAGGGTGTACAAAGTGACTCAGTCACTCTGTCAAACAAATTGTTTGCTTTGATAACAATTTCTGGACTTCCAGTTCTGATGGCCAGGATCCTTCAAAATAAAAGCGTCTTTCAGAATAAAAAGCACCATGGGGTCAGATGGCGTCTAGTCACTGGAAAGTGAACTGCCCCTCAAGCGTATGAACCGAAATTACTCTGGTACGACTTTATGCTTCGTTGCGCAGCGCCGACTTGGCGTGATGCATGCTGGTTAGAATTTTGTCCGACTTTCGTCGGTGGTACAGACCATTACCATGTCACATGGTTGCGACTTGGTCACATGCGATTGTAAGAAGGGCAGACCCATGGATGTATTATCCATGGGCAGACCACACTAGTCAAGCACTGATCTCTGTGTCTGTTGCTGACTGTTAGGGTAGCCTAAAGAAAATCCCAAATCTGAACCCTTGTATTATTTTACGATTTATTAACTTTTAATATTTTTTATCTATTTACATTACTGTTCAAATATATGAAAATATATATGTGTGTGTGTGTGTGTGTGTGTGTGTGTGTGTGTGTGTGTGTGTGCGCGCGCGCAAAAGTCTTAGGTCACCATTAGCTTTGTTTTCATTATTTGTTGTCATAACTAATTATTTATGGTCGTTTTTAATAATAATATATGACCATTATAGCAATGCTATAATGAAGGACAAGCGGTATTGAGCGTTTGAGTGAATCATTCCACTGCACACAGCTCCACAGTGAAATAAGGTTTTATCCACTTGTCCTGCTAGATCTTAGTGCCGCATTTGACACCATCGATCATAAGATTCTATTACAGAGACTAGAGCATATGGTCGGCATTAAAGGAACCGCACTAAGATGGTTTAAGTCATATTTGTCAGATAGACTCCAGTTTGTTCATGTCAATAATGACTCTTCTATCATCACTAAAGTCAGTCATGGAGTTCCACAAGGTTCGGTGCTAGGACCAATACTTTTCACTCTATATATGTTTCCTCTAGAAAACATTATTAGGAGGCACCAGATAAATTTCCATTGTTACGCAGATGACACCCAGTTGTACTTATCCATGAAGCCAGGTGAGACTAACCAGGTAGCCAAGCTTCAGGTGTGTCTTAAGGACATAAAAACCTGAATGACCAGTCATTTCTTACTCTTAAATTCAGACAAAACTGAAGTTATTGTAATTGGCCCAAAACACCTCAGAGATACACTATGTGATAATATACTGACTCTGGATGACATCACCTCGGCTTCCAGAGCTACAGTCAGAAACCTTGATGTCCTTTTGACCAGGACTTGTCCTTTACTTCACATATAAAGCAAGTCTCTAGGACAGCCTCCAATTGATCCAAAATGCGGCAGCACGAGTACTGACAGGAACTAGGAAACGGGATCACATCTCTCCTGTGTTAGCCTCTCTGCATTGGCTCCCTGTAAAATCCAGAATAGAATTTAAAATCCTCCTCCTCACCTACAAAGCCATTAATGGTCAGGCACCATCGTACCTTGGAGAGCTTATAGTTCCCTATTTTCCCAATAGGACACTTCGCTCTCTAAATGCAGGTCTACTTGTGGTTCCCAGAGTTTGTAAGAGCAGAATGGGGGGCAGAGCCTTCAGCTATCAGGCTCCTCTCCTGTGGAACCAGCTCCCAGTGTGGGTTCGGGAGGCAGACCCCCTCTCTACCTTTAAGATCAGGCTTAAAACTGTCTTGTTTAGTAAAGCTTATAGTTAGGGCTGGCTCAGGTATGTCCTGACCCATCCCTTAGTTATGCTGCTATAGAGCTAGACTGCTGGGGGATTCCCATGATTCACTGGGCGCTCTCTCTCTCTCTCTCTCTCTCTCTCTCTTTCTCGACTACTTTATGCCATTAACTTTGTATTTTTTTTCTCTCCCGTAGTTTGTGCTTCTCCTCTCTCTCCCTCTCTCTGTCCTCATTCTGCAGGTCTCTCTGCCTCTGGAGCAGCAGGATCCAGATCCACCACTACTCATCATTACTATTAACCACTGTTACCTGTCATTATTATTGATAACACCATAACCTACACAGCTGTTCCTGGTCTCTCTCTCTCTCTCTTTTCTCCTCTCTCCTCCCCCCACCCCCCCTTTTTTATCTCGTCCTAAACCCAACCGGTCGAGGCAGACGGCCGCCCACCCTGAGCCCAGTTCTGTTGGAGGTTTCTTCCTGTTAAAAGGGAGTTTTTCCTCCCCCCTGTCGCCAAGCGCTTGCTCTTTGTGAGAACTGTTGGGTTTTTCTCTATAACAAAGTAAGGTCTTGACCTTACCCTGTAAAGTGCCTTGAGATAATGTATATTATGATTTGGCGCTATACAAATAAAATAAAATTGAATTGAATCCATTAGAAATAGTAAAATATTTTCTTATTATGAAACTGTGACAGCTCTAATTAGACTGTGTCAGAGGACGTCACTAGAGTCAGTGGTCCTTCAATTTGGCCAGGATGCATTTGCCCTCACACTGCTAAAAGAATGTGACCACATGTGGCCCAGGCCACCTCTGAATGTGGTCTGGGAGATCAGATCTCAAATGTATCCTGAATGCTAAATGATTGGCAAAAAAAAACATAGCATACCTGATTATTTGCATATGAAGCAGGACTTGAGATCTGATCACAACTGGTCACTGGAGACACATGATGCATTTTATAGCCAGGCAAAACAGAAGGACTTTAGAGCTGACCACTTGGGATTGGCTCACTGAAGGCGCATGTTAATATCAGGTCTGACCAGGGCCTATAATAGCCTTGGTAAGATCTTGAAACAATGTAGTGAAATCAATGTTGATTTATCTTCCAAAATAGAAAACTAATTCAACTGTGATTCAACAGTAATTTTTATATACAGTCTATGAAATTAACGTTGAAATGCCTGCTGGGAGGTTACTGTGTTGGCTAAACTTAACATTGTAGTCTTTTGTGGTTGTAAATGTGTATTAACAAGACTGTATAACATTAATGAGACGGTGTAACATAAGTATCTACACCATTTTACCAAGACCATTATAGACTCTTTACAATAAAAAAGATGTGGTCAACATGCTCTAAATGGTCCTCTGCTGCCACCCTCAGGATTGCTACAGTAACAGCAGGCATCCTGACTTGTCCCAGTCAAGCTACCTGTTAAATGGCTGATGGATAGATAGATAGATAGATAGATAGATAGATAGATAGATAGATAGATAGATAGATAGATGTTGTGCAGTCCAATGGTAGTGGGGACATAGGATCTCCTGAATCTCTCAGTCCTGCTGCAGAATATGAACATATAAACATGCATAAATAAATAGATAAATAGTAAAATATTACTTGGGATAGTCCATACTTGGGATTTTCTTTAGGCTACCCTAACAGACAGCAATATACACACAGACAGCAATATACACATAGTGCTTGACTTGTGTCGTCTGCCCTTCTTCTCTGCTGATTGGATGCTTACAGTTCAAATTGATTGGCTGTGAAAACCACGGGGCGGAGTTCAATGACAAAACGTGTGGTGACTTCTCTGACACCTGGTGTTTATTAATGCCATGCGGCGCCAGACACTTATTTATGTGGGACAGCGTCAGGCGCTTATTTAACACCTGGTGGCTTAAGAACGGCGTTTATAAATGCCTGGTGACGTATTTATCAGCACTTTGTCCTGGTTGTCTCAAGGCTTCCCTTTTATTCAGATTGTCTTTTATAGACATAGCCTAATGTCCTTGAAGGTCATATTTTTGTCCTTTATGTTTGTCTTCTGGGAACCTGGTGACCCTTGTTTTATTTTTACAAACAAGGGTACACTTATATAGATATTCATAAATGCATACATACATACCCACATGTGTGCTTGAGTATGTATGTATGTGCATGCACAAGTTTCTATGTATGTGTGCTCTTGAGTATGTATATATGTGTATGTATCTGGAAAGCACCACACTTGTGGCCCTTATTGGTTAGTTACTACCCACAAGGTGGCGAACCAACCAATAAACATAAAAGACAGAGTAAAGACTCTGATGGAGGCAAAATGCATTCTGGCCCCGTGTACTTTCAAGCAGTTCAACAAAAAAAACATAGTATTTTCGTTTTTAGTTTATAACGTAAAAACAGAAAAAAGAGCAGTTTTTCCTTTTTTGTTATCATGAAAAAACAAAAAAACAAGAACGTCAATTTAGAAGAACTGGTCCAATTTTCTTTTCGCAAATTCCTTTTTTTCCATTTTCCTTGTTGAATTGAAGAATGAAAGGTTGTCACGTGACACGGAAGTAAAAGTATATTTCCAAATAAAAGCCTAGGGGATAGAACGGCCATTCTATAACATGTAAAATTGTGCAAGCACAGGTATATAAAGATCTACTTTTGCTTTGGTCTTTGCATTAAGATACCAAAAATATTATAGCAAAATTGGGTATGGGCCAAAAGATCATATGACAGTCTTTTTGGGTGAAATCACAATCACGATCAGAATCACGATCTACATCCTATTTCGGCTCTGGTTTTATTGTGAAAGTCCTGATTGGAAGTTGTGTCTGTATCTTTTCACCGCATTGACACTTCTGTCGGAAGTTTGTCTTCTGGCATTTACTCTTCAACCACAATGCTACGTGTGTACAAATTGTGTCACAACCAGTCGCACTTTTAGCTTTGCTCACAGGGACTGTTCGTTTTGTCAGCACTGTTATTTATGTATGAGGTACTATATGTAAGTGTTTTGATTTGAACGTTTTGTTGCTGCTACCAGTTAGCCCTGGCTTGTCATGTAGCCCTCTTGTCCCGTTGGCGCACTCTTCCTCCACCGTCTTGGTCTGTTCTGTTGGAGAGCTGATACATACACCGCTACACCAAGCTCACCGAGGCTGCAGAGCAGAACAAGGACTGCCGTAGCCAGCTGCAGTCAGAAGGATTGCTGTCAACAATTGGCTACGACTGAACTTTTAACATTAAAGATCTAAATTTAGCACCTTGGAGGGATGTGCTGATGGACGATGATCTCTGTGATCTACCATCTTCAGGACAATCGCCGATAGCTTAATCATTATCAAGCTAATGTTCACTTTTTATAGCTGTTGTTCGTTGTTGATTGTTGCAGACACTACAACTTTGATTCTGAAATTAATCAGTCCTCAGCCTTACATTAGTCCTACATAGCGGACAAATCAATCTGCGAAATTTCTGTTGATATTGTGTGGCTCATTATTGAGCACATGACAATAACAACATATAATGAAGCTAATTTACACATTAATAGCCTCGAAGGTAGCTAGCTTCAACCACAAATACGGTATCAGGAATGTTGGAACTGTTACAGAACAAGTCATGAGAGATAAACCAGTATGACATGAAGGAATGTTTGCACATGATCAGCTCTTGGTAATACATCTCTGAAAGCATCACCTTACAAGCTTGTATCTTGAGATTCACAACAAGGAGGAAGAAACAACAAAATAAAATTATTTTAAAAATCACAGTATTTCTCTTAATGCGCAATTAGAATGGTGGATATGTTATTCAGAATATAAAGGAAGACAACAGAGATCTCAGAATATACTGTTTGACACCCACACTCTCTCTCACTCTGCAGATAATTCACCAGTAACTATACAAATACACTGTGCATCATAAACAACATGTATCTTCATGGGAATGTTAAGATTATTTAAGCCTTTTGAAACCACAACAGTATGTTAGAAAGTTTGTCCAGGTAATGATATATCTGTTGATTGTTTTCAATTAATTAATTTGTAAAAACAAAAAAAAATCCCATTATAATTCCCCAGAGCCAAAACATAATCCCACAGGTATTTAATTTGCAGTGAAACAAAAGAGTGTGTTTTACTTGATACATGACTCAAACAATTAATTATCCAATTTTTTGTTGATTTACTTTCTGTTGTTCAACTAATCACTTAATAATTTAATCTCTTCTATTGGACAGTTGAAAATCTTCATCGTGACAGTATTAACTACAGAATTGGATACTTTTTTACTCTGAAGTGCTGCTATTTTGACCACGCCTTATGCACAGCACACAGCTTGTTCTAATGAGCCTATGGGCCAACCTCTTTGCTCACTGAAGGCTCTAAGATTGGATTCTAGTCAAAGACATAAGACACAGCCTATTTCTGATTCCTCATTTTATCATATTACTCATTCTTTACTGCATCAATAGCAGCTTGGAGTTTAGTGAACTATACAGTGTTTGACACTCCAGAAGCATTACGTGGCAAAAAGCTAAATTTCAAGAACATTTCCATTTGGGTTGACAGCCACAGTAAAGAAACAATGTAGGGCAGGACATGAAAAGATGGACTTCCTTGCTAGTCACACTGGAATCTGTACTAGATTTAGTGAGGCAGTGGTCTGGCTAAATCTGTACAGATAGCACAAGGTCTGCTCTTTGTTCAGGTGGACAAAGTACAAAATTTCATCCACACAGCTCTGACAGAAAAACAGCTATAAATATATATAGAGTTTGATAGTAATGTAAGATAAAAAAAGGTCTAGTGTAAAGTAGTACAAGAGGTGATACAATAATATTTAAATATACAATTAGTGTATTTTTGTGGAAAGATACATACAGAATTAAATCAGTCATTTATTACTTTTTAAACAGTGGATATTTCCTCCTGCAGTGTGGTAAAACAAAGGCCATGTGAAACTGTTGCTTGCTGGAAGAAAGGCAGGGAATCAATCCAGAAAAGAATACAAAAATAAGCCACTGGTGTAAATGCACCTCATCAGACATAATGAAAATAATATACAACACCTCAACAAAACCTCAGATACTCCTCATTAGTGATGCAGACTGAACATGTGACTTTTTACTTGTGAAAAAAAGTAGGTAATATTACACACAGCTGACATGGGATGGATCTCCGACTGGATACAGTTTTGAAGAAGTGTGAATGTGTCTGTGCTTGCACATGGGGGAATGTCGGGTCTCTGTGGTCTAGACCTGGAGCCCTGAGATCATATCTGTTCTGATTCGGTGCAATATAAATGGAATTGAATTGATCAAGTTTGTCTGAGGAGGAGGACACACAATTGAAAATAATTAACTGAGGGTGCCATGCAAGTCACTTTGCTTTTATTTGTTAACATTCATTTAGTTCCCTGCTGTGCACCCCAACAGTTTTGCTGAGTAGCAGCTTAGACCATTTGAATAGCCTAGTGGTCAGATATATAAACGTCTCAGGACAGGTCAGGTCCAGAATTGATTTAGAGATATTTGCAGGGGAGGGGTCTGTACCGATGCTCAGTTGGTGTGCAGCAGGTCTAGAAGTCTGGGCAGAAGAGAAAATACTCCTCCCATTTTGCAAACTTGTGAAAACGTAAACAGCATTTTTTCCCGCTGCATCCCATGTGTTTACATGTAGAATGGATTATTGTGTGTTGACATGTGGGTTTTCTTGAAGTAGCAATTGTCATTCGGTATTCCATACACTTTTTTCCATACTTTGCTGTATGAAATAAATTATTTTAACAGCATCTTGAAACTTGCTTGAATTATGTGATCCACTATGGTTACATAAAGTCTGCATAAAGTTAAAGTTACATTATCATTGCATGGTAATGTAATCTAAAGCCAAAATGTGAAGGATCTGAAGATCTGAAAAAAAATCTAGAACTTACCATACTGAATGTGAAAATGGGCAGAAAAAATGGAAATGTTATATGATTTGTCGTCACCTGAAATTATCAGGATAAAAAATGGCATGTTCTCGAACATTTTTAATTACACAAGACAACTCCTTCCCTCTGACTGAGACTCCATACCTTCAGTACTTACCCAGTCAGGTTTACTGTGTACATCGTGGAGTGATGAACCTAACAGGGGAGTAAAAATATCTGTCACCTTAAATGCAGCAACCAAACACTACATCCAGGGAAACCTGGAGTAACTGACATTGCTGAGCACCAGTTTAAAAGTCTTTCAAACTTTTAAATATTTGTTTCTTTTTACCACAGAGAGCTGACAAATTGTGAAGTTTATCCAATGTAGCTCGACACATTTGTCAGCATTACAGACTGTCATGTCTCCAGTGATGGTGAAACTGTGTCTGCTGTTCAGCCTTGGAGGGCACAATGATGTATTTGCAACTACTGATTATTGTCATTATTAATTATTTTATGGACCAATAGTCCAAAACCCAAATCCCAAGATATTCAATTTACAATAACATTAAACAGAGTAAAGCAGCAAATCCCCACAATGGAGAAACCGGAACAAGAGTTTGGCAATTTAGCTTGATAAATTACCTGAATGATAAATTGAATATCAGAATGGTTGTTGATGAACTTTTTGTTGATTTACTAACTGTTTCAGAAATGATACTAATCCAGTCTAACAAATAGAACTGTGAGGCTGGTCTAGTGGCTAGAAAAAAATATCTTTTTTTTTTTTTTTAAACTCTTTAATACAAAGCCCCTAACATAAACTGCAACAGGAAGAAGGCCTGTACACAGGAGATATCAGTTGGTCCACATATAAGACTGGTGATCATTAGTAAGGTAGCACATATGTTAAGTGTTAACACAATGCACATTTGGCAACAAATAGTGTAAACCTGCCTCTGTGTGGCACAGGGGTGAGGCAATTGTTACTAAGGACTTGGTGACGATGATAATCACCGCACACACATTTGTACCTAAGGGACTAAACAGAGTGCAGAACCTGGCTCATCACCATAAGGCCATGGCAGGGAAACCTTTTCATGAGACAACAATGAAATACTGTTTCAAGCTGTCCAGTCATGAAAACTAAGCAACTGTCCAACAGCACATGAGGGGAATCTGTAGTGAGCATGTGAAAGGGAAGCATAAATGCAGAGATTTGCTCTTAGAGCAAGTGAAAAACATCTGGTGTGTGGAGGTGGTCAGAAAACAATCAACATATCGTGAGTGCTTTAAGTGTTAGGAAGGTAATTAAACTTAGTCTTGATCGTGGTTCAATGATCTAAAAAGGAAGATGGATTTAACATCAGAAGATGAATCTGAGCCCAACTGGATTTCCTTTAAACTTTTCATCATACCCTTGAAAAACAAACAATCAAAACAACAATAAATCATGAGAATATTCAACTAAACAACAATTGTGGCTTAGAGTCCCAATACTTCCATTATCCACTATGTATGCACAGTTCAAAGAGTCATACTATATGTACAGTGATAGATAAGAAATGATACAGCGACAGCCTATTGCATGGAAACCTTCCAATCACAGTCCAGTAGGCTTGTGCTGACTGGCAATCAGAAATTTATCAATGACTGAAGTCACAAATGTGGATTGTTTTCCTTAAACCAACACCGGCAGAAGTGACTCCACTCCTCAATTTAAAGCAGCTTGTTTGTCATCTCTTGGTCATCTGCCAATCAGGACACCAGTATACAGGCTGCAGAGGATGATCAAAACTACACGACTGGAAAAATGTATCCTGGTCTGCTGGATTTGGGTTTCTGCTGAGGCAGCAGATAATAGGGTCAGAATTTGGGGTCAATAGCATGAATCCATGAACCCATGAACCCAACCTGCCAGTCAGTCCTGGTGGTGGTGGTGGTGTAATGGTGTGAGGAATGTTTTCTTCACTCACTCTGGGCCCTAATACCAATCAGTCATGGTTTGAATGCCACAGTCTATCTGACTGTTGTTGCTGACCATGCTTTATGGCCACAGTTAACCATCTTCTCATGGCTACATTTTAAACTGGTGAAAATTTGAATTTTATGATCATTGTCCGATAAAATTTACCAAAATACAGGTTAATGTAAGCAACTTGCTGACTGGTTATTTTGACATTTAAACTGAGTGATGACACGTAACACGTAAACCTCTAGCCTGTGACAAGGGTCAAAGATGCAGAGTGGCATGAAAAGTAAGTAAATGATTTGAAAGTACAAGCAATTATGTATGAATTTGTCTGGAAATATTGTCTGATCTTCATCTAAGTTACAATTATGAACAAACACAATCTGTTGTCTTTTTTGATTTTGTATTTGAATCCCTCGCCTAATGACATGAACAGAAGTTGACTGCAGTCAGGAGTTATCAGACCTAGAGTCAGTCAGTGAGACCAGACTGGAGTCTGTGACTTACAAAAAACAGTTGATGAGCATGAAAAGTCACAGACTTTAGATCTTCATAACTGTCTTTAGATGGAGATGATTCAGTTGTAGAAGGCTGCGGAGGCAGCTGAGATGACTCCAAAAGCTCAACACAGATGATCAGTGACAAAGAAGCTCAGAATCACAGTTGAAAGCTTAAAGAAATCATTGGAGCTGGTTCACATCTCTGTTCATGACACACAACCACACAAAGATCATGCTATCCATGACAGGACACCACAGAGGAAACGGCTGCTCTCCACAAAACATCACTGCACCTGAAGTTTGCCAAAGAGCAGCTTGGCTCTCCACAACACTACTGTACTGGGGAAATGTTTTATGGATTGATGACATTAAGGCTAAACACACACCAGACATCCTGAGAATCTGTCTAAGCTGAAGCAGCTCTCAGGAAGAATGGTCCAAACTTCCTCCTTAACTCTGAGCAGGTCTGGTCAGCAGCTACTGGAAAAGCTGGTTTCAGGTTGTTGGAGCCAAAAGAGGTTCAGCCAGTAATTAAATCCAAGGGTGTGTTTGTCTGTACTGAGATGAAGACTTTAATGAAAATCGGATAACGTTTTATGACCAATCAAAGCATGAAAATTGACATACTTTTTCCTGCCACTCTATGAGCAAGCATTGTCTCCATATATCTCGTTGTACATTTAGGTGTGGCTCAACAGTTACAAAGCCTGGTGTCCATTCACTGTTTGCCAAAGCAAAATGAAAAACAAAATATCTGATGAGGTGTTTAGGGTGAATTAAGACCAATAATCCTGAGTGACACTCATATTCATGATAGTGACTGGCTTTAGGTTGCACCCATGAGTGAAACAAAGGTGATACATGGTGTAGAAAATGTAAATTACATTAAGGGTTTCAGCACCCAGCAGCCAGCACCACCAACTGAGGCAGAGACAGCTTTTTTTGCCAGGACTGACCTCCTTCAGACACTGTGAGGGAGCATTAGCCATGACTACATTATTTTTGCCTCTTTCATTTCTCTTTTATGATTTCCTCATATTTCGGTGGAGGATCACTATATGAAGGTGCTGAGGTCTCATCACCGCTTTCCAGGTGTCCTGTCACCTCTTCATAAGATGGAGGTGGCGTGGCGCCGGACAGCCGTGAGGCAACTGACAGGGAGGAATCCTGGATATAGAGGGCATGAGTGTTCTGCTGGTGAAAGTTCAACTGGGAACCTCCTCCTCTCTCAGCACCACTCACTAGCACGGTGGAATGTGAGTTGGACTCCAGCTGTGAGCTTTCAGTGTGTGACACTGCTTCCCGGTAAACCAGAATCCGTGGCAGGCTGCGGGTGCTGCGGTTGTTGGCCAAGTAGCGGTTCTGGGTGTAGGGGGGTCGTCGACGTGTGGCTTTCTGAAGCTGGCACCTCCAAAGTAGGAAGAGGCCGATGATGATGAGCAGGGCCACGCCAAGGAGAGGAACCACCATGTAGACAGTGTCAGCACGCTCAGAGCGCCCTTCACTGTTGCTGGTCACTGTGTAGGCACTGCGAGTTTTCCAAAACTCCATCTGGCAGGGATGAAAGAGACATTTGAGATTTTTGCACTTTGGGTTTCATTTGAAAGTTTTGCTTAATTCAAAGACAGATGAAAAGTTAAACTGACATTAAAATTAGGTAAGGCGATAAATGTAATTACTGATCGGCTGCATACATGGATTTTACATGAAACATAGGAATGTTTCATACAGCCAGATTACCAGGTAAACCAGGCTTATAATACAATAAATACGCATTAGAGTATCTAAATACAGCTGTGAGTTTAGGGTATTGCTCCATGAGACTTTTGTATTTATCTAAATATGATACACATACATACCAGATTTTTTTTACATCTAGGTGAAACATAGCAACATAGCAAGGGTTACTTCATTTAAATTTTCTGGGGGGGCCCTCAAGCCATATTGCCACTGCCATACCCAAGACCCAAGTGGTGTGCCGGTCAGCTAGTGATCTAAATACAATAAATACATACAGTATAAGTGTTACTAAATACAGCTGCAAGCACTTGCACTTTGAGCCAATGGTGGGAGTAGCAGCCATAGTGTGTATATACGTCGTATGTATTCATGCTATGTATACCACGTATATATTTGCACAACTGTCGGAAAAAGAACCAATAATTTCAACATCACTCATCAATCAATGAACTCCTCAGCAAATTTTTAAAATACCACATAGTGGCCAATATGCACCAAATTTTGTACAAAACCTCAGGAAACCTCAAGAAACTCGAATGTGTTATCCCACCTTCCTTGGCAAGGAGTGTGCAGTATATGCATCACAGCCAGGCACCAGAGAGACAGCTACTAACTTTATTAGGCAACACAAAGAATAAGAATAAGAATAAGAATAAAAGAATAAGAGTATTTTGCGCTGTCTATCACCTGCTTAGAAATCATTATTATTCTGATTATGGCATCAGTGCTAGCCAGCCAGAATTAAGATTCCGACAGTTAGTAGGTAGTTTACAATTCTTTTAAGCCAGAAGCAATTTGTAAGTTTTGCTGTTGTGACATAGTAAGTGTTAGAAACAACAGCTGTTTACTTGCCAGTCTTAGCAAAAGCTTTAATCATTGTTGTGTTTACAAAATAAGAGGTTATATGTCCTCTGAGCAGCAATGTCTTCAGGGCAGTCTGTATGGTACAATGATTCAGTATCGAAAAACGACGAGATGGTCCGGCCTGACAGGAGCTAGCTGGTTAGCATGCTAACTTCAGTAGAAGAAAAGAAGTTAAAGAGATAGACAGGAAGAGACACTTCCTGTTGCTTTCCACCTCTGGAGACAGCTCTTGCAGAGTAAAGGAATGAAGTTCGATGCAGAATTTGCTAATTTTCTTCTATATTGGTGCATAAAAAGCTGTTGATGCTAATATTGGGCTGGTAGCAATAGCAAAAGCTTACAAATAGCCCCTGCATCAGGAGTGATGTTGCACAATAACCACACGTCAATGCTTATGTGCACATCAAACTTTTATATTATATATTATAAAAGTCTCGGAAAAAATCATCATCATTGCAATATTATTAGATTGTCAGCAATAATTCCATGTAAAACAGGCAAATCTAGGCTAGATTCAACAATTTGAATAATTTCAAAAGAAATCAATTATCAATAAATTATCAATTGTTAACAGCTCTCTGACCTCTGGCCCTGTTCCTGCCTATTTTAAAACAGCTCTTATTGAATCTCTCCTTAAAAAACCCAACTTGGATCCTACTGCTCTGGAAAATTAGAGACCTGTCTCTAGACTCCCATTTCTGTCCAAAATGTTTGAAACATTCTAGTCTGGCTTCCATTCACTCCACAGCACTGAGATGGCTCCTCTTAAAGTTTGAAATGACCTCCTATTGACTGAAGATGCAGGCGATTGCTCCATTTTAGTTCTTTTAGACCTCAGTGCTGCCTTCCATAGGGTAGATCACAACATAGATTTCAACAGACTGGAGAAGTGGGTAGTAATCAATAGTGTGGTTCAGATCCTATCTTTATAACAGGTGTTTCTTGGTGTTGATTGATTCAAACTATGGAGATCCCCAAGGATCAATCATTTTTTTATAGACATGACTTGACAGTATCTAACTCTGCTATATAAAATCTGTGGCAGCTTGACAACAAGGAAGCGTGTGTCAAAGGGTCAAAATAGTAGCAGGCAAAGATTCTAGAAAGTAGTGCTCTAGAATCTTTGGTAACAGCAGCAGTGACGGTGTAAAATAAAGAATCTTTGGCGGCATGCGATTAACAAGATTACAAGATGCATTATGCTCGGTCCTTAATCTCATCGAAATGAACACGTTAATGCTTACAGCACTAATATATATGCATTAATTCTGACAACAAAAACTGCATTTTTGGCTTTAAATGAAAAAATGAAAAAATTTTTTTTTTCCTTTTCTCATTAAAAAAGCAAAAAACTGCCTGAATGTACACGCACTCTTTACTCCGCCATTTATGTCTATTGGTGGTTGGTTTGCCACCTTGTTGGTACTAACTTCCAGTTAAAGTATGATGCCTTCCGGATACATACATACTCAAGCATGCACATACATATATACTCAAGCACGCACATACATACATACTCAAGCGCACATATACATACACAGTTAAGCATGCACATATATACAAAGTTGTGCACATACATACATACAAACTTATGCACGCACATACATACATACTCAAGCACACACATGGGTATGTATGTATGCTTTTATGAATATCTATATATGTATATGCATGTATGTATGTATATGCATAACTGTATGTATATGCATCTGTATGTGTAATGAATGTATGATGTTATGCACGTATGTGCATATATGTATGCGCAAGTGAAGTATTTAATTTTGGCCTAGGCAGCTTCTCATACCTGTAAAGTATGATACTGTAATCTTTCTGATCCCACTCTATTTGCAGATGTATGGTGTGCTGGGTGCTTCTCACTACAAAAATACCAAAGTGCACGTAGCACACTCAGCAGTACTAAACCAAACTGGTTTAGACTGTCAAAGCTATCTTTTTTTGAAAGTTTAGAATTTTTGAACACATTTCTCAGAGAACAAGTACTCATCTACCCACCCACCTACTTACCTACCCAATCCCAATCCACCCCTAGAATTTACAAAAAGAGTTAAAAACATAATTTTAAGTATAAACTGTGTGTACATGCACATACAAACAGATGCATAGACATACATATGCATGAAATAATTAATAAAAAGGATAATAAATGATTACAAAAAGTCTGGGGAAAAAGTAAAAATACATTTTGTGTGTGTGTTTGTACTTCCAGGAAGCCCTTAGTGAAGAATCTGATTTTCTCCAGCTTAATAAAATTCAGAACCTCCTTGATCCATCATTGAAATTTAGGTGGTGAAACATATTTCAGTTTCAAGATAATGAGGCGTCTTGCCAGCAGAGCAGTGCAACCAAGAAAAGGGCAGAGATGCTGTTGTCAAAAGGAACACCAAAACTCACTGCAAGTGGATTGGGGGTAATTGTTGTGTCATAAATGTGCTGCTGTCCAATCTTTAGATAACTGGAGACAAGTCTAAAACATGTAGGAGATCAAGCCTACCTGGCCAGCCAGGGAAAGGGTGAGACTGGACCATCTTTTACCTGCCTTACATTTTTTGAGGACTGGGACAGAGTTTGAGGCGTATATATCATCCAGAGATTTAGTGACAAAGATATTTCATTTTTAATTTGCCCAAAACAGAAAAGGGGAATTTACAATATACATTATCTTTATAAATTTGATGTGTTCAACCACTTCCAAAATAAATATGGGTTCACCCAGAGTCTTAGCCAAGTCATTATCCATTTTGGAAAGGTTAGATCTTCAAGGGACTTGCAACTTACCATGAAATCTGTTTCAAGATCTGAAGTATAAAGTATAAAGTATAAATATGAAGTATTAAGTTCCCTGTAATATGAAAAAATATGTATGCATCTTTTTTAATAAAGGGATTAGGGATTAGCTATCTTGGCTAACCTTTTAACTGAAATGTATGAGATAAACAGCACTTGTAGATATTCAAAAGCTGCCCACAGTATTCCTCTAGAAATGTAGCATTGCTTTAAAAAAATTATATAATCTGATTTTCAAAATTGTTTAAACTCTTCCTCAGCCAACAGTATTGGTGGATTGAGGAATTAGGAATAGCCATTGTGTTGAAGCAAAATGTTATAGATAGATAAATTATATTAAACAAATAAATTAGTAGTAAAATATATAAATTTGATATCTTCCCACTTGGCAGTATTTTAGCTGGATTGTTGGCACCCTTGAAGTCTTGAAATAAAGTAAAGATGTAAGTCTTTTCAACTTTTTACATTGTGAGAGTTCTTAGTAGCAGTGATTCTTGTCCAGCAGTCACTACACTAATACTACATTACCATAATTAATGGAGGAGTTGATGAACACACGTTCTTTACAATACAACAGTGACTCACCGTTCTCTCTTTATTCTCAAACACTTCATTGGCCTCTTCAAAGCTGCAGCTCTCCTCACCACACTCTCTCTCAATATTCCCCTGTCTTAGTTCCTCCAGGTAGCCATTGGCACGAGGGAAGCGCTTCAGGACAGAATGAGCATCCTTACCATCGAGGAAGGCTGCAACACAGACATGAAACAAAATCCAAAGTTAAGGTAATCATAGGGTTACTCATCAGTCACTTGGTATAGTTGGCCCCAAACATAGTTGAAGATAGGTTTGCATTGTTGTAGATGTGTCTCCAAATATTTTGAAAGGAATTTGTTCAAATTACACTCATCAAACATGAAAAACAAAAAAACTACATGCAGATTCCTTAAACACAATATTGCGCAGACATTTCTAGCAGCAATTGGAGTAGACCAAAAAAAAAAGCTAAAAGAGAGGGAATACTGGACTTCAGGAGGACACTTGTGAAAGTAAAATTAGTATGAATAATTTGTTTATCTTTATTCTTTGTTTTATCATTTATTTACTTTGTTATAATTGTCTGCTTTCATGATAAACTCTGTACTTATGGTAGATTCTGCCGAGATCATTAACCTGCTGGAGGTTTTTAAGGAAGTCTTGGCCAGGACAGCCTTTCAGAGAGCAAGCACATTAAAAAAAAAGTTTTTGTCATAAACTGAGTAACTGAAAATGTGAAGCTCTGGAGAGATAAGAGAAAAGTAAATAGACAAATACAGCTTGTGTTCACAGGGAGAGGAAAAAAACTATGAAAGGGAGGGGGGTACCCTGGCAGGATCCTTTATCAGATGGAAAGTGCTGTTTGGCTGTTAACCCAGGCAGCAGGACCTCATTAATATCTTTGACCTAGGATTGGTAAATGAGTTTATAGTTTCTTGAATAAGTGTGTTTCTTCACCTGTTCGATTACGAGTAGAACCTTTATTCTCTCTCCCATTTTCCTTGTGTGTCATCTTAAGTGTGTATGTGTCTGTGTGTGTGTGTGTGTGTGTGTGTATGTATGTGTGATAGATAGATAGATAGATAGAGTCAAGAAAATGAAGTCTGCACTTACAGGGGTTGGACAATGAAACTGAAACACCTGCCAATTTAGTGTTGGAGGTTTCATGGCTAAATTTGACCAGCCTGGTGGCCAATCTTCATTGATTGCACATTGCACCAGTAAGAGCAGAGTGTGAAGGTTCAATTAGCAGAGTAATAGCACAGTTTTGCTCAAAATATTGCAATGCACACAACATTATGGGTGACATATCAGAGTTCAAAAGAGGACAAATTGTTGGTGCATGTCTTGCTGGCGCATCTGTGACCAAGACAGCAAGTCTTTGTGATGTATCAAAAGCCATGGTATCCAGGGTAATGTCAGCATACCACCAAGAAGGACGAACCACATCCAACAGGAGTAACTGTGGACGCAAGAGGAAGCTGTCTGAAAGGGATGTCTGGGTGCTAACCACAGCTGCCCAACTCATTGCAGAATTAAATGTGCACTTCAACTCTCCTGTTTCCACCAAAACTGTCCGTCGGGAGATCCACAGGGTCAATATACATGGCCGGGCTGCTATAGCCAAACCTTTGGTCACTCGTGCCAATGCCAAACGTCGGTTTCAATGGTGCCAGCAGCGCAAATCTTGGGCTGTGGACATTGTGAAACATGTATTGTTCTCTGATGAGTCCACCTTTACTGTCTTTCCCACATCCGGGAGAGTTACGGTGTGGAGAAGCCCCAAGAAGCGTACCACCCAGACTGTTGCATGCCCTGAGTGAAGCATGGGGGTGGATCAGTGATGGTTTGGGCTGCAATATCATGGCATTCCCTTGGCCCAATACTTGTGCTAGATGGGCGCGTCACTGCGCACTTTTTTGCCTCATTTTCTTTGTAAATTCAGTTTTCTGCTTTGGTTTCCGGAGCTCTTTCACCAGAGAAGAGCTCATTAACATCAGAGAAACAACTCCAGTGGATCTTTTTTCCACCTTTCTCGACTCTCCTGTGGAATTATTGGACATTTTGGTCAGAGGTCACTGACCGTTGCTCTCGCAGTGAAACGCGAGAGGAAAACGTGCCGGTGCGCTTGCGCGTCTACGCCGGCGCGGACTCCGCACACCTCTCCCAGGTATCTTTCTCTCCAAGGTGCGTTCACTGCCCAACAAGCTGGATGAACTTCAGCTACTGGTGCAGAAGAAAAGAGACTTTTCTTCATCTGCCGTCCTGTGCTTCACGGAGACGTGGCTGTGTGGATCGATTCCGGACTCTGCGCTGGAGCTGGCCGGCTTCCAGCTCTTCAGAGCGGATCGCAACACAGAGCTGTCCGGCAAAACCAAAGGTGGAGGAATCTGCTTTTATGCAAACAGTGGCTGGTGCAGAGACGTGACAGTGATCCTGCAGCACTGTTCTCCTGACCTGGAAACTTTCATCATAAACTGCAGGCCCTTCTACTCCCCCCGTGAGTTCACCTCATTCATCCTGGTCGGTGTTTCCATCCCACCACAGGCCACAGCAGATACTGTGTGTGGAGCGGACCAACCCGGACTCCGTAGTTATTGTCCTTGGTGACTTTAACAAAGGTAACCTCAGCCACGAACTGCCCAAATACAGACAGTTTGTTAATTGCCCGACCAGAGAGGGGAACACTCTGGACCACTGTTACACCACAATCAGTGGTGCTTATCACGCCGTCCCCCGGGCTGCACTGGGCCACTCTGACCATGTCATGGTCCACCTGATTCCCACATACAGGCAGAAACTAAAACTGTGTAAACCTGTTGCGAGGACATCGAAGCAGTGGAGCAGTGAAGCCATAGAGGATCTGCGGGCATGTTTGGACCGCACTAACTGGGAGGTGTTCAGGACTGCTTCCAACAGTCTGGATGAGTTCACAGAGGCTGTGACGTCATACATCAGCGTCTGTGAGGACTGCTGTATCCCATCACGCACCAGGGTGAGTTATAACAATGACAAACCCTGGTTCACAGCTCAGCTCAGTCAGCTCAGGAGGCAAAAGGAGGAAGCTTTCAGGAGTGGGGACAGGGACAAGTTTAAAGAGTCCAAGTACAGGTTTAGCAAAGCGGTGAGAGAAGCTAAACGACTGTACTCTGAGAAACTTCAGCTCCAGTTCTCAGCCAATGACTCTGCTTCTGTCTGGAAAGGGCTCAGAAAGATCACAAACTACAAACCTAAACCCCCCCACTCCATTAATGACTTCCGTCTGGCCAATGATCTGAATGAGTTCTACTGCTGCTTTGAAAGACAATGGGACAAGCCTGACACTAACCTCCACATCAGAGCCACATCAGAACCCCCCTCCTCCCCTACCAAAGGAACATCTCTCTCTATCCTGGAGAGAGATGTCAACAGGCTTTTTAAGAAGCAGAACCCCCGCAAAGCAGCCGGTCCTGACTCTGTCTCTCCATCATCCCTGAAGCACTGTGCTGATCAGCTGTCTCCGGTGTTCACGGACATCTTCAACACCTCACTGGAGACCTGCCATGTGCCAGCCTGCTTCAAATCCTCCACCATCATCCCTGTCCCCAAAAAACCAAGGCCCACAGGTCTAAATGACTGTAGACCCATTGCCCTGACCTCTGTGGTCATGAAATCGTTTGAGCGCCTTGTCCTGTCCCACCTCAAATCCATCACTGACCCACTCCTGGACCCCCTGCAGTTCGCCTACAGAGCCAACAGGTCTGTAGATGACGCCATCAACATGGCTCTCCACTTCATGCTCCAGCACCTGGACTCCTCAGGGACCTATGCCAGGATCCTGTTTGTGGACTTCAGCTCTGCCTTCAACACCATCATCCCGGCTCTGCTGCAGGACAAGCTCTCCCAGCTGAGTGTGCCTGACTCCACCTGCAGGTGGATCACCGACTTCCTGTCTGACAGGAGGCAGCACGTGAAGCTAGGAAAGCATGTGTCTGACTCCCAGACCATCAGCACTGGATCCCCGCAAGGCTGCATTCTTTCTCCTCTGCTCTTCTCCCTGTACACCAACACCTGCACCTCCAGCCATCAGTCTGTCAAGCTCCTGAAGTTTGCAGACGACACCACTCTCATTGGACTCAATGAGAGATCTGATGGCGATGAGTCTGCCTACAGGTGGGAGACTGACCGTCTGGTGACCTGGTGCAGGCAGAACAACCTAGAGCTTAACGCTCTGAAGACAGTGGAAATGATAGTGGACTTCAGGAAGAGCCCAGCCCCACCCACCCCCATCACCCTGTGCGACTCCCCCGTGGCTACCGTGGAGCATTTCCGCTTCTTGGGAACCACAATCACAGAGGATCTCAAATGGGAGCTGAACATCAGCTCCCTCATCAAAAAAGCTCAGCAGAGGATGTATTTCCTGAGGCAGTTGAAGAAGTTCAACCTGCCAAGGACTATGATGGTGAACTTCTACACCTCCATCATTGAGTCCATCCTCACCTCCTCCATCACCATCTGGTACGCTGCTGCCACGGAGAGGGACAATAACAGACTGCGGCGTATCATCCACTCTGCTGAGAAGGTGATTGGCTGCAATCTTCCATCCCTCCAGGACCTGTACGCCTCAAGGACTCTGAGGTGTGCAAGGAAGATTGTAGCTGACTCCTCCCACCCTGGACACAAACTTTTTGTGACACTCCCCTCTGGCAGGAGGCTGCGGTCCTTCAGGACCAAAACCTCTCGCCACAAAAATAGCTTCTTCCCATCTGCTATTAGCCTCATCAACAAGGCTAGAGAGCCCCACTGTTGCTGATCCCCCTGATCCTCAATTGCACCAATCACCAGAAAAAATTCCTTGTATGTGAAAACATACTTGGCAATAAAACTGATTCTGATTCTGATTCTGATTCTGACGTGCACCCAATGGTTCAAACATTGTATCCTGAAGGCGGTGCCGTGTATCAGGATGATAATGCACCAATACACACAGCAAGACTGGTGACAGAGTAGTTTGATGAACATGAAAGTGAAGTTGAACATCTCCCATGGCCTGCACAGTCACCAGATCTAAATATTATTGAGCCACTTTGGGGTGTTTTGGAGGAGCGAGTCAGGAAACGTTTTCCTCCACCAGCCTCATGTAGTGACCTGGCCACTATTCTGCAAGAAGAATGGCTCAAAATCCCTCTGGCCACTGTGCAGAACTTGTATCTGTCATTCCCAAGACGAATTGATGCTGTATTGGCCGCAAAAGGAGGCCCTACACCATACTAATGAATTATTGTGGTCTAAAAGCAGGCGTTTCAGTTTCATTGTCCAACCCCTGTAAGTCCCCTGACTTCATAAAGAGACTGTGTCTCATTATTGCCCCTGTGCTGAGCACTGTCCCAGAGTTATTATAGTCTATATTTATCTTTATTTAGTTTTTTATTTTTGTTGTCGATTCAGTTTAGTTTTAGTTTCCAGAGTGGCTTTGTTCATCTCAGGTTAGTTTCTATTGTTTAAAAATGTTTAGTTTTAGTTTAGTTTTTAATAGTTTCAGTGCTAGTTTTAGTTTTTTTAAATTTTTTTATTAGAATACAGAGGAGTATTTGCCAGGGACAATATTTAAAAAGTTCTCAATAAACAGCAAAGCCTCATCACAATGGTTGTCTTCTTCTTTTTTTAATGCTTACTATGACAACATGCAGTGTTTTGACAGCCTGGAACAGTTAAGTAGCATTTATGGCAGCAATATTCATATTTTTTAATATCAATTGTATAATCCCCAGGTGCTCTCAGACTAGCTGGGAGCATTACTATAGTGTGTGTGTGTGTGTACAATGTTTGTTCCCCACCAATAAAGTATTTTAATTAAACTGAAAATATTAAATTAACTTTTGTCTTATGTATATGTAAGGCAGTTGCCTAATAATGTCAGTAGATGGCGCTGGTACATTGTTTTTGCACTTAGGTGTTGCGCGATTGTCGCTGTTTGGCCCGTACTGGGCACCATGTTTTGTTTGCTTTGGCGCTGCGTGGCCGCCATTTTGCCACAGTATCTGTTCATGGTTTGTAAGGTAAGCAGCACGATAAGTAGCTCTTCACATTGTAGTCAAATATCTTTACCATAACAGTTAATATGCTATGTGACCTAAACAGTGTTTGTAACGAGATGTTTGTTTACTATTTCCATGAAGTTTTAGGATTTTGTAGCTTTGTTTTGTATGAGTGTGTTGGCTGTGTTTGCTACTAGCTTCGTGTGTTAGCTCCATGGCTACTTTGAGCTATTTAGGGTTTCTCCTGTGCTCTGAGTTTATAACTGAACCTGTTTTAAGAGGTTTAATACCTGTAGAGGTACAGCGCTTTATTTTGAATACTGTATGATCACTTTTTATGTCTTTACTGAAACACAGTATCTGTTCATGGTTTGTAAGGGATGAAAAGCCGCCAACATCGACGTCAATAAACCAGGCAGTCTCAGCCACAATCCTGACCACCCGTGTGTCCGACTCGTCCCTCGCATCGCACCCAGCCCCAACAACATCATTAACACAACGCAGAGTCTCGGGTGTAGGGGGAGGCGTAACACGCACACGGGCAGCTGGGTTACATATACATTATACAACTATTTTTTACATGATTTTGATTGTCATTGACTGCTTTAGGGTTTTTTCTTTTTGCAACATAGGGACAGTAGCTAGTCACATTGAATAATTTATCCATTCCTCTAGCTACATCTGTTTTTACCCCTTTGTAAGATACATTTCCTCTTTGATTGGTTTTGTCAAGCTGTGGGGCTCTGCGGTGTGTGAAAGAAGGTGAATTTTCCACATTGAATATTGAATAATAACAAACTAGAATTACTGCCTTGTGTTTGTCTGCATCCGCGACTCAGACTAGCTTCAGATTACATCCCTGTTTATCCAGAGTCATATAAAATATTAACCTTTTTTGTGAAATTTTGTCGAAATCAGTAAAAATCTAATCAGTTCATCCTTGAGTCTAAGTGAATGTTTGTACCAAGTTAGAAGGAATTCCCTCAAGGTGTTACTGAGATATTACATTCACAAGGCCAAAATCACATGTTTTGAGGTCACCGTGACCTTGACCTTTGACCACCAAAGTCTAATCAGTTCATTCTTTAGTCCAGGTAGACATTTGTGCCAAATTTGAATAAGTTCCTTCAAGGCATTACTGAGATATTGGGTCCACGAGAATGGGGTAAAAGATGGTCAAAGCATCATAAAAATACATCCTGCAATGTATTATGTGATCTGACATGATTAAAATGTATTCTGTACTGCAAAGTATATCAAATGTTGAATCATGCACTTAATACATTAACTACGTTCATGTTTGAAGAATAGAATTATATTATCAGAAGTTTGTGATAACATGTAACTTAGTTTGAATAAAGTTTCTAAAGTTTTTAAAAAAAATAAAGGGTATCCTTGGAAACATAGGTGTCAGAAAGCAGGGAGAGTTACCAGCTCCCACTGAAGTCACCGGCTCCCATTAAAAAAGTTTGGCAGTAGTAGCCAAGGCCTTCTGTACCCCTGGCAGCCTCTGGGCACATTCCTTTACAACCTTTTGGACCACCTGTGTTTTCAAGATAATGTGGTTGTTTTTAGAAAAACAGGTGGATCTTCCACCCAAGAGACTAAGATGAGGTTTGGGCACTCCGGAGCCAGCCTGGGTCCATTTCTGGACTTCTGCCCCCCAACATATTCTTTGTTTTATCATTTGTCTTCAAAGTTGTAATTGTGTGCTTTCAGTCAAATTGTGTACCTATGTTAAGAAAGTGAAAACATTCTAATGCAATGCAAATGTTTTTTTCCCTGGCAACTGTAACAGAACAGATGATCTGATCATTTATTTTATTTTATATTTTGTATTTATTTTACAGTTATTTCTTTCCAGGCTTTCTGTCTTTTCTTGGTTAATACTGGGTTGTTTCTGGCCAAACAGCCAAGCATGCTCTATATGTTTATTGGTGTTCTAATAGATCAATTTTCCATAAAATACTCGAACATCAAAATGATGCTGGATGTGTAAATAGGAAACTGTGCAAACACATCTGCTTGATCAACTTAAATGGTTATAACATGTCAGTGCTGTGTTTACAGCTTGATTCCACAAAAATCAGTTATTATAAATTCAAATGCAAATGCATAAAATAGAAACATCCATGTGACTCATTTCACACCGATGACAAAAAATCGTTTATGATGAATAACATTATGGATTCACTCAGACCCAGATTTCCAATAAATGAACAATCTGATACAATTAAGCTGACCATAGCTGTAAAACATCAAACCAACCACCAGCAAGTTCAACAAACTGAATTATATAATAACTGTAAACAACTATAAATAACATAATAACCTGTTCCCACACACAGAAGAGCTCCTTCTTCTGACGATATCACAATGTGAGGCAGCCAACCATACAGGAAAAATGATGAAAGACTAGAGTTTGCTCTGTGTGTGTGTATGAAAGAGAGAGAGAGAAAGAGAGAGAGAGAGAGAGAGAGAGAGAGAGTAACAGAGAGAGAGAGAGAGAGACAGAGAGAGATGAGAGGTTGACCTCTCTTTGAGATACCAAATCTAGCAACAAACTATATGTTTATAAATATTGTTGATCTAAACTGCTGGATGTGTGTGTTTTGTGCTCACCTGCAGCCATGCTCCTGCCCTGCTATCCACACACAGACAGAGTGCAGACCTGGAGGTAGAACACAGCACAATATGAGACACCTTGACTGACAGAATCATTTAAGAAGGAAAATTGATCAATGCTGAGAAGATTCATGCTTCCTGTCTGTGTTCCTACTTGACATGCTGCAAAAGACACTTGAAGAGACATTTTTATCATCTCCACTAGGATCCAATAATGAGTCATTTCTTGTAATGATTCGACAAAGAACCGGTTGCCTATACATATTTGGGCTGGGCATTATGGCCTATAAGTAATATATTGGGTCTCAATACTCCTCCCACCCTGGACACAAACTCTTTGTGACACTCCCCTCTGGCAGGAGGCTGCGGTCCTTCAGGACCAAAACCTCTCGCCACAAAAATAGCTTCTTCCCATCTGCTATTAGCCTTATCAACAAGGCTAGAGAGCCCCACTGTTGCTGATCAATTGCACCAATCACCAGAAAAAAATCCTTGTATGTGAAAACATACTTGGCAATAAAACTGATTCTGATTCTGATTCTGATTCTGACGTGCACCCAATGGTTCAAACATTGTATCCTGAAGGCGGTGCCTGATATCATTCTGATATCATGATACACAACATATATCTCGATATTTTGAAATCACCTCTGTAGCACTTCATTAATGTGATGAAATGATTTAACCCTTTGATACATAAAGAGATGCGCCTCTCATGCTTCGTTGCTGCTTCGTGATCCAGCATCCTGACTATTTGTCAATTGTGATGAGCAGTTCCCAATAAAAATAGACAGAGAAAACATTTGTTGATAGTCATACTATGGAGAGAGCTCTTGGGATGTACTAGAATATTAAAAATGACACATATGGATTCCAGATTACAATCAAAACAAGATCTCTGACCAGACTCTGTGAATGGGATATAACAATCCATGGTGAACTCTCCAAACCATATGAAAAATGGCTGACTGAACTCGATCAACTAAAACATTCCCAGGTCAGCAGATGCCTGAAACCCAAGGACTTTGGACAAGTGGAAATGATGCAATAGCATCACTATTGTCATGCCAGTGAGCAAGGTTATGGCATAACCAGTTACCTTAGATATGTCACTAGTGTGGGGGAAGATCATGTTGCTTTAGTGATGGGAAAGTCTAGGGTAGCACCCTTAAAAAAATGACAATTCCCAGACTTGAGCTGACAGTAGTCACTTTAGCTGTACCAGTTGATTGGATGATATGTGCAGAGTTGCAGCTTGTGTGTGCTTAAATATATCTGCAACCAGACCAAGCAATTCCACACCTTTGTAGCCAATAGATACATGACCTATCAAAGGATACCCAGTGGAGGTATGTGGACACCAAACAAAATCCTGCAGATGATGCATCACTGGGATTAAACATTGAGGCTTTCCTGAAATCTAAAAGATGGCTACAAGGACCAGAGTTCCTGAAAAAGGAGGAATCTCAGTGGCCTAAGAACCCAGACAAAATGTCACAAAGTTCTCTTTCTTCAGACGATCCAGAAGTGAAAATTACAGCGAATATTGAGGGAGAAAGTCCCACCAGCAAGCTGACTGAGTATTACTCAAATTGGAACAGTCTGAAAAAGGCTGTAGCTTGGATACTGAATTTGAAAAAAATGTTGCTGGGGATCACTCAGAGAAAGAAGATGACAAATTCTAGATTGCTGCTGAATAGTGATAAATCACTATTATTTGCTAAAAACTTAAAGGTTGCCTTCAGCACTGATCTGAATGTAGATGACATGGAAAATGCTGAAAGCTCCATATTTGCATTTAAACAACACCAACACTTTAAACAGGACATTACAACAGCAATTTTAAAAATTCACTCAGCTGTTGCCTCCAAACAAGTATTCCTGCTTTGAGTATTAAGCTGTTGCGGTGACTGCTACAGTAAAAGACTCTGTGGTTGTCATTTACCATCCACCCGGGCCAATGGGTGATTTTGAGAGTGAGCGAGACACACCGCTCTACCTCTTCTTAGCACATTTTCTTCAGTGATGCCACAGTCTCTCTACTCTAGACTAACCTCATGTCTGGATAACCCATGCCCTCTATCCACCAATCTACCCACTCTAACCTGCCTCAACCTCGGCTGACTGACACCACCCAAAAACTGCGCACAGATTTCAGAGCTGAGAAAATTGTGTAAAACAAGTGACTCCAGTTGACCTCAAGGGTTATCAATCACTTCTATCTTTCTTCTTATGCAGTATCAATGCTGCCAAACTGCTTTTTGCCATGATAAGATCAGCACTACTACAGACAAACACAGCACCTTCAAAACATTACACAATCCTTCACCAGACACAAACATCTCAGCTATTATCTTTGCCTCCTTCTTTAAAAGTGGTGGCCACCAATTCTGTGAACCTCTCAGAGACAACCAGTCTCCCCCAGTTAAGGGCAAGTCACCCTCCATGGTCGGCCCTCTCTCTGAGGAGAGCACACTGGCAAGTCAATCATAAAGCAATCCTCTGCTCTCATGCTCCTCTCTACCTTCTTTGGTCAATAGCTCACCAGCTCACCACCTCCCTCACTCAGCCTGAGTGTGCAAGACTCCAAAAAGTATAATGTGTAGTAGTCCTACCACACAAGGACGTATCACTCCTCTCATTCATCCCTCTCACTGAGAACAATGTGTACAAACTGTAGTTACTACTACATGTGCGTTGGACCCCATTCCCATAAACCTCCTCCAAGCCATGTTTCACACTATTATGACAGCAAACATTTCCAACTGCATTCAAACAGGCTCAGGTAACACCTCTGCTCAAAAACTACATTCTCATCCAAATATACTGAAAGGATGGTCTTTATGCAGACTTTTTTTCTCATGGAATTACCTCCTGGATCCAAATCAGTTAGCCTTGAAGAGCAGTCACTCCACTAAAACAGCTCTCTTGTCTGTGACAGAAGCCCTAGGGCAGCTAGAGCTGCAGCTCAGTCATCGATTCTTATCTCACTGCATCTATCAGCAGATATGTTATTTATTTGTTTGTGTATTTGCAGATCCATTTTATGTTTGCAAGATATTGTGAGTTTACAAATTTATTTTTCTTGTTTGGTGGCCAGATTACATATTTACATGGGGATTGTCAATGTTCACACAAATAATATTGTGACAAATCTACTTCTGCTGAGCAAATTAAGCCACATTTGAAACATCCATTCTGAGGAAAAGTTGCAGTGTAGAGTCAAGCTCATCAACAAGTTCAGCTAGGGCTGGGTGATAAGATAAGATAAGATAAGATAAGATAAGATAAGATAAGATAAGATAAGATAAGATAAGATTGCCTTTATTAGTCCCACAGTGGGGAAATTCACAGTGTTACAGCAGCAAAGTGGCAGTGCAGAGAACAGGAAAGCTGCAAAGAAACTGCAATAACAGATATTTAGGAAAGATAAATAATAACAATATAATAATATACAAAATATATAGACACAAAAAATTATATATTTACAACAACAGTAGCAGCGTTCGTGGGATATTACGGTGGTGATTTAGTTGTCAGTTTCTGGTGTGTGTGTGTGGTTACCGAGCACAGTGTCTGTTGTAAAGTCTGACAGCAGCTGGAAGGAAAGACTTGCGGTATCTCTCCTTCACACACTGTGGGTGCAGCAGCCTGTCACTGAAGGAGCTGCTCAGTGCTGTCAGAGTGCCCTGCATGGGGTGGGAGGTGTTCTCCAACAGGGATAATAGCTTCACCACCATTCTCCTGTCTCCCACTACCTCCACTTGGTCCAGGGGGCATCCCAGAACAGAGCTGGCCTTTCTCATCAGCCTGTTCAGTCTCCCCCTGTCAGCAGTGGAGATGCTGCTGCCGCAGCAGACCACACCGTAGAAGATGGCTGATGCCGCCACAGAGTCATAAAAGGTCTTCAGGAGTTCCCCCTGCACCCCAAAAGACCTGAGTCTCCGTAGCAGGTACAGCCTGCTCTGTCCTTTTTTGTAAAGAGCATGTGTGTTGTCAGTCCAGTCCAGTTTGTTGTTCAGGTGACCACCAAGGTACTTATAAGAGTCCACAATCTAAATGTCTATTCCCTGGATGTTCACTGGTGTGTTTTGAGAGTGAGAGAGAGAACCGTTCCCTGTGGGGCCCCTGTACTGCGGACAACCCTGTCAGACACACAGTCCTAGATCCTCACATACTGTGGCCGGTTGGTGAGGTAGTAAAGGATCCATGTTGTATGGTGGTGGTCCACTCCCGTGCACTCTTGTCCCTCAGGATCGTGGGTTGGATGGTGTTGAAAGCACTGGAGAAATCAAAGAACATGATTCTCACAGTGGTCCCAGCCTTTTCCAGGTGAGAGAGGGATCGTTGTAGGAGGAAGATGACAGCGTCGTCTACACCAATGCCAGGCTGGTGGGCGAACTGAAGCGGGTCCAGAGATGGGCTCACCAGGTGCTGAAGATGAACAAGGACCAGCCTCTCCAGGGTCTTCATCAGGTGGGATGTCAGTGCCACCGGCCTGTAGCTGTTGAGGTCCTTGAGCTGAGGTGTCTTCGGCACCGGTACCACGCAGGATGTCTTCCACAGCTGTGGCACTCTCCCTAGCTTCAGGCTCATGTTGAACATGTGCTCAACTATCCTGCACAGTTGGTCTGCACAGGACTTCAGGAACCTTGAGCTGATGCCATCGGGAACTGCTGCTTTCTTTGGCTTGATCCTCCTGAGTTCCCTCCTCACCTGGTTTATTGTGAGGGACAGATTGGAGCAGGGTGACTGTGCACTGGAGGTGGTGGTTGAGGGGGAAGGGCAGTGGACAGGGAATGAGGTGGAAGTACAGGGTGACTGTGAGCTGAGTGATGTGTGAAGTGGAGCTGAGGTGGGGACGGGGCAATCCACAGGAGGCCCAGAGGGTGGTGGCTGCAGCAGGGAAGACAGGACGGGGGGAGGGGCGGATGACTGATCAAATCTATTGAAGAAGTGATTCAGGTCATCTGCCCACTTCCTGTCCTCCACAGGCTTGGAGTTGGGTTCCTTGTAGCCTGAGATGGTTTTAAAGCCCCTCCAAGCTCAGCTGCAGCTGGTTCTCCATCCTCCTCCTGTAGCTGTTCTCCCCTTCCCTGATCTCAGCTCCCTCTGTGCATCCTTCAGCTCCTCCTTGTTTCCTGACCTGAAGGTTCTCTTTTTCCTCTTGAGGAGAGCCTTGATGTCAGAAGTAATCCAGGGTTTGTTCCGTAATTCCACACAGAAGTTGATGTAATTCATTATACAGTGTGCCAGGCTGTCAACGTCTTCCCCGTGGTCAACACAAAGTACTTCCCACACAGTTGAACCAAAGCAGTCCATTAAGGCCTTTTCAGCCTCGTCAGACCATCTCCTCACTGTGCAGGTGACTGCTGGCTGCCTGTGTACAAGAGGTTCATACACAGGGAGGAGGTGCACCAGGTTGTGATCTGATCTCCCCAGGGGAGGGAGAGGTGATGAGCTGTATGCCTCCTTAGTGTTGGCATACAGTAAGTCCAGTGTTTTATTGTCTCTGGTGGGGCAGAGGTAGAGGGGTAGAGTGGAGTCCAGAGTGGCATGGTTAAAGTCCCCAGAGATAAAGAAGAGGGCATGAGGGTGCTGTGTCTGCAGCCTGCTGGTAACTGAGTGGAGGACATTGCATGCCGCATCCGCATTAGCGGGGGGGGGGGGGGGGGGGGGGGGACGCAGAGCGTCTACTGCAGAGTTGCTCTTTGACAGTGATGTGCCCAGGGTTACACCATCTATCATTCACAAACACAGCCAGTCCCCCTTCCTTCCTTTTACAGCTCTCCTTTGTCCCGTCAGCCCGTATCAGCTGAAACCCGTCCAACGCAGCGCCGGTGTCCGGTGTCAGCGCGGTTAGCCACGTCTCCGTGAACACCATGATACTACACTCCCGGCATTCCCTCTGATGTCGGGTTAGCGTCGTTAGCTCGTCAATCTTACTAGGGAGAGATCTTACATTCCCCATGATGATGGAGGGGAGAACTGGTTTGTACCGTCTCCTCCTGACATGTCCATAGTGGGCGAATAAGAGAAGCTGACCGTTGATCAAAAATACAATTAGAAGTAGAAGAAATAGGAAAAAAGGGAAAAAAGCTCAACAATGAGCAGGAGCTGCTGTAACAGGCTGCCACTATTGCGGCGGCATCTTGAAAGATAACGATGTCACCTTTAAATAATAATGCAATATTTATAGGCTATATCAGACAATATAGAAACAATATATAGAGCCCCCTCCTCTAAAGCACTTCATAAATACGCGATTTAACCCTTTGTTGCACAAAATCAGACCAGCATGATGATTCCTAGTCTTGTCCCTGCAACATTTGTCTGCATTAAAACATTCTTGTTTACTGTATATGCACTTTCTAATGGAACAATTTTGAATTTGCAAAAAAGGGGAAAATCACGAGCAAGTTAAATTTGACTCTTAAAAGACAAGAATCTCATAGAAATACATTTAACCCAATGTCCTGAAACACTGCCTGGTTGCCATGGTTGTCATTTCAGCGTTCATGTTAATAGGTTAGGGTGGCCTATTTTTCATGGGTGACATGCTCAGTTCCCAGCAAAATTAGACAGACAGACAGGAAACATCTGTTGATAATGATATTGACATGATACCAGCACCAACATTACATAAAACTGATACCTTTCACTATAGTTTCAATGTCCAGGTTGAATCTGAATATGATTATAGATTTTTACCATTTTAGCAACTGCGTGTGGAGACGGTGGAGGCCAAATGTAGGCTTACTATATGGTCGTAGCAAAAAGGCAATGTAGGCTATAATCATTATGTAAATAATTTGACAGGTAAAGGAGAAGAGCAGAAGTGTGCCTTCTCTCTCTCTCTCTCGTTCTGTGTGTGTGTGTGTGCGCATGCGTGCAGCAGATCAGCAGCAGATCAGATCATCTGCCTCCATCTTCAGTTGCTGTTTCTGAATGTGTAAACTTGCATTGGCGCTTCACTTCTTTCAGCCACTCTGGTTCCTTCCACTCCAGATACAAAAATACACACACCTGACCTACGTAACACACACATACCAAAGAGTTTTCTGGATGGGCAGGGGAATGCCAAAGCGAATTTCATGCCAGCGGACAATTGTGACAATTTATACTTGATGTTCGTGATATAGCCATTCACTACAACCCACACGGAAATAAGCTGTGATACAAGTATATTTGATATTCGAGTTGAAACGGTTACTGGTATCTACTACCCTTTTCACACAAAATTAGCAGAATATAAATATTATAATATATAATATATAAACACACTGTACTACTCCCCCCGTGAGTTCACCTCATTCATCCTGGTTGGTGTTTACATCCCACCACAGGCCAACGTGCAGGAGGCACAGCGGGCGCTCGCCGATCAGATACTGTGTGTGGAGCGGACCAACCCGGACTCCTTAGTTATTGTCCTTGGTGACTTTAACAAAGGTAACCTCAGCCACGAACTGCCCAAATACAGACAATTTGTTAATTGCCCGACCAGAGAGGGGAACACTCTGGACCACTGTTACACCACAATCAGTGGTGCTTATCACGCCGTCCCCCGGGCTGCACTGGGCCACTCTGAACATGTCATGGTCCACCTGATTCCCACATACAGGCAGAAACTAAAACTGTGTAAACCTGTTGTGAGGACATCGAAGCAGTGGAGCAGTGAAGCCATAGAGGATCTGCGGGCATGTTTGGACCGCACTAACTGGGAAGTGTTCAGGACTGCTTCCAACAGTCTGGATGAGTTCACAGAGGCTGTGACGTCATACATCAGCTTCTGTGAGGACTGCTGTATCCCATCACGCGCCAGGGTGAGTTATAACAATGACAAACCCTGGTTCACAGCTAAGCTCAGTCAGCTCAGGAGGCAAAAGGAGGAAGCTTTCAGGAGTGGGGACAGGGACAAGTTTAAAGAGTCCAAGTACAGGTTTAGCAAAGCGGTGAGAGAAGCTAAACGACTGTACTCTGAGAAACTTCAGCTCCAGTTCTCAGCCAACGACTCTGCTTCTGTCTGGAAAGGGCTCAGAAAGATCACAAACTACAAACTTAAACCCCCCCACTCCATTAACGACTTCCGTCTGGCCAACGATCTGAATGAGTTCTACTGCCGCTTTGAAAGACAATGGGACAAGCCTGACACTAACCTCCACATCAGAGCCACATCAGAACCCCCCTCCTCCTCCCCTACCAAAGGAACGTCTCTCTCTATCCTGGAGAGAGATGTCAACAGGCTTTTTAAGAAGCAGAACCCCCGCAAAGCAGCCGGCCCTGACTCTGTCTCTCCATCATCCCTGAAGCACTGTGCTGATCAGCTGTCTCCAGTGTTCACGGACATCTTCAACACTTCACTGGAGACCTGCCACGTGCCAGCCTGCTTCAAATCCTCCACCATCATCCCTGTCCCCAAAAAACCAAGGCCCACAGGTCTAAATGACTACAGACCCATTGCCCTGACCTCTGTGGTCATGAAATCATTTGAGCGCCTTGTCCTGTCCCACCTCAAATCCATCACTGACCCACTCCTGGACCCCCTGCAGTTCGCCTACAGAGCCAACAGGTCTGTAGATGACGCCGTCAACATGGCTCTCCACTTCATCACTCAGCACCTGGACTCCTCAGGAACCTAGGCCAGGATCCGGTTTGTCGACTTCAGCTCTGCCTTCAACACCATCATCCCGGCTCTGCTGCAGGACAAGCTCTCCCAGCTGAGCGTGCCTGACTCCACCTGCAGGTGGATCACCGACTTCCTGTCTGACAGGAGGCAGCACGTGAAGCTAGGAAAGCATGTGTCTGACTCCCAGACCATCAGCACTGGATCCCCGCAAGGCTGCGTTCTTTCTCCTCTGCTCTTCTCCCTGTACACCAACGCCTGCACCTCCAGCCATCAGTCTGTCAAGCTCTTGAAGTTTGCAGACGACACCACTCTCATTGGACTCATCTCTGATGGCGATGAGTCTGCCTACAGGTGGGAGACTGACCGTCTGGTGACCTGGTGCAGGCAGAACAACCTAGAGCTTAACGCTCTGAAGACAGTGGAAATGATAGTGGACTTCAGGAAGAGCCCAGCCCCACCCACCCCCATCACCCTGTGCGACTCCCCCGTGGCTACCGTGGAGCATTTCCGCTTCTCGGGTACCACCATCACAGAGGATCTCAAATGGGAGCTGAACATCAGCTCCCTCATCAAAAAAGCTCAGCAGAGGATGTATTTCCTGAGGCAGTTGAAGAAGTTCAACCTGCCAAGGACTATGATGGTGAACTTCTACACCTCCATCATTGAGTCCATCCTCACCTCCTCCATCACCATCTGGTACGCTGCTGCCACGGAGAGGGACAATAACAGACTGCAGCGTATCATCCACTCTGCGGAAAAGGTGATTGGCTGCAATCTTCCATCCCTCCAGGACCTGTACGCCTCAAGGACTTTGAGGCGTGCAAGGAAGATTGTAGCTGACTCCTCCCACCCTGGACACAAACTCTTTGAGTCACTCCCCTCTGGCAGGAGGCTGCGGTCCTTCAGGACCAAAACCTCTCACCACAAAAATAGCTTCTTCCCATCTGCTATTAGCCTCATCAACAAGGCTAGAGAGCCCCACTGTTGCTGATCCCCCTGATCCTCAATTGCACCAATCACCAGAAAAAATTCCTCGTATGTGAAAACATACTTGGCAATAAAACTGATTCTGATATGAATTTCAAGTAGATGATGTGCACTGGGAACATTCTATTCCCTCACTTGCCAAACACAGCCCAACACAACTTTATTATTGGATAATGACACGCCTACACACTATCAGAAACCTTGAGCACAAGTCTTGACTGAATGACTCAAAGACAAAAAACACAAACAATGTATTCTACTATTCCTCTTGCAAGCACAGGATTATTTAGTGGGTACATAGATAATCATGTTTATGCAAAGACCCCATCTTCGGCACAGCTACAGGTGCAAGTCAGGTCTCTTAAAAGAAAATTTTGCAATGATGTAGTCCCACTTAAGCACCATTTGTGCTAGTAGAAAAATTGGCACTCTCTGCTCAGAGAAACTCTCCATGGTGTCTTTGTCAACCAGCAGGCACCGCATCTGAGTTTCTAAACCACAGACTCTTGGGCCAGCTCAACCTGAGGAGTGGGCATGAAGAGTTTAAGGGTGAGCCATAACAGGATAGTTAAATTAGAGAGAGTGGGTTGTTGTTGCATCACTTCTCAAGCAAGGTTCATGCATATGCAATTGTATTTTCATAGCATACGACCAATGGCTGGCAGGAAAGTAGGTAAACCATGTTAAACCTGTGGTGTGCTTGTTGTTGCTTGTATTTTGTAGTTATCTGGTATGTTGAATGTAGTTAATGGATTATAAGATGAAAAACTAATAGCATAGTCCTTTAATTGGGAATCCATCACTTGTAGTGGTTGAAAACTTTATATATCAAGGTTTTTAGGATATAAGTTTAACAGACGGGGTGAATCATGCTTTAGAGTGGCGATATTCTGTCTTGCTCAAATCTACTGATTACACATCTTGCTTTTACTTAATACAGATTACAGTTTCCATTCTGGTCTTCTTTTATCAGATCAACAAGAGATGCTTTTATGGTATATTTTCTTTGGTCCAATTTTTGCATCTGTGTCACTCTTCAATCTATTATTATTTTTATTATTGTTAAGGCATTATTTTGGGTAACTGACTGAAACCAAATTTGGTCTGAAATATATTGCCTGGGAAGCAGACAGTCTTAGTAAATCAACGCACTCATTCAGGCCTTCACTATAGGCTACTATAAATATAGACGGAGGGAGCTGGGTGGAGGGTTTCCATGGCAACAGAGACAGAGAAAGGGGAGGCTCTGAATTCAGACCAACCTGAATAATTAGGATACAAGGAGACAGAGAAGGATTTCTGGATTATTAAAAAAAATGTTGGCTCTGTCTCAGAATAGTCTATACACTGGCATTTAAGAGACACAAACACACGGGTAAAGAAGGCACACACACACACACACACACACACACACACACACAGAGAGAGAGAGACTCAATGCTATTCATCACGTAGCATCTTCTCAGTACAACTGTGAACCGCTAAACCTTCATCTTCAACCACAAACAGGTATTTTAATAGATGGAAGTCTAACTAAACATGCATCTGCGTATGAGAAATACATTATCAAGATTCATTCACTGTGAAGTCATTTCTTTCTCCAGAGACACATACCGACAAACACTGAAAAGCTTAATTCAGGCCAGTAACGTTCCAGCCCCTCTCCACTCTTGTTTAAGGATATGTGGATACATGAAGTCTCCCTTACCTTCCCTCCGCTTGATAAGAGCCTTCTCTCTTCCATCCCAGACTCCAGGGAACTCCCACACGAGTCACAACAATGACCGTGATTCACACATCCTCCAGCCAATGGGTGAGGAGGAACCCCTGCAAACAGCCAATCACAGCCCCGAGAACTCTCTACTGATGCAGGGAAGGGGCGGGAGACATTTCACTGAAATAAAAGTGAGAGAACGGCTCACTGAGTGATGGAAATTGTACAGTATGATCTACTCTTCCCCTCAAGCCCCCCATGCCAAAATACTGACAGAAAGTTGAAACTGAAAACCAGTGACAGCAGTGAGAAATTGTGACAACGTTAAAAAATATTTATTTATTATTAATATTTATTTCATTGCCAATACAAGTTTTTCCAATAGTTTTTCAAACTAAAAAATTTTTCAATGCCATTGTTTGATTTTTCAGTTCAGGTTTTGTTTTCAATGGCAAATCTTATTTTCAAAGCCAAAGAGTAATGTTACTGTTCTAGCCCCTTAGAGCCCTATAGATGAGAGGGTTACAGCAGAGCAAGTCAAGAGAGTCAAAAGATGCGTTCCACAACACTTCAGTCAAGTTGGACACATTCTACTTCCTGTCATGTCAGCTCAGTACACCTGTGTCAAAGCAGCAAGTTGATGACACAACTAATTGCAGAAAAACTGTAAAGCTGTTCTGTGTTTTGTGTCTTTATTGAAAAAATACCCTCAACATGTCAGGCAGGTGCTTGCAATACATATAAACACTCTTTACTCACCCAAACATATGTTGTTCTAAAACATTTCCTGGCCAGACACAAGGTCAAATCAGTCACAGGAATTTAGACTTACAGCAGTGGAATATGGCTGAGATGGGGTCTCAGGTTTGTCACTTAGACTTGAGTCATACTTAAATTGCACGCACACTAACTTGAGACTTCACTTGAGACTCGTCCTAAACAGACTTTAAACTTGACTCAGACTTGAGATTTGGGACTCATAAACAATCTTTAATTGCAATTTGTCAGTAGGATACACAAGAAGTACTGAACCAATGTATACTGAACTTTGTTGAGGAAATGGGCATGGGGTAGAGAAGTACCCAGTAAATTTTAGGGCAAATTCGGATCATTTACTGTAATTTTTTTCTAGGTATGGAATGGATAATTGGGAAATCTTGGTGGGCCGACAATACCATTAGCAAATTTAAAGAAAGGATCCCATCAGTACTTAGCCCACTGCCATGTATCAATGCAGTAGGGAACAGCTCTCTTAACTTCACAGCCACACAGGTTGATGATTTTGTTGATAGTACTGTAGCCTCACTGCGTGCAACTCTAGATACTGTGGCCCCTCTGAGGAAGAAGGTAGTGAGTCAGAGAAGGCTAGCTCCATGGTACAACTCAGAAACACGAGCTTTAAAGCAAAATTCAAGGAAGCTAGAAAGAAGGTGGCGTTCTACTAACCTGGATGAATCTTTAAAGGCTTGGAAAGACAGCCTGTTGGCGTATAAAAAAAGCCTCCGTAAAGCCAGAACATCCTATTATTCATCATTGATAGAAGAAAACAAGAACAATCCCAAGTTTCTGTTCAGCACTGTAGCCAGGCTGACAGACAGCCACAGCTCTGTTGACCCATCTATACCTTTAGCCCTCAGTTGTAATGACTTCATGAGCTTCTTTACAGATAAAATTGTCTCTGTTAGAGAAAAAATTCACCATCTCCTCCCCACAGCTGGTTCAGATGTATTGTCCAGTTCAGCAGCCTCAGAGTCAACTGTAACTGGCTTATATTTTGACTGTTTCTCTCCTGTACATCTCCCTGAGCTCACTTCAACAGTTTATTTATCTAAACCATCATCCTGTCTTCTAGACCCTGTTCCAACAAGGTTGTTCAAAGAGGTTTTTCCTTTACTTGACACCTCTATATTAAGTCTGATTAACTTATCTTTATCAACTGGTTATGTACCGCAGGCTTTTAAAGTTGCAGTAATTAAACCTCTACTTAAAAAGCCTACTCTTGATCCTGACGTTTTAGCCAATTATAGACCTATATCCAACCTCCCCTTTATCTCCAAAATCCTTGAGAGGGTCGTTGCAAGCCAGTTATGTGATTACTTGCACAGGAATGGTTTGTTTGAAGACTTTCAGTCAGGTTTTAGAGTCCATCATAGCACAGAAACAGCTCTGGTTAAGGTTACCAATGATCTCCTCATAGCCTCAGACAATGGACTTGTCTCTATACTTGTCCTACTAGATCTTAGTGCCGCATTTGACACCATCGATCATAAGATTTTATTACAGAGACTAGAACATATGGTCGGCATCAAAGGAACCGCACTAAGCTGGTTTAAGTCATATCTGTCAGATAGACTCCAGTTTGTTCATGTTAACAATGACTCCTCTATCATCACAGAAGTCAGTCATGGAGTTCCACAAGGTTCTGTGCTAGGACCAATGCTCTTCAGTCTATATATGCTTCCTCTGGGAAACATTATTAGGAGGCACCAGATGAATTTCCATTGTTACGCAGATGACACCCAGCTGTACTTATCCATGAAGCCAGGTGAGACTAACCAGGTAGCCAAGCTTCAGGTGTGTCTTAAGGACATAAAAATCTGGATGACCAGTAATTTCTTACTCTTAAATTCAGACAAAACTGAAGTTATTGTAATTGGCCCAAAACACCTCAGAGATACACTATGTGATAATATACTGACTCTGGATGACATCACCTTGGCCTCCAGTGCTACAGTCAGAAACCTTGGTGTCATTTTTGACCAGGACTTGTCCTTTACTTCACATATAAAGCAAGTCTCTAGGACAGCCTTCTTCCACCTGCGCAATATTGCTAAAATCAGACCCATTCTATGTCTAAAGGATGCTGAAAAACTAGTTCATGCATTTGTTACCTCAAGACTGGACTACTGTAACTCTTTATTGTCAGGATGTCCCAAAAATTCAGTAAAAAGCCTCCAATTGATCCAGAATGCGGCAGCACGAGTACTGACAGGAACGAGGAAACGAGATCACGTCTCTCCTGTGTTAGCCTCTCTGCATTGGCTCCCTGTAAAATCCAGAATCGAATTTAAAATCCTCCTCCTCACCTACAAAGCCATTAATGGTCAGGCACCATCGTACCTTGGAGAGCTTATAGTTCCCTATTTTCCCAATAGGACACTTCGCTCTCTAAATGCAGGTCAACTTGTGGTTCCCAGAGTTAGTAAGAGTAGAATGGGGGGCAGAGCCTTCAGCTATCAGGCTCCTCTCCTGTGGAACCAGCTCCCAGTGTGGGTTCGGGAGGCAGACACCCTCTCTACCTTTAAGATCAGGCTTAAAACTGTCCTGTTTAGTAAAGCTTATAGTTAGGGCTGGCTCGGGTATGTCCTGACCCATCCCTTAGCTATGCTGCTATAGAGCTAAACTGCTGGGGGATTCCCATGATTCACTGGGCGCTCTCTCCCTATTTCTGTCTCTCTCCCCCGCTCTCTCTCAATGACTTCATGCCATTAACTTTGTTTTTTTTTTTTTTTTTTTTTTCTCTCCCGTAGTTTTGTGCTTCTCCTCTCTCTCCCTCTCTCTGTCCTCATTCTGCAGGTATCTCTGCCTCGGGAACAGCAGGATCCAGATCCACCACTACTCATCTTTACTATTACTATTACCTGTCTTTATTATTAATAACGCCATTACCGACACAGCTGTTCCTGGTCTCTCTCTCTTCTCTCCCCTCTCCTCCCCCTCCCCCTCTTTCTATCTTCCCCTAAACCCAACCGGTCGAGGCAGACGGCCGCCCACCCTGAGCCCGGTTCTGTTGGAGGTTTCTTCCTGTTAAAAGGGAGTTTTTCCTCCCCCCTGTCGCCAAGCGCTTGCTCGTTGTGGGAACTGTTGGGTTTTTCTCTGTAACAAAGTAAGGTCTTGACCTTACCCTGTAAAGTGCCTTGAGATAATGTATATTATGATTTGGCGCTATACAAATAAAATTGAATTGAATTGAATTATTTAGAAGGATAATGTTGTAAATCTTTGTTTTCTGCTCTGGTTTCATAAGAAAAGCTAATTTCTTATTATCAACTAAAATGAAATGATGTCTGTTAGTTGTATTTAATCAGAATCAGAATCAGAATCAGAATCAGAATCAGAATCAGTTTTATTGCCAAGTATGTTTTCACATACAAGGAATTTTTTCTGGTGATTGGTGCAATTGATCAGCAACAGTGGGGCTCTCTAGCCTTGTTGATGAGGCTAATAGCAGATGGGAAGAAGCTATTTTTGTGGCGAGAGGTTTTGGTCCTGAAGGACCGCAGCCTCCTGCCAGAGGGGAGTGTCTCAAAGAGTTTGTGTCCAGGGTGGGAGGAGTCAGCTACAATCTTCCCTGCACGCCTCAGAGTCCTTGAGGCGTACAGGTCCTGGAGGGACGGAAGATTGCAGCCAATCACCTTCTCAGCAGAGTGGATGATACGCTGCAGTCTGTTATTGTCCCTCTCCGTGGCAGCAGCGTACCAGATGGTGATGGAGGAGGTGAGGATGGACTCAATGATGGAGGTGTAGAAGTTCACCATCATTGTCCTTGGCAGGTTGAACTTCTTCAATTGCCTCAGGAAATACATCCTCTGCTGAGCTTTTTTGATGAGGGAGCTGATGTTTAGCTCCCATTTGAGATCCTGTGTGATGGTGGTTCCCAAGAAGCGAAAATGCTCCACGGTAGCCATGGGGGAGTCACACAGGGAGATGGGGGTGGGTGGGGCTGGGCTCTTCCTGAAGTCCACTATCATTTCCACTGTCTTCAGAGCGTTTAGCTCTAGGTTGTTCTGCCTGCACCAGGTCACCAGACGGTCAGTCTCCCACCTGTAGGCAGACTCATCGCCATCAGATCTCTCATTGAGTCCAATGAGAGTGGTGTCGTCTGCAAACTTCAGGAGCTTGACAGACTGATGGCTGGAGGTGCAGGTGTTGGTGTACAGGGAGAAGAGCAGAGGAGAAAGAACGCAGCCTTGCGGGGATCCAGTGCTGATGGTCTGGGAGTCAGACACGTGCTTTCCTAGCTTCACGTGCTGCCTCCTGTCAGACAGGAAGTCGGTGATCCACCTGCAGGTGGAGTCAGGCACGCTCAGCTGGGAGAGCTTGTCCTGCAGCAGAGCCGGGATGATGGTGTTGAAGGCAGAGCTGAAGATACTGGACAATAGATAATACTGGACAATCCAGCCTCACTCTCTGTAACTACTAACTTATACATAGAAAAGTGAAAAAAGAACTACAGTTTAATGTTCCGCTTGTTCTATTTCTTGTATTTCTCAAAATTGGTTCAGCAAAACACTGCGCAGAGCTCTACAATTAAATAAGGTGTTAGCCATAGTAAAATATTTTCGGGTCATTATGAAACTGTGTTAGGACTAATCAGATTGTGGCAGAAGATGTCAGTAGAGTAAGCAGTCCTTCATTGTGGCCAGGATGCATTTGTGTTCAAACTGCTAAAAGAATGTGCCCAGACCACCTCCGAATGTGGTGTATATGATCGGATCTCAAATGTGTCCTGAATGTGTCTTGGGTGTGTTCATACCTGTACTTACAGCTGTCCGCTTGTGATCAGATCACTCAGGAGTCTGAACAGGGCCTGGGTGATTGCATCTCAAATGTGACAGCCCTAATATACATCTTCATATAACAATGGCCTACATCCAATATAACAAGTAATATATTCGATGTAGGTGCGGCAGGTGTATTCACAGTGCTAATTCTAATGCACAATTATAATGGAAGAAGTGTTAACCTATCACACACCAATTTTTGTCAAACTCTGGCTTTTTGCATTAGTTGCAAAATGCTGGTGGTTGAAGGGCAGAATCAAGATATATAACATAGCTTTGCTTTAGGTAAAGCCCTCTGCAAAAGCTGTTCATCTCATGGGATGTGATTTACAACCAGCTCCTGCAAAATTGTTTTTATACAGTACTGGACGCCGCAGATGTGTGGAGTTGAACCTGGTTGTAGTACTGGTGTTGGAGGCAATCTCCATTTATTCTGACAAAAGAGTTCAATAGCAAAAATTCTCCAGTCAATTGTGACAATGCAACTTAGCCCCTCTCCTATTGAGTTTAACAACAAAAGGGCAAGTATAGAGTACACTAAAACACAGAAAAACATACCTGAAAAAAGAGTTCATTAGCAAAATCCTCTGGTCAATTGTGACAAAGCAACTTAGCCCCTATAGAAATTAAATAACACAACATGTTATTGTGCTGGTGATTTAACTTAAGAACGTAAACAGAAAGGCTAACACATGGAAATCTCAGATCACAATGTTGTTTCTCACCTCTCCTATGGAGTTCAACAACAAAAGGGGAACGGAAAACCCCATTTCATAACGGGGACCCCCCAGAAGTGCACATACTGATACAGAAATTGAGTCACAAACGTTCCACATACTGACTCTGGAGGGCTAACATGTCAGGCTATAGTTATATACAAAGATTTTGTGTAATAATGGCACTACATATTACTGCTGTATAATCCACATTCTCATACATATTACTGCTGTATAACAGACTCTGTTACACTTTCATTTTCTTTGCCACTCCTTACATTTTGTCTTAATTTACTGTCCCCCTCGCACATGTCTTCATTTAGTTTTATTTGCTTGTTTCCCTTTTATCTCACCCTCTTTAGTGATGGAGGGAGTCTTCCACTCCCTCCGCCAAATAAGGAACAGTGAATAAACTAGTCAGCAGCTGTCAGAATTACAGACTGCCCACCTGTTCAGAGTTAATTTGTGTTTCCCACAGTTAAAGTTCCCAATCTTGCTACAATCAATTTGCAGTTCCCCAGGAATCCCTTAACAGTGTGAAACCTGCCTTCAGGGAATCTATTGATTTGTCTCAGAGTTACCTGGGGGTTTTGTCAGTGTAACAAAGCCCTTATTCTAATCTGGCCCCTACACCCTATCCCTACCCAGACCCAATCCCAATGTCTGCCCCCACAGACTCACAGACTTTGTTCCACTGTCAAACCATGAAGTGCAAGGGGGCTCTCTTGCAGACAATTTGGGCCTTTTATGCATAAGTATTCCATAAGTCAAATCTGTTCCCGTCCCATTGGGTGCTGGACTGTGTCAGACTGTAAACAGCAAAGATAAAACATTTACACTTTGGACTGTGATTATAGACCGTTATTCTCATTTAAGATTTCCTGGAGTGGACTTTTGAGTTTACTTTCTTTACCTTGATGTAACTGGAATGAACTGGACTGATTTGGGGGGAACGAAAACACTCTTTACTTTGTGGACTTTGGAAGCTGGGCCACACACACACAGACACACACCAAAATGAAAGAAAACAGATAATAATAAGTCCCAATAAATAAGTCCCAAAACATATTGGTTTATTTTTTATACAAGCTCAGTTGTGATGGTTTTCAGACTGCACAAAATGATAATAATGTACCAATATATAGAAAAATAACTCAACATAAATATGTTATGTACAATATACATTTTAAGTTAGAAATGTTTGTATTTTACATTCTATACACATTGGCAAAGATCAGACCCTGAGATTGACTGTAAACATAACAAGTACCCCAAATATAGGAGCACACGATGCTTGGCTTTCAACTTTCACCATGCACACTTAACAATTGTGTAGCAGATACTGTATACCATTGCACTGTTGTGTGCAGTACAAACAACAGACAATGTGAGTCTACTCAACTATGGAGAAGAGAGAAAGATTGCAAATGAAGACAGCAATGACAATATAATTCTGAGTAATTTCACACATTAATGTGATTGCCATTCTTCTCTCCTCAAATCTTCAAAGCTACGTTTACGTTAGTGTTGCTAAATTGCTAAATTTTGTAAACCTCTAATTGGAGAACATCAGTGGTGGGCCTTATTGGACACACTGGTTCGAAAGATACGAAGGCAGATAAAGGTGCTGATTTCTGACGAAAGAAAGTGGATTTATCTCCCACCAATTTCTGATATTTGTTCACCTGTTACCACCTACCACACTGTTGAGTTTATTCTACTCTGTAAAATCTCATACACCCTCTAAAATGCAGTTTAAAACCCATGAAGTTTGTATAAACACTGTTTGCTGCATTCAGTTGTAGGGGGTGAAATGAGACCGCTGTTTGAGGCACTCCTCAGAGTCACCATCCTCCTCCCAGTTCTCCTCATCATCACCTTCACAGTCAGACTCATCATAAAAGCTGATGGTTGCCTGAATGGGGAAGTTCCTCAGCAAGGTCTCTCCGTCACTGTATAGATAGTCAAATGACTTGGATTTGGGCCAGAACAGCCTATTTGAGAGACAAAGAATAAGTTTCAGTTAACAATCAGGTGCTCATAAGCAGACACATGATCTCATTTGGTTACTTGTACTGATGGTAATCAAGCCGTAGTAACTGGGAAGGCACAGTATGGTTCAAAAGTTTTAGAACAATGGAAACAAATGAAAGTTAATGCAAACCATTCCCACAGGTGTCCCAACCTTTGTTAATTTTGTTACTTACAAACCCTCTGTCTGTACAAAGACAGTGTTGGAACAAACTGTGTGACTACACCCTCTGATGCATTATTAAGACAATGCTATACTGCAGAACTAGGACTGTATGTTGCTGTTGGAATGTAATGTATGGTGTCATGTATGTAACAAAGGAATACAGACTGGTTGGTCAGGGCTTCATCCTACAGCAAGAAAATGAACCAAAGCATTAGAGCCTTCAAGTACAACACATCCGTTGTAAATTCTGCAGCACTGAATAATATAAATTCAACAGCTGGAAAAATAGAGGTATTGGAAAACTTTTGACCAATAGTGTAGTTTTGCTTGTGTTTAGGAGTATAATATTTAAATAACAAGAAATATTTTGAAATTATTTATTCAAAATTTGACTTGCTGTAAAGTCAAACTACACTCCCCACAAGTGTGTTGTGGATTTCATGCATGATTTCTACGCTGACATAGACTAGCCTCACCCAAGGTAGTGTCCATATGGAAATGGGCATGGAAACATACGAACATACACACAACATACAAACAGAGAGGATACTGACCTGACAGGGTGCTGGAAGGACTGAGGTTTCCCATCTGTCAAGAAGCAACCTGGCACTGTGGGTCTAGAGTAAGGCTGAGGGTGTCAGAAACAAAGAGAGATTGTACATATAGTCACTGTTCGGGAGAAACATCAATATTTTAGATTTTTTCTCAAACAGCAGGATTGTATTAACCTTGTGAAATAAGGTGAGAAAAAGTTGAAAACCATCTAGACAAACTGAAAATGCACTATTGCCTTTTGAAAAGACATTATTTGAACAAATTTCATTGCACAAGTTCTTCATGCACTCCTAAATTTTTCAACTGAGGAGGAAAAAAGTAAGCATCAAACCCTAAGCTGACAAATATAGAGGAACGTTTAGCAGATAAAGAGCAAGATATTCTAGATATAAGTCCGTAAAGCCCAAAAACAAAGATACAAGGGGGTGAATCCTGGATTCATCAAGTGGACACTACCACCACTCCAAATGAGATGAAGCTCATGTTATAGCTCATGTTATACTGAAAACCAACACAGTTAAAAACTATTAAAAAAAAAAAGACTAACTGAAAAGTGATCTTAGGCAGTGGAAGTATTGTAACTTACATAGGACAGCTTACTCCGTGGGCATTGCTCTGGTCCATCTTTACTGCTGGATAACCACGGTCTCCACAGTGATGTCTGGCTGCAAGGAAGGGGAAACACAAGGGATGACTGATTAGAATAGAAGAAACTGCTCAGTCATAGCCAACTTTTACATGGTTCATTAAATACACTAAAATAAGTCAAACTGATCATAGGCTACTGTACTTAACAGACGCTGCTGAGAGAAGTTTTGCTCAAGGGCACTCTATGGATACTGACTTCTCTTTGACCAAAATTTTTTTTAATGACAACACTCCACCAGACAGCTTCATAAGAAAACACAGACCCAAGCAGGATTAAGGACTATATTCACCAATTATATTCCTATATTCCAATAATGTTATCATTAACTATTTTGTTTAGGAATTTCACCACAAGCAACTGTGGAGATAGAACGTAAAAATGACTCAGAAATGTTTTAGCCAGCCTTTCTATTAATGTGCCACGCACCAACAAAAAAATAAAAAGAACTACGTTAAATCTCAAGTTTGGCTTAAGTAATGTAGGAAAATAATCGGCTCAATAACTGTCGCCTAGCAACCATTTGGACTCTGCTTTAGCTGGCTAGCCAGAGCTAGTTATTTGCTTTAGCCTTAAGGCCTGACCACTTCTTCCACGCAACGTGTAGCGATTAAATAAAGGTGGGTTTAAATGCGAACACCTTCAGCTACTAAAAGCAACAGCTGCAACATACAGTTATTTAAACCAGCATTAACTATAGCTAACGAGTCTTTCATGTGCACCTTCTCAGAATCAACTCTACAGCCGTCGGCTTAAAATGCAATTAGTGATCCACCTTCGGACCGGTACGTACCTCTCGTTTGAGTCCGAGCTGCTGCTCAGCGAGCGCGACCACGGTGCTGCGCCGAAAGACGGCTGCTTGAGGACCACGCATGCGGAACTCATTCTTTTGCTTGTTCTTCTGAGGAAATTCTACCAAAATGCTTGTGATTTTACTTTTAAAAAAATGGATATCCTCGCTTGTCGGAGGACTTGCACGTCTCTTCCCCTTTTCTGAAAGACCGGACTGCAGCAGAGCGGATGTTGTCTGTGGTCCAGAGAGCTGTGGTGCTTTGAGAGCGAGGGACTCTTCTGGGGTTTATAAAGCCCTGGTGCTCGGAGGGCGGGTGAGCGTCTGTATGTTTGTGCTGCTGCAGTTTGAAGGGTAGGGAACAGCCTCTCTGGGTGACAAATGTTGTCAAATTATACACTCATCGTTTACTATTTTAATATCTTTACTAATTTTCAAAAACAACAACCAGAAAAGGCATCTTGTGGGTGGCTAAAGGTAGACTAGATAGGAGCCTAATCAGAGAATCAGTAATGCAAAAATAGCTCTGTGAATTTCATATTTTCCTCAACCTGTTGAAAATTCAGTAGGCTATATTTAGATTTTTAGAAGGATTTAGCTGTCACGTGGGCCTATAGGTGGAATAATCCTATAACATTTATATATTGCACTCTGGAGAGTAAGTGACCCCCTTTTAATCATGCATCATGAATCTAAAACTCTGCAATTGCTATTATATCCATGTATATTTTATAGTCTAGTGAAGAGTGGGCACTTTTATGATGTGTGATACTTACTAATGTATGATGGGACTTATGCAGTAGATCCTTATAGCGGATGGGTGGTGTTTTTCTATAGTCAATCTAATTTTCTCCTGTTAATTAGTTTACTGTTGCTCCCTGCTGCCTTTCTAACAGATGGTGTCTAACTTTCCTCCTCACTGTTTTTACAGACTACCTCAGGGTTTGAGATTTCTCACCACCCGCAGCACTGTGTTGTTTGGACAAGAGAGGAGGCTTCGTACCAAATTGCTAAACAGACACCTATTCATATATACATATGTAAAAACCTGACACCACTAGTAAACATATTTTTATTTTGCATTTGTTTTGAATGTAATACGATGGGGTTTTTTAATTTTTATTTTTTTTATTACAAATGATATAGGCTAGTGGGAAGGCACCTAAAATCTTGAGATGCCTCAACTGGAAGAACCAGTTGAACATAGCATAACACAATGTTTTTGATACTCTCTAAGGCAGGGGTCTCCAACCTTTTCTCCTCTGAGAGCCACTTTGACAAAATAAAAGGGGCTGAGAGCTCCTCATGTCTTATATAACTGGTTACATTTATTCACATATTGTATCAAAATACTCAAACTGAATATCAATATACAAAACTCACATCAGTGTCAATTTTAGTGTCAAAAATCTGACTCACGATTCAGTCAAACCTGAACACACATATATGATAACAACACTGCAAGAACAAACAGGAACTTAAAATAGCTAACTTACTTAATTTTCCAAAATGTAAACAAACATGGGCTAAAAGGTTGAAGCCCACAGCTTAACTCATGGTATCCATGGCAACATATTTCCAATTTCTTAAAAAAGTTTAGTTTATACCTATTTTGTTATCCAGAAGAATTGCTATCACTGCATGTAATCTGCGACATAACTGATGTAAACAAACTTAACTGATTTGACTCACAACTGTCCGATAGTTATTTGGTGTTTAAGAGGGTTGGGTCTGTCTTTGTATGTCATTTCGCTGCACTTGGAGTAGATTTATTGAGTGAAGTTGTGTTGCTTAAAGTTTACACTATGCATCCATGGTTCGTATATAACTGTATCCTCTGAATCTTTGGTTGAGCTACTCTAAAACAGGAGGTGAGCTGCTGGTAGCTCATAGCTACAGGTTGGAGAGTACTGCTCTAAAGTCTCCCACATATGAAATGGATTCTTCAATAAAAATATTTTTCTGCAAATTTGGTTAAATTGATAGATATATTGTATATATATACACAGTAGACATATATGTGTGTATGTTTGTGTGAATATAAGTGTGTAAACTTTAATGGGAAAACAAGGGTGAATAAACTGTTTATCATTGTTCATCCATGCATTATTATTATATCCTTATTGCAACTGATGAAAAGTGGTTTTGAAATGCATACTAAAAATATGCTGCTTTATTAATTTCAATTCTCCAGAATTGTTCCTACAATATTTTTATTTTTAGAGCATGGACTTCAAGATACTGTTTAGTGAAAGACTGACAGCATGTGCATCCCATTACAGCAGGTGTGAGGATCCTCACTGGCTGACTCACAAACTCACAAACACTCACAAACAAATTTGTCAGGGGCCAGCAGGAGTCATGTGACACCTGCTGAGAGCCAGAGAGCACCAAACTGGTGCAAAAGGCACAAATGGGCCTCATAATGGGTCAAGTAACGGGAATTGTATAGAGATACCTCTGTGCACAAATGCAGTCTCGTTCAGTCACATTATCTGGTAATGAAGAGGGCTGTATCTGCACCAACATCTTTAACATATAAGAGCTATAGAAAAATAAAAGTATCATAGGAGAAGCTAAATGGGATATCATACTTACAGCAAGACCCAGATATGTTTTACTACTTTTGTTACGTGCTTGTTTACTTTCTTACCCACAAGACTGAAATCAGTTTCATCTCATTCAGATCAGTCTTCAAGCAGAAACAACCATCCATCCATTATCTATACCATATAGGTCATGGGGGAGGGCTTGAGCCAGTTGGGTGAGGGGAGGGGTACAGCCTGGACAGGACACCAGTCTATCACAGGGCTGTCATATAGAGACAAACAACCAGATTTTTTGATATGACATCTTACAATGCCATGATTGGAGCGTGTCCAGTCCACATTTAATCATATATTAGTTATAGTTTGAAACATCTGGGAAACTACATCTGTGGATTCTGGGGTATTTTGTGCAGTGACCCAGCGACAACATCATCAATCCAAAATACTTCTGATGAATTAGTCCATTTAGTCTTGTTTGACAACGGTGAAGCCAGCAAACTACATGCAAACATTTAAAGACTTAAGTGATAAAAATCCTTATATTTTACCTTTATTTTGATAGTCTTTTTGTAGGCATCTTGTTTTTTTCATGACTATAAATTGTCAGATGTCCAGATTTTGTTTGTAGGTTACAACCAGACTTCTAATGCTTGTATTATTATTTCTCACCTTGTCCAGGGTCATGATCTGTCTTTGTATCTGCAAATGGACACCAGCAGCAAAAGTCTGTCCACTCATCCAAATGCTGTGCTCTCTGCAACTGAGCCCTAGAAAAAAGAAAACAAGGTATGGTATACTTGTTTACTTGTTTGTCACCTCTCTCTCTCTCTCTCTCTCTCTCCCTCTCTCTCTCTGTGTGTGTGTATGTGAGAGTGAGAGAGAGTTTACCCCCACTGTTTTCCCATTTGCTGGTAGCACAGATAGGGAGCAGAAACCTCCTCCTCTATGCTGCCAATTAGTGACAGAGTGCTCTGTTATTATTATTATTATTATTTTAGTTCCTGAGTGTCAAATTCATAGGAAACATTTGTAATTTTAACATTTAGCTTGCCGCATGCAGTACATAGACTAATCTTCTCTGCCTGTCCTTAAGGTCATTAATAATAGCCATAAATCATACTTCTAAGGTAAATTATTTTCCTGAATGTTTGAAAAATATAAAATACTGTGTACAGCTAAGTTGGATTGTATTGTTAAAATTATCTTGTTGTTTTGGATTTGGACTCTGAACCTAACAAATCTGTAAGAATATTTTGCGTGCAGAGCAGAGCCACACCTGAAGCAGACACTTTTGTGATCCTATCACATGTTCATGGTTTCTTTTCACCGGTTGAACATGTGACAGGAAAACAGAGACGGGGCCATAGCCAGGAATTTAGTGAGTGCACCAAATATGCTCTAAAGGTTTCCATGTTGTTTATTCATTCAACTGATCATTGAATGAATCATCCCAAGATGAAAGTTAAAATTCAGTATCAAACCCTTCACCACTCTGCCTGTTATTGTATTGGAGTAATAATAAATCAATTTTGTTTTATTTTAATGCAATTTTACTTTGATTATCTTTAAACAGTTAAATATACTCAGTATAAAAATATATTATACCAACCTTTAACACCCAACATTCGTAATTTGTGTGTAGAGTACAGTAGTGGTCAGCGACTGGCAGCCTGCAGGCCAAAACTGGCCCTCCAGCAATAATATCTGGCCTGCCAGATTATTTTCATAAAATCATTTTCTCTAATTCTACAATATCAGACTGACAATCCCACATTTAGTTATAATGTCCTAATAAAGAATCTCCACCCACCTGAAAATGCGTATTATACTTGTAGCCATGATGAGAGTGAATGACAGACACAGTCATGCATCAGAGGTGAGCTGAATTGTGGTCAGTCCACAGTGCCTGGTGCTAAAATAGATCTCTGTCATGGCAGTGACAGATGGAAAGAAACTCGAAAGCGTGAGAAAGCTCTTTTTCCTTTTTTGAAGCAAAGCTTTATTTCAAGCTATTGTGAGCTTTTGTTCTGAAAAGTTCTGACAGGAAGTTCCAAAGGTTCTGTTGCTTGCTTGACAAACCTCTGAAATAGTGGACATATCATATGTGATTTGAACAAAATAAAACCAGTTCAGTAAATGAGTGAAATGTATAAGATGTGACTAGGGGCTGACAATCTTACATTGTCATATGATCTACTTTTCAGATGACTCGTATAGATTGTTTGATTAAAAAGCTGCTATAGTTAGACATTTAATTTCAAAAGTTCATTTTCTGCCAACCAGACCATGTTAGCTATTAAACAGCTAATTGGTTAATAAAAAAAATGCTTGCCAACCTTCGGTATAAAAGAATATTTGTGGAGTTCTTGTTGAAATCCCCAAATCAGTCAAATGGTGTTTGAAGCACAGGCAGACAGACAGACAGGTGCAGTGTGAAGTTGAGGACGTAGTTGAAAACTGTTGTAGAGCCACTGTAAACAACATCATGGCATCATATTTGCATTAAGTGTCTCCTAGTTTCAGTGTAGTGTCAGCTGGTTTCAGTCTAGTGTCAGCTAGTTTTAGTCCAGTGTCAACTAGTTTTAGTCTAGTGTCAGCTGGTTTAAGCCAGTTTCAGTCTAGTGTCAGCTGGTTTTAATCTAGAGTCAGCTCGTTTCAGCTAGTTTCAATCCTAGTGTCAGCTGCTAGACCTCTCCACATCTGCTGCTGAGACCGACTTTTACTTAACTTAACTCTTTTACTTAATTCACTAAACTCTTTAGTTAAAAGTGAGACTCTGTTCATATAGCTGACATCAATTCCCATGGATGTGCTTGCTTGTGAGAACCACAGTGATTAGTTGATAAAAGACTGGTCTGTGCCGCTGAAAACGCATGCACAACATCCCACATCCCACATAATAAAAAAAACAAAACAGAGAAATAAACAAATACAAATTAAATAATAGTGAACTGTGTGCTTTTTACAAAAGTAAGGCATTCTCCAAAATGCATAAGGTTTGTGTGGACCCAGGATAATTTAATTTTTAAAAACTTACTTTCAATTCACTCACTGGAAAAACTAATAAGAATTCTCTGGAGTTGGCAAACATCTAAATCATCATATGAATTGCCCTATGATGTGGGGTCTACGGAGCGCATTTATTGTTTGGTGAATATATTGACTTACAGACAGCTGCAAGATTTCCAAGTTGTCAGCATTGCAAAGTTGCAGTTTCCCTTAGTGAGTTAGGAGTCCTCTTGACTACTTATATTATTTAGTTGGATGTCTGACTTACTTTGATGTGTTCAATAATTTTGATAATATATAATTGCACAAAAAGGCCTTACAATGTGTGAAATGGAATTGTTATTCTTGAGGCATTTTAACTATTGACTATAATTGAACCTCACCAGTTAGTGCTCCCTTGCAAGAGGAGCATGTTCTAGGCCATGTTGAAGACACTAACTCTCCAGTCCCTTGGAACACTGCAATGAATACTAAGTTAACTTTCACGCCACGTGCATAGATGCCACGCTTGACACTGGTGCTTTGCTTTCAGTTGTGTGGGCAGACCTCATCTGAGTGAATGATAATTATCCAAGTAAAACACATCACTGGGTGAGTCCTTGCAGATAGTGCTCCATTCATCCATTCATCCCAGTTGGCTTCACTTGGCTAACAATTGATTGAAGCATCAGTCCGCAGGATAAAAGACAGATAGAAGCTAGATGTTTGAAGAACTGGCTCCCCGCAGAAGGCCTGTTTCACGCTCTTTAATACCTGCTGGCACAGCTCTGTCAACTGGCCCAGATCTGAGGCATCTTCACAAGCTAGGTCAGTTGGGAAGGTGAGTCTGCAAAATGGGGAAAGAATCCCTGACTGTAGCCTGCCTGTCGCAAATCCTGCTTCACTGAGCATCGCAGCAACCCACTGCATACGCTCATCCCAGCTGTCATGATGGAGGATGACATAGCATATGCAGCATGTGGACACAGCACCCAATCCATGAGACATTGGAAAGTGGCTGTGGCACAGAACAAGCCAAAGGTAAGTGTGACAAACTGGTACAACCTGTACAGAGTGTGGAGAAGGCTGTTTATTTCTTATACTCTGCCAGAGGAAATCTGCCAGAAGCACTTCAAATCAAATGTAAGTTCAAACTCTGATGGATGGGAGATGAGGGCAGAAGAGAGCTTGTGAGGGAGCTTCTGACAGCAGACAATGCTCCTGCAGAGTCCACTACGTCAACCAGCCATGATGAAATCTGTTGAAGTCCGAAGACAGCCACTCGGGACTATTTCAGGTTGAGGGCATCTGAACCAGTTCCCAAACATAAAAATATTTAAATGAAAGTACAACATGCCGACCCCATGTAGCACACCCGGGGAGCAGCTTTTTAGTTTAGGAGGTTTGGTGGTCACCCCAACAAGGAACAGACTAAGAGGTTTGAGAAGCTGCTGTGAGAAATAATCATTATTTCTCTTCTGAACATCAGGACCTCATTTAATATGTTGGGGCTGAAATAACAATACAGGAAGTGAAAGTAATATAGTAATATAATGAGTAATTAAGTAACTAATTACTTTTGATATGAAGTAATGAATAAAGTTATATGATTAGTTTCAAAGGAGTAATAAGTAAAAAAGTAGCTTCTTTCTCTTCCTGAGTAACTTTCCCTACACTGAACAACATACCTGGTTCGGGGAAGATTATCCCACTCTTCATGGCAGGTCCTCTCAAGCTCTGTCAGAGCTGACACACAAGGACAGTCAGTGCACTCTGGAGCAAGTTTTCTTCAAGGACCTCTCTGTAGATAAATAAATAAATAAATAAATGAATGCAGAATTATACTGTATAATTAAATACATAAATAAATACAAAATAAAAACAATTTGGTAATGAAAAAAAATGCTATTTCTGTATTATTACATGTATTTATTTATTTATGCATTTCTACATTAGTTATTTATTTATATATTTATTCATTTTTGAATTTATTCATGTATTTCTTTATTTATTTCTTTATTTCTTTATACATTTATTTTTGTATTTATTTCTGCATTTCTACATTTTTAAATTTATTTATTTATGTATATCGGTATGTTAATTAGGTGGGCGGTCCTACCTGAGGCTAAAGTCAGATTGCAATGGATAGCGATTGGATGGATGTGCACCTACAGCCTGCCCCTCACTCATCACTATATGCACAGAGAGAAGTGCCTGTCGCGGGGCTGCACTGTGACTCTCCTTTATGGAAAACAGTTAAAGTTTGTCCCAAAAATCACTAGAGTTGTTGCTAAATGCTTTATGAAAAAAAGAGGTCTGCAAGGTCGCTAAATCTAGTGTCAAAATCACTAAGTTGACAACACTGGAAAGGCAAAGCTCCTGTGTACCAGTGGACAAGATCCATTTAATCGTCGGCTTTAGCATGAAATAGAACCGCAAACCTAATTAACATAGGGATAATGAAATAGATAAATAAAATTAGAAATGCATAAATAAATAAATGTAGTAATAAATACATAAATAAATAAGTGAGGACATATTTAAATAAATGCATAAATAATATATAAATAAACAATAAATGTAGAATTACAGAAATAAATGAATCAATGTAGAAATGCATAAATAAATAAATACATGTAAAAATACATAAAGGGCGTTTTCTCATTACCAATTTTTATTTATTTATTTATACTCAGGGTTAACCCTTCAAAAGTAAATATCATTCAAAAGTAACTGTTGGAGCGCGACCTCGTGTGGGTTGTTGTGATTTTACCAGTAAAAGGCAACAATGTGGATGTGAATGATGTGACGACGTTGTTTTACGACAGTTCAGATCTAAAGTCGGTACAGGATGCCGGTGTGTTTGCGGACCTCAGCATGGGTCGTTACTCGCGTGGGGTTTCTTTGCAGGAGAAGATCGCTCGTCCCCCGGTCTACCGAGGCAGCATATCATTCAAACCACTTCGGTGTTAAGCAGAAAAACCAACCGTTTAGCAGTGTAATAAACCCATTTACCGCACTTGGAACAGGCCCCGGCATTGCTTCCAGATTCGGCTCCGATTTTGAGATTCAGGTGTCCAGAAGAATCAACATGTCGTCCACCTCAATGTCCCAGAGAATGGTCTGGGTGGACCTGGAGGCAAGTCACAGGCTGAAACCCAGCTTCTAACCGTGTAGTTAGCGTAACGTATCTGTTTATGAATTTGCTAACGTAAGCTAATGCTACACCAAGCTAACCTGAGGTAGACTAAACTATGCGGACATTCAGCCGTTATGTGTGCCATCCTTGGTATATTGGTATAACGTTTATATACTGCCCGATGTAAAACTAACCTGTGTGTAAATGCATGGGGACAGTAAGTGACGGTATGGTTTGATTAATGTGAAACACAAAACCTGCTATGTAAATTACTTTGCAAGCCACACAGACTGGCAGGCTCATGAATGTACTGCGGTGAAGTTGGAAAGATATTGGCAGATTCGAACTTCCGGGATCAATAACTCTGTAGGACACCGATGAAGTGTGTAGTGAGTTTGGTGACACTACACTCTATCATAGTGAAGTTATTGATTAATATTCATAATAAAAATTCCTAGAAATGATGAAAAATGCCTTTCTTTCAAAACAAGTGTTGTAGTGTAATCTATAGGACACCAATGAAGTGTGTAGTGAGTTTGGTGACACTGCACTCTATCATAGTGAAGTTATTGAATATTTTTTTAATGTCTCTTTTCGGTGTTGCACTTTGTAGACGGTCCCTGCGCGCTGCTCTCACAGCCGGCTGCACGTAAACACCATTGTTATTGGTGTGGCTCCGAGGATGGCTCGTTTTGATGAAAGTTAGGTTGTAGCTCGTTGTCTATCTTACTATGGTTGAAAATATGCGTGTTTTGTGTTTTAACAACGTTTCACTTAAGAGTTATTGATCCCGGAAGTTCGAATCTGCCAATATCTTTCCAACTTCACCGCAGTCATGAATGTTTACGTTTTGAAACAGCAACCAGATATGGAGTGTGATAACTGACTACTTTAGCAGTCAATTGTGTCGATCGTCGTCACCCCTACGTGTCAAAATACGTGACGTCTGCAACGTGTCGTCTGCTGTAACAATGTCACAGCCACATGATGTGTTTAGTTATAGCAAGCAAGCAACAATGTCAATATAGTTTTGTTAGACTAATAGAAATAAATTTACACATCTTTCCAACAGTGAGTCTTTCATGAACTGGCTTAGTTTTAAAAGAGAAAATAACAGTATATTGATAGCAGGCGGACCTACCTAAGTTTGAAACATTTTGATTGAATTTCACCAAGGGGACTAGTAAAGGCTGTGTGTCTGTCTATTTTGTTTTCAGTACAATTGATACAGACAGAAAACAGAAACGTGACAAAACAAATGGATGATTAGAATTGAATAATAATTTATTATCACTGAGAGGTGCTGCACATCATTTTGTTTTATGAGCTGCAATGACAATAAAGATGTTTTTCATATCAAATAAACACACTTTATTTCATTTTCAAATACTCTGTTGTAGAGATTATAAAGTACAACGGCCATGTGTTGCCTGTTCATGTGCAGCTAAGTGATCATAACACATTGTGTCTTTTCTGGATCTGAAAGCAGATTAGTAAATTTTCCTCTTTATGTATGGTGGACAATCAAGTCTGTTCTCAACAATTTGAAAAATAAGACACATAAAATCAATAGCAAGCTTGCCAAAAGTAGGTACAGAAAACAACCAACAGGTGTCACAGTGTGTGAACCTCCTCATCAACACGTGTACACAAAAGCGCACTGCTAATGTCACTTTGCACTGCAGGTTAGATCGCTAATTGACTGCAGCAGCAGTCCACTAAACAACATGTAAATGTAGTTGCAAATGTCACTGGCACTGGAATTGAAGTGTTGAATCCATATGACAGCTCAGCAGTCACCTTTAAAGTTGAAACCGTTTCCAGTTTCATGCTAAATCACAGTAAAATGACAGTATTACCCAGTCAAATTTTAATTATCACTATAACCGTTTATTATCATGATTAATAACTGTGGTTAGTTTAACTCATGTTAGGTTCGATATCAACCAGATGCATGGGCGGCAAGCAGCGTGGGTTTGTTTTGTCAGTCAAAACATGGTGGAAGGCAGTGCCAGTGCTCCTCTGGAGATTCTTCACCCTTCTAGTACCTTTTTACACCTAAGTTAGGAGGTGTAACTGGGTTTTTAAGGCAGTTGTCTCATCTTACATGCAAGTCGAATTTGTCTTTCTGTTTTTAACGATGTCATCACATGCATACAGAGCACACACACAGACACAGGAGAGAAAGAGTGAGCTGCTTTAGTTTTAATAGGTAAAATTGATGCTGTTTAAGCAATAAAATATTGAAATTTCTTGAAAAAAAGTTTTTTTTTTTTCTGTTTTCTATTTTCTATATAATTTTATATATTCTAATGTTTTCTTATGTCTTATTCTTTAATAAGAATCAGAATCAGAATCAGAATCAGTTTTATTGCCAAGTATGTTTTCACATACAAGGAATTTTTTCTGGTGATTGGTGCAATTGATCAGCAACAGTGGGGCTCTCTAGCCTTGTTGATAAGGCTAATAGCAGATGGGAAGAAGCTATTTTTGTGGCGAGAGGTTTTGGTCCTGAAGGACCGCAGCCTCCTGCCAGAGGGGTGTGTCTCAAAGAGTTTGTGTCCAGGGTGGGAGGAGTCAGCTACAATCTTCCCTGCACGCCTCAGAGTCCTTGAGGCGTACAGGTCCTGGAGGGACAAGTAGTTCTTATCCGATTACTCAATTTGAATGATTGATTGATACTCAATCACTTAAATAATCGATCGCTGCAGCCCTAATGTACACTATTTTTGCTCTGTTTCTATCAATTCTTTTATTTGCTGCCAAAAGTGGTTTCTTGCCCTCTGATCAGTGCGTCTTCTTCAGTGTCTCGTGTTGGACTGAGGGCAGACTGGACTGGACTACGTTCATATAGGCTAGAGCTCTAATGAAAAATGAGCTTTTTCCAAGGAAAAGAGAGAAAAACAGGCATCTCTCTCCTTGCTCTGCAGCTGCGGCAACACACTGGTAGGCTAAGTCTCTTGCGCCCCAGGAAACACGCACTTCCCACAAAAAACCTGCTAGTTAGAGTGACTCACATTAAATATACATGTACAGTTAGGCTGTTATGTTGAAGCACTGGAGACAGATCGTTGAGGACTTAATTTAGCAACTGCTAAAAAACGCTAAACCTCTTGATTCACAGGAAACACTGTCTAAGATTGCTCTCAAAATGTCTGAATGGCTCACTTTGCCATGGTGTTGCCTGCATGCAAGATGCAGGCCTATATTGAAAAACTAACTCCGTGTGTATTTTATTTATTTATTTTTAGATGACGGGTCTCGACATTGAAAAGGACCAGATCATTGAAATGGCATGCATTATCACAGACTCTGACCTGAACATTTTGGCTCAGGTAGTATAAACCCAAACACTATTAGACTGCCTCTTGTCTTCAATCTGTCTTGTGAATTAAACTCATCTGCTCTCAATTGGCAGGGGCCCAACTTGATAATTAACCAGCCAGATGAACTGCTGGAAGGGATGTCAGAGTGGTGTAAAGAGCATCATGGAAAGGTAAGCTGTCTTAAGTAATCTAGGGGTTGAAGAAAAACACAAATCTGTATATCATTTAAAGGGGACCTATAAGACTTTGCTGAGTTTTCCCTCTCTTATAGTGTGTTCTATAGCTTTTTGTGCATGTAAATTTTCTACAGAGTCGCAAAGCTCAAAGTTCCCAACAAAGGGTCTGTCAGGGCAAAACCCAATTTACTCATTTTTATAAAATGACTCACTGGGGGTCCACCCACACCCCCTGCAAGCTTGGGACGCCCCCACACAAGGTACAAGACATAACTACTTACATTTACATTTACTCATTTGGCAGAGTAAATGTAAGTAGTTATGCTATTAACTACTTATAATGAAGAGTTTTCTTTAGATTTGTAGCCATGCTGAAAAGACACTGTGTTCTCAACTGCCTGGAGCATTTTTTCCACAGTTCCCTCCACTGCTCTCGACATTTTACTGTGAGCCGGGCACCTCAAGGAGGACTGATTCAGAAACCCTGCACAGTTAGCCCCTTTATTTTCATAGTGGCTATTTCTGTAGTTCTCACTTAATATGCATTAAGGCTCACAGCCTGTAGGTCTGCATCATTGTAGTGGATCACCTGTGACCTGATCAGGTTAGTAAGAAGCAGCGTAACAAAGATATAAATGCTAAAATGTTTGTCAATATCAACATGCTATACATCGTTAGCTCGGACTAATTATCCACAGCATAGCTGCTTAGTTCATTTCTCAGTTATTATGAGCACTAAATTATAATTCATTCAGATTTACAGGCATCATAAACCAGCAGGACGGTAAAGAGGTGCTGACTGCATTAATTTGGTTGTGAAGTCTGACTGTCCGTCTGTTCCTCCAGTACTTATATTCTTTAAATCCAGAAGAGTCCACAGATAAAACAATCAAAGGGTTTTTCATAAAAGTATTTCAGGTTATTAGACAGACAGCTGCCCACTCTGAGCCCAGCTCTGTTGGAGTTTTCTTCTTCTTGAAAGGGAGTTTTTCCTCCCCCTTGTTGCCAAGTTAGAACTGATGGGTTTTTTTATATAATAAAGTAAGGTTTCAATCTTACCCTGTAAAGTGCCTTGAGATAATGTATACAGTGCATCTGGAAAGTATTCACAGGGCTTCACTTTTTCCACATTTTCTTATGTTACAGACTTATTCCAAAATAGATTAAATTCATTTTTTTACCTCAAAATTCTACACACAATACCCCATAATGACAAAGAGAACAAAGTTTGCTTGAAACTTTTGCAAATTTATTAAAAATAAAAAAACAAAAATATAACATGTACATAAGTATTCACAGCCTTTGCTCAATACTTTGTTGAAGCACCTTTGGCAGCGATTACAACCTCAACTCTTTTTGAGTATGATGCTACAAGCTTGGCAAACCTATTTTTGCGCAGTTTCTCCCATTCTTCTTTGCAGAACCTCTTAAGCTCCAACAGATTGGATTGGGACTGTCAGTGCACAGCTATTTTCAGATGTCTCCAGAGATATTCAATCGGGCTCTGGCTGGGCCACTCAAGGACATTCACAGAGTTGTCCCGAAGCCACTGCTTTGTTATTTTGGCTGTGTGCTTATGGTCGTTGTCCTGTTGGAATATGAACCTTCACCTCAGTCCGAGGTCCAGAGCGCTTTGGAGCAGGTTAACATCAAGGATGTCTCTGTACATTGCTGCATTCATCTTTCCCTTGACCCTGACAAGTCTCCCAGTTCCTGCTGCCGAATCATAATATATATTATCTCAGGCACTTTACAGGGCAAGGTCAAGACCTTACTTTGTTACAGAGAAAAACCCAACAGTTCCCACAAAGACCAAGCGCTTGGCGACGGGGGGGAGGAAAAACTCCCTTTTCACAGGAAGAAACCTCCAACAGAACCGTGCTCAGGGTGGGCGGCCGTCTGCCTCGACCGGTTGGGTTTAGGAGGAGATAAAAAAGGGGGGATGGGGGGAGGAGAGAGGAGAAAAGAGAGAGAGAGAGACCAGGAACAGCTGTGAAGGTAATGGTGTTATCAATAATAATGACAGATAACAGTGGTTAATAGTAATGATGAGTAGTGGTGGATCTGGATCCTGCTGCTCCAGAGGCAGAGATACAGTTAGGCCCAGAAATATTTGGACAGTGACACAAGTTTTGTTATTTTAGCTGTTTACGAAAACATATTCAGGATACAATTATATAATCAATATGGGCTTAAAGTGCAGACTCTCAGCTGTAATTTGAGAGTATTCACATCCAAATTGGAGCAAGGGTTTAGGAATTACAGCTCTTTAATACATAGCTGCCTCTTTTTCAAGGGACCAAAAGTAATTGGACAATTGACTCAGAAGGCTGCAAAAAAGAAATAACAAGGCTGCATGGACTCTTCCCTCGTTAACCTGTCATCAATTAAGCAGTTAAAAGGTCTGGAGTTGATTCTAGGTATGGCGTTTGCATTTGGAAGCTTCTTGCTGTGAACACACAACATGCGGTCAAAAGAGCTCTTAATGGAGGTGAAACAGACCATCCTGAGGCTGAAAAAAAAAAGAAGAAATCCATCAGAGAGATAGCAGAAATGTTAGGAGTGGCCAAATCAACAGTTTGGTACATTCTGAGAAAAAAAGAGTGCACTGGTGAGCTTGGGAACTCAAAAAGGCCTGGACGACCACGGAAGACAACAGTGGTGGATGATCGCAGAATCCTTTCCATGGTGAAGAAAAACCCCTTCACAACATCCACTCAAGTGAAGAACACTCTCCAGGAAGTAGGTGTATCAGTATCTAAGTCTACCATAAAGAGAAGACTTCATGAGAGTAAATACAAAGGATTCACCACAAGGTGCAAACCATTAATCAGCCTCAAAAATAGAGAGGCCAGAATTGACTTTGCCAAAAAACACCTGAAGAAGCCACCCCAGATCTGGAACAGCATTCTTTGGACAGATGAGACTAAGATCAACCTGTACCAGAATGATGGGAAGAAGAAAGTTTGGAGAAGAATTGGAACAGCTCATGATCCAAAGCACATCACATCTTCTGTAAAACATGGTGGAGGCAGTGTGATGGCATGGGCATGCATGGCTTCCAATGGCACTGGGTCACTTGTGTTTATTGATGATGTGACAAAAGACAGAAGCAGCCGGATGAATTCTGAAGTGTATAGGGATATACTTTCTGCTCAGATTCAGCCAAATGCAGCAAAGTTGATTGGACGGCGCTTCACAGTACAGATGGACAATGATCCAAAACATACTGCAAAGGCAACCCAGGAGTTTTTTAAAGCAAAGAAGTGGAATATTCTGCAATGGCCGAGTCAATCACCAGATGTCAACCCAATCGAGCATGCATTTCACTTGCTCAAGACAAAACTTAAGGCAGAAAGACCCACAAACAAGCAACAACTGAAGACAGCTGCAGTAAAGGCCTGGCAAATCATCACAAAGGAGGAAACCCAGCGTTTGGTGATGTCCATGGGTTCCAGACTTCAGGCAGTCATTGCCTGCAAAGGATTCTCAACAATATTGAAAAGTAACATTTTACTTAGGGTTACGTTAATTTGTCCAATTACTTTTGAGCCCCTGAAATGAGGAGCGTTTGTATAAAAATAGCTACAATTCCTACATGTTTAATCATATATTTTTGTTCAACCCCTTGAATTAAACCTTAAAGTCTGCACTTCAATACCGTTGTAGTTGTTTCATTTTAAATCCAATGTGGTGGAATGCTGAGCCCAAATCATGAAGATTGTGTCACTGTCCAAATATTTCTGGGCCTAACTTTACCTGCAGAATGAGGACAGAGAGAGGGAGAGAGAGAGGAGAAGCACAAACTACGGGAGAGAAAAAAAATACAAAGTTAATGGCATAAAGTAATCGAGAGAGAGAGAGACAGAGATAGAGAGAGAACGCCCAGTGAATCATGGGAATCCCCCAGCAGTCTAGCTCTATAGCAGTATAACTAAGGGATGGGTCAGGACATACCCGAGCAAGCCCTAACTATAAGCTTTACTAAATAGGACAGTTTTAAACCTGATCTTAAAGGTAGAGAGGGTGTCTGCCTCCCGAACCCACACTGGGAGCTGGTTCCACAGGAGAGGAGCCTGATAGCTGAAGGCTCTGTCCCCCATTCTACTCTTACAAACTCTGGGAACCACAAGTAGACCTGCATTTAGAGAGCAAAGTGTCCTATTGGGAAAATAGGGAATTATAAGCTCTCCAAGGTATGATGGTGCCTGACCATTAACAGCTTTGTAGGTGAGGAGGAGGATTTTAAATTCTATTCTGGATTTTACAGGGAGCCAATGCAGAGAAGCTAACACAGGAGAGATGTGATCTCGTTTCCTAGTTCCTGTCAGTACTCGTGCTGCCGCATTTTGGATCAATTGGAGGCTTTTTACTGAATTTTTGGGACATCCTGACAATAAAGAATTACAGTAGTCCAGTCTTGAGGTAACAAATGCATGAACTAGTTTTTCAGCATCCTTTAGACACAGAATGGGTCTGATTTTTGCAATATTGCGCAGGTGGAAGAAGGCTGTCCTAGAGACTTGCTTTATATGTGAAGTAAAGGACAAGTCCTGGTCAAAAATGACACCAAGGTTTCTGACTGTAGCACTGGAGGCCAAGGTAATGTCATCCAGAGTCAGTATATTATCACATAGTGTATCTCTGAGGTGTTTGGGGCCAATTACAATAACTTCAGTTTTGTCTGAATTTAAGAGTAAGAAATTACTGGTCATCCAGGTTTTATGTCCTTAAGACACACCTGAAGCTTGGCTACCTGGTTAGTCTCACCTGGCTTCATGGATAAGTACAACTGGGTGTCATCTGCGTAACAATGGAAATTTATCTGGTGCCTCCTAATAATGTTTCCTAGAGGAAGCATATAGAGACTGAAAAGCATTGGTCCTAGCACAGAACCTTGTGGAACTCCATGACTGACTTTTGTGATGATAGACGAGTCATTATTAACATGAACAAACTAGTCTATCTGACAAATATGACTTAAACCATCTTAGTGTGGTTCCTTTAATACTGACCACATGCTCTAGTCTCTGTAATAGAATCTTATGATCGATGGTGTCAAATGCGGCACTAAGATCTAGCAGGACAAGTATAGAAACAAGTCCGTTGTCTGAGGCTATGAGGAGATCATTGGTAACCTTAACCAGAGCTGTTTCTGTGCTGTGATGGACTCTAAAACCTGACTGAAAATCTTCAAACAAACCATTTCTGTGCAAATAATCACATAACTGGTTTGCAACGACCTTCTCAAGGATTTTGGAAATAAAGGGGAGGTTGGATATAGGTCTATAATTGGCTAAAACATCAGGATCAAGAGTAGGCTTTTTAAGTAGAGGTTTAATTACTGCAACTTTAAAAGCCTGCGGTACATAACCAGTTGATAAAGATAAGTTAATCAGACTTGATATAGAGGTGTCAATTAAAGGAAAAACTTCTTTGAACGGCCTTGTTGGAACAGGGTCTAGAAGACAAGTCGATGGTTTAGATGAAGAAACTGAAGCGAGCTCAGAGAGATGTACAGGAGAAAAACAGTCAAAATATAAACCAGTTACAGTGGTCTCTGAGGCTGCTGAACTGGACAGTACATCTGAGCCAGCTGTGGGGAGGAGATGGTGAATTTTTTCTCTCACAGAGACAATTTTATTTGTAAAGAAGCTCATAAAATCATTACAACTGAGGGCTAAAGGTATAGATGGATCAACAGAGCTGTAGCTGTCTGTCAGCCTGGCTACAGTGCTGAACAGAAACCTAGGATTATTCTTGTTTTCTTCTATCAATGATGAATAATAGGATGTTCTGGCTATACGGAGACCTTTTTTTTATACGCCAATAGGCTTTCCAAGCCTTTAGAGATTCTTCCAGCTACATCTTCTGTGCAGATTGGAGGCTACAGTGAGTCACTATTGGAAAGTGTTCAGACAGGCTGGAGCTAGCTGGTTAGCATGCCAACTTCAGTAGAAGAAAACATGTGATATAGACAAGAGTTAACACTGGCGTTGTTTTCACCCTCTTGGTGAGTAAAAGAAAAGTTTGATACTCAACTCACAACATTTCCTCTAGACTGTTAAGTAAACAGCTGTTAATAATAATGTTAGCTAAACCTGCAAATAGCTCCATTAAATAGTAATGGTTTCCTAGTCTTACAGACCACTTAAAGTGCCTTACAATACATGCTAAATTCACCTCATTCACACACATAGTCATAATTCATACCCATACACACACTCATAAACTAACAGAACAGCCATCTATTGGGATTCAGTATCTTGTCCTATGACACTCTGTCACACAGACAGGAGGACCCAGGGATCGAACCACTGAGATCTACAGACAGATGACAAACTAAAGAAACAGGATGACACTGCCCCTTTCCATTCAGCACAATGGTAGATGTAACTAACTAAAATGTAGCAGTATGGTTGGATTCATCCCATCGAACAATACCATCCTTGGTTTTATAATCCTTGGTTTTATATTAAACAAAAACAATGCAAGTTAGAGTTAGAAATCTCAACCATATCATGTCCTCCAGCATATCACTGGCCACTTTTCCCAGGAAAACTCAACCTCAGCAGCCCCTTCTCTAATACACACATCTGACATGAATACAAGAACAACAGTACCGTGGTCAGATCAGTGTCAGTTTATACTCAACCCTAAACGCCTCTTTGTTGTTGCCATTGTATACAGTACCCAGTACATGCTTTGCCCTGTTGTGCTAACCTTGTCAAGTTACCCATTGTGTTATATTCTGTCATCTCACCTGTTTTTGTCTTGTTTCACTAATTGGAAGAAAAAAATGTGTAAGAGAAGGTGTCTGTTAAATGTTATGTGATCTACAGTTCATTCAGAAAGTTGTTCAGACCTCTTCGCTTTTTTCACATTTTGTTATTTTTCAGTCTCATACTAAATTAGTTTAAATTAATTTATCCCTCATCAATCTACACTCAGTATCACATAATGACAAAACCAAGACAGAATTTTTGAAATTTTGCAAATTTATTAGAGGAAAAACTGATCTTTCACATTGACAAAGGTATTCAAATTCTTTGCTATGACACTTGAAGTTTAGCTGAAGTTTCTCCATTTCTCTTAATCATCTCTGAGATTTTTCTACACCTTGATTGGAGTCCACATGATGTGGAAAAACACACACTTGTCTCACAGCTGACAATGCAAATCAGAGCAGAAACTATGAGGAGGAAAGAACTGCAGAGCTCAGAGACAGGATTGTGTCGAGGCTCATTGAAGGTTCAAGGGCACAGTAGCCTCCGTCATTCTGACACAGGAACAGCCAGGACTCTTGTAGAGCTGGACTCGGACTTACTGAGACATCAGGGAGAGTGGTCTCAGTAAGAGAGGAGACCAAGAACCTGATGGGCACTCTGGCTGAGCTCAAGAGATCCTTTGTGGAGATGGAGAAACCAAGCTTGCAAGCAAGTGTTTTTCAGCAGCAGTGATGGGGAGACTGGTCAGGGATGATGGAAAACTGATTGGAGCAAAGTACAGAGATATCCTTGATTGAAAACCTGGTCCAGAGCGCAGGATCTCAGACTTGGACAAACTTTCACATTACAATAGGACAATGACCCTAAGAACGCAGTCAAGACAACACAGGAGGAGTGGCTTAGAGACCACTGAATGTGAAGGTCTTGAGGGGCCCAGCCAGAACCCTGAATTGAAAACAATTGAACATCTCTGGAGAGACCTGAAAAGGCCATCCACCGACATCCCCATCCAACCTGATAGAGCTTCAGCAGATCTGACCAAATCCAGGTCTGCAAAGCTTGTGTTTTCAGACCCAAGAAGGCTGTACTCACTAAAAGTACTGAGTTGAAGGGTCTGAATACATGTGTCAATGTGATATTTTTTTCCTTTTTAATTTGCAAAATTTTCTAAAATTCTGTTTTCAATTTGTCATTATGGGATATGAGTGTAGATTGACAAGGGAAAAATGAATTTAAATGATTTAGCATAAGACTGCAACATAACAAAATGTCAAAGAGCGAAGGGGTCTGAAGACTTCCTGAATGCACTGTAAATAGCCAGTGTAACTGTGTCTCAGTCAGGACTGACTCAGGCTGTACGGGACAGTAAAATTACCCTGGAACAAGCAGAGTATGAGTTCCTGTCTTTCGTCAGACAGCATACCCCACCTGGACAGTGTCCCCTTGCTGGTAAGTTAGTTTTTAGCATCTCTAGGAGAATTATTATTCAACTATTTTGGCTCCTACAGTCATGTTTTATGATTTCTCTTCTTGCAGGTAACTCTGTACATGCGGACAAGAGGTTCTTGGACAAGCACATGCCACAATTTATGTATCACCTTCATTACAGAATCATTGATGTCAGCACCATCAAGGAGATTTGCAGGCCAGTGTTTGTGTGACTCTGGAGTGTCTGAGAGTTGGTGTACTGTTGTGCAAAGTTGTGGAAACTTTCTCAGCTTTGACTTGACATTTGTTTGTGCATACAATACATGATGCCTTGTTCTGTCGGTGCTCTTTTGTTGAGATTATATAATATCAGTATGTCTGAAAAAGCATTTGAATACTTTTCACATTTGTCTCTTACTTGTCCTCCTTGATATGGAAATGCTTCATAAACACTGTATGAACACAATCAACATTTTTTTGTTAGCAATTTAATTTATAGTTACTTTGCTAAACTTATTAAGGCCGTTATTTGCTCAAGCCCCACTAATGATCTTCTCTATGGCCCTGTTCAGTCCTGGTATTGACATCTGTCTCTGGTGAGTCACTCACAAGTGAACCACTCTAAGTTCAGGTGTGAACACATCCAAGGTGCATTGAGGACACATTTGAGATGCGATCACTCAGACTGCATTTAAAGGTGGTCTGGGCCACATGTGGCCACTTTCTTTTAGCAGTGTGAATGGCAATGTCTCCTGGACCACAATGAAGGACCGCCTACTCTATTGACATCCGCTGCCACAGTCTGATTCTTCAGAAATCAGAAGAAAGACACACAGGGGATGCAGAGGAGGTACACAACAACGAGGGGGAGAAAGCCTGGCACAAAAAACATCGACTGGAGTAGAGGAGACATAAGCTGTGTCTCCCCTCTCTCTTCATGGGCAATGTGAGCTCACTGGCAAATAAAATGGGCGAGCTAACAGTGTAAGAGGAGAGGACCCTGTATGCTAATGTTACGGATGCCCCCCCCCCAGCTGAGGAGGTGAGACCGCAACTTGGTGCACCTCAACTCCCGCAATGTCACTAATGTTGCTGGAGGCCTATTAAGCACTTCAGGGATGTTTTGAGGTAATAGACTGGAAAGCACCATGTGAGCCTGGAGAGCACATTTATGGGCTAACAGAATGTATCACAGACTACATCAACTTCTGTGTGGGCTGCAACGTCCCAAAAAATACTGTACATTGTTATCCAAATGACAAGCCATGGGTAACTAAAATCATGAAAGCCATCCTAAATTCAAAAAAGAGGGCTTTTAGAGCTGGCAATAGGGAGGAGATGGGGACTATACAAGGGGAGCTGAAAGTGAAGATTATGGAGGCCAAAAAGGAATACATGAAGAAGCTGGAGCATAAACTTCAGCAAAACAACAATGTGGGAGGTCTGGAAGGGCATGAAGACCATCATTGGTTTCAGACCAACTGGTAACAGAGAAGTTGAAAGCCGTGTGGACAGAGCCAGTGAACTAAATCTGGTCTTGCCTGCTTGCTCCCTCGTCGGCTCCCAGACTAACTGCCCTCTACAACATGATGACTTCACCATCTGAACATGTAGGAAGACAGCTGATGAGACTCCACTCAGGCAAAGCTGCAGGCCCTGATGGTGTCAGCCCCAGGGTGCTCAAAGCCTGTGCCCCCCTGCTATTTGGAGTGCTTCACCTTGTCTTCAACTGAAGCCCCTTTTCCACTGGTCAAAAAACCCACTAAGACCCACTAGCATCGGGCTTTTGTCTATAATGGAAAAGGGTTCAATCAGCAGTCACACCCGAGTCAAATGACTCTACAGTGGATGCGGGTATTTATCAACTCCGGCTCTGATTGGCTTTGTTTGGTGTTGATGTTAAACATAAAAAAAACCTGTGTGAACCTGCAAATTTTTGCCTCTTTTCCTGCTGTAACATCTTTCAGAGCACACAGACACAGGCCTGTCACCTGTCCAGCACTGTTCTGTTACACCAGAAAAACTCTGGCCACATTGACCTTGAGGATAAAAGAGTGAGCTGCAGCTCCAAAAGTTTTTAAAACACACAATCACCGATCAAACATTTCATATGGAGGCTCCAACACTTTAACAGGCTTTTACCGGTTTGCAGGATGGCTAGCAGCTCATTCTTCCTCCAGTGCTTCTGCTCTAAGTGCATGTGATGACATTGCTCCTTGCAGTTATGTGTCCTCAGTCTGAACAGAAAGGCAAACTCAAATGGAAACTCAGTGGAAAAGGGGTCAATTGGCTAATCGCTAATTTTGGTGGAAAAAGGGTATGAGCCTGAGTCTTCAAAGGGTCCCTGTCCTGTGGAAGACATCCTGCTTCGTTCCTGTGTCAAAAATGCCATGTCCCAGTGGCTCCAGGAACTACAGACCAGCGGCACTGACCTCCCACATCATGAGGAACCTGGAGAGACCTGTCCTGGAGCAGCTCCCGGCCATGGTCAGGCCACACTTGGATCCCCTCCAGTTTGTCTACCATCCATAACTAGGAGTTGATGATGCCATCATCTACTTGTTGAACCGCATGTACATCCACCTGGACAAGCCAGCAAGCACTGTGATGGTCATGTTTTTTGACTTCTCCAGTGCTTTTAACACCATCCGGCCTGCTCTACAGGGTCACAAGCTGACAGTGATGAAAGTGGATACCCCCCACGTGTCATGGATCTTGAACTACCTAACTGACAGACCACAGTATATGTGCTTTCAACACTCTGTGTCTGAAAGGGTGATTAGCAGCACTGGAGCCCCACAAGGGACAGTCCTGTCTTGCTTCCTCTTCATCCCATACACCACAGACTTCAACTACCAGATAGAGTCTTTTCATCTTCAGAAGTTTTCTGATGACTCTGCAATAGTTGGATGTGTAATCAAGGGTTAGGAGACTGAGTACAGCTCCATGGCGGATAACTTTGTCACATGGTGTGAGCAGAACTATCTGAAGCTCGATGAGAAACAAACAAAGGAGTTGGTGGTGGATCTGAGGAGGAACAATGCATTGGTGACCCAATTACCTGGGGGTTTACATAGATAATAAACTGGGCTGGGCTAAAGCCAATGCTGTCTCTACTGTCTGAGGAGGCAGAGGTCCTTCAACATCTGCAGTAAAATACTGTGGATATTCTGTCTCTGTGGTGGCCAGTGCTATCCTGTTTGCTGTTGTGTGCAGGGGCAGCAGGTTGAGACACCTCCACGATGCACCACAGAGCGCCACAGGAATTCATTCCTGCCTGTGGCCATCAAACTGTTCAACATGCCCCTCAGAGTGTCAAACGTTCAGAGTCACTACAATGACCCTTGGACCTATTCCATTCTTGAGTGCAATATTTCAGTACCTCTATGTTGAGAACTACAATTTTTTTTATGATATAACGACATGCAGTGCATCTGGAAAGTATTCACGGCGCTTCACTTTTCCCACATTTTGTCATGTTACAGCCTTAATCCATAATGGATTCAGTTCATTCTTTACCTCAAAATTCTACACACAATACCCCATTTTGACAAAGTGAAAAAAGTTTGCTTGAAATTTTTGCAAATATATTAAAAATAAAAAACAAAAAAAAATCACATGTACATAAGTATTTGCAGCCTTTGCCATGACACTCAAAATGGAGCTCAGGTGCATCCTGTTTCCACTGATCATCCTTCAGATGTTTCTACAACTTGATTGGAGTCCATCTGTGGTAAATTCAGTTTATTGGACATGATTTGGAAAGGCACACACCTGTCTATATAATGTCCCATAGTTGACAGTGCAGAGCACAAACCAAGCCATGAAGTCCAAGGAATTGTCTGTAGACCTCTGAGACAAGATTGTATCGAGGCACAGATCTGGGCAAGGGTACAGAAAAACGGGGTATTGTGTGTAGAATTTTGAGGTAAAAATGAATTTAATCCATTTTGGAATAAGGCTGTAACATAACACAATGTGGGAAAAGTGAAGCGCTTTGAATACTTTCCGGATGCACTATATGTTTACATTTTATATTTATCATTCTTTTTATCTTTACCAATTTTTTTAAAGATATTTTTTGTGCTTTTGTGCCTTTATTTGATAGGACAGCAGGAGAGTGACAGGAAAGGGTTAGAGAGAAAGGGAATGACATGTAGGAAGGAGTCGGGCTGGAGTTGAACCGGTGACTCCACTGCTAAAAGCAATTGTGGTACACGCCCTAAACTCAGCTATCGGGTTGCCACCAAACTTGGAAGTGAGATCAGATAACAAGAGGTCACATGTTAATGCCAGGATTGAACAGGTGGCTGTACATTACAGGGTGAATGTAAAAGGAGACTGATTTGGGTTTGTCTTTGTTCTGTGCACACTTTCAGACGGTGGTTTCCAGAAGAATACAAGATGGTGCCTCAAAAGAAAGCCAGCCACAGGTAAACAATAAGAAAAACACATCAATGTACAGTTGAATACGAAAGTTTGGGCAAATCACATACAGTATTTTTTGTTGAAAAGAAGTAAATGCAAAGCCCAAAGAATAATGAAACAAAATCATTTGAAGAACAGAAATCTTTGACTAATTACACTATTATAAAAAGTCCATGTTAAAGAACCAACAGCTGCAAAAATCATCAACCCTTCATTAGTCACATTCCTTTCTTTTATTTTTATTTTTTTTCAATATTTTGTATATCCGCCTTCATTTTTTATGACAGACTTGATCCTCCTGGGCATGGATGATACCAGTCTAACACAAATCCGTGGAGACATGTTCTAACATTAGGCAGAACATGTTCTTTTGGATACAAGTCAGGGGAGATACTTGGCCAGGTCAGAGTTTTCTTTGTCTGGTTGGAGAATTGATCATTAGACTCCGGTTGATCTTTTTTGTTAAGGATTTGGGCATACTGTTAAAAGTGCCATCGATAAATGTTCTGAGGCTGACTTCGTGTCCGTCACACTGAATGATCAGTCACTGAAACATCAGTTTCCTCAGATAATCCTTGTGCCTTGTGCCCTGTGACTTATTGTGCTATGTGTCTGTTTGTTTGCTGTGGGGGTGTATTTACTTATTTTTACTTCAAAAATACACAACATATGTATTTTGACCAAGGATGATGAAACTTCTGCATAACACTGTAACCATGTCAGCTGATTATTGCTAAAAGGATGATTCTAGTTTATTTCAACTAATGTCTTACTTTTGTAGTTTTGGCCTTTGATGCTGTCAATCATTGTACTCACCAATTTTGTTGTGCAGTAACATATGACTTAGTAATGTGTTACGGTAATGTGATTACTTTTTTCAGTAACAAATAGTGTTAGTAGTGCTCCATTACTTTGACATTTAGGGGTCGGCTTGTTTGCTGTCTTACTGGGAGTTTAATGGAGGGTTGATATGACTGTGTGTTTAAGTTTAGTTGGCACACTGGTCCAGATATGGTTGAGGTATAGTGTAGGCAGTAGCCTCTACCCTGGCTGATTTGGCAAATGTTACTGCTTAGTACCAACTCAATTTAACTCCACTCTATTCGACTACTTGCTTTTAGTACTAGGTACTTCTTTTTCCACTGTAGGTAGTATCCCCTCAATGCAGCACTGTTAACATAACAGTGTACAAAGTTGTTGGGACATCATCATAACAAGAACAATGGAGGATATCGGAGGGATACCAATAGAAACGTCTGCATCTGGTTTTATGGGTTGCTGTACTAAAGGTCTAGAACAATAACTAACAGGCTACAGTGAGTGGTGTACAGCTGCTTGGCTATTTAAAAAGTGGTGGATTTGTTCAGAAAATCCCATCTCGCACAATGATGGTAGTGATGATTCTCTCTGACCAATCAGTAGTCTGCTGTCTTTTCACCTCACTTTTTGGTTATCACCTCAACTCAATGGGACCGCTGGTGGAGGTGATCGTAAAAAAAAGTACCTGGGGCCAGTTACACAAAGCACCTTAAGTTAAGATTTTTATTTAAGTACAAATTAAGCTTGCCTTATAATAAGAACTGTTGCACAACCTTCTTCTTAAGGTTTCCTTAAAATGTTAACTTAAGTATTTAATATTTTCTCCTTATCTTGGTCTTATAATTAAAGAATCACTTAAACTCAGTTAAGCAGTTGCACAGAAGACATTAGCAACCAAACTAAGGGAACAACTTAAGGTACCTCTGACTTTGTCTTAACTGCAATATGGCTGAGTTTATGGTGATAAATTAAGAGACTTAAGACATCCCAAGAATAACCCGATGAACACTCTCAATGAAAAGGAATTAATTTTGCACTACGGATTTGATCAGCAGTTAATTTGTGATTTGTCCAACACTCACCAAAAGCACGCTTGACTTTGTGCCGAGGATGCAGACACAGCTCTCACTTTGGTTGTGCAGGGGCCAAATGCTTGGTAGCAATGAGCCCGGTATCCCATACTCCCATAGTACCCCCCACAGGGCCCCTCGTGGGACAGGGTCATAAACAAACTATAAGTCCACAAAGCACATGTGGACTGGCAGGTCAAACTCCCATGACCCCCTCAGGACTTCTGCAAGGGTAAAAAGCTGGTCCACTGTTCCATGGCCAGTACAGAACCCGCATCCCAGGGAGGCTGAGCAGTGTAATACCCAGATAGCTGGAGCACACCCTCCGGTCCCCCCTTTTGAAAATGGGAACCACCACCCCAGTCTGCCACTCCAAAGTTACCCGACCTCCACGTGACATTGAAAAGCCTTGTCAGCCATGACAAGCCAACAATGTCCAAAGCCTTCAGCATCTCACGGCGTATCTCATCCACACCTGACACCTTGCCACTGAGGAGCTTCTTAACTACCTCAGTGACCTCTGCCAGGGTCATGGGTGAGATGTCCCCAACCTTGCCTCCTCCGTGCAGTTCCTCAAAGTATTCCTTCCACCACCTGACGACATTGTAAGCCCAGGTCAGCCGTCCTCCTCCCCAGCCTGAGCCGCCAGACGGTTTGCCAGAATCTCCTTGAGGCCAAACTTAAGACCTCACCGAACTCCTCCCACACCCGTGTTTTTGCTTCTGCAACCACTGAGGCTGCAGCCCTTCTGGCCACCCAGTACCTTTCTGCAGCTTCCGGAGACCCCTGGGCCAACCAGGTCCTAAAGGCCTCTTTCTTCAGCTTGACGGCCCCCCTCACTGCTGGTGTCCACCAATGGATTCTCGGGTTGCCACCTCGACAGGCACTGATGACCTTAAGGCCACAGCTCCCAACTGCCGCTTCTGCAATTGAGGATTTGAGCATGGCCCACTTAGACTCCATGTTCCCAAACTCCCCCTGGATGTATGATAAATTCTTCCAGAGGTATGAGTTTAAGACCTCACGGACAGGGGCCTCCGCCAAAAGTTTCCAGTTCACCCTCACTACACATTTGGGTTTACCAGGTCTCCCTGGCAGCCTTCCCCACCATCTGATCCAACTCACCACCAGGCGGTGATCAGTTGACATCTCTGCCCCTCTCCTCACATGAGTGTCCAAAACATATGCAGATCTGATGAAACGACCATGAAGTCGATCATTGACCTATGGCCTAAAGTGCTCTAGTACCAGGTGCACTTATGAGTGTACCAAACTATGACTAGCACAGAAGTCCAATAATAAAGCACCGCTCGGGTTTAGATCAGGGACGACACACCCGGCATTTGACACCATGGGCAACTCTGGAAAAGGAGAGAGTCCAGCCCCTCTCCAGGAGTTTGGTTCTGGAGTCTCTGTTATGCGTAGGGGTGAGCCCAACTATATCTGGTCGGTACCGCTCCACCTCCCGCACCAGCTCAGGTTCCTTCCCCGCCAGAGAGGTGACATTCCATGTCCCCACAACCAGTCTACAATACTGGGGGTCAGAAAACTCCAGTCCTCCCCATCTTGTTTTATGTTTCTACATCCCATCACTGCTTACCAAAGTAACAACTAGAATGAAGCACAGGAGGTAAAAGCTGAAGCAGGAAATGAGTCTGTAAACTGATAGATGTTTACAATGGACACCTTAGGTGATCATTTTACACTTCAGCTTTTTTTCTCTTCAAAATATATTAAAATTACATTTGTTAAAACCTGTCAGTACATGTTTTTTTTTTTGTTTTGTTTTTTATTGCCTTATCTGACATATTTTAGCAAAATTACCATTTTCAATAATTAATTATGCAATTACATTAAAAGAGTAAACACATAACCAACAGAACTGATAGCAAGAGTTTGAGAGAGTTTAAATAAGCCAATCCAAGTTCAGGTTCAGAGGAATATGAATTATACAACAATACACACTGGTTTTCTCCTTCAGAGCCTTGGACGACATACGGGAGAGCATTAAAGAGCTGCAGTACTACAGAGCCAACATCTTCAAAGCATCAACAGAGGAGAAGAAGCGCAAGATTGTTGAAAATGGAGGTAGCAACAAAAGTTAGCTCACATGAATGAGACAATGTAGCCATTAGTGTTATGTTGCTGTATTTGCAGTATTGTGATTTAAGTGACTGTTTTCACTGAGTTTAGTTTCTGTTCATATTTAGCTGCCCAATGATTATTTGTTCCAGTATAGTTCAAAAGTTAAACATGGCGGTTACATCAAAGGTAGCAAGATTTTACTAAAGGTTTATTAAAAAGAAAGCTTTTTTCTAGCATTTGAAAATTTACTTTGTTATTTTGCAGTTTTGTATCATCTCTTTAGTCTGGCTTTAATTTTCCTGTGTTTTTAAAATGAAACCAAATAAACTGTGGTCCCTGAGAAAACTGTCCAGATACCTTGACAATTTTGTCTACAATTTTGTCTCTCAGATATACTGAGTGTGTGGCACATGCACAAAATTACACACAGATATTTAATATGTGTGCTAAATGTATTTTGAGTGTTGTGATGATGGATTCTTCTGTCCTTCAGTGCAGTACAGTGCAATTAAATGAAATGCTGGAGTAGCTCACAGCTGGAATATTAAACATTTTACACAGTGAGGTGATGTTGAAAATCATTGTCTTCTTGTTATAAAGTATGCAAGCTTTATAAAGCTCACATACAATTGCCTGTAAATGTATCATACAGAAATAATTTTAAGCACTGTTATTGCAAAATGGTAAAACAGTACTTTCATCATCTACTTAGTACTTGAACATGGTGTGTAGAGTAGTTAGTTTGGGACACAACATTAGAGCCATAAGAACAACACTAGATGGCAGTGTTGCAACTTGGAATATTATTAGTTATGGCTGTGTCTAGCCATGTTTGACAGTGAGATAGAAATGACAAATGAAGAATACAATGGATGGAGACAGATGAGAGCATTGCAACATGATTTCAATACATATAGTGATACAGAAGTATGACTCAGAAGTTAGAATTAACTGGGATGATCAGTTCACCAAAAGTTAATCAAGTTCAAGAGCTTAGTTCACATGGTATACATTAACATTTTCACGCAAATAGAAAGTATTCCCAGGTGTGAATGTAAGAAACACTGTTCACTGTTCTGCAACATTCAGGACTGTTTACTGTTGAATGCCAAGTCAAATGAATTTAATACCACCTTTTCCGTAATGTTCAAAGTTCAGGATTCATGTCACTCAACTGATAAAGAAGTTAGAATTTACTTAGAATTTAGAATTCACATAAAACCTGATACAATCTGTGATGAGCTGATACCCAGTGGTAATATTGGTCTGCTGATATATTGCTTGAGCTTTGTTAAAAATTGCTGGTCATTTTCAGCAGTCAGTGCGCAAAAAGTGAAGAGGATGCAAAAAGTTTTTGTGCTGGTTGACTGTTCTTAGTATGAGTTACTTCTTAGTTGCATACTGTCTTACATAAAGGCCCCTGTTCTTGTAGTTGTTCTTATACAAATGGAACAAATGTAGACCTTAATGCTGTGTTTTTGAGTGAGAGATCAAAATTGAGGGAAGGGGCCTTTGGACAACACCATATTTACAGCAGCTCAAAAATTTAAATCTCTCACGTTATTCAGACCCTCATTTTTGGCAAACTCCAGCAAGCTGCCTTTTACTTAAAGTGGACTCCACCCAGCCACTCTACAATAAAGGCCTGATTGAGGCAGCTGATTGTTGTCCCTCCAGTAGGGTCTTCATCTCTGCAGAGGCCCTCTAAATAGTTTTATAATCTTGCCCCTGAGCTAAGCATCACCACAGTGTTGTTGCAGAGGTCTACAGAGAGTTCTTTGGACTTGACGGTTTTTGTCCTGACATGCAGTGTGAATTGTGGTAACTGATATACACATCTATGTGTCCAGTCAATTTAACATGCCACAGTTGGACTCTAGTCCAGTTCTAGACACATCTCAAATATAATTAAAGCAAAGAGGAGGCACCTGATCACAGTTTGGAGCCACAGCTAAGGGTTTGAATATTTATGTAACAGACATTTCAGTTTTTGATTTTTAATAACTTGTTTTCACCGTTATCTATGGATTATTGAGATTATATTGATGTTAAAATATGGCAGTTTTATCTATTTAGAATTAAATCTAAAACAGTTAAAAAGTGAAGGCTTAGGGTTAATCTATTAACTGTGGTTGGCCTGGCCATGCATTACTCAGAACACATTAGCCAATCAGAAGAGAGGCTCTGAGCCACTCTTCTGACCACGCTGTTGTTACTAGAGCTCCAGAAAGAAAATGTAGAGAAAGAAGAAATGTAAAACTACATTGTGATGGTTTTTGGTTCTTAAAACTTCATAGTACTTCTTCATACCTCTACCAACCTCCTCCGCCATTTCTCTTTATGATTCAAACACAAATTGATGGGTTACAGACAGCTAGTGCTTTCACACATAGACACACATACACGCTGTGAACACGTGACACCCTCAATATCAGCCAACCAGATTTAAGTTAATCTGACAAGGCAGGTCATGAAAAGGAAGGTGAAGAGCCTCTGCTCACCCATCACCCGAGTGAGAAAGAGGGTATGGAGATGGATAGACAGTGTTCTTGCCTGGACTATGTATGTGAAAACTCAGTGGCTGCTTCCGGTCTCCCGATGTGCTGCCAAGCCCATCATTCCATCCATCTATCCATCCATCCATCCATCCATCCAATGGCAATATTCACCTGGCACCATCAGGTCAAAAGTTCAGTGTGTACTGGACTTTGTACTAATGGCTGTACTTCATGTTTATTTGTACTTTGCATTTTAGCAAAATGTTGACATGCTAATACACTAAACTGAAAGAAGTGGCAGCAAAATACTTGCAATTATTTGCAAATTGTTTGTGTGCAAGCTGTTTTTAGGACTGTCCCTGAGTCAGGATTTACATAGTCAACTAAGAGTCAGCATTTGTCAGTCAAATGTCCAACAATAATACAAGCATATATGTTCCTGGACAGTCAGTAGGTCCACATGTCTACACATAGTCCGTGTACCTCACTCCATGATCAGTAATATGGAGTGCCACCACATCCAGTACGAAACTCATGGAAAAAAAAAAAATACATAAAATAAGTTAATCACATGGTCACCCAAGTAAACTTGCTAGCATACAAGATGTATAAAAATGAGGTCAGCATAAAGTCCAAAGGCCATAAGCATACAAATGTATGTCCCCATATTCATACATACCCATGTAGGCTCCCATATTGATAGCCATATACATAGCTGGGTAGTTACCTAGATCCCTATTTATTCATTTATTTTTACATCTGTTAAAAGAAAAAAGTATAGTATAGTAAAGTATATTAAAATTTCCTGCTAATTCGTGAGGCCAATGCTCAACTTACACCATTGCCTCGGATTTTGATTGGTTGATTTGATACCCTGAGAGTTCTCCATATTCTTTTAAGTTTGTAATTAATGCAGGAATGGAGGTTACTGGATCATTGATATATGTTAAAATGTCATCAGCATACAATGATACTTTATGTTCTGTCAGACTTTCATCTTTTATGCCTTTCATGGTTTTATTTTGCCTTATTAATGCTGCCAGGGGCTTGATATTTATTGCAAATAACAAGTGACTGAGGCCATATCCTTGTCTAACCCCTCTTTTGAGGTAGAAAAATTCAGAGCAAAAGCCATTCACTCTCACACATGACTTTGGATTTGTATATATAACCTTTACCCATTAAATAAACCTCGGATTGCATCCCAATGCGGCCATGGTTCTATGGAAGAAGTGCCAGTCACAGTGTCAAATGTGTCAAAACTTAACATAGAATGCAGTTTTTTTTTCCTGGCACATGATATTACATAGTGTTACATAGTGTTATTAATTCCCTGTCTATTGGGGATAAAACCTGTCTGATCTGGGTTAAACAATTTTGCTATAATTCTTTGCATTCTTGCCATGATATTGGTGAGTCATTACAAAGTAGACCAATAGGTCTGTAGTTCTCATAGAGGATAGGATCCTTGCCTTCCTTGTGAATCACAGATATAATACCTCGGACCTGAAGTCTTTTTTAGGCAGAACATAATAAAAAACTTAGATTATAATTGGTGCTAAATTATCTATGAAATATTGTTTGAACACTCCGGCTAATCCATTTGTATGTGGGGATTTATTGTTTTTTTTAGTTTCTTTAATGGTTTCCCGTACTTCCTTTTCTGTGATATATGATACCATTTCTAAAGCTTTGGCTTCTGTCAGAGAGGGTAGGCCTACACTTGTGAGAAAGGCTTCAATTTTACTATCATCTGTTTGCTGTTTAGGGTCTTCATACAAGTTTTTATAAAATGTTACGAAAGCATCTGCTATTTCTTTGGGATGCGAAACTATTTCTTTGAGTTACGGGTTGTTAACCTTGGGAACAAGACGATCAGCCTGAGCTTTACAGAGTTGGAAGGATGGCAATCGACTACCTCTGTTTCCCATCTCATAGTATCTCTGTTTGGAGAATTTTAAAGCTCCCTCAGCTTTGTATGTCAGGAGCTTATCCAAGGCTGCTCTGGTGTCTTGAAGTTCCAGTAGTGTGCTACATGTTCCAGTAGTTTTGTGATCTATTTCTAGTTGTTTGATTCTAGTTTCAAGCCTAGTTTGCTCTTTTAGATGAATCTTTTTATGATGTGATGCAATTTGGATCATTTTCCCCCCTCATGACTGCCTTGGCCCCCTCCCACAAAATTGATGGTGGTACTTCTCCATTATCATTAATTTCAAAATACTTTAAATTTGGTTTTAATTCTTGTAATACTGTTGTATTAGTTAATAAAAAAACATTAAGTCTCCAGTATTTGAAGAAATTTTATTTGCCTAGGTCAATTCTTAACACAATGGTCACTTATCATTATAGATTCAATGTGGCAATCTATTACTTTATACATGTATTGGTGGGGGAGGCAGAAAAAGTCAATCCTGGAATAATTGTTATGCACATTGGAGTAAAAACTAAAATCCCTCTCTTTAAGATATTTATGTCTCCATAGGTCAACCAGCCCTAGTTTTGAGATCATATCATTAAGTGTATTAGTATTTTTATTTTGGGGTCCAGCCTTTGCTGGTATTCTATCTAACTGTCTATCCTGCACTGTATTTAAGTCCCCCCAAATTAAGAGAATGCCCTTTGCATTATCTGCAATTATATTTGCAATTTCCTTTAAAAAGGTCTGCTCCCATTCATTTGGAGCATAAAGGTTTGGAATAGATATGTCCATTTCCCCTATGGTGCCTACTATCATGACAAATCTCTCAAATTGGTCCATAATAACTTTTTCTGATGAAAAAGCGAGTGCCTTATGAATTAAAATTGCCACTTCCCCTTTTTTTTAACCAAATGAAGCACCAAGCACTTGACCCACCCATTCCCTTCTTAATTTTTTATGTTCTATTTCAGGCAAGTGGGTTTCCTGAAAAAGTGGTTTCTTTGTTGCTACCCTTCCACAAAGACCATTTCTGATCAAGCTTCTTTGGACTATAGAAGGGTCAACTTGGCATCCTGATGCCAGATGCTGAGCCAGGTCCTTGCTGGACTACTTACGGTCTCTCAAAGAAGAAACTCTGAGAAACTTCTCATCACATTTTTAAAGTTTTCTTGGCCTTTTAGTCTTTTTTTTTTTTTTTTTTTTTTTTTTAAAAAAAGGTCTATGACCTCTCCTGATTTTTCAAATGTCTTAATAACAGCTTGAATACCACATCTTGAGTATCCGTTTTTTATTTAGTTCTATCCTTTGAGAGTGGCCTTGCTGATGCAAGATTATGATTTTATGTCTGTCAAATTCTGTGATCTTTGGCATTTTGAATGGAATGATGTGATTGAAAGTTGGTCTTATACATATTAGCAAGCAATGAGTTAAACTCATACAACATGGGTATGTAATGCTCAAAAGCATGTCTTGCACAAACCTGGTGCAATAGACCTTTTTCACAGCAGTCATTTTGACATTAAATAGGCCTAAAATTCTGCAGGCCTAGGCCTACATACAGAATCTGAAAGATGGAAACTCTGTCAACGCTGGAATGGTTCTGGGAATTAAAAAGAAAAGAAAGAGTGCGGCTGACAGAACGTGACAAACATTTTACAAAATGGACCGGAGGGGGTGGGGGTGTTCAAGTTCAGAGTGTGACAAGAGCGGGAAAGTGCATGCTGGTGAAATCAAACCTGGGCCTGCAGAATTTTAATTATTGCGCTGCACAGTTAAATGCAATAGTGGCATGAATTAGAAATGATCAGGATAGTATATACAGTGGATATAAAAAGTGTGCACACCCCTGTTAAAATGAAAAAAAATGAGACCACTTTAAATAATTTCTAAACTTTTCCAACCTTTAAATGTGACCTATAACCTGTACAATTCAATTGAAAATCTGTCATGGGGGAAAAACATGAATAAAAAATGTACAATAAGCTGGCTGCATAAGTGTCCACTCCCTTGAACTAATACTTTGTTGAAGCACATTTTGATTTAATTACAGCATTTAGTCTGTTTGGGTAGGAGTCTATCAAGCCTGTCACATCTAGACTTGGCAATATTTGCCCATTCTTCGTTGCAAAAGCACTCCAAATCTGTCAGATTGCGAGAGCATCTCTTGTGCACAGCCCTCTTCAGGTCACCCCACAGATTTTCAATTGGATTTAAGTCTGGGCTCTGGTTTGACCGTTCCAAAACTTGAATTTTCTTCTGGTGAAGCCATCCTTTTGTTGATTTCAACATATGCTTTGGGTCATTGTCGTGCTGAAAGATGAAATTCCTCTTCATCTTCAGCTTTCTAGCAGACACTTGAAGGTTTTGGGTCAAAATTGACTGACATTTAGAACTGTTCATTATTCCCTCCACCTTGACTAAAGCCCCTGCTCCAGCAGAAGAAAAACAACCACAAAACATGATGCTGCCACCACCATGCTTCACCATGGGTATGGTGTTCTTTTGGTGATGTGTTGTTTGTGGTCAAAAAGTTCAACCTTGGTTTCGTCAGACCATAACACATTTTCCCACATGCTTCTGGGAGAGTTGATTTTTTTTGCAAAATGAAGTTGGGTCTGGATGTTTTTCTTTGTAAGAAAAGGCTTCCGTCTTGCAACCCTACCCCATAGTCCAGACATATGGAGAATACGGGAGATTGTTGTCACATGTAGTACACAACCAGTACTTGCCAGAAATTCCTGCAGCTCCTTCAGTGTTGCTGTAGGCCTCTTGGCAGCCTCCCTGACCAGTTTTCTTGTCTTTTCATCAATTTTGGAGGGATGTCCAGTTCTCAGTAATGTCACTGTTGTCCCATATTTTCTCCACTTTTTGATGACTGTCACTGTTCACTGTCCTCCATGGTATATCTAATGCCCTGGAATTTTTTTTGCACCCTTCTCCTGACTAATACCTTTCAACAATGAGATCCCTTTGATGCTTTGTAAGCTCTCTGCGAACCATGGCTTTTGCTGGAGGATGCAACTGAGTAAATGTCAGGAAAATCCTACTAGGACAGCTGAACTTTATTTAGGGTTAATCAGAGTCATTTCAATTGATGGCAGGTGTGTACCCAAGAAGACTGAATGCTGTAATTAAATCAAAGGTACTTCAACAAAGTATTAGCTTAAGGGTGTACACACTCATGCAACCAGCTTATTGTATGTCTTTTATTTTTTTATCTTTGTCCCCCTGACAGATTTGTTTGTTTTTCCATTGAATTGTACAGGTTATAGGTCACATTAAAGGTGGGAAAAGTTTTGAAATTCTTTATCGTGGTCTTTTTTCATTCATTCTTTTTTTATTAATTTCATATCATTTTAACAGAGGTGTGTACAATTTTTGTATCCACTGTTTTATAGTATAGAGCCAGATAAAGCAGGGTATAAACACATTGTGAAGGTTTGGACAGTTAAAAAAATGCTTGAGGGACCAGTGTCAATTTATAGGGCCATCCTCACAGAAGCCAATATTGAATTTCCCCCTTTAATATGGGACAATGGGTTTAGAAGATGGGCCAACAAAGGTACTGACCAATTATTTAATGTAACAGAACCAAAATCCTTTTTTCAAGAACAATGTATGCTTCCATCAAAGGATTTGTATAGGCACTTCCATGTAAGACACTATATCATAAGCCACAAAGAAAGAGCGTTGACAAGTAACAACCTAAATGAAGCACATTACTTTTTTATTTGCATCGCAGAAAAAAAAGCTTTCCAACTAAACTGTTCTGTAAATAAGGGAATATCAAATAAAGTTTAAAAAAAAAACAAAACAAAACAAAATGGATGTTTTCTCCAAAGCCCAGAATCTATTAGTTTTTAATAAAATTTGTGTCAACTTTGTGTCATTTCCGCTCAGTCTATGAGTCTGAGTTCTCAGTCTGAACTGGCAAATCGATGGAGCTCTTTCACTGGGGAAATATCTCCATCTATAGGTAGCCTGACAACCTGTGCAGCCTTCGTGCTTCATGATAATGTCATTTTTCACCTTGTGCACCATTGTGCTGGGCAAGTCTGGAGGAAAATTGAGTGAGAGAGCAAAGAGGAAAGGACAGGAAGAAAACCCGTGGAGCAGGAGATCAAGCAGGATAAGAAGAAGAGTGATGAAGAGGGGAATGAGAATGTGATGGAAAAAATGAAGAGAAGGAGAAAATTTGTGATGAGGAACCAGAAGGAAACACCTGGCTGTCCTTCCTTCTCTATCCTCTGATTGTGATTACTGGAGCCAAACAAAACGCTTGTTAGATTGTAGTAAAGAATTGTAATTCATTACTCACTACATCGACGTTCAATACATAATTGCATTTCGATGGTAGTGGTACATAGTATAAATTGGTTATTTTGTCTAAATGACAGAGAACATTTTGAGAAGCGAATGATGTAATTAGTAATCCATAGAGTTTGCTTTTGCTAGTTAATGCCATAGTTTACCAGGTGGTATGATTTGTTTCATTAAAAGAGAACACAATCCGAATGTAGAATTACAATATGTTATTGTCATTGCATAGAAAAGTTCATTCAAAATTTGTGAATATGAGTTACTCCCTGAAATCAAATGGTATCATCAAGTGTAAAGTCTGGAGCTGCTCCATTGACAATTAAAGAGAGACAGATTTTGTGGACCCGTCGATTTCCTTTTATATACAAATAAGCTTTTCTCTAAAGTTATGTCCTTCATTCTTAGATAGAAAGCTTGTCCTTTTTCTTCACAGCATTCCCCTGAGTGCTCCCAATTTCATCTTTAACATCTCATCGGGAGAGATTCACTGATACCCGATGACATCACAAACCACTAATAAATTTGGTCTGCCCTAGGTCATAGTAATAACATGTTTGGATTATGAAAATGAGCATAGTTTATCCTTAAGATACAGTCATTATTAGCCCACTGCCATGTATCAATACAGTAGGGGACAGCTCTTTAAACTTCACATCTGCACAAGTTGATGATCTTGTTGATAGTACTGTAGCCTCACTGCGTGCAACACTGGATACTGTGGCCCCTCTGAGAAAGAAGATAGTGAGTCAGAGAAGGCTAGCTCCATGGTACAATTCAGAGACATGAGCTTTAAAACAAAGTTCAAGGAAGCTAGAAAGAAAGTGGCATTCTACTTATCTGGAAGAATTTTTAAAGGCTTGGAAAGACATATAAAAAAAGTCTCCATAAAGCCAGAACCTCCTATTATTCATCATAGATAGAAGAAAACAAGAATAATCCCAGGTTTCTGTTCAGTGCTGTAGCCAGGCTGACAGACAGTCATAGCTCTATTGAACCATCTATTCCTTTAGCCCTCAGTTGTACAGCTGACTCAGATGTTCTGTCCAGTTCAACAGTCTCAGAGTCCACTGTAACTGATTTATATTTTGACTGCTTCTCTCCTGTAGATCTCTCTGAGCTCACTTCGACAGTTTCTTGATCGAAACCATCGACTTGTCTTCTAGACCCCGTTCCAACAAGGCTGTTCAAAGATGTTTTTCCTTTGAGCAACACCTCTAGATTAAGTCTGATCAACTCATCTTTATCAACAGTTTATGGACCACAGGCTTTCAAAGTTGTAGTAATTAAACCTCTACTTAAAAAGCCTACTCTTGATCCAGATGTTTTAGCCAATTTTAGACCCCTGTCAATGATCTCCAATGATCTCCTCACAGCCTCAGACAATGGACTTGTCTCTATACTTGTCCTACTAGATCTTAGTGCTGCATTTGACACCATCAATCATGAGATTTTATTACAGAGACTTGAGCATATGGTTGGCATTAAAGGAACTGCACTAAGCTGGTTTTAAGTCATATTTGTCAGATTCCAGTTTGTTCATGTTAATAATGACTTTTCTATGCACAACAAAGTCAGTAATGGAGTTTCACAAGGTTCTGTGCTAGGACCAATACTTTTCACTCCTAATAATATTTCCTAGAGGAAGCATTATTAGGAGATCATTGGTGACCTTAACCAGAGCTGTTTCTGTGCTATGATGGAGTCTTAAACCTGACTGAAAATCTTCAAACAAACCATTCCTGTACAAATAATCAAATAACTGGTTTGCAACGACCTTTTCAAAGAAATAAAGGGGAGGTTGGACAGGGGTCTATAAATGGTGTTGAGTTTACTGTCCTTTCTCATTTCAAGTAAACTTGCACGTTCGTTTGATGAAGTTAATGCAGGAGGCGAATTCAGAATTCTCTCACCAATTTATTGAACAAGCGTTCACAAAATTAAAAGAGGATCATTACAGAGCTCCGGGTCCAAACTATCTTTCCCTGACAACAACATGCAGCTGTGCCAGTTCACGGAGTTTGACACACTAACTTCCCCCTAGCCCGGTCTTTTTATTACTGTTACACAAAGGAAGCAAAGAATGTAGGTTGAACTCTTCTTCATTGGCTGTTGCCCGAACGGCCTTTGCCCAGGCGCTTCCTTCGCGGTTATCTGACTCCATTTGACCTCCTTTACTTGTGCCTGGGAACAGCTGATTTTTCTGTGTGTGAAACTGAGAAAAGAAGACAGACAGACACAACACTCCCATCTCCTCAGGGCTGTCTCCCTTCTATCAGTTAACCGTGCCCTTGCCTACTTCTTTCCTCGTCTTTACCTGTGCAGTATATCCATGGCATGTACGCCCCACATCTGGAGAACAACCCCTTCACTCATCATTGGCTTCACTATCTGTAACACCCTGTTCCCTGTTGAGACTTCAGCAACTCCCCAATATATAGTTATCAAAAGCAAGCATCATAACCTTGCAATACTCACACACACAAATGCTATTGCACAATGCTGAAAATATTCTTCAATTCCACCTTTTGGCCTCAGATATTCTGAGGCCAATCTTACATTTGCTCATCACGATAGATCATCACCTCTTCTCCTTCACCCGCCAGCAGAGGCATCTGGTACGGAGGAGGAGCTTGTTTCCCCTTGATGGTAGTAGTGATGAGACGTACACGGAGAGAACGAATACATGGAATACAGGAACATCCACATAAAATAAGCATAAAAATCACTTTCTACTTCAGGACTGAATCTTAACCTCTGTATCTGAGAGAACTTAGAGCACTTAAAACCTTCACACCCTATTCACTGGAGTTCATACAAACACCTCAGAGTATGTAAAAACACTTTAAAGTAAAATATACAACTGGCAATAAGCTGGATATATGAATGTTTTTTTCTTTTTTAACGGTCACAGAGTCTAATCCTGGGTTTCTTCTAGATCTGTCTGCTGTGTGTCTTTTAATCACTGTCTGATGTTTTCCAGGGATCTCCCTGGGGGTTCAGCTGGAGTACACCTTTACCTTGGAGTCTGACAGCATGTGATGCTCTTTCCACCACCTTGTAGGGTCCAGTCCACCTTGGCTCCAACCACTTCCTTTTGATGGCTTTCAGGAGAACCCATTCAGTCACTGGTGGAGGAGTGTCCTTGCCCTTCTCTCACTCACCGTGAATCAGGGTGGAGAAAGCTGAGACAATATCCGTTAGTTGTTCATAGTAAGGTTTATAGCTTACTGGGCTTGAATTCCCCACTATCAGGCTGGCTCCTGGACCCAGGAACTGTTGTCCTGTGAAGAGTTCAAAAGGTGTGAAACCTGTCATGCTGTTCACTGTGCTCCTGATACTCATCAATACCAATGGCAGCGCATCTACCCAGTTTAGTTTAGTTTGAGCACACACTTTTCCCAACTTTTCTTTTATGTTTCTATTCATTCTTTCCACTTTTCCTTGAGATTGAGGATGATACACTGTTCCAAAGGCATGTTTCAATCCGAGTATCTTTTCTACTTCTCGGTTCCTGGTTTTGCATCTTCATTTTTTGTTAGTACAGCTTCTTGCCAACCGGTGTATGCATCCACCGCCACCAGAAGATACCTGTAACCTCTTTCTCTTTCTACCATGTCAGTATAGTCAATCACTATTTCCTGACCTGGAAGTTTGGGCAACGGAAATTTTCCTTTGTGAGGTTTAACAGTACTTTTTACATTATATACATTGCAGATTGAACATTCTTTCACATGAGTTTCAATCATTGCTGGCAGGTATGGATGCCACCAATGACAGAGATGTCTTTCCATCTGTCTCTGTGTTAACCCATGAGCTTCTGTCAATACTGATTTCATCAAACCTGGAGGCAACACTGGTCGGCCGTCCGGTGCTCTCCACTGCTCATCTTGTTTCACCGATCCCCTTTCAACCCATACTGATATATCATAGGGAGAGGCCAGTTTTTGTTCTGCTATTAACATATTTACATTACACTCAGGTAACAAGTCATGAATTGTTTTTTCTGCCTGCATCATCTGGTATTGAGGCTGATACCCTGCTTTCCTTTTGGCTGCCTTATCCGCTTCCTCATTTCCTCTGGCTATCTATGTGTTTGACCTATCATGTCACTTGCATTTCATTACCGCCACTGCTGTTGGTTTCATTAGTGCTTCTGCTAGTTCTTTCATTTCTTTCTCATGTTTGATAGGTGATTGGGCTGATGTCTGATCCATTGGCTTAGTTCAACATGTACTGTTCCTACTACGTAGGATGAGTCAGTGTAAATGTTCAGCTTCCTTCCCTCTGACAGTTCAAGGGCCGTTATTACTGCTCTTAATTCAGCTAGTTGAGCTGACACTTTCCCTTCCACTTTTTCTGCTCTGACTTCCTCAAACTATCCTAGGGATGTTTGTTTTACCACGGCAAATGCAGCTTGCAGCCCTTTTGTGGGATGTCTATAGCAGCACCCATCAGTATACAGTGTGTCATCTGCATCTGGTATTGGTTTGTGTTGTAAGTCTGGCCTAACCTTTACATCTCGCTCCACTCTTTCCTCACATTGGTGTGGTGTGCCTTCCCCCATGTTGTCAGCCATGTTGATGCCTTCATGTGTGTAGGTGATGTGTGCAGCTCCTAGAAGTTTATCTAGCCTAGTCTGCCTTAGTGATGTCATCGTGAATGTAGCTGAATTGACATAAGCCACAATGCTGTTAAAACTGTCATGTACTATGCATACTATGTGTGCTGTTTTTTGTAGTAGTTTAGCTACTCCTGCTGCATGTCTCGTGCATGGTGGATGTCTTGCCTCTGTTGGATCTAGAGTTACACTAGCATACATCAGTACCTGTCTACCTCCCCCTTTTTTCTGAAAAAGCACTCTGTTCGCGGAATGTACTTTTACAGAAACATCAAGGAAGAATGGTTCTGTGTAATTGGGAACAGCGAGATCAGCAGCTTGAGACATGTCTTGTTTGATGCTAATGAACGCTTGTTCCGCTGCAACCATCCAATTTAGACGTGCTGTGAGGTTTCGCATACCTTGTTCATTAACTAGGCGGCGAAGAGGAGCTGTGACTTCACAAAATGCTGGAATAAAATGTCTGCTATATCCTGCCAAACCAAGAAATTACAACATCTCCTTCACTGTGGATGGTTTAGAGTGATCAAGAAGTGCAGATCTGTGATTACCAGAAATGTCAGTGCCCTTAAAGGACACTACACGACCTAGAAACGTCACTGACTGCCTACAGCACTGTAGTTTGGATTTTGAGACTTTAAAGCCTATCTCAAACAACTTCATTAGCAGAGAACGTGTCGCCTCTAGCCAAGAGTCAGGTGATGGAGCAGCTAATAATATGTCATCTACATATTGAATTAGTACCACACCCTGTGGCAGGTGCAACCCCTCCAGCTGCTGTTTGAGTACCTGGTTAAACAGTCCTGGTGACAAGATGAACCCATGAGGTACACGAGTATACCTAAGACGGTTTCCTTGGTATGTGAATGAGAAGACGTCACGCAGATAGTCAGCTAATGGAAGACAGAAAAATGCGTTAGCCAAATCTATGCATGAAAACCACTGATGTTGAGATGTGAGAGTTGACATAGCAGTATACGGACTGGGCACAGGGACCGTCGGCGTCACCGTGATCTGATTAATGCATCGCAAATCATGAGCCATGCGGTATTTGCCTGTGTGTTGTTTCTCCACAGGAAGAATTGGAGTGTTCCAAGATGAGGAAGAGGGTTCAAGAACACCGGCTTGTAACAGCCCTTCAATGGTGTCCTGTATGCCTAGATCAGCTTCAGGCTTATGTTTATATTGAGGTTGCCAAATGGGTGTGTTGTCAGATAAGTCAAATGTGATTGGATCAATGTGTGAGCAAAAGCCTACATCTGTGGGTCCTTGGGAACACAGGGAGTCAGGTAATGTGCTAAGCATCACATTAGCATTTTCATGGTCAGTTTTTTCTCTGCCACGGAACCTTTCAATTTGCCTGTGTTCCAGGATCACTACATCACATGTTACATGTGTTATTTTATATGCAGATTGTGAAGGGGAATACTCAAGGTCAGAAATCTGAGTTGGCATCCAATCTGTGACGCCACTCAACCTTTTAGTCATGGGACCCAAATCTTTAGCTTGGTGATTAGCATTAACCATTAAGATGATATGAGGTATGGCTTCTTCAGCCATCTCATACCATAGACTTTGTTCTGGTGTTAGATCAATGACTGCAGCCACACCCTCTGGACCTGCAAAAATACACTGAGAAGTAATTTGCCAATTCTTCCCCTCAATCTCATCATAAAACGCATGTTGGTACATTTCATTACCTTCTCCATCATACAACAGAGTGACATGATAAGGATCAATGGGGGAAGCATAGGGATGCAAAGCCTGCAACCAAGGTTGCCACTGCGTGAACAACGTTACTACACCACCATGTTTCACATCCTCAGGTTCCAACACACACAGTAGATGTCAGCCCACAGAGTTGGCGCTTGTGGAGTTGTGTCAGCCGCCAGCATCATATGTGAAGTCGTACGCAACAATGGAACAGAACAGTTTGTGGTTACGCCATTTGGGAACGTGACTGTGAGCCCATCCGGACTACACAACACAGAAGCTCCACATTTTATCAAGAGATCTCTACTCATTAAGTTAACAGGGCATGATGCTGCCTGAACATACTGATGATGAAATACCTGTCCCCCCACCGCCGTGCGGAGAGGTTTTGTGAGTGGCAAAGCTTCTGGTCTACCCGAGAACCCAACAACCTGGACACTGTTAGAAGAAAGTCTAGATTCAGACAGTTCATTAATGATGGTTGAATATCTTGCTCGTGTATCCACAAGGAAAAGCAATTCTTTGTTATCTACCATCATAGACATGTAGGGGTCTGCCAATCCTACATGCTCCTGAGCTCTCGGGCCCCATCAGTACTCATACTCTTCAGAAACCATAGGGTATTGACCCCTTGGTGGTGCAGTCCCTGAGTTTGGTGCTTGATGCATGCGCTGTCCCTGTTGCTGAGGTGCTGGACCACGATTAGGAGGCTGCCACGGCCTCGGCCCCGGCTGATATGCGTGTGGGCAGTCTCAAGCCCAATATCCTGTTTTGATGGCATATGTTACACTGATCTAGCGCATGGTCAAACCTTCGGTAACCGCTACCTCCCCTGCCTCTGCCCCGAAAGACCCCCGCCATGCCCCCTGTGTAATTTCTAGGATGTCTAAGTGGTCTAGGCACCCAATTCAGCTCTGGATACAGGTCAGGCTGTGGTTGAGGCTGTTGCACCATTTGTTTTGAGGCTTTCTTTGAATCATTCACAAGTTTTCTGGCGGCCTCAAGCTGAAGCTTAAGAAGCTGAGTTTATGCTACTTCAGTCTCTGCCTTCTCTGCATCAGTTTTACTTTTGTGGACTTTCATATGGTGAGAGAGATGCCTCTCCCACTTTGCACAGTCACATCCTGGGATGTCGGGATTGCTTTCCATAGCTGTTTTAACAACTTTGGGCATTCCCTCCATCACAGCTTTCCTAAACAGTGACTTCTGCAGCTCGCTAGAACCTGGATGCTCTCAAGTGGTGTTTGTCCACTGTGTTTTGCATCTAGGCAGAAAAGCTGGAACATCCTCTACCTCCTGCATTGAGAACACTAGTGCGTGCACTGCCCCGTGTGGAACTGGATATTTTAGACGCATTGCTTCGCCTATAACAGTGGCATGTTGCAAAAACGGTGCTGCATCGGCTTCTCCCCCTAGCTTAGTCATTGCCTCCACTTGTCTCACTTCCCATTCACCCACCTGTCTGCCCAGCAGAGCTCTCCAATCCCCCATAGCCAATTGGTGGCCCATGGTCAGCTGACAAAACTTTGCCATCCATGGGCCTCCTCCCTCTGTTTTTCATTTTCTCCACTATGCAGTTCATGTCAGTGAATGAGAAGGGCTTATAAACCTGTCCTTTACCTGGCCCATGATCTAATAATGGAAAATTTCCCCTGGTGGTTGCTCCGCTGCGTAAAGGATACGGAGAGCGCGATCTATCTGGAGGTTGTAATATGCCTGCTGGCACCTCGACACGCCCACTGAACGAGAGTGAGTGATTATTCTGTCCCTCATCTCTGCTTATCCCCTCTCTGTCGATGTGTTCTAATTCTGCATCATTTAGCCCTCGTTCGTCGTTGTCGCCTCGTTCATCATTGCCGCCTGCCTGTGCCCCTCTTGTGCTTGATTTTGGAATCTCTCTACAAGTGAAGCAAATGGTTGTGCATAGGGTGTTGATGTGATGGTGTTGGGCAAGGGGATGTGATGTGATGATACTTAACTGTTAGAATGATGTGCTGCCCCTGCACCTGACAGGTTCATGAGTGCTACATGATCTCTCTCCATATTTTCAGTTAGCTGGCTAGTCTCTGCTACTCGCCTCTTAGCCTGCTCTATCCCCTCCCTTATCACTTCTAGCTCTGACTGTACCAGCCCATTCACTTCCTCCAGCAGTTTGTTCTTCTCCTCCTGGCTTATTTCTTCTGTCTGCAAAACTCCCTCTACCTTGACCACTGGCATCTGATAAGGTGGTAATAATGCATTTAAATCAGGATACAACTGTGGAGCTGTTGGTGGTGACAGTACTGCTGCTGATTTAGATGTGTGTTGCATTTTTTCACCCTTGTGTGTCATTTTTCTCCATGCCTCAGGATACACTGCTGCACAAGCCATGGCCATATTATGAACTCGAGTGCGCCACTTATCTTTCTTTTCTAGCCCTTTTTTCCATTTCCCTTTCTGAAAAGTGCCTGGTGTTTGTTTACCATGCTCCTCAACCTCTCTCTTTGCCTTTTCCTCTGCTATCACTAGATGGGTTATCACAGCCTCGTTACTCTGATCTGCGGGTACCTGTCTCTCAGTTTGCATCTGTTTCTAGACCTCATCATATTTTTTCAACTTCTTTTCTCTCTCCTCCCTAGAACAACCACCTGACAGTTGTGCTCTCACATTACTCCACTGCTCTCCCACTGAACTCACCATCATATACCGTGGAGGACCACACTCTCCATTCTCCTCACATTCCCGATCAAATTCCCCATCCATTATAATTACCTTAACCTCCCCATAACAGCCAATCAGCTTGTATGGCATACACCCGAGCAACTGACCTGATCAATTGATAGTGTGTTCAGCCAGTCAGTGTGTATGGAGTATACCCGAGCCACTGACCCAGTCAGTCTGAACTCACTTTTCAGTGAGACGTTTGGCGTATGTTAGTACCGTTTAGGTTTCAGCCACACTTTTTTTCAGCCCAAGACACTGCACACACTGAGACACTGTTAATATCTACCACCCCGTTTCTCTGAAGTCGGACAGTGTTACAGGGACTGTCCATGCCCATTAACACAAAAATATCACACAGTTTGGTCCCAGACCATCACCCTCTCAGGACACTACAGGTAACTTCAATATGAAACTTCTTACTATAGCTGAGAATCACAAACTCATCCCGAAAACAACAAAATAAACACTCTGCGAAGGACTCCCCTTGTCTCCAGCGTCACGTTTGCTTCCCTGGCTTTTTAAATGGGCTACAGTTTATGCAGTACTCTAAAACCTACCGCAAGGGCCTCTAACCCAAATAAGATTTAGAGAGTCGACTAACCTCTTCGAGGCTACGTCCCTGACGTACCTGAGCCTTGGTCCCTGACCGCTCTTAATTTATCTGGCCTCTCAACGGAAAGGCAATAGCCTCCGGGGGATTCTAATCCTCCGGGACCTGCGCAGGTTCCTGGATTAACACGATTCTCTTTTACATTGCTTTACTTGGTTTATACAGACAAAGCAGATAAATGGACAACATCAAACTTTTTAGCGTTTTCCAATTCAGCAGATCTTTTGATTAAACAGGTATCTGCTTACCTTTTAGAAGAACCGGCCTCAGTCAGATTGTCCAAGTATCATAGTTGTCTGTTTTCCTCTTTCCCAAGTTGTCCTAGAATTTGTATCCTGCCTTCATTACGTCAGGGTCACCAAATTGTTGAGTTTACTGTCCTTTCTTATTTCAAGTAAACTTGCGTGTTCGTTTGATGAAGTTAATGCAGGAGGCGAATTCAGAATTCAATTTATCGAACAAGCTTTCACAAAATTAAAAGAGGATCGTTACAGATCTCCGGGTCCAAACTATCTTTCCCTGACAACAACATGCAGCTGTGCCAGTTCACGAAGTTTGACACACTAACTTCCCGCTAGCCTGGTCTTTTTATTACTGTTACACAAAGGAAGCAAAGAATGTAGATTGAACTTGTAGTGTCCTAAGTTCCATGTGCTATGTGACTTCCTGGGTTTTGTATGTTGTAGTGTCTTAAGTTCTATATGATATGTGACTTCCTGGGTCTGGTACATTCAGTTAGGGGCCCTAGGTCAAAAGGACATGGGAGATGAGTGTTTCTTTGTCTTAGGAAATGAGGTCCATTTAGATATGGACCATATATCTTGTCTCAGCTTCATGACAATAACCTATATAAGTGGGTAGTTAGAGCTGTTATGCAGAGGAGATTCATATTGGCTTCGACTCCTCTCTCTGGCAATCCATGGTGCTTGATTTGATGCTGGACTTCTTTGTAATAAACCTCTTTATATCCAAGCAAGACGGTGTCAGCAGAGTTTCCTTCATCACCTTCACATTATCGCTATTTAAGAAACAACAAACTTTTCTTCATTGGCTGTTGCCCGACCGGCCTTCGCCCAGGTGCCTCATTTGACCTCCTTCACTCGTGCCTGGGAACAGCTGATTTTTCTGTGTGTGAAACAGAGAAAAGAAGACAGAGACAGACACAACACTCCCATCTCCTCAGGGCTGTCTCCCCTCTATCAGTTAACCGTGCCCTTGCCTACCTCTGTCCTCGTCTTTACCTATGCAGTCTATCCGTGGCATGTCCGCCTCGCATCTGGAGAACAACCCCTTCACACATCCTTGGCTTCACTATCTGTAACACCCTGTTCCCTGTTGAGACTTCAGCAACTCAATATATAGTTTTCAAAAGCAAGCATCATAACCTTACAATACTCACACAAATGCTATTGCACAATGCTAAAAATATTCTTCATTCGCTAAAACATCTGGATCAAGAGTAGGCTTTTTAAGTAGAGGTTTAATTACTACAACTTTGAAAGCCTGTGGTACATAAATATTTCCTAGAGGAAGCATTATTAGGAAGTAACAGATACATTTTCATTGTTATGCAGATGACACCCAGCTGTATTTATCCATGAAGCCAGCTGAGACTAACCAGGTGGCCAAGCATCAGGTGTTTTTGAAACTGGATTCCTGTAATTCTTTATTGTTAGGGTGTCCCAAAAGTTCAGTAAAAAGCCTCCAATATATCCAAAATGCTGCAGCACAAGTACTGACAGGATCTAGGAAACGAGATCACATCTCTCCTGTGTTAGTGTCTCTGCATTGGCTACCAGTAAAATCCAGAATAGAATTAAAAATCATTCTCCTCACCTACGAAGCCATTAAAGGTCAGGCACCATTGTACCTTAAAGAGCTTTTAGTTCCCTATTTTCCCAATAGGACACTTTGCTCTCTTAACGCATGTCTACTTGTGGTTCCTAGAGTTTGTAAGAGTAGAATGGGGGGCAGAGCCTTCAGCTATCAGGCTCCTCTCCTGTGGAAGCAACTCACATTGTGGGTTTGGGAGGCAGACACCCTCTCTACCTTTAAGATCAGGCTTCAAACTGTCCTCTTTGATAAAGCTTATTGTTAAGGCTGGCTTGGTTATGTCCTGAACCATCCCTTAGTTATGCTGCTATAGAGCTAGACTGCTGGGGGATTCCCATGATGCACTGGGCTCTCTCTCGCTCTCTCTCTCTCTCTCGACTACTTTCTGTCATTAACTTTGTATTTTTTTCTCTCCCGTAGTTTGTACTTCTCTCTCTCCCTCTCTCTGTCCTCATTCTGTTTCTGGAGCAGCACGTTCCAGATCTACCACTACTCATCATTACTATTAACCACTGTTATCTATCATTATTATTGATAACACAATTACCTATAGTATATACAGCTATTCCTGATAATAATATATCATTATTTCACTGTAAAAACTCAAAATCTGATGAAGTTTTGTTTAATTTTTTATCACTTAATATAAGACACAGTCACCTAAGTCGAGATATCAAATATCATAACACAAATATTTTCAAGATACCTTATTTTAAGAAATCTAAACAAGCAAATTGTCATTTTTCTCACTAGCAGATTTTTTTTCACTTGTTATAGGCAAAAACACCTAGTATAGATTCTTTTTTACTATCTTTAATATTTTTATTATTTTACTATATACTTATTTTATAGTGGCTGAAAGTCACCAGGAAAAAAAAAAAGCCACTTCAGAAATTATTAAAGAACAATGAATACAAAGTGGTTGAGAAGAGGGTTGTGACAAAGAAGGTGAGGCCGCTGTGTTGCCAGACACATTTATGGCACACCCAAAAATGTGTGACCACCTTGTGTTACTTTTCAATTTTATTTGACAGGTGTCAATCTCTAGCGACTTCAGGAGCAAGTCATCAGACTGGGAAATTAGTAATAATGCCTATATGTAATTTTGGAATGTGGGCTGTATAGAATGAGAGTAAAGCAGAGCAGCACCTCAGGTGGAGCTGTTGGCATGGTAGCCGTTTCGCCCAGGGGGAACCAAGTGGTCTGTGTCCTCATCGCTGTCTTCGTTGCTGCTGACCTTTACCTGCATTTCGCAGCTTAGTGCTTGGTGGGAACAACCAATACCTACCTATGTAAAACCAAGTTTTATTTGCCTGATATTTTTGTCGATGTTTGTGGCAATATTTTGAGCATTTATGTGGAAATATGAAAGTTTGAAAACGCGCAACAGCCTCAGGCTGCAGGTTTGGGCATTGTAGGCAAGCTCGTTGTCACACCGTAAATCGGTTTTCTGTAGCTGCACGTGGTCTTGCAGGAATGTCGCTATGTTTATTTTCTTTGCACAGTAACCATAGTAATTATTTGAGCTCCTATACACGTCAGAGATTAGGTTTTTTTTTTTTTTTTTTACATAAAATAATTATTCTTATGAATGTGTAAAAAGAAGAACTTGGTTTCAGTGTGTCAAGTACACTTAGAAATTGTGGAATGCTGATAGTATGAATGTATTTTATTCATAATAAGTGACGAAAAGGATAGACATTTGTGCACTGAAATAGTTACACAGAGATGTTATCAGTGTGTATGAGATGTAGAATAAGAGATGCAATTGGGAGAGCAAACAGAGTGCTCTGTCTTCATTGCTGCTGAACCTGGATTTTGCAGGATTTTAATTTTTGTTGAGATGGGACCATGGGGCCCGGGCATAATCAGTGATTCTGGCAGCAATGTGAAGTTTGGGCCTGTCAGTGACACCTGGTGTGTTTTAGAGGCTACATTAAACATGTCACTGTCATGGTCCTGAGCTGTGTTAGGATCCAGCTGCACTCACAATTTAAAGACTCAGCAATATTCCAGAAATTTTGTTTCATCAATGAAAAGGGTAGTGTGACTAGAGATGCATACTCCTCTGGTCAGAGGTTTTCAATTGTTCTGCATGAGGGGTGAGACATGAGGGTGTCCTCGCTCACAAAAGTGGAGGGAGGAAGAGTGGAGGGCTGAAGGTAGAATCTTGGCCAAAGGTTTTACAGACCTGGGCTACACTCCTTCTAACCTGGCACCAGCTTTTACTGAGGCCCTTGTATTTCATTCTTCGTACTTCAGTCTGTCAGAGAGAGATCTTGTGTCATCTTCCTAGAAGAATACGCTCAGTGGAGATCAAAAAGAAGTGCTCATAGACTAATGGATGTATCTAAAATACCAACCCCTGACAATGTCAAGAAAATTATCCTACAAGTTTCCCCCAAATTCTTTAGATTACATGGCAGAAGGTGTCAAGAAGCTCTAGTCACATGATCACACTTGAGGCAAGGAGGATAGCACAAGCACTCTTGCCTGGAAAGGAAGCACCCCTGTCAGGTGCAACCACTTCACCAGATAAGTGGTTACATATACTGCCGTTCTGCTTTTGTTCTGTCTTTTTGACCTCAGTCATGTTGTGTGCATCCTTTAGGTGAGTTTCCTTATTATATAAAAGATTTTCAGGGTGCTGGCAAAAAAGGTTAGACCATTTACAATCATAATTGCAGCAGTTATAACAAGAACACAAAGACACAGCCAACCAAAAAATTAGACATTATGACGGCTAATTGTTGGCTTTTAGGGTAAAACATCAACAGGCTGAAAACTCAAAACACAAAATTAAGAGCCCTCAGTATAACATTATACACCACATATACACCACAAATAAAAAAATATGCAAACTGTTTATGGTTCCAGTGTTAATAAATACAGAGTGTTTTTGTCCAAACCTGAAAGTTATTGCTGTGTCCTCATTTGCACAAAAGGACCACATACTGTGTGTGTGTGTGTGTGTGTGTGTAGGAGACTGTGAGACTGTGACTGTGTGTTTAGTGCAGCCATTCAGGACAGCAGTTGAGCGAGGCAGCCTGTTTCTTTTGCAATACTCAGGGCCTCTGGTGCCTCTGCTGCTGCTGTGCCCTGGGCTCTCCCAAGGTGACCCCCTTTTATCATCTTGCTATTGAATCCTTGAAGGTTCTCTGCCTGCCAAACAGCACTCACAAACAATGAATGATGTAGCAATCCATGCTTCCCAACCACTGTTTCGCTACATTATGCATTATAATCAATGATAAAAACACTACGGATAACACAGTATTACTGTTGCCAGTAATACTATGTTGTTGCCAGACTGTTGTCCATGAAGTCCATTAAGATTTAGACCCATGTCCAGCTGCATTACTTCTACTGGAGGAACTGGAACACTCACATTTAATAAAATTGGCACGATTGATTCAAGTGATTGATTGATATTTATCTGTCAAAAATCTGCCCCATGCATAAGGTTTGTATTTTTGAGACAACTCAGTATGAACATATTTTTCTCAAATGGATGCACAGGATATGTGACTCAACAAACCTTTTGGGACAAGACATGTGCATACATTTCCAAAGTGATGACAGCTGCAGTGATGGAAGCCAGCTTTGGTAAATAAGAACTGTAGATCTTTGCTTTAAGCAAAAGATGGTCTCACTGATGTCGCTGGAGTGGAAATGAAATGTTGGATTGTGTGAGACAAGGTCAGATGTAGGAATATATTTTACTGCTGTAGGTGAAGCCCTCAGTCTTTGGCATTCTTCAGCTTGTCACACTGATCAAATGGCTTCAGGATACAACGCAATATTTTATAATGAAGATCATGTGACAATTTCTCAATGAAAAGGCCTTGTCTTCCCTGATGTCACTAAATATACTCGTTTTGTGGATACATTAATTATTGTGTACATGTGGATGTCTGCAAAGAGCATCCATTAGACTAATGACCTCTCCATCCCAAATAATGAATGATGTTTAAACTGCAGTTTTATTAGACGGTGTTCTGCCAGAAGACACACATGATACTATAATGCAAGTGATATATTTTAGATCTTATTCCAGTACACTGTGTGCAAGACCACTGGCCACTGTCCTTTGCCACTGCACTGCAAATGAAACATAACTGACAGTTCAACTAATTGGACTTGATAATGGTCAGTGCTTAGCAGAAAAAAATCTGAAATGTGAATGAGAGTATGCAGATTTTTTATTTAAGTTATTTTTACTTAGTTTATTGATTAAATTTATTAAGTTAACTGTATTAACATAAGCATCGTACAACAACAAAAACAATAGATGTTTGTGTGTGTGTTGGTATGTTAGCTCTGCTAATGTTAGTCTGTAGGTAATGGGATGTTAAATATTCAAAATATACTTGTAAAGCAACTATTCTGAAACTTTGTAATGTTTTTTTATGCAATTTAGTTCAATCATCAGATTATTATCCTATAAAATGGCCGAAACGTATAAAAATATGGGAAACCCTTTTATTTACAGGATGTTAATTATGTAGTAATTGCCTAGAAATTATATACTAATGTGAAGAAATTACCAAGAAATAACAGTCAAATAAAATTGGTAAAATGACAAGTTGTGCAGTATGATTACCTGGAATTACTTAATAATATTGGGTAATTACAGACTGAAAATTATGCAAAATAAAGAGGGTTGGTTGGCAGTTATATGGGAATTAATTGTCTTGTTAAGCAGAATAGCCCACATACATGGGTAGACAAGAGGGTCCTTTCTCTATAAGCTGCCATTAATATCTATAGCATTAATACCCCTTATTGCATTTTGAGACATGCTGATAGCAGGTAAAACCAAGTCTCATAAATGATTAAATGATTTTTTATTTTATTTATTATTTATTATTTTTGTGCCTTTATTGTAGACTGTGTGGAGACTGACAGGAAAGGGTGTAGAAAGAGGGGGAATGACATGCAGGAAAGAGTCGAGACAGTCGAGAGTCGAACCGGTAACTGCCTGCTAAGAGTGGCTTGCGCTCATGTGGTATTTGCCCTAAACACTCGACTACCGGGCCGCCCCTAAGAAGACATTTCATTAAATGTCTTTTTCTAATTTTATATTTAAGTTTTTAAATTTGGCTTGCTGCATCAGTTCTAATCTAAAAGCTGTTGAATTGACCAACAACTGCGTTTGAGGTCTATTTCTGTCAGATGCACAAGCCCCTGCCCCTCCCTTTTTAGCTTCCCTCATCACAGCCTCCACAGTTAACATACACAGACTGAGAGCTCTGCAGAACAGTATGTATCACTGACCTGCCTTTACTGGGGACAACCAGGTAATGGTAGTGTTTGTCACTGTTGTGAAATTAAACTGCAGCAGCATCAAAGTCCAGGACTGCATAACACAAGATGCATCCATTGTGGGCTATTGTGAATATGGTGTAAGGCAAGTCAGGTGTGAAAAAAACAGATTAACAAAATCTACATTTTCACACGAGGATCAGGTTGGAGGTGGGTCACATCAGATGTCCCAACAGACACCCCCCCCAGAATGAAGGCACAAGTGCCTAGGTCGCTTTGTCTGGATGTATGCATTGGCAACACCACACAATCAACTGCTACTTACTTGCACATATTCATATTGAGGGTCTTTCACTGCAAGTTGGTGTTGGATACTGAAAGGTCTAGTAGAAAGTTAAAGACCACAATATCAAATTCCCATCTGCAGGTCTCCCAGACTCCTCAGTCCTGCTGCAGTTCCAGCTCCAGCAGCCAAAAGAGCATGTGTTTCAGCCCTGGCAGCCAATTCCACGGACCTGGAGGATAAACCGGTTTTGTCAGCTTTGTCCAGCATCTAGTCATCACTTGCTAATATGAACTCTAGAATTAAAGCCCTGGAGACCGGTTTGGCAATACCAGGACTGTCCTCCTCATCTGCATCGCCAATTGATGACATCACTCCAGCTTGTCCCAGTCTAAGAGACCAAATCCTAGCACGTAACAGTGGTAATCTTGTAAAAATCTTTCATAGCTCAGAGGTAAGTGATAGACGTATTGTAGATTGTGGAGATGTGTAAATGATGATTAAGGATAGCGACCCTCGGCTCTCTAAAACTCCAACCTTGTGGTGTATTCTGAGATGTTATTTGCAATCTGGAGAGACTAAAGTTACGCAGAATATGATGTGTATGTGTTATAACTGTAATGAATTGGTGCAAGTTCTATATTTGTAAATATATTCAGTCTTGCGGCTACTGCAGACACAAGCATCCAAAATCAGTGTGCCAAAGATGAATCCTGATCACAGGACTGGTTCAAGGGTTCTGGCCCTCCTCTTCCTCCTGTCTGTCTACCTCTTCCTGTCTTGCTTCATGTCTGCAGAGTTCTCATACGTAGCACTAAAGCTCAGACTGATTGGTGTTCAATTTCTACATAAGTGTTTTTAGGTGTGGGTGGTGTGAAATCCAGGTGTGTTTAGTAGTTTGAAAAAGAAGTTGCAAGATTTAAGTCTTGAACAGAGTATCTTATGGAAGACAAGGTGTGTGTGTTTTTGAAGGCGTGTGTTGTAGAATTGAAAACAAAGTGAAAAGTACAAAACATGTTTGTACTTTTGGTTCCTTTGTTTAAGGCATGATTTCAAAAGTTAAGGTTTTGATGCTTTGGTATAAGCACTGTTCACTTTTAGCATGTGAACAATTGTAAAAACTGTAAGCTGCTTTAGCCTGCTTCCTCTGCAAGATGCTCTGCAAGCTATATGAGAATGACCTAGGAGTTAGTGTCTGTGTTTCAACTTCACCTCCTGCTTGCCTCATTGATTCCATCCACGATGAGTATCCTTACCAGATCGACTGCATTGTGGATTCATTATGGTTTGACGTTGTTGCCAAGAGTTTGCATTAATTTACAATCTGCTTTGAAGATAGTTGATGCTTTACTTGAAAAAGAGGTTAAGAAAGGATTCACGATTGGCCCATTCGATAAATTGTCCTTTCCAATAACTCGTATTAAGCTTACCAGTGTAGCTACCTGTAAATATATAAAAAAGCACCTAATTGGTGATTAATCTGCTCCTCATAATGATGGAGCTCAAAGCATCAATAGTCTAATTCCCTTGCCTTTACACCTCTTGCAATGGCATCTATTTGGTGTTAAATGGAGAGAAAAAAAAAGTTTGTCAGGCTCACATTCAATTGTCACAGCAGCCCAAAAATCAAATCTCTTAGATGATTGGTCTGTTAGTGGATTAATACAATTCAAAACCAGATCTATGGATCTCTGCTATCAAATACAGTTTTGCAAGACTGGGTAGTCCTCTATCTGAAGAAACAACATCAGGCTAGCTTCAGGCTATAGAATGACTAGGCATCACCTTAGACAACAACCTGATGCAAGTGTTCCTGCCTTTCAAAAAATTAAACCACTTCAGAGAGTTCAGGAGAAAAGCACAAGAAGTAGTAGCAATGTCAAAAGAAAGCTTTCATTGCTTGGGCATCTTAATTTTGCAATGAGTTTTTTCCTCAGGGAGGCCCCTTTTTATCCAGATCCAAATCTGTAGAGAATCTCCAAAATATAGTGTAACTGGATGCAGATCCACCCTCCAGTTCTGATCTGTTCTGTGTGAAAAATGGAATGGCATCTCATTCTTTTATAATGACAACTGAAGAATCTTTCTTAGTTATTTACAGAGACAGCTGCTTCTATTGGTTGGGGTTTCTTTCGATCATCAGTGGTACATTGATGTATGGCCAAAAGAACTTTCCTCCCTGCCAGCTATCTCTTCCAACTGCTCTTATGGATATCTATGGGTCTTATGAATAAGATATTGTCCTGGTTTGAATTTCAGAAATGTTGTCAACTGTTCCCTGAGGCAGAGACATCCAGCCTGACCTGTCTAGGACATGCAAGATTAAACTCGACTCTGCAATCTTGAATGCCCACTGTTGCTTGCTATATGTGAGCCGGTTTAGTTAAGTTCACATTAAAGATGAATGATTCTGCTTAGTCTCACTTCACCAACTTTTGTGCCACTTTCTCTGTAGCTATTTGCCTGTCAATATCGCTATCATATGTGCATTTATAGTTTATTGTTTAAATAATAATATAATATAATAATAACTTGATCCATCCCTAACAGCCCGCATGAAAAAACCCATCTATTCATCTCTTGCTAAATGGCCTTATTAGAGAGATGCCTCAAGACAGTAACATTCCCATCTCCCTTTCACTCTCCCATTGTTGGAAAAACTGATCATACATTTAAGGGATGCATGCTTTGGTCCTTAGTCAGACTTTTTACTAGAAACAGTCTTTCTTACAGCTTCTTATGGGTGTCTTAGGGGTGGCAAGTTCACTACATGCACAAAATCTTTTGATCGTTTGTACGACCTCATTATATCCAATGTAAGAATTCACCCTCACTACTTCACTGTATTCTTAAAACACTCAAAAGACTGATAGGGATAGGAACATCTATTTTCATTTCTGAAACTGCTTCTGTTTATTGCACCCTGTCTTCCATGAATCATTATCTGAAAAGCCGACCTCAAGCTAGTCAACAAGAACCTCTCATTACCACAAAGTAGGGGAAACCCATGTCCTAGGCTTGGTTTGCCTATTGCCTTGGCCTCCTCTGTCAATCCTGTGGGCTACTGCTCCCCCTGCCTTTAGCTGTCCCTGTATGCAAGTAGAAAGGCGTAGGTCCCAGAACAGAACCAGACCACCAAATATAATTTATTGCAATTTTGACAAAAGTGGTTCTGACTGAAATTGAGCAAAGCATTAGTTCAGGCAAGCAGCTCAGCTGCTTTCCTTCTATGCATTCAATTGGAAAATCTCATACAGGGCACTTTATTTAAGATACTTTAGCCTACCTACCCTTCATGCTTCCTCTGCAAGTCGCCTTTAAACCTGCCTCCAACCCAGCACCTCCTGTTCATGCTGTATCTAACTTAATGTCATGTCTGTTGCTGGCAAAGCCTGCTCTGTTCTGTACCATTGCTGCTTCCCCTGTCTTCAGCTTTTTATGTGCGCATGTGGAAGGGCAGGGAGGTCCCAAAACAAAGCCACACTGCCAAATATAACTTATTGCAATTTTGAAATTATTAGAAATAAATTATTTTTGATATAAGTTGTCCTGACTAAAACATAATTGTTATTTTATAGGGTGCCTGAAATCTGAACCCCATACCTTACAATGCAGTATACATGAGTGACAAGCTGCACACAGACCAAAATGAGAAGCTTGCTGTGTTTGAAGCAACCCATGTTTATCAGTGGTTTCAGCAAGAAGGCTGTCAGTCACTCCACCATCCCAATAAAGAACAGGAGGAAGTGTACAGGTAAAATAACTAACTACTACTTCCCTGAGTTTTTAGGGTGGAACCTAAAGTTGTGTCATTAGGACCCATGTAACAATCAGTTATGTTAATAATTATTACCAAAATAAATCAATATGATTCCCCTTTAAGTTATTATTGATGTGTGCTATTTTAAATTGTATCTACACAGAGGACAAAAAAAAACAAGGATGACCCTAAGAATGCTGTTGGTTTGAACATCTATTTTATAGTTTTTTTTGTATCAGAATACAAACACAGGTTTGAGTCATCAGAGTTCTTAATTGTCACAGTGCCAAATCAGCACAAAAATTTAGCAGGAGTGTGATAATAATCCAACAGCACAATCCACATCCGAGTTAAAAAAAAGGCAAAACTAAATTGCTGCATCTTCACCCTGATAAATATCCCCACAAAATGGAATTATTCATCAAAATCATGGACCCATCTCCGGATGATTTCCCCCTGTTTAGTCCTGTTTTCCGGGCGAAGCAAACCCCTTTTTGCAGTGCACTGTTCTGGAGAAAAAGTCTGGGTCTCCCACAGACTCCCTGGGTTGGTTTCACCAACCAACCAATCAGAAAAGGGATAAAAACCAAATAGAATATGGGTACAAATCAAACAATCAGAATACTGCAACTAATCAGACTAGGGCTACAAGCCGACCAACCAATCTGAATACGGCTACAAATAATCCAGCCAATCACAATAAAACTACAAACTAACCAACTACAATTAGAATACAGCTACAAAGCAACCAATCAGAATACAGCTACAAACCAACTAATTAGAATACAGCTACAGATAAACCAATCTTGGCAACAAATCAACCAATTAGAACAGGGTCACAACCAACCAATCAGAATAGAGCCACAAACTAACTAATAAGAATACAACTATGAATCAACCAATTACAATATGGGTACAAACAAACCAATCAGAATACAGCTACAAACCAACTAATTAGAATACAACTACAGATAAACCAATCTTGGCAACAAATCAACCAATTAGAACAGGGCCACTTCCAACCAATCAGAATAGAGCTACAAACGAACCGATAAGAATACAACTATGAATCAACCAATTACAATATGGGTACAAACAAACCAATGAGAATACAGCTACAAACAATCCAATCAGAATATGGCTTAAAATCAACCAACTAATCAGAATACAGCTGCATACCAAACATCCATTCAAAATATAACTGCAAACACACTAATCAGTCAGAATACAGCTACAATCCAACCAATTGCAATGCGGCTATAAACCAACCAACCCATCAGAATATGGCTGCAAATCAACTATACAGTTTCAAACCAACCAATCAGAATATGGCTACAAATCAACTTATTACAACACAACTACAAATCACCCAATCAGAATACAACAACAAACCAACCAGAGTAGAGCTAAAAACCAGCTGTTATGACGAGCTTGTTTAAGCCATAACAAGCAAGGGAGGTCCACACACTAAGCTTGAGCTGAAGCAATATCTCTTTTAATTCCAAAATAATACCCAAACACCTGCAACACAAAACAGCCAGTTAGCCAGGAAAGCATATACAGCCCCAGTCAGAATATGGCTATAAATCAACCAATTAGAATACTGCTACAAATCAACTAATAAGAATAGTGCAACAATCCCATTAAATAATCAGAAACAGCTACAAATCAATCAGAATGTGGTTCCAAAACAACCAATCAGAATATGGCTACAAACCAACCAATCAGAATACAGCTGCAAACCAAACAGTCAGAATACAGCTACAAACCCACCAACTAATCACAATACAGTTACAAACTTACCAATGAGAATACTGTTATAAAACAACCAATCAGAATATGGCCACAAATCAAATGACTAATCAGAAAGCCTGTGAATATTCTCATTTGTCCAGGTCATAGTATCTCAAAGGAGTTTTAAATCGAAAGCGAACTGATGAAGCCTCTTGGATGAGAGGTGAAATGTCTTCCTAGACAGAACTGATGAAGCCTCTTGGATGAGAGGTGAAACGTCTTCCTAGACAAATAACCAAGTCCAGTTGCTTTCGATTTAAAACTCCTATGAGATACTAATCAGAAAACAGCTACAAACCAACCAAATAGTCAGAATACAGCTATAAAACAAAATCTTTGTTAAATTGTGCAGCAGTCTCTGAAAAGACAAAAATTTATTATTCTGTAAATTCAATTAATCAGTCTGATATCAGAAGCCGTGACTTCTCGATTCAGTGGATCTCCAGTCTCTGCTTCAAAGGAACACAACGGAACAACAACTTTAGAGTTTAAGAGATTTATTAAAAACACTGCTATTTACAGGGTAAATGCAATGTCTGATGAACTGTGTAGTTAATCTAGCAATGGTGGGTGAGAATATGTGGTGGCTATTTACAAATACGGCTATACAACTAAATAATGAGCTACTACTATGTTGACAAATGGAATCTGATGATTGATTATTGTTTTATCTTGACATCAACTTAGTCATGAGCAGAATGGTAAGATCTCACCCACTGTGGGTTGCGCTGTAGATGGAGACTCTCGGCTGGAACCAAAGAGCACCTGAGCAGTAATCTTGATGGCGGACTCTGAGTGGATCTTCCCGCAGGTGTCGTTCATTACCAAGATGACAGTTCTGCGGTTCTCTCCATGGTTTCAGCTTCAGGTGAAGTCTGCCAGCAGACTGTCTTTCTTGGGCACTTGTGATGTCTATGTAGGCTTCTGTGCAGGCGGTCATGGGCAGATTGTGTTATCTGTCACCGTCTCTTGTGGGCTGATGCAAGATTATGCTCTAATTACTAAATTTTAGGCCTAACTTTAGAGGACACTGGCATTAGCCAGGCAACTCTAAAACTGTCAAAAATCTTCAAAAATTGAAATTGTGAAAGAAATTTTAAAGTTAGAAAAATTGTCTGAGGCACTTCTGCTCCTTGATTCAGTTGGTTTTGGCTTGGCTTATAAAAATTGTAGACTAAGAAAAGTTACTTGGAGCATGTGGCAGATGAAAGACAAAGAACACACGGACAAAATGATAAAGTGAAATGAGGGAGGTAAAAGCATCACAGATGGCCAAAAGCAGCAATGGCAAAAAGCATGACCAAAAAGTATTGCAAAAAGCAATGTGTGACATGGTCACAACAGTTTTATCCCCTGGGGGCTGGCACACATTTCAGGGGCATTATCTGTCTTCTCCTTTTGTTTCAACTAGAGGAGCGAGTAACTTCCCATAAAACTTTTGAATTGTTTAATCTGGAGTTTATGTATAAAATTTTCACATCCATCTTCCACCATGACCATAAAACATTCAAGGACACAACATATGTATCTAATTTCAGTAATAATGACAAGAAGAAACAATATAAACACAGATGTCATATTAGGCCTACATCCTTCAAAACCTTGAATTAATTATAATACAAGTGGCTCACTGATCAAACAACTTACTCAGTGTTTCCTAAAGCTAATAGTTAATAAGTGTGGGTTAGACAGCAGTCCTTTGATTATAATAGTGATCATAATTAAGACAATGTGGATGTCTTTGGTGTCTGTTACGTTGTGTGAAGAATGTTGATAGTATGGTCATGTGAAAGATACTGTCTTTAAATCTATGTATCTATGTTACATTTCAGCAACTCTAGATAATAGATCTTCTATTATCCAGAAGATCTGGGGATTGACTTTTAGACAGAACATCACATAGGTTACACAATAGTTATATAGATCATTTTATAATTTTATTGAGATCTTTATCTGTGAAGAGTAAACTGCTGGTTCCTAGTCAGGATTGGAATGTGGCTTGTAATTTATGATTCTACCATCTTAAGAGGGACAGAGGGAGAGTGGGAAACCTTAGTTTGTGTGTATGTGTATGCATGTGAGACAGAGAGTTCAAGATTCACACTCCTTTTTGGTGTTGCTTTCCCTATATCAGTAACAGTCAAATACCAATTCATAGTCTTCATAGTCTTATTGTTACAAAATGGAGATTATGGTTGTTTACTCAAATCTTGCGTGCATAAATTGACCCACTGGAGATGACCATTTGACCAGTTATCTGGTTGTATATGTCTCTGTTACCCGTTAAAAGCTGGTCTGTTTGTGAAGAGGGTCCTTTGTCTCTGTTTCCAATCAATTTGATAGTTTGATGATGGGGAGAGGAAGAAAGTGTCAATTTTGCATCCATAATTCTGCAAGTCCTTACTATGACCTTCTTTTAATGGCTTGTGTCAGGCCGCTACAGGTGTTCCACTCTCACTCTGCTGTTGCCCCTGTTCATAAAATCATCTGGCAGACTTTGCAGCTGGCGCTAATTAATGTACTCAGGTTATTTAGGTTTTCGTGTGATGCATCGGCAGAGAGGCAGCAAGTCCTTGTAGCTAATACTTTTTTACAGCTTATTAGTGTGTTTTTTTGTCATTTGGCTTCTTTATTCTGCATTATTTTTTTTTTACGATGGAGAAAATAGTGTACGCGTGGGAGGACCCCCTTGCTTTACAGAGTATCAGACATGGATTTTAGCTGGTTCTGCTTGTAAACAATAGATTGTGCAACCTGGTCATATCACAGTGAAGGATATCTGCTGTCAGGATATCGGTAGTTGGTCTTAGACATTAGTATGTACCAAGGGAGTTCTCTCACCTCATGGCCATTGTTGTTTACATTCAACCATGGGCAGAGCCTGCATTTGAGCATGACATCATTCATGAGACTGTTGCAAGAGTTCAGACCCAGCACCATGATGCATTCATTCAAATATCGGGTGATTATAATCATGTCACCCTCACCTCTCACCTGTCTGGCTTTGCTCAGTATCTTGACTGTCCCACAAGGAAAAATAAGACACTTGATCTGTTGTATGCAAATGTTCAGGAGGCTTGCAATGCTTCAGCTCTACCACCACTTGGCAGATCATATCATAACCTGGTGGTTTTTCAGCCTTCCTACAACTCTTGTGTACTAAGGCAGGCTGCATCCACGTCCTCATTCAGGCACTGGACTGCGGAGACCAGCACGTCTTTAAGGGACTGTTTTGAGTGCACAGATTGAAATGTAATGTTGTAGTCACAGGAAAATGATAACAGCAAGGACACTGATCATGATAGAATGGTTGACTGCACCACGGATTACATTAATTTCTGTATGGACACTGTGACACCAACAAGGACTGTACGCTGCTTTCCACACAACAAACCATGGATTACCAGTAACAGCAAGACCCTCCTCAACCAGAAACAGGAGGCCTTCAGAGTTGGAGACAGGGAGGAGCATATGTGTGTGCAACATGAGCTGAAGAGGAGATTAAAAGTAGGTGGAGGAGGACTACAAAAGAAAAGTAGAGGGGAAGCTGCAGCAACAACAGAAGAGAGGTGTGGAAGGGGATGAGGACCATAACTGGCTATAAAGAGAAAACAGCCAGGCAACATCAGGTGATGTGGCAAGGCAAATGAGTTCCACTTGTTCTACAACAGGTGCAACATAGAATGCGTGGCCGAGATGCTGTCCACTACATGCCTCACGGGACACATTCTTACTTGGATCAGCCAGGTGGTTACGTGAGGATTATGTTATTTGATTTTTCAAGTGCATTTAACACCATCTAACCCCCCATTCTCAAAGACAAGCTAGAAGGAATGGGGGGTGGATCCCTCCTGGATTACCTCACAAGACGACCACAGTATGTTAGGCTGAGTAACTGTGTCAACAGTAGTGAGCAGCACTGGGGCTTCACAGGGGACAGGGGCCTACTCTTTTCCTGTTAATGACACAGCTATTCCAGCATGTAGCAGGAAGGGGAGTGCAGGAATCTGACGATGGCCTTCAGTGAATGGAGCGACAAGAACCGCCTCCTTCTGCACACCTCTGAGTCCAAGGAGATGGTCATTGACTTTCTCAGGTCTAGGTCCACCCTTCATCCAGTGAATGTTCAAAGCGGACTCAAATACACACACAGCCAGTTGGTATATTACAATAAAAGCCTTTATTTGCACTCCACAGAGAAACTGAGTGAGTATGAGTTCTTCTGGGGAAGGGGGGGGGGGGTATAAACAGAGCTATCTTCACATGAGTCACAAGAGTTGGCCTGGAAAGTTACCACAGTGAGAGCTGAAAACAATCTGGCAATGAGTGGGTGAAAAGCTGGGGTTTTAGTACAGAACTTGATGACTGATGCACGTGTGCCAGGTAACCAGTGCTAAGCCCCGCCCCTGCTGAAACACTGGGGAAAACTGGAGGTCACAGCGTTGCTGTGACAGTTGGAAGTAAATGAAGGCTAAACAACTGTGGATTCCAGACTTTGCTCTGTGTGAGACAAGTTAACAAAGATAGCCTGTCTATGTTGTGTGTGTGCCCCTGTGGTTCACCTGATCGAGTGTGTTCTTTTTGGGCTTTTTCTTTGCAGCCCTTTGTTGCATGTCATTCTCTCTCCCCAGTTTTCTTGTATCTCTCATTATGACTGTAATGAAGGCAAAATCCTGAAAACTAACTTAAAAAAGAAAGATATTCTATTTCTTCTAACTTTCTCTCTGAGTGAACATTTTATAAGTAAATATAGGCATAGCTGAAATCTCAGCACAGTCTTTGTCTTTAATTTATGTGTTCAGTGGTTTTGTCACACAATGTCACAGTTAAAAGATCTGGATTTCACCATAAGTGGTCCACCCATACTAGGTTTTGACCTAGTCTTATTTTTTCTTTGATGTTCTAATATGTTTTCCTGGACTGTTTCTTTTTTTATTTTCTGCTTGCTTTCTTTTTTTAAATTTATTTAGCAACCAGTTTATTTCCTCTTAGTTTTAGGATTGTTGTTACTGTTGTTTTATTTACCTTAAATGGGGACTATTGTTAAAACCAGCTTGTCAGGTGAACCCACTGTGCTCAAAGAAAATGTTCTGATACTGTTTTGGTCCTCTCTGTTGTTAAAGAGGAATCCTGGTTGTGCTGTTGGGGGGTGCTAGCGATTAGGTTTGCTGTACACATGCACGCAGATAAGTATTGTACAGTTTATTTCATTTATTCAAACTTGTTTTATTGTTTTTAAATGGTATTTTAATGTCATCTTAACAACATGTTTTTAATGCACTTCCATGCCTCTGTTAAGCACTTAGAATTGCCTTGTGTCTGAATGGCGCTATATAAATAAACTTGCCTTGCCTTGCCTTTTGGTTAGAAATGTATTTTAATCAGCTAAGGCGTTCTGCCATAAATGCTTTCGGATGTCAGGTTGTAGTGTTAATGATTAGGAGACAGACAACCAGACTTAAGTTTTAACAGAGCTCTTTACTACTAGTATCAGAGGTCTCCATGCGTCACATCACTCATCACATCTAGGTGACGTAACACTACATGCTTCACACTGCACATGTCCTTGAGACATATTACAATGCCCCCCCTTCTTAGCTGGAGTACACAGACTTAAACAAAGGTGAACATGTTTTAACCGTCTTGTGCAATAAACAGTAATCAGCTTTCAGTTCCCATCAAACATCTTAACACCATTTGTCAACACATGAGTTGTAATGAGTAAATTTAGCACATTGTTCTCACTTTAAATCAGCGCAATATTTATATATATATTTTTTTATAAAACAACCAACAATGTTTCCTTTTCAAAATATACATGAACTGAACATAAATGTGCTCATTAGGGTGGGCTATACTACTGGTCTGTTTTTTTTTTTATAGCCCTTCCAATCTTTTGAGCTTTTGAGTTCCTCTGTGTTTGTATTGGTTTCATAGATTGATGTGACAGGTGTATCTGCTGGGTCACTGTGATTACTTTGACCTTCTCTTTGAAGTTTTGGCTCAGCAAAGTGGATCCTTTTTTTAAATTTTTTTTTTGGGCTTTTGTGCCTTTCTTTGAAAGGACAGTGGAGATTGACAAGAAAGAGGCAGAGAGAGGGGATGACATGCAGGAAAGAGTCAGGCTGGTCGGGAGTCGAACTGGCAACGCAGATGACTCCCGCACCATCTGACCTTGTTTCCATTTGTTGTTTGAACAACGTAGCTCCTTGGTTCATTGCACTTTTGCATAACAATTGCTGGGTGCCATGTTGATTTCTGTTTATTTAGCACAGAATGCGGCTGCTGCGATCATGACGCTCCTTCATTTCTTCTGCTCTCTCTGCCAGACACAGTCAGTGTCCCTCCTTGCCTGGTTCTGTCCCACTTGGCAGCAGGGTGGTAACAGGTCTACCAAATATCAGTTCTCCAGGTGATGGCAGTTAACTATCAATAGGTGTTGCTTTCACTTGTAGTAATGCCATCTGGAGATTGCTTCCACCTTTCTGAGTTTTTTAAATAATTGATTTGATATGTCGCACATGTATTTCAAGGAAACCATTGCTTTTAGGGTAGTGGGTTGAGCTTGTGATGTGTCTTATTCCCAAATCTGTTACAAATTGTTTGAAGGCTTGTCCTGTGTTCTGTGGTCCATTATCAGTTAGTATTTCATCAGGGTGTCCGAACAGGGACATGTACATCATCATTTTTTGTTTGACTGCTTGGCTAGACATCAAAGTTGACATTTCATCCACAGCTGGATATTTTAAATATCTGTCAACAGTTAGCAAGTTCTGGCAGCCATTTATTTCAAACAGATCAGAAGCTAAAAATTGCCATGGTTGTGGTCATGTGGGTTGAGAGGCTCTTTTGGGTTTGTATCTAGATGTTCCACACACACACTACAAGATCTGCAAACTCTTAATCTCATCATTCATTTTTGTCCAATAGACACTTTCTCTTGCAAGGCGATGTGTTTATCTTGATGGCCTACATGTAGCTGATTAAGGATAGCATCAGTCATGGAGTCTGGAATGACTATCCGCCTGCCCTTGAATATGACTCATGATTCCACAGGCAGGTCTTTTATCCTTTCTGGCCATCCTGTATGAATCAGTTCCTTTAGTGCACTGAGTCTAGTGTCCTTGGCAGTTTCTGTATGGAGAGCATCCTGTTTTTCAGGAGAGAAATGTATTATGTCGATGGCGTGTGACATTGGATCCTCGATTTCAGCATTCATTCCATCTATGTGCTCGTCCAGCTCAATGTCTACGTGGTTTTCAGGGTTTGGTAACCGGCTGAGAGTATCTGCGAGTACCATTTGTGTTCCAGGCCAGTACCTAACTTTATAGTTGTACTCCTGTGTCTTAATCAGCATGCGTTGTAGACAAGGATGCAACATGCAGTGGTTTTGCATATGGTGGCAAGCGGTTTGTGATCTGTTATCACACAGAATGATTTCCTGTACAGGTAGGTGTGATATTGCTGCATGCCAGAATCAATGGCGAACATTTCACGCTCTATGTTGTTGTATCTCGACTGGCAGTCTCTCAGTGTTTTACATCCAAAGGCAATCGGCCTGTTGTTCTGCCCTAGGGCTATGCCTAGGCCTGTTTGTGATGCGTCAACTTCAAGGGTTAAGGGTGTGTTGGGATCATAGTATTTTAGGCAGGCGTCCTTTAGGGGGTTGGCATTTTCTGTATGTCTCTAATCTTAGCTGGGTCTGGTTTGATGCTGCTGTCTGTATATAGGTTACCAAAGATGCTCTTCTGTTTTATGATGTATTTGATGCTGTTGAACACCAAACCTCCTTCAATTGCTCGTTCCATCAAGTTGATCAGGTTTCTGTCATGCTCTTCCTTGTTTTCTGCTGTGAGTCCTCATCAAGGTGTATGGGCCAGTTACCTGCTTTTGCATCAAGCTTGCTAAATAGTTTTGCACTTACAAACTTTGGGTTAAGCTCCTCCACAGTTGGCACTTGTGTGGACACCTTTTAAGGCTGGCATTTAACGTCTGTGGGTCTAGGCATATCCTTAAGGACCCATCTTTTTTTGTGCCATATGCAAGACTGGAGCACCAATCTGTGTGCTCCTCCACTTTTCATAGTACGTCCTGTTCCACAAATTTGTTCAGCTCTTCCTGGAGCTTGTCTTTGATGTGGATTTACATGGTGGATCAAGTTGTACAGTTCAATTGAAGTTACTCATATCAGATGCTGCAACATACACTCACTGGCTACTTTATTAGGTACACCTTGCTAGTACCGAGTTTGACCCCCTTTTGCCTTCAGAGCTGCCTTAATTCTTCATAGCATAAATTCAACAAGGTGCTGGAAACATTCCTCAGAGATTTTGGTCCATATTGACATGATAGCATCATGCAGCTGCAGATTTGCCGGCTGCACATCCATGATGTGAATCTCCTGTTCCACCACATCCCAAAGGTGCTCTATTGGATTGAGATCTGTTGACTGTGAAGGTAATATGAGTACAGTGAACTCATTGTTATGTTCAAGAAAAGAGTTCGGGATGATTTGAGCTTTGTGACATGGTGCATTATCCTGCTGGAAGCCGCCATCAGAAGATGGGTATACTGTGGTCATAAAGGGATGTACATGGTTAGCAAAAATACTCAGGTAGACTGTGGCATTTAACAATGATCAGTTGGTACAAAAGGGCCAAAGTGTGCCAAGAATATATCCCCCACACCGTTACACCACCACCACCAGTCTGAACCATTGATACAAGCCAGGATTGTTCCATGCTTTCATGTTGCTAATGCCAAACACTACCATCCGAATGCCGCAGCAGAAATTGAGACTCATCAGACCAATCTTCTATTGTCCGATTTTTGTGAGCCTGTGCGAATTGGAAGCTCAGTTTCCTGTTCTGCTGCTGTAGCCCAGCTTCAAGATTTGACATGTTGTGTTCAGAGATGCTCTTCTGCATACCTTGGTTGTAACTTGCTTATTTGAGTTACTGTTGCCTATCAGCTCAAAGCAGTCTGACTATTCTCCTCTAAACTCTGGCATCAACAAGGCATTTTCACCCAGATAACTGCTGCTCACTGGATATTTTCTGTAAACCCTAGAGATGGTTGTGTGGGAAAATCCCAGTAGATCAGCAGTTTCTGAACTACTCAGACCAGTCCATCTGGCATCAACAGCCATGCTACATTCAAAGACTTAAATCACCTTTCTTCCCTATTCTGATGATAGGTTTGAACTTCATTGACTTGGTGGTTGTTTATACAGATGAAGAAAACTGATCTGGCCAAAAAACAAAAACAAAAACACTTGATTTGCAGGACATTTTCTCATAGATGAAAAAAACAAAAACTTTAAATTATCCTGGCAGAAAAAACGCTTGCCCTCAGGTCTTCCATACTCCATTATTGTTTGCCAACACATACAGGAGATATGTATACTCTTTGTTATTGCTGCAGATGGGGGTGAAATCCTCTCAAATTAAATCTGGCTGTAAGACTGTCTTGTAAAAGTTTAAAGTCATTGTGTGGGATTTACCTGGAGAAACCTTATCTTAGCTATGTTACATTCACATCTTTGAAATTCTTAAATAAATACAGTTGAAACCAGAAGTTTACATTCACTATATAAAAAGGCACATAACCTTTCTTTTCTCACCGTCTAACATTAAATCTGATTAAACTTTTCCTGTTTTTGGTCAATTAGGATTACCAAAATTATTTCTATTTGCTAAATGCCAGAATAATGAGAGAGATCATTTTTTAGACAATTTTTTATTACTTTCTTGTGAGTCAGAAGTTTACATACATTTCATTAGTATTTGGTAACATTGCCTTTAAACTATATGACTTGGGTCAAATGTTTTGGATATGCTTCCACAAGCTTCTCACAATAGTTTGCAGGAATTTTGGCCCATTCCACCTGACAGAACTGGTGTAACTGAGTAAGTTTGTAGGCCGCCTTGCTCGCACATGCCTTTTCAGCTCTGCCCATAAATTTTCAGTAGGATTGAGATCAGGGCTTTGTGATGGCCACTCCAAAACATTGACTTTGTTATCCTTAAGCCACTTTGTAACCAGTTTGGCAGTATGCTAAGGGTCATTGTCCATTTGGAAAACCCATTTGCGCCCAAGCTTTAACTTCCTGGCTGATGTCTTGAGATGTTGCTTCAGTATTTCCACATAATTTTCTTTCCTCATGATGCCATCGATTTTGTGAAGTGCACCAGTCCCTCCTGCAGCAAAACAACCCCACAACATGATGCTGCCACCCCCATATTTCACAGTTGGGATGGTGTTCTCAGGCTTGCAAGCTTCCCCCTTTTTCCTCCAAATGTAACGATGGTCATTATGGCCAAAAAGTTCAATTTTAGTTTCGTCAGACCACAGGACATGTCTCCAAAAATTAAGGTCTTTGTCCCTGTGTGCATTTGCAAACTGTAATCTGGCTTTTTTATGTTTCTTTTGGAGTAATGGCTTCTTCCTGGGAGAGTGGCCTTTCAGCCCATGTCAGGACAGGACTTGTGTCACTGTTGATAATGACACACTCTTACCAGCTTCAGCCAGCATCTTCACAAGGTCTTTTGCTTTTATTCTTGGGTTGATATGCACATTTCGGACCAAAGCACATTCATCTCTGGGACACAGAACCTGTCTCCTTCCTGAGCGGTATGATGGCTGGACATTCCCATGGTGTTTATACTTGCGTATAATTGTTTGAACAGATGAACGTGGCACCTTCAGGCATCTGGAAATTGCACCCAAGGATGAACCAGACTTGTGCAAGTCCACAATTCTCTTCCTGATATCGTGGCTGATTTCTTTTGATTTTCCCATGATGTTACACAAAGAAGCAGTGTGTTTCAGGTGTGCCTTAAAATACATCCACAGGTATGCCTCTAATTAACTCAAATGTTGTCAATAAACCTATCAGAGGCTTCCAAAGACATGACATCATCATTTGGGCTTTCCCAAATTGTTTAAAGGCATAGTAATCTTAGTGTATGTAAACTTCTGACTTTGAAGAAAGTAATAAAAAATTGTCTAAAAAAATCATTTTCTCATTATTCTGGCATTTAGCAAATAGAAATAATTTTGGTAATCCTAATTGACCAAAAACAGGAAAAGTTTAATCTGATTTAATGTTAGACGGTGAGAAAAAAAAGGTTCTGTGCCTTTCTATATAGTGTATGTATACTTCTGGTTTCAACTGTAAATTCACCAGATGGAAGATATCATAACTCATGCATTGCAATTTGTCTAGTATTGTGGAGAGAGAATGTGCCAAATGTAAGGTCTAATATTCAGAATAAATAAGGATTAGTACTGAGAGTCGTAAAGCTAACATCATTTGCAAGTCTAATGGTTTGCAGTCCTGCATCTCAATCTGATGAATTGAAATAACCCACTTTAAATTATGACGTGTGTGGACAGTGATTGATGCACACTTCACCACTCTGGAAGACTCTTAAGGCCTGGAACTGTTATGTGTGTAATGGGTTGGATTAGATTTCATATTGTCTCGAAGTGAAGTGTATTTACTTGTAAATGTTGCCAGTCACTAACTAAAACTGTCTCAAGGTTAATTAGTGCAAATCATCCCCTGCCGCATGGAATTAATTATTTCTAGAAACCTTTCTCTGCCTGCTTGCTGTGGGGACACTGATGTTTATCCTCCTTCGTCTATCTGTAGACTAAATGGAGACCTTGAAACAGAGCTCCAGTCACCCTTTTCTTTAATAATGATGTGTGCTTGTACCTGTATCACTTGCTTAAATTTGATCTATTTTTAGTCCAGTACCACTTCTACTTCATGTGAGGATAGTTAATTAAGTGCCTGGCCTTTTCAATCTCTGTTTTAAATGAATGCGTAACATTTGTACTGCTGTCTTTCACCTCTTAATGTTCTTTCTCTTTTTGTTTACTTCTGCCCATTTTACAGTGCAATGTAAAATATTTCAGCTGCTCTGCAGAGCGTAACTCTGGTGATCTCATATACACATAACTACAACACGACTTGAAAATCTCCCTCCATCTTATTAATGTTTTCTTTTGGGAAAAACATTGTGCTCTGGTTTACATGTGCTTTTTCTTCACACTTTTATCAAGAAGCTGCACTGCATCAAGTTGTTATTCAGTAGAAAAATGCTGTCTAAAGCTCTGTTTGCAGTGCATTGCAATGTGATGCATGATCTCTCCCAGTGTTTTTTTTTTTTTTTTGTAGTGATGAAAATAGTTTATTAAGTGATTTGAAGTAGCATATCTGTTAAAAACTGAAATATCTTTTTTTTCAAATACTACCACAACTACAGACGCCAAAGAGGTGATGTTGGAGCAGATGAGCAAGCATCAACATCACTGAGCAGTGCTTCCAGTGGATGTTGCCATACATTTAGAGACAGACCACAACAGACCTCGGGTTCTCCAGTCAGGCCAAATGTCCCACAGATACTTCTTGGGACTTCTCAGTTGTGTGGACAGTAAAAGGCTGTCTAGCTCCATGTCCCGTACTCTAGATGAAAACAGCTGATCCTGCACAGAAGCTTCTTTTCATCAAAGAGAACCCTCCCCTCACTTTTCCAAAAGTTTAGTCGTTGCTAGACAGCATTTAAGTATGATGACCATTTCAGTTGTGTAGTCGTGAGGTTCACTTAGTTACAGGTTATTTGGTGTCAGAACTATGTTTGTTTAGAGAAGTTCTAACTTATTTGTCAGCAACAGCTTCTTGTTGTATGTTTTCATTTTTCACAATCAGAAATTAAACAACATTCGATGAAAACATAAACTTAAAAGAAATTGCACTTTTATATAAATACTAATTTCTTGAGTAAAAACTCTGCAGGTACTTGAATACCCAATGCATGTACTTGTACTTGGTCTAGAAAAATGTCATGCATCCCTCATAATAAGTATTAGTATTGTTGAATTAATATTGCCTACAATTGTAAATATAAACTTAATTTTCTCAGGATGAGGACTGTCGTTGAAGAAAAAAAAAAAACAAACAGAAAATCTGACCAAACTGGTTTTTGGATTCTTGTCCATCTTGAAAGCTGTCTAAGTGAACAAGCAGTGTAGTGAGCTCTTTGTAGTGAGCCCCAGTCACAAGAGCCAACTCCTTAAGCTCCCAGAGGGCTCTTCGTTTAGTACCACTTCTTTCTTTTATAATTCAGCCAAATTCAGCAGTGTTTTGACCTGTGATCTGTATCTGTGCAGGTATATCACTTAAGTTATTCAAAGTAATTATCTTAAATTTTTAATTTTCAGAATATCAATATTTTACATTATGCTTGGTGTAAAAACATTAAACATTATTACAAGTGTATTGAATGATTTAATTATATTGATCATTATAAATTATGGCTTTTCCATGTCCATGTCATGAGTACCTGTGGCCAAGCAGTGTGGCAACAAGATGATCCTATAATTATTATTATTATGTACTGATTATTCAGAAGAATGTGTCAACTAATATTAACCACCAGAGGTTAGGTTGAGTAGCCGACCCACACACTTATAAAGCATGCATGGATGTATCGTATTTTCAAGAACTCAAACTAGATTTTGTTAAATAATATACTCTGGTTGACTTTCCAAAAAAATAATATTCAAAACAGGAGTTTGACATGATTAAACTTGTGTGCGGTTGCTTTCCACTCTCTAACCTGACAGCTAAAGCATCCAAAACCTACTTATTGGCTACCAGAGCAGAAGAAACACAGCAGGAACATGTCAGGTAATCAGCACCCACTTGTCCATATTTTGCTCAAGGGCCCCATGGCCAGCCCACTCAAATCTATAAAAGTATTTCATAATATGTTAAGGTGAATGTCCTAAATTACTCACAGCCTTTTTAAAAAAACGACAACAGTGTCACAAGACTGTTCAGTCATTTGCCTCCGATACCTGTACAATGACAACTCTCATGGTACGTGCTACTTAGCATATGCAATCCGCTTGATAAAACAGATTGAACCTGCAGAAATAGCTTCCTTCTCCTCCTTCACCCTGACAAAAGAGAGAAATAACCCTAGGTAACCGACTCCAATCCAAGCAATGCAGTACTGGCTATAAACACAGAGCTGCAGGAAGTTAAGATTGTGGCTTTGCAAAACCGTATGGCCCTTGATCTCTTGCTAGCATCTCAAGGAGGTACAAGGTTACTCCTACATTTCCTCTTAATGTAGCATTATTCTTAGTTTTTCTTATTTTCATGTTTGACAGCTGAATGTAAGTTACTTGTTCGCAGAGCAAACAATGTTGTTATTCAAGCACCACAACGAACGAGCCAGAGTGGGTATTTCATGTTCTGAGTAACCTTGATGAATGGGTTCCACCAGGTACTGACTCTGATGAATGATGCCAAGTTTGAAACTTTGATTAAGTGATAGACAGTTCAGGTGACGGGTAAGGACATGGACACTTACGTTCTTACTGTGAGTTAAGACATAAATTTTAACCCCTATCTGTGGACATGATAATACTGCACTCTGCTATTTCTTTCTTTCTCATTTAGTGAACAATATAGAAATATTGTTCACTAATTGAGATATTTAGCTGGTTATCAAAAAGTTAAAAAAAGAAAAAAGTAGAATTAATGAGGTCTTACCACAGTATTGCTGAAATTACTTACAATCAGAAATTTATGAACTCTTAACCTTAAGTTTGTGATCATTTTTACATTTTAAGAGATTTAAGTTATTTTCTAGTCTTCAAGAGTTTTGAATAAAAAAAACTGTTCACCTTTAGTGTTCATTTCATAATCACACTATATTCTATTTTTTGACAGATTTTGATAATCAAGTTGTTTTAATTTTGTTGTTTGTTTTGCATAATAATCATATTATTTGGATAATGTGACAACAAATTGGCACCATCTGCTTATCGAGGTGGCATCAACCCCTAACACAGAAGACTCTACAATCGTTCTACTGACCTGCAGTAAGGCCATACTCATACTCATTTGTGAAGAGCTATTCCAGGGCTGATGCTACCTTGCTGCATCAGGTTCACAAACCAATCTCTGCATTGTGACATTGGGGTAGCGACACCCAGTAGACCCTACTGACAAGCCTTATGAATTGGGAAAGTAGGGTAGTAAAATATAAGGACATCCTTACTCTTAATACAATATTGCCTTTTATGAAATCATTTAGGAGATGGACAAAGATTTGCAGCAAATGACTTAGGCTCTACTGCAATATGTGGTGAAAGCTTCTCATGAGTCATCTTGAAGTTCAGTGGAGCGCAATGGTCAAGTTGCTTCATTATAATGAGCATTTCTAGGAGGGAGGGGGAAGTGTGGAGTGCTTTGTGTGGTTGTTCTACATGAAAACAACATAAAAGAAGCACAAGTGTTATGCAAAGCAAAATAGTCTGAATGAATTTAACTCAGAGGGTGTAAAAATAACATTATGCCAGTTTTCACACCCATCAGACTAAATGTAACACTTGTAGTTTTGAACACATGCCCTACAGCCATATCAACTGATCCTGTGGAGGAGGATCAGCCAAATAATTTAAATGATTTCTGTAACCTGTCTAAAGTGCAAGACACAGGCCGCATTGGTACTGTAATACACATCATTCTGCTGTGACATGCTGACAGTGTTCTTAAGTCTCATAAATAATGGAAGATCACAGGGGCTAGTGGCTCTGTTTAAACATATTTAAACATTTTCATTTAGGTGTCTTAATCCGTTTTTGAAAGTCAGCTGCAGAAAGTCCACATACTTTGTAAAGAATGCATTTTAAAAGAGCAATTGCCTAAGAGTGAACAGTTGTCTACATGATTTTGTAGGATATGCAATTTGGGATATAAGAAAGGAGCCACAATGCATCCTTAAAGCAGTTACAAACAGTAGTGCAAATGAAGTGGAGAATAAAGGGCATTGTTGAATGTAAAGATAATGGCCTTATCTTTAGCCCAGAAGAATCCCTGACAAAGGAGAAACACAAGGGTTGCTGTATCCTTGATACATTTTTAATGACTGTCTTTGTTCTACTCCCTGCTATTTCAGGAGGATTTTCAGAGTCAACAGACATTTGATCATGTAGATGCCCTTTGTCTTTGTTATTTGCTGCAGGAAAAAAGTCAATGCTGATATTTCCACTGATCAGATCTGTTAATATATATTATTTCAATGCATCAATGTAAAACAGTAGGAGTTTTACATGACACCCCCTGATTTTTAAAGGAAAAATGATATCATGGATGCTGGAAATCTTGAATTGTTAAAAATAAAGCAAAAATAAAGTTTGTACGCCATTGTCCAACTGTGTGTCCAGGTGAGGCCAGTGAGGGTCTCTTATTTCTGTAATAGGATGCTGCCTGGGAGTGGATAGAAAAATAAATTTAAAAAAGTGATGTGTTTAGAAGTAGTAATTTGCATGTTCTGATTTCTTTTCTAATATGCTACTGCTGTATGAATGTATCTCTTACTTTACCATCAGTTTATCATACTCACACAATCACATACACTAGGAGAAAATTGAGGATTTGGGAAAAAAAATTGGAAATTGTCATTGGACCAATGCAATGTCAATATTGTATTCTGGTTATTAATTGGGAATACGGCAATGTCAGATGTTAGCCTCAGTTCTTGACTTATTTGAAGGGTATTTTCCTTCAGTGTGGTCTTTAACAAGAAATACACATATTCAATTGGACTGAAGCCGTCATGTCATCTGATTTAGACAGAAAAGAAAATTCCACTGTGTGGCAACATAAATGTCTTGGTTTTCTTGTTTGAATGCACTGTCCTAAAATGCAAAGATACACTCACAAGCACTTTATTAAGAACAAATGTATACCTGCTTATTCATGCAATCAGGTGGCATCAGTGTTATGCATAAAATCCTGCACGTACTGGTCAGGAGTTTCCGTTAATATTCATATCAAACATCAGAAATGGGGGAAAATGGGCTGGTTCGTGTATTTCTGAAACTGCTGATCTCCTGAGTCTGAGTTTTTACTCAGAATGGAGCCAGAAACAAAAACCATCTGCAGCAGCTCTGTGGATGGAGACACCTTGTTTATCAGAGAGGTCAGAGGGGAATGGACAGACTGGTTGGAGCTGACAGAAAGGCTACAGTAACTCAAATAACCACTCTTTACAAATGAAACTTAGTGTAAGTTCAGTCAGGAAGGCTATCTTTATGCCTCATCTATTTAGAAATTCTCTTCTCTTCAACTTAGATCTTTGCCCAAGGTTCTGGACCCCAGCACCTACATGCCGCAGTACATGATATCTAATTTTTCAGATGGCTGGTGTAGGAGCATGCTTAACCTAGCTTTTGGCAGCAGTGCTCCATCAGATGATCAGATACCAGCTCCAGGATCATGGCATTACTCAAGCTCCAGACCTTCCCCTTTCTCAGCTCTGTGAGTTGGCAGTGGTAAGCCATACATTCCTCAACAGCTTACATATCTTCATAGCTAAGTTCAAAGATCCTTCAAGGCAAAGATATTAACTTTGTGAGCCTCATCCTCCCATCCTTCGAGTATGACAAAGCCATCACCACGCGGAGTCTAATAAAGTGTACAGATCCCAGGTTAAATAGAGATTTATCTGTTGGTCAGTTTCTGGTTGTTTTGGTATTTGGTAATCTGCTGTGTACCCTAAAAGATGACTAGAAATTGACCTGTTTGACCCTGATTGGTGACCTTAACTTCAAATATGGAAAAAATATATTCCATAAAGCCCCCTCCAAGAAAACCATGATCATCACTGCCTAATCAAACTTTTGCCTCAGTTGGTCTATGTTAGACACCAAAATACTGCTGATTGTTGCTGGAAGATGCTCAACCTCGGTCAGTTTGCCCCCAGCATTTTCGGATACCTCCACGTCATCTAAACTGCCGTGATTCAAAGACATTCTGAACAATCATCCATCTACTCCAATGGGGCGGGGTCAGAGCAGAAGGCCTCAGCTTGACAGCCCATGGCCAAACAGAGACTGAGCAGCATTGGCCAAGGGGCTGGACAGACAGACTGCGCATATCGGGAGGACAACCTGGGGGCTGGACTGACAGACTGGGCAGATTGGGAGGACAGCCCAGAGGCCGGTGGGACAGGCTGTTGAGGATGGCCTGGAGGTTGGCAAACAGATGGAGCTATTCTGGAGAATGTCCACAAGACCGGATCGCTCTGAAAGTCAAGCTGGAGGCGTAGACTGGGTCCCTCCGGACACTGGAGGTCGATACCAAAGACTGAGTTTCTCCGGAGGTCGAGCTGTTGGCCAACGCCAAAGACTTTCTCTGGAGGTTGAAGGCAGGTCTTCTAAGTGGCTGACCAGTTGGTGTGCTTTGGCCTCACTGGTTGCTGCTGGCTCACTGTGCTGGTGTCAGCTGTTTGTGTCTTATTTGGAGTTTCTTATGGCTTGTTGCAGGAACCTTTCAGCTTAAAGCTGAATCTGCATTGCCGTAGTCACTTAACATTATAACCATCATTGTAAAACAATTTAAAAACAGCAAAAATTATGATTGTGTGTGTTGTGTGAGATGTTATATAGTTGGCTCTAAGTATGTGTAGCTGTTATCCCTAGTGCAGCAAATAGTAATGGAAAATGTGTAACACAGCTATCCACTGGTAATTAAAACATATATTAAACTAATTTTAAACTAATCCACCAAATTGTCAGTACACAGTTCTAGGCAATACAAACTCAATATCAGTCACAGTGTTCCTGTGTCACATAGAATATATTCTTCTACCTTTATCTTTGAATAAGAACATAATACAAGTTTCAATACAGTCCTCCAAGGATATGTTGGAGAGTGTGGCTATTCTGTCAATAGAGATTTGCAGGCAATAGTAGCTCAGTCCAACACACTGTCTACTCACAGGTAGAAATACAGTTCACTGAGGCAGAATAGCAGTCTCGCTTCAGTCTTGGATCACCTCAATCTAGGTCACAGCACCAAAAATGTAACCCATACGCGTGCATGCTGGAGCCTCCTGGCAAACCCTAGGACCCTGCTTTGTGTTTCTTGGTGTGTGTGATGGGGTTGTTGTGGGGTGAGAAAGAAACATCGGACATGAGTCTGGATCTGACTGAGACCTGTTTAGCATTTATTGGCTCACAATGACTGCTGGCTCCTTGCACTATAGGAAAAGAAGACATTTTGTTTAGAAAATACTTCTGGCCCCAAAATGCATAAATATTACAGACAATATTAACGAAGGAAACACTAATGCTCACATCCAAAACCCATGCTGAATTGTAAACTAACATCTCAGTTATAACATACTCGGACCAGGGAGACCGGAAGTGGGATTTTACTTGAGATGTTTTAAGATGATGTAAGCTGTCATTAACACTACTTAACTTGCATCGAAGGAAAAGAAAACATCTCAAAACTACGGTGTCCCACAGCCGGAAAACATCATTAAAACCAGGATTCAACAGTGCAACCGCAACACCCAGTGGATTATCTGGGTTACTGCCCCACATCACCACTTAAAAGGGTACTTTCACATTGAATCACATAAGACAGAAAACTACTGTTGCACTCATCTCCTTGAGCACATTCATGATATACTCCACTAACACTGATAACGCAGCAGAGTTTCAGTGAAGCTGCAAAAGCAAAACACCACTGAGGATGTGCCCACCACTGAGATTCTTTACTGATTTAACCTTTAATGATAGTTTCAATCATTGTCAGCATGCCATCTTCCATATCATCATTCTAAAATACACAAAATTGCTTATTTTTAGTGTTCACTCTGATTACTCTCAATTACATGTGAGAGAAATCCTAATTTTCTTTCTCATCTTAAACCGAATGTTTTGTTCATGTTTGTGATGGAGGATGGAGGTGAGAATGTGGGTTATGCATTTAAATGAATAGCTAGGTCCAGTCCAGCACTGTTGGCAGTGAGTTCCAGAATCACCAGAAAAATGATTTGAGTGCGCAGGAATGTGCAGTGACATTTAGATTATATAATTGTTTGAGAAAACACTCAAAAAGAGAAAACATTTCATCCCTTCTTTTTTAGTCAATGAAAATAAAGAGAGATTTTCATAATGTTTTTATTTTAAAACTAATTTTGTCTCTTCTTTTTTCATAAATGAGATTACATTGTTGATTCATATCACTTTTCCATCACACGGTGCCAAGTCTACTTGGTACTCGCTTTTGTTACGAGGTACTTCTTTTTCCACTGCAAAGCATACCCTTTCAATGCTGCATTATTACTGTAGTGACATGACGTCATCTTCAATGCCACACACACGAACACTGGGGTAATAGGTTGCCTTTCTAAAAGTATAAACAATAACTAACAGAATTGTAACAAGCTACAGTGAATGGTGTACAGTCACTTGGCTATTTAAAAATGGCAGGTTCATTCAGAACATCCCATCTCACACAACAATGATGCATTTGAAAAGATTCTTCCTGATCATTAAGTAGTCTGCAGTGTTTTCTGCTCATTTTGATATCACATCAATTCGCTGGGAACCTTGGTGATATGAAAAAAAAGAAAGGACCAGGTACCAGGTACTATCTAAACTCTTGCCCAATGGGCAACCAAAAAAGACAAGGGAGTTACAGTGGAAAAGGGCTGATAGTCACAAATTTTAATGATGATCATTGTCTCATCTCAGCCATGGAAAATTACTACTACTGCAGTACAAACACAGTGCATAGCATCAGGGTTAGTTAGGATATACTTAAGGAGATTTTAAGTTTTTTGTCCTGGCATTTGCATCTCAGCATAAGTATCTCAGCATAATATTTACCCTAAATTAATATGCAATTCCTCCATCAACTTGATTGAAATAAAAGCTTTGTACCTAAGATTCCTATTCTCATTTCACATCTGCTTTTCCTATAGCCTAGATCACATGTATTCATACAGGGACTTATTTTTACTTAATTTCTGTTAGCTTTTTTTAAAACTCTATTCGTGTGCTGCAATAATCTGATTGCAACAGAGACGTTTGGTTGATTCTTTTATAGTTGCAGTTTGTGGTTTGAAGGGCAAAGATCCTACAGGCTGCCTAGAGTTCTTCCATCATTTGCTAAATATTGGCGGGATTCCTGTTTGACGTGATGCCACGCATTTGTGTATTAATCTCATGAAATACGAAATAGAGAAAATTAAGAAAAAGAAAAGCAGCAGACTGTCATTCTTGTCCCGCAGTAGGTTGCCTATGTCGGAATGCAGTTACACTAGAACTGTATCATGTAAAATAGGTGTGAGCCAATATCAACTGTAGAGGTCCCCCTTTTACCGACTGCGACACGCACACCTTTGTTGCACCTCCTCTTTTGATTCCCATGCAGTGGACCACAGGGCAGAACGGAAAGGGACAGACTGCATGTGTGGACCTGTGCACATCAGGGAAACGCGCAGCACACGAGCTGAGGGTGAGTTCAAGGAGAAGATTCGCTTTGCTTAGTGTAACAAAGCAGAAAGATGCTGCTGCGCTCGAATCAGTGAGGATGCTGACGCTGTAGTCTTCGCGGCGTGCTGGAGACATGCGGCACTCCTCACTCCTCTTCCAGGTCACACTGTAGTTACTGTAAAGTCGAGCCTGTCGACTCCTCTTCTGCTGGCATTTGTCCTTGGTGGATGTCGGTATGCCTGCTTCCTTTCTTCTCACACTGTTCTTAGGTAAGTTCAGTGCATTTCTCTTGCTGGTGCCGTGATTACGAATAATATGCTGAATACTTATTGTGTGAGTGCCTTATTGTGTGTGTGGTGGGGGTGGTGTAATGGTGGAGGTTAAATAATTTCATTGTTCTCAGACAGCCGCTCAGAAAAGTTGTATTTCATGGGTTGAGTTGGTGTTGCTGTATTATTGTTTGCAAACTACATTCTTTGGAAAAGGACTGAAGAAATACCACAGACAGTAAGATACAGGCCCCTGCACAGACATTTTAATGGGCAGGTTCTCAAGGGGAAAAAAGGGGCATCCCTGTCATAATTATTAAATTGAATAAAGTTACTTACATATTTATTCATTTAAATACTGTACACTTCGCAGATAAAATTGTCAATTTATACAAAGACAATGGTCTTTAGCACTGACTTTTTCTACATTCATCACAAGAACAGGCAACAGCAAAGAAAACATTGACAAACTGTGCTTTAGGGTGTGTTCAGATTATGTATAGATTGTTTAGCTGTTGTGTATAAAATAATAATTCATTATCAACAAATCTTTACCTGAAACTGAAACTGGTCTCTAAATAAATACATAATAATAAACCAGCCAAACTATCCTTCAGACTAGAATGTAGCAACAGTTAATTTGGCTCAGTGTGTTCTGTGCACTGTGTTGAAGGTAGCATCATGCTGCTGTTGGTAAATGAGCAAAATCAATTTTGTGGAGGATAATTAGGGGTCAGTCTCCCCAAAATATACCAGCAGTAGGATATGATGTTTATGCATTACAACTGTGAGCCTCACCAGACTGTAACTGTCAGGGCCCCAACTTCAAGGGCCCAACCTTACAGCTACTTTTTCTGAAGCTACATTTTAATGGCTGTTTGTCACTTGACAGTGTTTTAATAATATTCAAGGTAAATAGTAGCACTTTTGAGTTCACTGAGGTTTGAGCTTTGTCTCTGTTACAGCAAATAAACCACTTTCATTACATTATCTCTAAAGGAGGCAGAGACACTCCGAGCAGAGAGCAGGAGAAAGAGAAGTCATTGCTAACAGTAGAGAGAAGCACCAGCAACAGGAAATGAGACAATTCGCTTAGTGCAGCACAGCAATAAAAGCCTTGTTAAGAAATAAAGAATTTCTATCCACTGAAACGTTAGAGGGATTTTAATTTGAAATGGTCACAGGAAGTATTGACTTTGTCTCAACGCTTAATGCAGTAACTTTAACATGACAGACGGGAGTGGATCAAAATAAGGCTTCGCTGAGATCACTTCTATATATCAAACAGAGAGAAATAGAAATAATGACCTGCCTCTAATAAGGAGCTGTGCTTGCAAAAAGAAAGGCCCCGGATACTTTCTTAGGAAAAACAGGTCGTTGAAAATTTGCTCTGTGTGAGAGACACAATAAAAAAGATATTCGGTCTCTTTTAACTTTCTTTCTGAGCAACCATTTTATAAATGAATATAGCCAACTCACAGCTCGGTTGTTGTCTTTAATTTAGTTGGTGATTTTGTCAGATGACATCGAGGATATGACCATAGGTCAATATATATTTTGACCTGGTCTTGTTGTTAAGCTTAATGCAAGCTGTTGTCTGAGTTAGTCTGTCTTTATTAAGCTGTTTTAATAGCAGTTTAATTTCACAACACTGACAAACAATACAGAGGCTTAGAACAAACACTGTCATCACCTGGTTGTCACCAGTGAAGACAGGTCAGTGAGACGTGCTGCTCTGCAGAGCGCTCAGTCTGTGGACATTAACTGTGGAAGCTGTGATGAGGGAAGCTGACAAGGGAGGGAAGGGTTTGTGCGTCTCGCAGAAATAGACCTCAGATGTAGCTGTCGGTCAATTCAACAGCTTTTAGATGAGAACGGATGCCATGAGCCAAATTAAAAACCTTAAATATAAAATTAGAAAAAGAAATTAAAAAATTGTAAAAAGGGCACTTATCTGGTTGGAGGCCAAAAGGGCAGGTGCTTGAGCACCACCTGAAGTCCATCTGTGTACGTTCCTGACAAGATACCAGCAAGATACATACATTTATTGTTACTAATACTACTAGGTACAGTAGCTATAAACACACTATGGAGCACCACATGCCCATGTGTTGAGGAAAATGAAAATAGGCTTAGTATTAGAAAAGTCACTAATAACTTGATATATTATAAGAATATTATTGAAATTGTTGTACTTCTGAATTGCAGTAAAAGTAGAAATGGTAGAAATATAAATGTAGAAATAATATAGGAACATACATGGTGTATTTTTCAAATGAGTCTTTGTTGAAATGTATACGTATTACCTAAGAATCTCACTGTTGTCCAGGCACTATGGCAATATGGATGATTTCAGTCCTGGTTGATTTAGAAACACCTGTAGTTACTGGCAGTAACAGCAGATGTGGTTTAATACTACAGGTCAGGCAGCAAAACAAACTACTGCCGTTTAAATGAAGACGTCAAGCAATAATTGGCCTTTTTTAATTATTCTGTGAGCAACCACTTCTTTCTCAGTTCTTTAAGTCAAAGGCTAGCAATAACATACATCTGATATCACTGATCCAGGGAAATCACAAAATCTTCCTCCCTTTCTCTTATTGTGTTACTACCCCGTGGTGCAAAGGAAGTAGCACTCCATTGATATGCAAGGTGATAATTTTTTTCTTCTCAGCTCTACAAAATTGTTTACTTTGTTGACTAACCAAATCACAAATAGGTCTATGAAATCCACTTCTATAGAAAAAAAATAGGCCTCTCACTGGTTTCCACTGCCTGTTTGTAAGTTCAAATACATGCATCAGACATGTATGAGCACATCTCAGTCTCACGCTCAGCCATCGCAACAACACAGGGCCCTGACATCACAATTAGTCTAGTTGTCCATGGGGTGATGGGAGCTTTCATTAGTTGCATTATGGGAGTGTGTTCGACAGGCCATGGCAAAAACAGCGTGTTCTACCTCATGGCACTGCCGTCTTTACTCTGCAGAGAAAACTTGTCCTCACTTTTGCCACGGATTAAATGCAGCTGAATAAATCTCATTGAGCAACAATTAGATTTTAGTTTTAATTACAGTTGCATTTTCTATGAAAGAGTGTGACCACTAAACTTTACATATTTTTTTATTGAAAACATATTTGAGGGTGGTCTACAGTGCTTAGTTTTTGGTAATTCATCTCTCACATTGAGGTACAGCTCATACCCTAGGTAGGAAGATTTTCAAGGCACATTGTGCTGTAAGTTATTACATAACAATTCCCTGCTCTTGTGACCTTGAAAAGGAATGTAATACTACAGTGTCATAGGTCAATATCAATATAATTTAAATTTTACAGGATAGTTTTTTATCCACCATTAATGCAAGAATAGCAAAGCTAGCCTGATGAAATAGTTTTGTAGTTGTGAGACTGAGTGAATGACTTGCAGGATTTATGGACCAAGGGTATCATGAGGGAATGAGGTTCTTGTGTCCTTTGGCCTGAACATGCATTCTCTAACTCATCTTTGGATGTGCCTCCTTCACCCAGTTGTTCTTTGGTGTTCTCTTTATTTTTAATGCATTTTTTATGCAACTGTTATGGTACTCATTTTTTGTGCCTAATTTTCTGTGCAGTACAGATAAATATCAACAATATCCTCAAAGATCAGCTGGTGCCTGCACCTCCCATGTAATCAGATATCCATGGTGTGGCACATGCCTTTAGTGAGCTAATCACACAAACAATGGGTTAAGCCATCCCCCGTCCTCCTGTCTCTATATATAGAGTAGATCACCAGTGGCAGGCCAAAGGATCTGTCAAGTGTGGAGATGAAAGAAGTCTCCAGTGCCAGAGGTTAGGATGTGACATCTTGCAGCACTCTGTTCTCGAATCTCTGGCAGCCGCCCTCCCTCATCTCTCCTTTATCCCTGTCTTTCCCTCTTGTCTCTTCTTTGTGCCTCTGCAGTGTGTCTCATAGGTGATTTTGACAGTCAAGTGACAAGTCAGGATAGGTAGGTAGCTTTAGATTAGCTGTTTCCCTTTAAGATAAGGGACTAGAGTGTCCATGGACTTCACTCCTTCACTCTCTCTGAGATGCACATGCCATCTCTTCTTTGAATTAGTCCAGGTTCACCCTGTGCCTTACCTTGTGGTTGCCAGCATCTTGCTCAATTTAAGTCATGTTAGACACTTTAAGTAATCACATGGCCTTTGCAACTTACACTCACAAGACACAATGACACATACATTTAAAGGGTTGTTTCGCCAAATTATGAAAAGCACACTTTCTCTCATACCTCAAGTAAGTATAAAATCATTATGCATTCAAAAAAAGAGTTTTCATGCAAAAAAAGTTTTGTTATTCCCAATTAACGAGAAAAGTTTTCAGACTTGTCCAGATTAGACAAGTCTGAGTGTAGTGGTTTTTGATCTGGACCTGGTCAGATGTGGTCTAGATGTGGAAAAGAGAGTGAAATGTCCCTTTCTGTATTATCTACATTACTTAAAAACACGAGTATCTCCCAAAACTGGATCAGACTTAATAGGTGGGACATGTCTGCTTCAGCACTTTCAAAGTAGGTTAATTGAGAGCTTCTATCTTGAGGTGGACTATCTTGTCAGAAAAACCAGGGCAGATTTTTTTTCATGTACTCTAAAAAAAAGACACTAGCTCAACTTAAAAAAATTGAGGTAGCAATTTGCATGGATCTTTTTGAGTGATTCCAATTTAGCTTTTATTGAGTAAATCCCAAGAGACTCTTGTTGTTGGACTAACTCATTACTTTAGTACAATTTTGTCCTCTAAAAGCAACTTAATTTTAATGAAAACATTTTGGTGATATTAAGTTGACAACGTAATTTACTTAAGCTAGTCTGACTTTTTTATTTATTTTACTTCCATTCTACTAAGAAATGACCATGCAAATTGTTACCTTCATTTTTATTAGTAATTTGTTTCACTTAAATTTTACAAAGCAATTCCAGTTTTATGATCAAACTGTTTATTGTAAAAAAAACAAAACAATCCACACCTAAATTAATTTTAAACAAAACTCTGTTTTTGGGAACTCCAAATGAACATATGAAGTCAATGTATTTGCAGGCTTTACTTTATACCATTCACTGTTGCTGGCAAATGGCTACTTATCTACTATATAGTAGATTTTTCTAGAGACAGTACCTTCAGACTGGCTTGTAGGCCATTGAGCAGTGTTTTTCAGTTCTTATGGGGAGCTAAGGTTGAATCTTTATCCAGGTGTTCCAGAACTTCCAGAACCAACTTTAATCTCACATAAAAATAAACAACATGCATCAATTTAAAATTGAATAGATTAAGAAAGATAACAGAACAGAAGTTCATCATTTGGGTGCCACTGTAAACAAAATATAAAAAAGACTACTCTGAAGGCACTAGCTAGCTAAAAGTATACTTACATTGCAGTCACTGAATTAGCTTAGGACAAGCTACAATTTCAATTTTAGAGTTGTGTAAAATTCAATTCTTGCACTCTGTGCTGATACAGTTAGTTGATACGAATAAAACTACGAAAAAATTACTCATCGAGCCTTACTCCCATTTCTCTCCTTCCTTTCTGTTTCATTTTGACCAACGTCTTAAAATAAGTTAACTACTGACTAATACATGTACATGTAATAAACTTTAGTTTTTATGCTGTAAAAGCTCTTGATTTTAAGCTTTACTTACTAACCCCACAAATAATTTATTAGAGTGTGAAAACTCATCTCGTTAATTCAGAAAAACAAGGCAAATTTTTTTCTCAAGGGAATGGTAATTTTTTCTTTATTTGTCCAGGTTTCAGTGATCTATCTGAGATTTCCTCCACTCTAGTACAGTGGGAGAGACTGGTATTACATTGCTACATTGTAAGATAGTTGGAATAAATTGGATCCATTAACAATGTACAAGGTCACTCCACTTTATTACCACATGGATTTTATTAGTGAAGTTTTCGCCATCATTTTGATTATAAAAATATCATATCTCTGGTTTTACTTCACGGAGAGTACCAGCTAAGACCTGGAACTGTGTTATGTACAATTTATAACTGATAGAAATGAACTGGAATCATCCTTTATAGAGCAAACGAAGTTGTTGCTATGGCACGTTTGAATGTTATAAATGGTATGTTATATTTAAATGGTATGGACTGGTATATTTAAATAGAAAAGAAACTAGATGTGGCAACTACATAGCAGCATACCAACAGGCTATATATCTTATCTTAAATGGGTAAGATATATATGTCTGGGGTGGGTGGACAGCATTAGACAATACTAAGTGTATTTACAGTGTTTTTTAAGACTTTGACTTTGATTGCTAACTTGTGTTGGTTTTAAGACCCGGAGAGAGTGCGGTGAGGACAAAGCTGTGATTTGTTGAGCTTGTATGGTCTGTTTTATTTTGTACTATGGGAGTTCTTAGTTGATGTGTTATCATAGTATTATCTTAGGATCTGTAACAAAATTACTGGTATAGATTCCTGTGTCAGTAGAAACATGATGTCATCCGGTGGAGCCCAGTGGGGTTGCATGTGTGTGTATGCACAGGTATGTGTAAAGTGTGAGTTTTAATTAGCAGTAGGAGGAACTTTTCCCAGACAAAAATCACTGTGACATCATTGTCTCTCTCCCCCTCACCTCCTTCACATCTTCCCTCCTCCATTGCGCCCTGTCTTTGTCCCTCACTGTCCATACTCCATACTGTCTCTCCCTCTGAAAGCACAACTGGAGACTTTGGGAAGCAGCTATCCAATCCATACATGCCTGTGGCTATTTATATAGAGCTTCAGGCCTCGTATTTATTGCACAGAGATTAAACGCTTCTACTGTCTGCTTACATACATGACAGGACCTTAAGCAGTTTGCTCATTTCAATTAATTTATCCAGTTCAAGTAGATGTCAGAGAACACCTAGTGAAAATAATAGGCAAAGAATATGACGTGATGTTTGTCTGATTTTGATTTATTTTGCTTAAAATTTCTATCATGTATAGCCATTGTTTTTCCAGCCCCATTATTTAAATTGTGCCTGGATGGCTGGCAGAATAATAATTTTTAGGGAGTCATGTGACATTCTGTGCTATCCAAGAGCTGTTTTTCTTGGTATGAGGGATTTAAAACAACAAATTTTGTTGGCTCAAAGTCATGAGCTTAAGCATGAGTTTCTTGGATCGAGTGGAACTGGAATTATTTTACCATAATGCAGTATTTTGTTCTACAAAGTAGTTTCAAAATATTCCAAAATGTATTTTCTTGAAAATGTCAGAATATGTGTATGACTCGAGTTTCTCATAATGGAGATCATATGTCCATATTTTCATTAAATGAGGTTTATATTCACTTCCAAAATATTTGTCTTGCAATATTAATGTCACCCTCTCTGCAGAGCTTTAGGCTGTTCAGTTGGGCATCTGGGTGCATTTTATCAAATGTTTGCAGTTATTTAGCACTGTGCCCAGTTTTTTGTTAGAAGCAAGCATTCATGAAAGGCAGTGATCATGCTGGTGGCTCCTGGTGATTCACTGCCCTGCTCATTAACACTCATCTAGATCAGTGTGGAGCTGTCAGGAACATCTGAGGCTTGCTGATAGTGAGTCCTTGTTCAGTTTGGACAGTTAGGTTTCTCTAGATGATACACTGCATTCATGTCAATATTAATGATCTGGCTGGCATTTAGTAACTGATGGGGTAAAACTGCAGTAAATGTAATTTTATCCCTGTTTTTATGTGGAGACTTGACTGATGCAGAATTTTTGAATCTGACACTGTAAATCAACAATATTTGATCAGTCTGACAACACAGCTGTAGGGCAAGTCTGCTGTCTGAAAAGTTCTCTTCAAAGTAGCGTTCATACAAGGACTGAAGAAACAACAAGAAAGTACAGCTCCTTGTGAATTTGTGTTGCATCAAATCCACAAGGGGAGTGTATGACAGCCAATTGGTCTGTGTGTAGTCACTGTCACTGTAATATGGAAACTGAAGTGTCAAGAATGAGCAAACATTTTCCCATCATACATCATGGAACAGTTTGACTGTAACAGCTTAACCCTTACATAAGCAGATAACTTCTGTATTGAGGTATTATTATGAATTGGTTGGTGCTGTAGGTATAATTGATAGGCTTAATCTTGTTTGCATGAACTGCAGCTGCACTGAATGTGTCTGTGAGTGCTACACAGGCTGGAATGTGCCATTAAAAACCACTGGCTGCAAGGTATCAGGAATGAAGCACAAATTTTCTCTGGAAATGAAAAGCAAATAGAGTGAATTGATCCCTGTTTGCTTAGGCTATCAAGTCACCCATTTAGCTGACATTAGGGAACTGTTATGCTTATGAAGCAATTCTGCTAAATTAAGCTTTCTTCTCTCTCCTACACTCACACTGACAGGCTCTCTTGCCCTGCAGTCCCTCTTTGGGTGCCATCTGTCTGCAGAGTGAGTAGAAGTGGAAAAACAATGTCTTCTGTGAATCAGAAGGATGAAATAAAACCCTCCTGCAGCAAGACATTAGGCTACATATCCTTGAGTTTTATCTGAAAGAGATCTCAAGATCTTATCATGAAATATAGGTTTACATCTTAAAGCTGTGTCCCAGATCAAGGCCTGCCCCTTCGGAATTTTGCATCTTAAGACTGAATATGTCAGGACGGGCCAACAAGACCTGTCCTGTTTCAAGAAATTCTGCCAAGAAATGCTGCCTTCTTTTGTCTGAACTGGAGAACACAACCTTGTATTTGGGGTGAGGTGATCAGTCATTGCTTAATATACATAGCATTCTGCAGAAAAGTCTTCTTTGAATCATGTGAGCTTTTAAGCACTGACAAATGACAACTTAAACACAAAAACCTTGTTTGTTCATCATGCTGGCCATTAGAAGTTAACTTCCTGATAGTAAACTTCCAACTTTCTGATTTTCACAAAGACCACCTGACCACCATTAGTTTTAGGGGGGTTGGCGCTTGGGCTGATGCAATACTTCAGATATAAGAGCCACAAAAACTGACTTAAGTCAGCAGTACCAGTTAGTAACAGAAGTTAGTGTACTAACATTCAAAGTTTCATTCATATTTTCACTTAATAAATTCATGAAGTCATAAGCCAAGCTTCCCTAGAATTCTCTGTGGCTGGAGGGGCCTAGTCAGCCTAGTTGTAGTTGAACTGCATTGACATTTGGTTTTGTCGGTCATCAGTTGACTGTCATTGTGTGTTAAGCAGCCCAGTTTACCCAATCTCTAATTAGACCAAATAACTGGAAGAAATGAGAGGCAGATTAATTGGACTATAGTCAAACTTTTCTTTAAATGAAACCTGCCAAATGACATACAGTGACTACTGAAAGTGTTGAGACCCCTTCACTTTACAGTGTTGTCAATTTAATTGTTAAATTGTTAAATTGATAAAATGGTCATTTTTGTGCATCTATCTACACTCAGTAATCCATAATGACAAAACATGTTATATATTATGAATGTTTGCAAATGTATTCAAAATGAAAAACTTTAATCTCTCATTTACAAAAGTCTCTGGACCCTTAATTCATTACATTGTAGAAGCCCCTTAAGGAGCAGTTACGAGTCTTGTTGGGTAAGTCTGTACAAGCTGTACACACCTGGATTTGGATACTTTATCCCGATATTCAAGGCATGTCACGCCTCTGATACCAGAACACTGGCACTGTCTGAAATTACACAGGAGGGAGACATTTTGCCGACTTTGTTTGGTTCAGCGTAAACAAGCAAAGGCAGTACAATGACAGGGCCTCTTAATGGCAATATAGTGGGACCTCTGTGTAAAAGGGGCTGAAGATAATTGAAGCAGCATCTCCACCCACTTCCCCTTGCTATTTCTGATGCTAAAATAATGCTAGTTTGAAATTAACTCTACAAATATAGTTTTTTGGTCGGTCAAAAATGTCAATAAAATTAATTACACACATGCGGGCACCTCGGTGTCTCAATGGGTAAGAGCACTTACCATTAAGGCTCAGTCCTAACTGCATGGCCCAGGGTTTGAGTCTGATCCGCCCTTTGCTGCATGACATCCCCTCTCTCTCCCCAACCTACCTATCACTCTGTCACTGTCCTATCAAACATAAAGGCTTAAAAAAGCCCCAAAAATAATTAAAAAAAATTAATTAATTAATTAATTACACACACAAATTGGATTTAATTCATGCTCTTCATATGTTCTCTCTTTATTTCTTCTTTAGTGAATATTTTACACTGGTGATTGTTTCTTTGATTTTGCAGAAGTATTTTGTCTCAGATCAGGTGTTATTTCCCTTCCTGCTTGCCAGTGTTTTGTCACCATTTCTCTCTTATTTCTATTCTTGGCCTTCCTACTTTGGTGCTTAGCAAGACTGACAGCCTAACTGCTGTGTGCAAGGCTTCCAAGAAAAAAAAACAAAATGCCACTGTTCCTGCTCAGATACCCACGTTGTCTTTGTCTGCGATGAAATGTGATGATTTGGAAGAGACATGCCATTTACAAGAGCAGGGGGAAGGACAAAACATGATCCAGTGTTTCCTGAGTTTCCAGGTTTAAAATCTGATGTGTGTTATAAAAAAATAAGATTAAGATTACTGCATCAGGGAGTGAGGGTATATAGGCATATTTTGTCAATTTGTTTGATTGATGTAGTTTCCTCCATAGACAAAATGATAGCTACAGAAAGGAAAGGCTCATGATTACAGCAGCTCTTGCCCTCATGTGTTTCTAGTTTTTGTAAGACTTTGTAAAATGATGGGAGATAACAAGTTGCTTTGTCATTGCAGAGATGCTGTATGCATTCATGCCATCAACCATCTCCACATGGCTGCACTCCTGACACTGCATTACATGCAAACATGGCCACTGTCTTTGCTTTCTCATTACCTGATGCCAATTAGACCACAATTCTACTCAGGCTGTGTGGTCCTGTACTGGAACCTGGTTTTAAAGGCATCCTGTGGTTTCTTTTGTACAGATTCCAACTCTCACATTTGGATCTCATTTTAAAATGTTCTCATTTGCCATTCTTTCAAAAAAAATATAATTGAGTTGTGGCTACAGCAAGTGTAAAAAAACTAAAAAAAAAACCAAAAACCCTAGACATCAAAAATCAAGTTTAATGCCAGTACAGGATATTAATTGCAACTTGGTTTTTATTTTTCAGTTTTAACCATCAGTCCTGTTGATAACAGTAATGTATACTGTAAATACTGTAGTGGTGTTCCCAGATCCGTAGTGATTACTGTGTTATATAACTACTAAGAACAAACAACAACCCATACACCCAAATTGTTAATGAACCAGATTTATCCTTTAAATATCCTTAAATAATCCAATGTCCTTGTCTCAAATTTCTCTTTATTCCTTTCATATCTTTGAGGGAAGAAACAAAAGATGTCTTATGATGAACTTAACTCATAAACTATAACATTACTTTAATGTTTTAATGTAAAAATTACAGTCAGATGCAGAGACATGGAGCAAAACACAGTAGTAACTGCTATGCTACAGTACTATTGGAACCACAGACATAGAAGGTTTCTGCAAGTGTATTTCAAGCCTGGCAGCCGGGTTGAAAACCTAGATATAATGGTTGGAGGGCTCACCAGCGACAGCTGTTGGTTAGAATGCTTGGTTTTTCTGGGACTGGTCTCATTTCAGCGACTTCAGCAACCCCCCCAAACTCCCTCCAAACTGTTCTGGCCAAAACCCTGACATGCATTCAGACAACAGATTAAAAATACAACATAATCTCAGTCACTGTAGCAGTGTGAGGCAGTTGTGAGGAGTGTTCAATGACCACATTTGCTTGGATAGTGGCAGTGAAGAGAAGCAAAAGACAATACATTATCACTAACATGGTCTGAGGTATTTAAGGTAAAAAGTAAAGTCTTTTAAAATAAGCTTTGATTCTCTGATATTTAGACATCAGAGAATCATAGGATTATTGTGCTATAGCTGGCTGTTTCTCATGGGTGTTATAGTAAACATTTCTTTAGTACGTTCAAATCTTTCTAAAGGACATTGGAAAGATTCCTATATTTGAATAATTAAGTTCCAGGTATTTTGCTTCCCCAGATATTCAGGGTTATTTTTTGATTCTTAGAAGTTTTAATCCTATCCAAGGAGAAAATAACTGACAGCTATTGCACAACTTTGACCATTTGTACTTCCTTTGTGCTGATAGCCCCAGTCATGAAGGGGAGTGTTAGAGTTTAGTATGCAAAGGGAAACAAATGTTAAGAATGGATTACTGTCCCCCAACAAAGACATATCTGTCACTGGTGCTGGATGAGGAATGTATCCCAGAAGTACTCTGTAACATGTCAACAGTAATGCTGGCTGCAGTGACTGACATACCAGTGGCTAGACATTAATTGGGTAGCTGTCCTGAAATTTCATTGCACAGATTTGGAGAAAAAAAAATCAGAAAAGAGAGCTGATCACAAGCTTACAAATAGCATTAAATACTTCTTCTAATGCCATCAGTGAAAGGAAAGACCTAATGTAGACTGTAGAGAAGAATACTGACAGCATCTCTGAATGCACCCAGGAGAAAAGTCAGTTGATTAGGCTTTAGAAAGTTGGACTACTACTCAAATGTTTTTTATGTTTTGAAGAGGTAAATCAGAAAAATGCCATGTTGGTAGATTGCTGTAAGTTGTACTTTGCTTATGCAACAATTTTCTATCTCATACTTACTGACACAAACTGGTTAAAATGGACTCAGTGTACCTCTTTTACATTCTCAAAAGCCAAAAAGATCACAAACCAGATCCAGTTCAAGTACTTATTGGGTAATCAGTGATATCAAAGATATTCCTCTGGAGAATAACCACACCACACTTGATGTGTTTAATCACTTCTAGGGATGTCACAGTACCAATAATAGAATTTTGCTATTTGGTACCAATGGTATTGAAATTTCACAATTACCAAAATCGTTACCACAGCAAAAATCTGAAAATAACAGAGCACATGCAGCAGTAGTTTAAAATGACTATTAAGGTGACAGACCCATGGCACAAAAATATTCATTTAAAAAATCAGTGTTATATTTCAACAGACTGAACAGTGATTACTGTCGCTGCTAATGCTGTGAGCATCCAGTTCACCTTATTAGCTGTCACTCCATTAACCTAAACATACTAATGTTAGCCTTTGTGAACATTGTGTGTGGAGTGTTGTTACAACAGATGCTAGCTGTCACAATTCACCAACAATTCCAAACAGTTTAGAACGTGAACATGTTGACGACACGTTAATATTAAGTTAACAACTGAAATTTGCCCCCCCCTCCCCGAATTCTGTGTACAAATCTGGATGTCTGTCTTTGAGCTGCTTCGATAAGTTTGACGTGTTTCCTCCTGTGGGACCACTCTCATACTGGCTACTGGAAAACTGCCTTCTTTCCTCCGATATTGGTTTCAGCCTAGGACACTTGTCACAGTATTATTATACTGCTCTCATCAGTCAGACCTATGACATCTATGGACCTTCAGTACTTAGAGTTCTGTAGAAAAACAAGTACTGTCACATTTTCAGAATTTAGGCATTCATTTGGTACTGAGGTATTGGTTCCCGTGACATCCCTAACCACTAAAACTTGAAAGATGACAACTAATACATGTAAACAGATTTTTTATTCTAGTCTGAAACTCAACTGATCTTCTTTGATCATCTGGTGTCTGCTGCCTCTTTTCATCTCTATCTTTGTCACTGCCTTAATTTTGCTTTTTTGGTCTTTATTAGTATTGTACTCTTCAAGTTAATAGCTGATCTGTGAACAAACTGACTTCAGTTAAGTGAATGCTGATGGGTCAGGAAACACAAGCAGTCAGATCATCAGACAAGTTGGAAACAAACTTTCCAGTTTGTCAGACTTACTTGAAAGAGATAACACAGGTTGAATGGTGAAATTATTACCAGAACTGTTAATTGTAAACATCCACATCACATTTAGACCTAGTGTGCACACACAGTTTTCTTGTGCAGTGAGGGATTATAATTGACTGACTTTTGACTTTTTTTAACTTCATTAAATGGATTCAAACCATAGGACACTCACCAGGTATTGTCATTACCAATAGTTGGCACTGAAATCATTTTCCTGTGGCAAGGAACATCTAACATAGGTGCAATTTTCTTGGACAACTCCGATTTCTGTTTTTTTTTTTTTTGTTTTTTTTGTTTTTTTTAAGTCTGTAAAATCCGTCAATTTTAAATCTGTCAATTTTGATTTTGGCTAATTTTATTTTCTTTCTGTAACTGACAACCACATAAACATTTTGTACTTTTTTTAATGGACAATTCAACTGTCCATTCACCCATCCATTTGTTTTCTTATCCAAGGTCAGATTGTGGTGGCAGCTGGTCAAGCACGGTAGTTCAAGGTAGTTGAGGAATTTCTTCAAATTTGGAACAAACATTCACTTCCATAAGGATGAACTGATTAGATTACGGTGCTCAAGAATTCATGTGGTAATTAGGACCATGACAGAATTTCTAATAGGATAAAACGACATTCTGCAAAAACACTTTTTCCAAGTCTTCACTATACTACTACAGTCTGGGCAGACATGGATATACTGTAACTGTAACTTGACTGGTTGACAGAGGCATATAACCTTGAGGCAGTAATTCTAGTTGGATATTGTTACACACAGTGTTGGGGAGGAACCAGTTACATTTAACTAGATAAATGTATAACCCCGTTTCCAAAAAAAATGTTGGGACACTGTGTAAAATGTAAATAAAAACAAAATTCAATGATTTGCAAATCATGTAAACCCATATTCTCCTCAGCTCCCACTCATTTACAGAGTTTTGTTAAAGAAGAAGTGATGCAACCAGTGGTAAACATGCCCCTGCCCCAACTTTTTTGAAATGTGTTGCTGATATCAAATTCAAACTGTGCTTATATTTTTCATAAAACAAAAATCTCAGTTTCAACATTTGATATGTTGTCTTTGTTCTGTTTTCAATTAAATATGGAGTTACATGATTTGCACATCATCGGATTCTGTTTTTATTAACATTTTACATAGCGTCCCAACTTTTTTGGAAATGGGCTTGTAATTGTAATCTGAAACAGTGACAGAGAAAAAAAATTATAATTAAATTACACTAATCAAAATGTTTGTGATTACAATGGGGTTACATCTGAATATATTCTTTTTGATAAAAAGCTGATATGAAGAATATGACATTTATTCTGTTAATGTGTATCTTTTGGCTGAGCAGGAACTTCTTCTGTTGGTGTATCTGTTTACAATGTGGGTCAGAGAAGTGACAGGTATGAGTTCTAATAACACCCGCTAACTTCCTTCAGCATTGTGTTTTCATCAAATATTAACTTGGAGAGGGTTGTGCAGTGATTAGTGCTGTTGCGTCACAGCGAGAAGGTTCTGAGTTTGAACCCCAGGCCTGGGGCCTTTCTGTGTGGGGCCTTTATAATCTTTTTATTCTTTTTAGCCATATATCACAGGGGTAATAAATGTGTACAGTTTTTCATCAATAGCTACCAATGAGATAGGAAAAAGGAAAAGAGAGAAAAAAGAAAAAAATCCTTTAGTTACCTAAATCTAAAGCATCACATGAAGACAGTATTAGTTAGGTACAGTGACAAAGTTACATTTCTTGGGATATATATGCAGGGGACCCCCACATTGCAGTTTGGGTTAACTGTTTAGTAGAGTTCAGAACAGTGAAACAGTGAAAATCCATCATAGACAAATGTCTTAATCAGCTATGGAGTTGGTGAGATGAAATGTTTGGGAGAACTTTTATGTAGCAGTAACAAATAGGAAATCTATTTCTTTCTATCAGAATGTTTTCACTGGGTGTTGTGCTTACATTGGAGCTGGGGCTGTGACTAGTAATTTGGCCTGAGAGTCGATCCTGATTGTACCCTTTCACATTGACGACAAAAGCCAGATGTTAGCGGGTGTTAGTGTATTTTTGTCCAGTGTGAAGGGGGCTACAGAGCGCTTCGTGCCAGTGGGCACTGCATTCTGCTTTGTGTAATGTTGATGTTTACACTTTATGTCAGAATGAACTGTTTCACAATTCAACAGTATTAAGTATAATACTAGCCTCAAATTGGTGTTACAGCACAAATGTTATTCTCACTTACACCAACAAAGACTTTCCTCTAAACTGTTTTGGTAGTGTATGTATGCTTTCCAAACAATTTTTGTCAAACTTGTGTGTACAGAATAAAAATCAGAAGTTAAGAAGACAGATGGCTCAATTGATCCCCTGTTACCACAGCCACTAGACAAAGCAAAGCTAGCTTCATGGGCATTATTAAGCATAGCATCTACAATCAGTCAAATCATTTGGATCCAAATACACTTGCTGTTTAATACAGAGTGTCTGTGGTGTTCCCATGGGGCAGTGCAGGAGTTCAGCACACCCACAGACATACATACAATAGCAAGGGCGCCATACATTTCTGTCTTTGGGACATAGAAAAGCCAATAACATTAATATACAGACTGAATTTCAGCACACACTGCCTCTACAATGATGCTCATATACAATATACACATGTCCAAACACTGAATCATACACATACACATTTACACAAATGATACTTTCCAGATTAAATGTGTCCATCAAGTTTGCATCTAACAGGCTTATATAATGTGTGTATGTGTGTGTATATGTGTGTGTTTTTGTGTGTGTGTCTGTGTGTGTAAGCTCATCTGTCCTGTGCTGCTGGCTGGTTGAGACCCTCTGAGTAACATGGATGTCAGCATGACATTTTTATGAACTCTACCTAAGATTTGAAAATAGAGGAGTAACATCACAGATACTTCACTACAGGATAACACATAGCATGCCTTTAAAACTGGATGGTAATTAGTTATCTAACTCAAGTCCAATACAAATTAATTTTAGCTGAACCTTTTCAAGCTAAAAATACTTTTTTGGAGTGAAGACAATGGATCAAACCAGTGAGAGAAAAATAAGACTATCTTAAGATCTTAGGAGTTGCGATAAAGAAATACAAAATATTGATCTTAAATGAGCTCAATTGTGTCTAGGAGAAATAGACTAGACCAGGGGTGCCCAATACGTCGATCGCGATCTACTGGTCGATCGCAAGAGGAGTGCAGGTAGATCGCATGGAACTCCCAATGAAGTTCAAGAAAAAATGTAGATCGCACGGCATTAAAAGAATTAGATTCTACTTCTTTTAATTTAAAGTAGATTCTACTTCTTTTAATGCCGTGCAATCTACATTCTTTCCTCAACTTCATTGGGAGTTCCGTGCGATCTACCTGCATTCCTCTTGCGATCGACCAGTAGATCACGATCGACGTATTGGGCACCCCTGGACTAGACAAAGAAGAGATCGTATTCTTGTATTTTCCTATCCTCTGGGATTGTATTTGATAAAAACAAGAATTATGTGGTACCAAGAGGTAGCATTTTTCGCGTCTCACATTATAGGACATTTCTGAGCAGAACACAATATTCAGATATTTGTGAGGTGTGATGCCTTCCAGGCTACCCCCAAAAAGTTCAACCCCCTCTGACCAGATACAGCGACTGGTGTTTATATTTAAAGACAATCACCTCTTGGAGGAGGTAGGAGATGGGGCTAGATAAATGAGTGATGGCTAATGGCCTGATTACTCAGGCCTTCTTAGCAGAGGGGGAGCTGCAGCCCTGTCGTGACTGGTGTTAAACTACTCCTTCAATCTACATGGAAATGTATACAGAAGACTGTAGTACTTCCTCCAGGTGGGATTAAAAGAGAGGGGAAACCAACATCAATCTTCGACAATCAGATCCTAGTAGGGAACTGTCCTATAATGGACCCCCTCCCAAAGAACAAAAAAAAAAAAAAAACACTAACTTGGTGTGCCCTGTGCTGAAAGTCTCTCTGAATCTTGCTGCACTGAAAATGTATTGGATTATTCCTTTGAACTGACATTGTGCACTCAACATATCATATGTACAGTACAGAGGAAAATATTTTTTAAAAATCACTTCTATGGTAATCTACAACATATTTACCACTAACTGACAATAATATACTGCAGTGACTATGTAGAATCCTGGCAGGCACTGCCTTGGGTTCCTCTGATCACTACACTGTGCATCTTCTAACCATTTACAAGACTGTGTTGAGGAGGGAGAAGATCACCAAGAGGCTGGTGAAGGTCTGTAATGAAGATTCCTCTCTTGCCCCTTAGGGATGCTTTGACTGCACAGACCAGTTGGTGTTTACAGAATCCTCGAGCAATAATGATGAGTTAACAGATGTTATGTGCAGTTACATCTCTTTTTGTAGAGACAGTGTCATTCCTATCAAGTTGTCAAAAAAAATTTTAACAACAAACCACCTTAACAGCCCTGAAGGGTAGAAAGAGTAGAAAAAATGCTTTTATTGAGGGTTCTGTTATTGAACATATAGAAACAAAAAAAGAGATCAGGTCACAAATCATAAAGGCTAAACTCAGGTACAGAGCTGAGAATGAAGCTGAGCTGGGCAGCAACAACTCAAGGGAAGCCTGGAGAGGCATGAAATCTATGACTGGATCTAATGACAAAGTCAGTAGATTGATTTTAAATCAAGCAGGCAGTTTGCTGATGAGCTAAACGCTTTTTATTTAAGGTTTTAGATTAATGACTTAATTAACGCACTGACTGCATTCATGGATTTTAATCTAGTTGGCTGGATTTTAGACTTCTTGACTGATAGGTCTCATTGTGTGAGGCTAAATGGCTCAATTTCCAAATAGCTGCACTCATCTATTGGTTCCTCTCAGGGCTGCTTTCTCTCTCCACTTCTTTACATCTTATGCAGCAATGACTGTTGCAGTAACCAGAATAACAGACACATTATCAAATTTGCAGATTATTCTGTGATTCCAAGTCTTCTGGAGGGGATGAGCAACATCATGGTCCTGTGGTTGTATTTTGTATCTTGGTTTGATGAGTCCTTTCCACAATTAAATGTTTTTAAAAGTAAAGACATGATAATCAGCTTTAGGAAGACTCCCCTTGTGCAGTACTAACCAGGATCAAAAGAGCTGTATAAATATTTGGGTATTGTGCTTGACATCAAACTGTGTTTCGAACCTAATATTGTTTCCATTTCCAAAAAGGTCCAAGTAGACTTTTTCCCTGAGGAAGATGCACTCTTTTACTGTCTCTGAGATGATTATTCTCTTTATAGAAGTTTTACTGAAAGTTTTAATGTTCTGTGCTGTTGCCTGGTATGGTAATTTGACTCTGACCAACAGAAACAGGCTAGGTAGCTTCAACAAAGATTTCAAGGAAGAGACAAGCCCTGCTTACAGACCTATATAACAGGCAGGTGGTTCGTAAGGGTACCTCCCTTCTGGAGAGCCAAGTTCGCTCTCGGACAGAGTTTGAACTGTTACCCTCAGGCTGTCATTTTAGACTGTCCATTATGTGTGCCAAGAGATACACGTTTTCCTTTGTTCCTGCTGCTATTCTGCTACTAAATGGCAGATAGTATTTTATTATTGTCTAGAAATCGCTTATTTGACTTTTGCACTTTCAGCTTGTTGAATGAACTTTGAACTTTGGTCACCACACCATACTGTTTGTTGTTGTCCATAAGTGTTGGTGCTTTGTGTGTCCTTGTATGTTTGTTTATGTATAGCCTGGCTGTAAATCAATTTCCCTGTAAAGGGACAATAAAGATAGTTTGAACTTTAAGCAACTGGAAAGAATAAAGGTGGAGGACTGGTTGTGCTTCTGAACAATAGATGGTGCAACCCTAGTCATATCACAATGAAGAAGAAGATCTGCTGTCATGATATTGAACTGTTGGCAGTCTGTCTTAGACCTTACTATGTACCAAGGGAGTTCTGAGACTGTTGTGAGAGTACAGTTTCTCCACACTGGGGTCAAGTCTGCTGTCCTTTACAATGGATGAGGTGAGGGTGGAGCTCAAGAGGCTACATCCTGGAAGGGCAGTTGGCCTTGATGATGTGTGCCTGAGGCTGCTTAAGGACTGAGCAGCCCAGCTGGCTGAGGCTACGTCCACACTACTACAACTTAATTTGAAAACGCATCGCAACATTTGTCCACACTAGTTTTCGAGCCTCGAGAACAGAGCGTTTTGGAAATGCTGCAGGCTCCATTTTAGTTGAAAACTCTGGGGTTGCATTGTAGTATGGACTGGCAAAAACGGAGACCTTTGGAAACGATGACATAGACACACCTGGTTACTCTCTGATTGGGTCTTATTGGCCATCACGTTTCCTTCGGTGATTTGCCATACTCCTATCATGTGATTCTTCTCCAGAAGAAAACAAACTGCAGCAGCCTTGCTGGCTTGAAAGCAACATGGATAACTAATTGCATGCATTACTGGCTTTGTTGTTTTTGATAGCAGCTGTGGCTGTAAAGTTAAATTCTGCATTTTATAATACTACAACTGCCTACATGCAGATGAGGCAAGCTATTATTCTAGCAATCTGCGACAATTCCCGTGCCCAGCGGATGGAGGATGGGTTGAACCAGTGCCTGAAGTCATTGTTCCTGGGGAATGGCGAGAAAACCTTCAAATGTCCAGATTGGCCCTGATCTGCTTCAGTGAAAGACTGCATCCATATGTGGAAGGAGCAACAACAATATCGAGTAAGCTTACAAAGGTAGCATACTTTTTATATTACCTGAGGGAAGACTCCTGAAAACTGCTAATGCTTTTGGACTATCCCGACAAGTTGTTTCATTTATCATATGACAAGTCTGTAAAGCCATCACTATATTCCTGGGTCCTGATTACATTAAAACACAGAGTACAGAGCCTGAGGTGAGGGATCTTGTTGCAAACTTTTACCAAACACATGGTATGCTACAATGTTTGGGAGCAATTGACTGGGAACCATGGATGTATTATAAAACTTGGATGCCGGATCTAAAAATGGCGCCTATTCAGTTCAATACAAGTGGCTCGCCTGGCGCATACGCCGAAAAAGTTTCTGGCTTCCAGGTTATTTCTGCGTTATGCGGCCCATAGTGACTGCGCAGTAGTGTCACTCCCATCATGCCTTTGGGCAATGAGAACGAGCAAAAAACGTTCTCGATCTGGCGCTGCGCGTTCACAAGTGCTCTGTTAGCGGACTTTATTATGTGTAACAGACTTCTACAGGACTGGCCCGGGGCTTTAAACCACGGATTTATACAAACGGCAACAGCAACAACATTCAGTTTGAAGCTTTAGAGCCTAAAGTCACATTGGAATCAACATTTTAAAAAATCATAACCAGGCAAAAATATTACGTTTAAATTGTCTCTTAGGCATTTTTAAGACAGATAACTACAACTCATTAGATAAAGTTATTACGTTTACTTTCTCTCATTGAGAAGCATATTTATATGGCATGCCTTCTTTAAAAAAACACAAAACAACCAAAACTGTGCAGTGCTGTAGTTATGCTTTTTTTTATAAAGATTTAATTTAAATGATGAATGCCACTGAACATATAGCAAACTGTATACTGAACACACACTGAATTAGGGGAGTTAGAAAGACGATGATGAGGACGTCCAGGACGGTTCTTCCCCTCATGGACAGGAGGGAGAAGGGGAGCAGGCTCCACCATCTTAGGCCACTGCTGCTGACCCAGAGGATGCTGCATCCAGGCCGAAGTCAGTTATAATTTTAACACGCTGACACAGTGAAGGTCATTAATCTATAAAATAATAACGCGGTTGTTGTGAGCGGATGACAGGCTGGTGAACTGAGGTCAGGATGAGACACTGCTGGCACACAGATCACAGAAACTATCACATATAAGGTAAATGACTTACGAAATTAAAATACCCTGAAGAAAACAGTTACGGAGGAAGTTATGAAAAATCATATCGGCGTCTTAGTGAATCCAGTTATGTGGCTAATATATCGATTAAAAACAATTACATTCCTGAAAAAAAGTGTAAGAAGTGACGAATAAATGCGACAAAAAAAATCACAAAATCAATGTACCTTGATGTGTGTAGAAGAAAACTCGCCTTTGTGTTGTTTATTCACTTTTCATACTAACTTTTTCTCATCCTGACGATGCTAGCAGTAACCTGGCAACCATCCTCATTCCCGAGACACAGCATGACCGCGGAAAGAGTGCACGTACACAGTAGTGATGTCACCAAGAGAAAAAAGACTTTTCTGGGCTTTTTCTGAGCTTTGAAAAACTTTTACAAAGATTAAAACCCCATGGCTTAAAAATGTAGAATAGAAAGATTGATATTTGGCTGTGTGCACAGCTGGAGGGGTCCTGTTAAAAGTTTTACAGGCCTCTCTTTTACCATTGCGGTCTATGGGAAAAATGCTTTTTGGGCCGCAGGGGGATTTTTTGCTGCAATACCACGAGTGGCCACTGGAAAAAATTGGCTGCAAGGCTGAGTGGTGGCGCCGTAACCAGGTCTTAAAATACATCCATGCTGGGAACACATCGAAATAAAACAGCCCCTTGCTAACTCCACAGACTACATCAACAGAAAGGGGAAACATTCTTTGGATATGCAAGTACTGTTTGATGGACGTTGTTGTGAAATGGCTGGGTAGTGTGCATGACGCGTGTATATTTGCCAACTCGAAACTGTCTGGTGACCCAAAAGATGGAACAATTCCTTCCTGCCCTAAAGTATTGGTGGAGGGTGAGGATCCTGTGCCTAACTATGCCTGTTTTGTTCTGCACAACTATTGTGAAATTCACAAAGAACTTTTAAATGAACAAAGCAGGTTGTTCTACAGTTCGAGAGGGATTTTCAAACACCCATCAGGACTAGTAATTTGAAAGCAGACAACAATGAAGCTGAAGTGATACATTGTTTGACAAAATTTCTGAACCCATAATACTGAAAAATAACAAGTAACTGAAGCAGATGGAGAAATGTGATGCTTTTTCTATTTTTCTGTTCATTCACAATGAATAAAAAATTCAAAACTTAGCTGCCTACATTTTTTCTCTCTCCTTTTTCACTTCAATTTAGAGGGGGTAACTTTGAACCAAATAACCGGGACTTGTTTTGAAAGAGAAAACACCCCCAGTTTGCCAATCTTAGATTATATACAGTATATAAAATGAAATCCTCCGCTACATAATTTGGCAAAGAATATTCAGGATAGATTTTTGAATTTCTCATATTGCCAGCCCTTATTTGTCACTGACCTATAGGTTGAAAAACACAGTGCACTTCACAATGTTTCAGTAAAATTGTCAAAAACCAACAGAAAAACGTATAAATACATGCGCAAATGTAAAGGTACTATAAACATGCAATAAATAGAGACACAACACACAACAACAAAAGAGAAAGAGCTGGTATTTACAAATATAGTGTCTGTTTGATGCAGGTGGACTGCTGTGCTGGACATGTGCAGCTGGATTGAATTCCTGTAGGGGCCTTCTTGTTGGTGTGTGCCCGTAGGAATAGCTGCTGTGGTGGGTTGTGTGTGGTGAGCATGGAGGCATGTAATGAGTTGTTCCTGTACCTACAATAAGCTGCACTAGCAGTTCAATGTTTGAGTTCAGCCCGTCCATGGTAGATGACCAGCAACCCATTGTCTGAACGAACTCTGTGTCCATTGCCTCCAGTTGTTGAAGGAGCTGTCTTTTAGTGTCCAGGTCATCCTTTGCAATAGCCTCTGAGGAGAATTTCCTCTTCAGCCTCTCTCTCCAGTGGCCACCCAGCATAGCATCAAGTCTCTGGCGTCAACTCTCCAGCCTCTCTGCAGACATAGCACCTTCTGCATCTGCATCTGCGTCTTCACCACGTGACATGGGTGACAATCGAGCATCACCCAAGTATGGCATTGCTGTTCATGGCCTCCACAGTGACATCACCTGTCTATGCTCCCTCTTTAGTAGTGTTTGCGGCTGGAGATCCTCCCCAAATGTCCTCCAACAGCTCAAAATACAGCAGGACAACTCGTCCATGGCCACTTTTATGACCTGAATCAACAGCCTGTCTGTATTTGATTCGTATGGCCTTTCGTTTTGTAGTCAGTTGGCCTGTGAACACAAAGTACTCCCAGTTTATATATGTTCATACACACATATACACAGAATTACTTTTGTAAGTACATGCACATACATTCATATACATATTCAGTATACACTGTGCCCTATTTTACAATCATAGCTCTGGATAAGTAAAAAGTTATTCTTAAAGTCAAGGTTAGTTAAGACAAGACTCATTCATTCTTTTCATTGCTCCCATGGTTAATAGGACACCAGCTCAAACTTTTGGGTTAACAGCTATTAGCCAACATCTCAAACACAAACACATACCTTTTGTGATCTCGTCCTTGTTGTGTGGGAAGTCTTTTCCCATTGCCATGGCCTCCCCTGGCGAGGGATGGTGCTCCCAGTACTGGACTAGTATGTCGCCGTATTTACTTAGCAATGACTCCCAATATGTGTTTTCTGCCGCCATGTTCGCCTTGTACTCATGTGTTAATGTAACAGTAACATGTGTTAATGTAATGTAACAGTAACAGTTCCACCTAGTTGTCAGACCATGCAGAGAAATCTCTGTACTTACTTTTTACCATTTTGCCGATGTAGCTCGTTTGTAGTATTCTCAGCAACTAGCACCCAGCTGCAGAGTATACAGTCTGCTTAGTGTTGACACCGGCACTCGCATGCCCAGTGTATGGGGATGGTCCTGTGATATACGTTTTCAGTGTGCTAGTATGGATGGAGCTCATTTCTGATACAGAGGTAGAAATGCTAGTCTGGATGGAGATTATTTTCATTTGAAAACGCCGCTTCTCCAGCTTCTGAGGCCACAGGTTGAACATACATTAGACCCCCTAAGCTTTGTGTACAAGGAACATATTGGAGTTAGAGATGCTGCCCGCTACATGCGCCACACGGCGCATTCTTACTTGGATGAGCCAGGTGGTTATGTGAGGATTATGTTCTTTTATTTTTCAAGTGTATTTAACACTATCCAACCCCCATTCTCAAAGACAAGTTTAGAAGGGATTGGGGTTAAGATTAAGATTTATAGCCTTTATTAGTCCTGTACTGGGGAAACTTGCAGTGTTACAGCAGCAAAGTGGACAGTGTAAGAGAAAAAAATGCGCTGTCCTTTTTTATAAAGTGCATTTGTGTCATGAGCCCAGTCCAGTGTATTGTTCAGATGAACACCCAGGTACTTGTAAGAGTCCAAAATCTCAATGTCCCTTCCCTGGATGTTCACTGGTGTGAGTGGAGAGTGTTTGTGCCTCCACCACCAACTCCTTGGTTTTTCCTGCATTGATTTGGAGGTGGTTCCGCTGGTACCAGTCCACAATGTCCTGGGTCAGTTCTGTGTACTCCCTGTCATTCCCATCAGTGACAGTGTCAGAGAACTTTTGCAGGTGGCAGTTGGTGGAGTTGTAGGAGAAGTCTGCAGTGTAGAGGCTGAGGAGGAATGGAGCCAGCACTGTTCCCTGTGGGATTCCCACACTGCAGACAACCCTGTTGGATACACAATCCTTGACCCTCACATACTGTGCTCAGTTGGTGAGGTATTCATGGAAGGAGGAGGGTCTCTTGTTGATGATGTCATGGGAATGGTTCTCTGTTCGTCTCTGTGGTTGTTTTTTGCTACAAGGGATTATCTGTAAATATCATAATTGTTAGATAAGAGAGAAAAAAGAAAAATCTTTTACGGTTTTGTGTTATTTTTGAAATTTTTGATTCTCTGTATTTGTCAGTGTGTGATGATTTATATTTGTATCAATATGTCAGACAATTAAATCTATTGACAGTAGCTGCAACATGACAGGCACTCAAGCAAGCTAACATTAAAAGCGCAGTCTCTCTTGACACAACATCTGAAATATCAGATTGTTTGTAATTGACCTTTTGGTAGCACACGCTCAGCATACTTGTATTTTCCATACAAATTGGCATTGGGATACAAGCCCTGCACCAACATCACCTATTATTCCCAAAGCGCTGACTTTCATATTCAGGTAATGTTATCTGTTCACTTTCGTCGTCTGACTCTATGGGAGGTTTTATCAATATTTCTTCGCATATTGGCTCAAAACCATATGCATTTCGGTTTCTGACTTCATGTGTGGGTCTTTCCAATTCATTAAAAAAAATCTCTAGCTCATCTCTCTTCTCTTCTCTCTCTCTCTCTCTCTCACACACACACACACACACACCCTTTTCAACAAAATTACCGGGCATAAGCAGGTTTTTTAAACATGGGTAAACCTGCTAAGAAGAGCTGATAGACTCCTTTCACACTGCCACGAGTGCAGCTAGTGTCAATAGATTTAATTTGTCAGACAAATTGATACAAATATAAATCACCACACTGTGACAAATACATATAAGCTAAAATGTAAGCTAAAGCTAAAATACTGAAATATCAGTACTTCTGATTCCGAACGTTTCTGTTCCAGGATCGATTCTCACTTTAAAAGATCGATACCTTAACACAATAATTTGTGGTAAAGGTGTATCTTTCAAATATATTTTTTATCAAACCTTTTACAAAGCAGGAGGAAAAAGGAAAACACAGAACTTAATAACAACAGTGTACAAAATACAAGCAATTAAACCTGACACACCCACACAGACAAAGGATAATAATAATAATAATAATGTTAAGAAAAAATAAATGAATAAGTACATTTGAAAGTCCAGGGAGTCCATGGAAGACAGCAAAATACCTATTGCAGTATGATATTATATCGAGCTACGACTTCACATCTTTTCTCAAGGCCAGATCCATAAGCCCCAACCTCATCCTACGAGATTTGATGGTGCCTAGGTTATCAAGAAATGGATCCCAAGCCCCGTAAAATAAAAACGGTTTATCCTTTAGTGCTGTAGAAAAGGCTTTAAATGGAACGATACTTGTCACAACTTGTAGCTACTGATCAAGGGTAAGAGCTGGGGTAAATGTGTCTTTTATCATCAACAGGAACACAGTAGAAAGTAACAACGCTATCACCGGGATCTAGTCTAAATAATACTTGGTTGATACCTGGTTTTTAATGCAAAAATCAAACATTTAATATGGCTTGTAATCAATTGATTAATAGAATGTGAGGATGTCTGTCCTTCTGCTTTTTGAGGTGTTAGAAATTCTGGTGTTATTTTATTCATATGTTAGCTCTAACTACCATATATCGGTGACTGCGCTCAACATATATGGCTTGTTACTTAACTTGCAAATTAGCCAGCAAATAAATTAGTCTTGGGTTAGCCTTTAAACAAGACGCCCAGATGCTCAGCTGTGCTAACAATGCTAACAGGAGAGCTTGCTTGCCACAGTTATTAAATGTTTTCAAGGGAGCCTGATTCAGATGATGAAGAATCAATTACTTTATTATCAAAGCACAAGAAAGGGTAGTCTGATGTCTTGTTTGAAATGGTTATAGCCTACTTATTATTTCCCTTCTCTGAACATATTAAGCTTTTGTACAAAGTATCAGTGTTGCATCGGTATCAGTGTTACCAGCTTGGGTAATACTTGGTATCAGACATCAGGAATACTTGCGTACTTACATGCAAGTGTATGTGATTGCATGTCCATATGAGCTGACAGCAAATGTTTGTCATAGCATTATTTTTTGTGATCATCCAAAAAAATTGCTCCCCTTAACATTTATTATATGTAAATAATAAGATGATAAAAAGCACTTATTTTCTGCCATATATTTTATAATCCACATAAACATTTTTGATTTAAATTCTTTATCTATCAGTAAAAAGGTATCAAATGTCCATCATCTAGAGACAAAATGTTCTCTATCCAACTGAATATTTAAATGAATTTTAGCATGATCTGAAAGAATGATTGGATAAAATAAACCAGAATGTTTTCCTTTTAAAATTACAGTACTACTTTTCCATTTCAATGCAACAGTGTCTCTGTTCGAGTTACATACAGCTCGGTTCCTTTGCATAAAAGATTCAGCCTGTCAGGTGCTTTGACATCATCGGTAGAGCTTCTCAACATAGGTCACATGTCAAAAGTCATACTCTTACTCAAAATTCTGGAACTCTTTGCAACTGTAACATGGTCTGTTGTCATTGTAGACAATCTTGGGGGATTCCATGACTGGCAAAGATTGACTTCATGTGCCTGATCACACAGGTAGCAGACATGCTGGGAAGCAGCGCCATCTCTGGATAGTTTGAAAAGCAGTCAATAACCAGCAGGTAATTTTTTCCATCCAGGTGGAACAGGTCAGTCCCAACTTTCTGCCATGGTTGTTTTTCTTGATGCTTCAGACAGGTCTCACAGGTTGAGACCATCCTGTGGATGTCTGCATTGAGCCCTGGCCAATAAATAGCCATTCAGGCTCTTCTCTTGCATTTTTCCATACCAAGGTGCCCCTCATGCAGCCTTTTCTGGTCTCAGTGACTGAGGAATGACAACTCTGTTCTTGAGGAGAAGGAGAAGCCTATTGATGGCACTAAGCTCTGCCCTAATGTTGTAATACTGTTGACTTCACCTCTAGGTCAACCCACAGTCAGATTCTTGGAGGCCTGTGTCTTTCTCTGTCTCAGCTGCAATCAGGTTCAAATGGAGATTCACATCAGTCTCCCTCTCTCTTCCTGTGTGTGTCACTCTGTGTTGTCTCTCTGGACAGAGCTTCAGTGAGCATTATGTGTTTAACTGGTGTAAATCCGGTCGAAATCATAGCTTTGTAGCTTCATTGTCAGTCTTTGAATTTGTGGTGACATCTCACTGAGGTTTTTCTTGATAATGGCTATTAATGGCTTGTGGTCTGTGTCTGCCACAAATGTTGGTAGGCCATAGACATAGCTGTGGAACTTCTCAAATTCATATGCTAGTCCCAAACAGTCTTTTTCAATTTGTGCATAGCGACATTCAGTCATGGCCAGTGTTCTTGATGCATAGGCACTGGCTTCCAACTAGCCTGTAGTAACAGAGCCCCAGTCCCAGTCCAGTTTTTAGATGGGTCAGTGGAGATTTTTGTCCTTTTGGATGGGTCGAAGAATGTCAGCACTGGTTCTGTTGTGAGAGTAGTCTTCGGTTGTGCCCATTCTTCCTCATGATTGTCAGTCCATTTGTCATGCAACAGCTGTCTCAGGTGCACTATTTTTGAAGACAGGTTTGGTATGAATTTGCCAATGAAAATGATCATTCCCAGTATCCTAAACACAGCTTTTTTGTCTTCAGGCCTGGGCATCTCCGGTATTGCTTTCACCTTGCTCTTATCTGGCTCCACACCTGCTACGGACAGCTTATATCCCAGAAAGGTGATTTCATTCACACCAAACTGACATTTTGCTCTGTTCAGTCCATACTTTTGGATGCTTTGTAGCACTTTGATGAGCCTCTTATTTTGCTGCGCCAGTGTGGATCCCCATAGCACAGGGGTTGGCAACCCGCGGCTCCAGAGCAGCATGTGGGTCTTTCATTCCTTTGCTCTCTGTGACTTCCAAAAATATGAGTGTTGCGACTGATGGGGCCACAAAAAAAAACAAAAAAACACACGTTTGCAGGTTTACTTGAGTACCAGACTCCTTTTATTGGTGTCTCAGCTTTAGGTTTGCACAAGAATACAGAAGCATTGCAGCAATGGAGGTGTCAGCCTTCAGCCCACCTTTCACCCCGAGGGTGGCAGCATAATTGTTTCCATAGGGAGGCATGCAACTTGGCCTACCGCTGCTGACTCGAGCCCACCCCATTGCATTATGGGCGACGCAGCCAGCCCTGGTCGCTATATGAGTATTTAAATTAAATTTATTTTTTTCTTAGTTCATTAGTTTTTTTAAATGGAATTCTAAATTTAAAGATTAGGCTACGGTGATCTTGTAACATTAAAATAATTTTAATTAAAAAAATCAGAGATATGCCTCTTTCTGCGAAGACTGTCAAAGACAGAACCATAAAAATGGCAGAAAACATCACCAGACAGCAAATTAATGACATCAATTCGGCTTTGGTGTACTCATCACCTGTGATGAGTCCAAAGACAAAGGTGTTATTGAACAAATAGCGCTGTTCTGCTGATATGTGAACTCTTCTGGGCCACAGGAAGAACTGATTAGCCAGAGATTTACAGCGAGGTACAGTCAACCCGATCTTGAAATGGAACTGGCCGACATCGCCGATAAAGACATATGGGTGTCCAAGTTCCATCGCTTGACAGCTGAGCTTGAAGATGTTGCCCGTCAGAAGGCCATTCTTGCCCAGAATCACAAATGGACTGATATTGGAAACCTTCCCAAGCCAGACAAACTTGTGTTCAACACATGGAATGCCATCCCCGACACTTACATGCCAATGAAAAAGTATGCATTTGGAGTTCTGTCGCTCTTCGGATCTACATATGTGGGTGAGCAGGTCTTCTCCAATATGAACTTTATCAAAAACAAGCATCGCTCATGCCTCACAGACGACAGCCTACAATCTTGTCTAAAGATGAAAGTGACGTCTTACCACCCTGATGTCCAGACGCTGTGCACTGAGGTTCAGGAGCAAAAGTCACATTAACCAGGTAAAATAAATAATCGGCTATTATTTTGCAAATATATATTTTACATTGTTCAGTGAAATAGACCTTTTTTTATTCTGGTTGACAGCTGACTGCACGCTCCATATGTGTGATACACTGATGACACAGAAGCAGACGGTGTTTTTGGTTTGCTGCCGTCTGTCTGCAGGCCTGCGTTGGGGTTGGAAGGGGTTGGGGATGCCTAGAGCCAGATTGTATCTGACTCACTGGATGCACCTGGGGTCCGTTCTGGCCCGGTGGTGGAGCCCGAAGTTTGCTGCTGTTTCATGTTCACGAAGAGGACTCAAACAGATATTCAAGCGTTCAAAATGTTCAGAATGTTTTTTGTTGAATGCAAAAATAAAATTTCGTTTTCTGTGTAGCAGGTCATTGATTTCATAAATGCAACTAGAGTTGCACAATACCCACGGTACCCATGCTACCCCGCGGTGCCAAATCATAACGGTTCCTACTATACTAGAAATTCTATACGACGGTACTACCATGGATTACTATGCTACCGGTGCCAGTTTCCGCTACATAGCGGCCGCCTCTACTCTCCTCCCGGCTTCTCACTGCATGCTACTCCCCTGTAAACAAACCCACATGGCAACTACTGCAACTGAACTACACAGTTGCTGAATGATTGGCTGTTTGCCTCTTACTGGTGACGTCCAGGGATATGATAGGCTGTTTCCGCACGCTGGGTCCGCCCGTCTGTTAGCTGATTGGCTATACGTGTGTTTCTGCCAGCAAGAACGAACTTGATGAAGACAGCTCCGCTTCGGTAAAAAAAATCGCTTCAAAACAAACATAATTCTGTCCTTTAAGTTAAATACCTCAAATTTTGACTAGACACACAAGCAGTGCATCTGTTTTTTTTTTTTTTTTTCAATTTTAACGTTTTAATAAATGTTATTTATCCTTTAAGTTAAATACCTCAAAGTTTGACTAGACACACAACCAGTGGATCTGGTGGTTTTTTTTCCAATTTTAACGTTTTAATAAATGTTATTTATAAAAATATTTGTTTCAGTCTAATTCTTACTTCACCAGTATGATGTTTATCATGCACCAGACAACATCACCAGTATTATGTTTATCATGCACCAAACAACATTATAAGTAATAAGTATTTATAACTTGTACAAATACATTGCAGTTCATAAAAATGATAATACTAAAAAAAAAGGCTGCAGTACCGCGATAATACCCGGAACCATGATACTTTGTCTGGTATAGTATCATGGTTACTCATTTTGGTATCGTGACAACTCTAAATGCAACATACTATAGCTAAAGTCTTTGGCCCAAAGACCTTTGGTTCTCCCTCAACACTCTTTGCTATAGCTGTTCTGCCCCTGTGAGAATTCTGTTGTGTTTTGTCCCTCTAAGCTTGCCGTAGCTAGTTGTCTTGGAAACTGGAAAGTTTAATCACAAACTGTTGATGTTTTCTCATGGTTTTCTCCTGACCTCACAATCCAATCAGTTGCTTTAAGACACAGAGAATTAATGTCTGTAAGGTACACTATTTTGTAATTCGTAATGAGTATTTTATTTAAAAAAAAATGATTGTAACTTGGTAAAAGTAAATCTTAAATATAGCGATTCTAAATGCGTTAGCCTGCCTATGAACTTTATGTTAAGTTATACTTATGCTAACCGTTGTATTTAAAGACAGATACTCATTTGTATTTCGTTTTTATTGTGTTTCAGTTTCACGAAAAAAGAATAATAGCTATTTATACATAGCATATGGGGGAAAAAACCCAGAAATATCCAGTGTTATTTTCGTTTTATGGGATGCATCCATCTTGCTGAAGAACTTTGCACCAGCCTTATCACTTATTATTTCATCTCTGGTTGGTATCTGGTAATGTTCCCTCTTTATGTTGGCATTCATGTCTTTTGGATCCATGCACACATGTAAGCCACCATCCTGTTTCTTGACGCACACCATTGAATTCACCCATTCTGTGGGCTCCTCCATTTTCTTTATGACTTCCAGTGATGTCATTCAGTCAAGTTCTTGCTTCAGTCTGTCTCTTAGTGCAGTTGGGACCTGTCTGGGAGCATGGACAATGGGGTGCGCACCACCTTTTAGCTTTATCTTGTAGGTGAATGGTAAGACACCAAACCCTTTGAAGACGTCTGGATACTGATTCACTATTGAATCTATGCTGTTTTGTGTACTGGAATTTATGTGGTACACCCTCCTGACTAGGTCTAATTTTTCACATGCTCTGTCAACTAGCAGCAAGTCATGTCCATCTGGAACTACTATAAAATGCAAGGCAGTTTAAGACTCACCTTGAGCTGAATAGAATTTGGATGAATCTATGGCTTTCCCTTCATGACTCTGATGTCAAGTTCATTTATCAAATTTGCCTTTGCTCCTGTGTCCAGCTTGAGAGTGATGATAGTGCCGTTTATGTGTAAAGACACCATCCGCCTATCCTGCTCAATGCTGTTCACACTGTTGGACTCTTCCATCCCTATAAGCTTGAAATCTTCCTGTGTTACCATAACCACAAAGAATATATCGCAGAGATCAGTTTCCTACACAGTATGCAAAATTTCACCTCAGCTTTGTTTCTCTTCGGAAAAGCATTGTTTTGCATAGTGATTCTTACCTTTACACTTGTTGCAGACCTTGCCATAGGTTGGGCATTGTTTTGTGCATGTAGAGTGCCATATCTTTTACAATTAAAAGCCTCTGATTCTTTTTGCTGCTTATCCTGGCATGCTCTGTTTCTGTGCCCGGCCAGACACTTCACCTTCCTTCATGCCATCACTGAACTTTTTAACATGCTGCAGGGCTAATTCACTGGCTTGGCATATCTTCATGGCTCCATCCAAGGTAAGTTTAGTCTCTCTTAGTAATATCTCTCTCACTTTTTCATCATGAAGTCCAAACACAATCTAATTATGGATCATTTAATTTTGCAGCACTCCAAAATTGCATGCCCTAGCCTTCAACTTCAAGTTCATTAAAAAAGCATCAAAGCTCTCAGGGTGCTGCTGCATGCGCGAGCGAAATACATACCATTCAAATGTTTAATTTTTCTTAGGTGAACAGTGTTCATCTACCTTCTATTGGCCATCTATTGGCCGGATGCATTAACCCCACCTATCACTACAAACTACATATAACTGCAAATCCTTTACAGTTTTCATTAAAGAGCGGCAGCATGTCCAACATGAATGTTGGTTCATCTGACGAGCATTACTAATCACTGACATAAAGATGAGCTGAAGATTGCCCCAGAATTCTTTATAAAGCCATCTAATTGTATGCAGAACTATTACTTCTGCAAATGGTGAAATAAGGTGTTGTCGCTGTCTAGTTCAGAAAATGTAGGTAAAATTATGTTTTGAAGATAGATAATCAAGTTCTTCTTGTGAAATGGTGAAATGATAGGCGATCAAATGATATCCCTAGATCAGGGAGCAAGTACATCACTTACTATTGACCACAGCCAGAACCTGGAAACAAAAGAACCTCACCCATTCTGGATGGACTGTGGCCCAACAATGGTCAAGTGATATCTTAATCAGAGCATCACTATTGGCTGTTAAGGAGCAAGTGTGAAACATCTGCCATTAACACCTCTGGATTTGATTTGTACTTGAAAATTCAAAGCTGTAAACTAAGGATTCACTCATACAATAGAATTCCGTGTAAACGGTTTTCACGCACAGAAAGATAGATGTGTAATTACAAAGCTGATGTATAACTGCAAATATAACTTTGTGCACTCACACTTACAAAATTCCATGTGCAGCTACAGACCTCCTAATGGGCTCAAAAATTTAATCTGTTCAGAGACTTTTTACACAAAAGTCAAACATTTGAATGAATTTGATCTAAGCATGTTTACACAGTCACACATTTGAATATATATTGAATATATATGGTGATACATGGTTCTGACAAGTTTGTGTTTAATTATGATGATGATGATGATGATGATGAGCTTTATTGTCACTGTAACAGTACAAGTACAATTACAGCGAAATTACAACAGTCACCCCGTCTACACATAGGGCATACAACATATAATAAGACAGACATAACAGGATGACTGCGCAGCAAAAGGGGTGGGGGGGGGGGGGGGGGGGGACAAGTGGAGAGGGGAGGAGAAAAAAAATAACAGAACCCAAACTATACTCCTGAGGGGGGTGGGGGGGTAGGAGTAGAAGCGTCTCACTGCAGCGATCTCGTGGGGGAGTTGTTCCAGCACCGGCCTTGGCCAAGGCTGGTGCTGCGGGGGCCAGAACGCAGATTAGATTATGATTGTTTGGGTTAGGGTGAGCAGTCGTATTTCAATAGACACGGCTTACTCTGTTTGTCCATTCTGGTCATCTTCATCCATTCTCCTTTCCAAAGCTGCAAGCTTCTCCAAGATGTGACCCATGTTGCGATTTATGACCACAGTTTGAGCTTTAATAGCTCCTTCCAAGGTGGTTCCCAAGTTGCGGTTCACAATCACAGTCTGAGTGCTTACAGCTTTACTCACACCATCAATTATGTCGGGCAGCGTGGGAATTTGGACTGCTGTCACCGTCTTCCGAATTTTCCGATACACCAGGGCAATGCCTAATCCAATCAGCAGAAAGCCTGATATCACAATTCCGAATATATAAAGATCTTCGATGTCCTCAACGGAAAGACTCGCCAGGCACATGACCCTCCACTGCTCCCAGGAGTCCCTCATGTAACCAGCGGCGTACGTTCCGCCAGGGCAGACAGGTTCCCCCGAACCCGGGCTTCTCGTCGAGAAGATCCTGTCAATTGAGTTGAGAGACCAGTTGACCAATTCCATGATTTTAGATTTAGAGAGCAGTGCGGAGAGAGGCTTCCAAGGTTTAGACAAGACAGGACGAGACGTGAGATGCAAAGCAGGGAAAAAAAGGGAGAGGAGAGAGGGAGAGTTATTTGATGCTATAAACATAATAATTGACAGCTGTGATTGGGTTGGGTCTGTGTAAGGGCTGGACCTCAATATCATGGCTCCATTACCTGATTACTACTGCACAGTAGTATAGTAGTAAATGGGGTCCAAATAACATTACCAGCACAATATCCAGGATATCATACATCTTTACATACAGTCAGTGGTCTCACAGGAGACAAGTGTCTTTCAGTTCCATTCAAGCAGTTGTGAAATAATGGGTTACATGTTCCTTTGAGTGAGTCACACAGATTGTTGTTTGGGAGACAATGTTGTCAGTGTTCTGGTACAAGAGTAGATGAAGTAATTTGGTTGCATTAGTGCATTTGGGATGTTAGATCAACTGTTGTGCTGAGCTGCATCTTGTGAAAGACAATTGTGTCAAGAGTTTTGAAAAGCTGGGCTCAGTACAGAAAAATGTGTGTTGGAGAAGGAGAAAATGATGAGCAGTATAATGATGGCAAGTGAACCATAGTAGTGCCACACCAATTTCCTCCAGATGTCCTGTCTGACAGTGGGTATATATTCCCAGGTATCACAGGGTTGCAACACTTTACCACACCTTACTCCAAATAAGGATAAACTACAGTCTAAACGTTCATGTGTGACACCAAAATCCAGTTTATGCTTTCCTTCTACCTCCTTATCTATAAGAACTTGGGTACCCCAACTATGGAGGATAACAGTGGCTCTATCTAGACACAAATAGTCACAGTGAAACACTGAAGGTTGTTATGGCCTGAACCCTCAGAGTGAGTGAGGCCTAGGAAAACAAGAGGAACACTGAAAGTGAAGAAAATTTCCTTCACAAAAAGCAAATATTCAAACGTCCGCAGAAACCAGTTTGGTTAGCTGCACAGATTTGTCTTTCATGGTTGAGACAAGTGGCAAAGCAATGTCAACACAGGAAATATCTTGACATAGACGTACTGAAATTTCAATGGACCATCAAAGAGTTTTTCTTGGAGTTGAGACCACTTCAGTGCTCTGTCTAGCCCTGCAGATGAAGATTTAGATTTTGTTGCTGGAGACCATCAGAAAGTTTTATATAGGCAACTACCAAATTCTTAGACTACAGAAAGAGGAAGAACAAGGAATGGCTGACACCTGACACTGGCAGAAAAGAGATGGATGGAAAGAACTGAAGGTTCTAAAGATGTTGAGTGCCAATTCCCCTTAGCTCCAAGGGTGGGCTCAAAAGCTGTTGTTGGGCATTGTTAGTTTAACAAAAAATTGCTATTAGAAATTGACAAGCTATTAATATTAAAAATATAAATATTAAATAACTCTAAAATGAATTGAAGTTATCCTTGGGGGCATCATCCTGAAGAAGCAGTGAAGGATAGCCAATATTGGTAGTAGAACCAATCCCAGCTGACATTGGACGAGGGCGGGGTACACCCTGGACAGGTTGCCACTCTGTGCAAAAGCAAGCTGGCAATTCAAAATGGTCACTTGGACCACATGACTTAGACATGAAAGACTAAAAACAAGATGAACAAAAGAAACACTCAAGATGGCCGAAGATGCCCACTGAGACCACAATACATAGTGTTTTTGCAAGTGTGTGCTGTAGAATTGAAAACAAAGTGAAAAGTAGAAAATGTGTTTGTACTTTTGGTTCCTTTGTCTAAGGAATGATTTCAAAATTTAAGGTTTTGATGCCTTTGCCTAAGCATTCACTTTTAGTGTGTAAGCAAACACAAAAACTGTGAAAGACTGTTAGCTGCATGAAAGTCTTAGTACTGAGATGTGCAACAGATATGTGTGTGAACATAAAAGTATCAAGCTAACAGCGTGACAACAACCTAAGCAGAAATCACAACAGCAAAGCTCAGTAGATATATCAACCAAATCCCTACATGTGCATAAAGGTTAAAAGTCCTGTACTTAGCATTGCTCTGCTTGTGAATTCCGCTGGCAGACTTTGATACTTGCTGGCACTGAATTAAACTTGTTCAATCTTGATTAATCTTAAGCAGGCACTTGCGTTGCAGCTCTTGAAGAAGACTGAAGTGGAGCAGTCTGCTGTGAGCTAGCCTGCAGAGAACAGCAGGGAGCTTTGTGGCCCCTGGAAGGCTGTGAAGAGAAGAGGTGTTGTTGCTGGACAAGCCAGGAAGAGAGAGGGAAGTTTCAGGTGACAGCAGTGCTGACCTGGTACTAAGAGCCTTGTTGCTCTCATAGCAAGGGCAAGAGGGAAGAGAGGGAACAAAGTTGGTCTGGTGACACCTTGGGTCAGATGTAACACAATGACCAACACTCACTGGTCATTAAGGTCCCTGGGGGAGGTCAAGGTGTAATCGTCAAGTATGTGGGGGATGGAATTCAAAAAGCCTTCTTCTGTTCCACAAACAAAAGAACATAAGGTCTGAATGAACTGAAACCCAACACTCTCAATACCACCTGCAAGAATCTTCTTGGCAGAATTGATACCACTGTCAATCAGGCAGGATTCAGGAGGAAACAGGGTTGTACAGATCAGATCTTTGCTCTAAAGAACATCATTGAGCAGTGTGTATAATGAAACCCCCCTCTGTACATTAATTACAACGTTCGGAAAACCTTTGACAATGTGCATCGTCACACCCAATACCCTACACCATATAAAATCCCTCCAAAATGGTCACACTGATTGTGTTGCTCTATTGACAATTCAAATGCAACATCATTGTTAATAGAAAACCATCTGAATAGTTCACTGTGGAGTCTAGTGTGTGGCAGGGGTGTACCATGTCTTCCATTTTTTTCTCAATTGCCATCGACTGAGGAAAACAACAGCAGACCTAGTGGCACCCAATGGACCATTTTCCCAACTTTAAGATCTAGATTTTGCTGATGATCTTGATGTTCTCTCCTTAAAGCATAGCTTTAAAGGAAGGAGAAAATTGACAGACTGAATGAACAAGTTTGCCTGACAGAGAGGGTTGGACATCACTGCCTCCAAAACCCAAGTGGTGTGCATTAATATCACTCTAGATGCACCAATCACATTGAATAGGGACATGCTGACTTCCTTCATTGAGGAGTTTACCTACCTTGGAGGTTTTGTCAGCAAAGACTTATTTGTGGAATTTCAAGCAGCACAGCCTAAGGTTCACCTGCACAACACTGATGTAAAACCACTGTTTGTGTATTGCTGATAATGCCAGCAAGTTACAACACATGACATGAAAAAGATCAATGCATTCCACAGTGGATGACTCAGGAAAATCTGTTGCTTCCTTTGGCCTGAGAAGATCTCAAATGATCAGCTATACAAGATGACTAAGTGTAACAGTGTGGCATTGGAGCTGAAACGCTGCCCAATTCAATGGCTAGGGCATGTATTCAGGAAGGCCCAGGATAGAATCCCAAAGGTTGCACTTGGCAGCAAAGTGTTACAGCTGAGTCAGAGGAGTCTTGATGGAGGCGGATCGTCAAGCCTTATAACCAGTGATGAGGAGGATTAAAATGCTACCAAATAAACATCTAACAATGGTCTTTTCAGATCTACTTTTCTAGCTTGCAGTTAGCAAGTGCTTGATATCCAGTATTGGTTGTTGGTGGAATATTCTTCGAAAGTTTGTTAGCAGACAGTAAGTCTTGGTTACACATCAAATTATAATGGCAGTATTTCACAGCTGATCTGTTTTATGATGTGATGACAATATGTCTAAAAACAGTTTAAGTGAGAGGTGCAGGTTAAAATTCTACTACTCCTTAAGGTGAGAGGGCATTCGTTTGGCATTGATGAAAACACACACACACACTCACACACACACACAACAATAATTAAAAAAAAAAAACATGTTGCCTGGCATTTGGTACCAGGAAATGAACAACAATCTCATGTAAAAGCCAAATGTTTTGTTGACCCATCCATCCAACCTGACCTGCCTACAAAGACTTTGTACTTGTACTTATTACTACTCTACATGCTCCCTTCTAGCACATGAGCAGTTTATTTAAACTGTTCAAAGTGCTTTACATAAAACATAAAATGCATTAAGAAACACACTATGATATAGGAAGACAATTTAAAAGACACATTTATACAGGACTTAAAGGGCTAAAATAAAATAGGAGATATAAATGAGCTAAAACAGAATAGAATAGGGTGTAGCTTAGAGCAACACAGAAGTCCCACTGCTCTTTTAGATGTACCGTGCATTCATTTGAAATAATGTTTGTCTTGTCTTGTTTTTCTTGCCATTTGAGCTATTTATAACCACAATTTGTTTCTGCTTATCCTTATTCATTCATGTTGCCCACCTGTATTGTCTCCCCTGTGGAGACAGACTGCTCCATAGCTGTTTGTGATTAAGTTGGCTTGAAGGTGAACTGCAGACAAGGAGAGTCCCACATTGAAACAAGTATCTGCACATGACTTATACATACAGGGTCTATGCATCATTTTACATATCTTATGTCCTTGATTTGATTTGATCATGCGTTCACAGTGACAGGAGCAGATCTTCCTATCTCAACTAACTTTGCTGCATGACTTACTTGATCATTAGTTAAAGTGAGGAATACAGGAATAAGTAAAATAATTAAATGAAATAGTAAAGAAAATTGGCACAACAAAATGTTTCCATGATTTTCAGTTTTTATACAATTTCCAAAGAACTCAAGACTCAACATTATGCTTCTCCCTTCCATTCTGACTTCTCAGACAGCAATTCTGTATATTTACTGTAGCCTATTTTGGGCAAATTATTTGGGAAACTAAAATGTACTCAAAAATTTACTGAGAGTGTACATTATATGTCTATAAAAATACCCTGCCATTGGGAAAATGTTTTTTTTTAAATATATTTTTGGGGCATTTTTTGCCTTTATTGACAGGATAGTAGAGAGTGACAGGAAAGGGGGAGAGAGAGAGGGGGAATGACACACAGGAAAGAGTCAGGCCGGTCGGGAGTCAAACTGGCACTCGCCTGCTAAGAGCATCCGCCCATGTGGTACGCGCCCTAACCACTCCGCCATTGGGCCGCCAATTGGGAAAATGCTTTTTATAAAACAGCAGGCCTGTAGTTTGGATGAATCAAACAACTGCTTAACACATTCTAATATGACTCAAACAATAAAGGTAAAGAAAAGGAGTAGACAATATATTTCAGTATATTTCAGGCTGAGGGAATACTGCTCTGCAGTGGTAGAAACTGATGTAGAGCATCACTGTGGCAAAGGAAATTCTAGTTGCCCCCCCCCCCATACTGTCACTGTTGTGTGCTCGCTCTGTTTAACTGATTAGCTAATTTGTTGAATTTTAAATGTTTATCCAGGCTGCTCTGCGCAGCGAAGGACACAGCTCATTCATTATCATCAAATGCCAACAGTGATCAAAGAAAACTCACTCGGTTGATGCCTTGCACATGCCTCAGTGAGGTTTGAATTTTTTAACCTCTTCCATCCTGGGGCCATCCTGGGGCAACTGCTTGCCGATTTATCTCTTATTTTTAACGTAAACATTTAAATAATTTACATGTATAGAGGTTCTGCTAGATTTAATGAAGTAGTGCTACTGTCTCTGACTCTTAACAAATGCAGTGGGGTGTCTTCCCTGGCTCGCCAGTGACTTGAAGCACGGTCTTTTGAAGATGTTTTCTGTTTTCTCTTAACATGCTGTTATTTTTCCAGAAATAGGGATATTAATTTACCACTGTCATACTATATGAAGTTTGATAGACAAGCAGTTTCACATAATTGCTTCTTCTAATTCAATCCACTGTGAAAGAATTTATGGATATGATTGAATTCATCTTAATAATTGCAGGAACCCGTTTAGGAGCAGTCTTTTATTTGTCTTTTCAAGTCCAAACGGAAAACCTATTACAGGTTTTATTGTGGCCCCGGGGATTTCAACTAGACCGACCTTATTGAAGCACATTATTTAGGAAAAGTCATTGTCTTGAACTTCTTATTGCCAACTGTGTCAAGTGTGAATGGTCACTCTCATATGGCTTTTCTGGTTTTAGAGACCGGCCAAAGCACTTTACAATACTTGGCATGTTTATCCATTCACTCACACACTCATACACTGATGGAACAGCCCTCAGAGACAATTTGGGGTTCAGTATCTTGTCCAAGCACACTTTGACATGAGGACTTGAGGAGCCAAGGATTGAACCACCAATCTGTTGATTAATGGACGACATTTTCCACCCTGACAGAAATATTTGTTTCTTATTGCATTTATTATCTGATTTAATGACCTTATGAGAATAACCAACTGGGCACGGCAAGCAGTTGCCCCAGGATGGCAGAAACTTGGAGTCTCTAGAAGTCCCAGTTTCATTGCTTGTCTATTGAGATTGTTAATTTCATTACTTTCAAATCATAATAATGCCAAAATCTACTTGTTTGGCAACTGGGAATTTTAATTTCTGCTCATGAAGTGCTAGAGTCATACAATTACCTACCTAAGGCAAAGACAACATATAGGTAAACTGTGTGAAGGGTTTGGATCCGTTTAAAGACATATTTGACAGAGACAAACAACAAATCTTTTTTTCTGGGACTGGTACCTTATACAGTGTTTTCTATTGCACTATGGTCATAATAGAGGACTGTTTAAAATAAGTGAGAAATTGTGTGCATAAAAGTTTGTGTACCATCCAGTCATGAGGGTTAATGGTGAGAAGTGTCTCACCATTTGATGTGTCAAACTTCATACTTACATTCAGTGTTTATGACCAGAATGCAATTCCTTCCTCATGAAATGAAATTTTGAAATCTATCAATCGATAGATTTCAAAATTTCATTTCATGAGGAAGAGAACATCCATGTTCTCTTGAAAGCAGTCCTAGGCCATCAGTAAGAGTGTGGATTGTGTCATCTCTGTGCTTAACCATCCTGGTATATATGTGTGTCCTAGGGTCTATTCCAGAAAGCAGGTTTAACAAACTCTTACTCTAAGCCCTGAACTCTGAGTTGTTGAACCCTGCGATGGAAACCCAGGGTTTTCGGTTCCATAAAAGTTGCATGAGGAATATAAAAATATACATCATCAATGGAGCTCTGATTCAACAATTCACCATAGTAACAGGCAAATAAAGAGCAGAGCCTCCATTTTAATTCAGTGGAGCCAGAAAGATCAGTGTGTGACATTACACATGATGAACATTTATCTTTAAAAAAACAACAGCAGCAGTGAAAGCCTGAGCTGGAGAAAACATTACAACAAACATTTACATTTTATTATTTAAATGTTGAAGTACTTTCAGCTGCACCACTGTCCTCCTCAGAGATATCACATCATCTATAATATGATATGACAACTAGGATAGGACTGTTCATCAGTGAGACCAATCAGAACATGATCCATCCTACACCACACTAGTAAAAGGAAGATTTAAGAGGGGAAATCCTTAAAACTCAAGGGTTAAATGAAACTTTAGAAATATGACAATAAACCCAGATATATTGATATCCATGACTTGAGTTAAACCTAAGCAAATATGATAAACATATTGAAGTGTGAACAGGGAAGAATGAACAACATCACTACAGGTATACCTGAGTGTTTTCTCCAATCTCTGATTGGATGGCACTGCTGGCAAATATTTTGTCACCTGCATTAACTAATAATAATAATTAAAACTAATATTTTTTCCATCCTTTTTGGCTTGGTGAGCCAGGTTTTCATCCTTTTTTTTTTTAACTTTTTTGAGCTGGTTCCTGAAAGTTCTCTTAGTTTATGACTCCTCTAAATTATCTTTAATGACATGGAGGCTTGGTTAAGACAGCGATATGGCTAAAACTGTTACTTTTATTGTTTTGCTCAGTAAAGACAGAGAGCAGCAGCAATGTTAAAAACCAAGAGGAGCTGTGACATTTGGCTGAATAACAGAATCAGTGACGCTTCTTACTTTTAAGATAGCTTTCTTGTATTTTCACAAGTGTGACATTACTGAGCATATTGCACCATGTCCACTGCTTTGGACAAATGGCAAGGGTATGTCCTCACACCTGGTACTGCAGATGGTATCCTGCTGTCCCTGCTGTCTGAGCTCTTGCCAGTGATGTCAGGACAGTCTTTCTGCCTATTCCATCCCAACTCCCAATCTTACAGTCTCTCTCTATAATTGTCACATATCTCAATCAACACTAGAATGTTAAGTCATTAATGAAGCCATTTCCACCTGGCAATTTTCTTTTTGCAATATCGCGAAATATTCAAAATCTACTTTTTCAAACTCCTTCTACAATTTTTCACCGATCTGCTTAAAACTTGGCACGTATAATCTTGAGACCTACCTGATCTAAAGTTATCAAAGGAATTTTGCTCTTTCAAGAATTGCCTATGTTATTGATGAACAAAATTTTATAGCTAGCTATTAAAATACAAATTGTTACATATATTGCACAAGTCTTATCAGCACCAAATCTAAGACTGTGAAGATATAGACCTAATTTGTTGAACCTTGGCCACTAGGGGGTGCTATAGATGTGGAAAGTTTATATCTCATAAATGGCTGCATTGATTTCTATGAAATTTGGCGGGTAGGTTCTAAGACCATTCCTGAGGCCATGCACCAAAGGGGGTTTATGATTGGTAAAAGTGGGCGGGGCTTATTACAGGACAAATTACAAACTATTTAATTCACCTGAAATATTAATCTGAGGGCCATGAAATTCATAGAGTACCTGTAGACTGGTACAGAGACCTTACGTAACAAAAATTACATCTGTGTGCCACCAGGGGGCGCCATAAAAAAGGTAAACCTCATAACTCCCACATCTTTGGTGGTACATTCAAAAACTTATATCATTGCTTTCCCTGAATGAGGCTTAATCATATGACATATGCCACGCCCACTTACTCCATTAATTTTTTTACCATGTCGCTACGTATGCAAAACCTACTTTTTTGAACTCCTCCTACAGTTTAAGCCTGATCTGCCTGAAAATTTGCACATAACATCTCCTCATATGCATGATTAAAATTCTTTTAATAATTTATTATCTTTTAATAATAAATTCTTTTAAATTTCATTCTTCTGGGCCATAGAGCTCTATTGTTTTCCAGAAACTATTAAGAACACATCAGTGAGCAACATCACTGTACTGGATGACATGTTCTTTCATTTCCATGAACACACTGTAGGTTATTTTGACTCAATCCTACACACACTGTCCAGCTGCCCCAACACTCACCAGACCACCAAGCTGCCTCTCAAAGTGGTCCCCAGCAAATGTTTCTTTTCCTCCTGAGTAACATTTGCTAAAAACTAAACTAAACTGCGTCCGTTTTAGGAAATTGCAAAGCCTTCTTTTTTCTTCTTTAAAGATCAGTGTCTTCAGTAGGAACCAATTGTAAGGGTTTTGTATTAATCTGAACCCAACAAGGCAGAACACAGTAGTGGTAAAAACAACAAGTCTTTTATTGTGGTTTTAGTAAAAGATGTGGAATAGGGGTGGTGACAATGATGAGGGTGAGGGGGCTGTAGAAACGCTGGTAGAATGAAGAGTCCACAGAGAAAGGCATACAGGTGAATCGGAAAAAAGAGGAATCCTGTCAACTGGGCAGGCAGGTGAGGCAAACAAACAGGAGGGAAGGAGGTGGTGCATGGATCTGAAGGGATTACAAAAAGTCCAAAAAAGACACAGAGAAAAAAAGATAACAAACAGAGCTTGCCACAGCATTAGTACCACACGAAGAGATGGAACTATCTGGTGAAGAATGGTGAGTTGAACCGGTCCTTTATGCTGCAGCTGGTTGTGTAGTTGATTGCATGATGAGAAGGAGGGGCAGGATCCAGGAAGCCATGTCCAGCTGACACGCACACACAAATACAGGCACAGAGAACAAACTGGGGGAAAAACAAGCACCTGAGGATGGGGAAAACAACAGAGCACAAGAGGGAAAGGAAAGGGCCATGAGTGGTCAGCAGATCAGCAAACTGTGGTGAATTTCAGACTTATGGTTACCCTTGGGACCCAGATTAGCAGTAGAAAATGGATGGAGGGCAAATACTAGCATGTCGCATTAAACGGATAAATTTTATAATATTTTTTCTTCAGTGGTGGCAATTTTTCATGAAATCATACAGAAAGATAGAGTTTAAAACAGTATTTTTTGTCCTTTTTTGGCCAGTTACTGTTCTCACATGATCTACCCTCTTGCTGACATCTCATCTTGACATCTCATGGTTCTGTGTGATTTGGACAACTTAAAGTTATGCCTCCTTCTTAAAGTTATGCCCATTTAGAGTCATGCCCATCTCTTGCAGTCTGCAGTCAGACCCTTCTCCAAAGAACAAACCTTAATCTTGCCTTTCCTATATAAACCTTACAAGCATATAAATATAAACCATATGTGAATTCACTCAAATGTTCATTCATTCAATCAGACACTCAGGAGGTTAAGCAGTAAACTGTGATTTCAGACACTTGCATAATCACAGGCAGGCATAATCTGTAAAACGACATAACAATTGTGTATCCGTAAAATGTAATGGATTGCACTGTGGGACTGTTAGTAGAAAGTCCATGCAATGGATAATACTTTTTCATTCTATAGACCTTTTTCACAGCAGACATCTAAACTTGTCATAATAGGAAGGACACAGGTGGTACTGATAACATTAAGGATGGCTCTTAATGTTCTCAGAATGCACAGAAGCAGTTTTTTTTTTTTTTTTTTTTTACAGAAGTTAGGGTTTTAAGCTATTATTAGTCAGTAAGCAGTGGTTCTAAAATCTAGGGGCACTATAACAAGTGGGACTTTTGTTCATACCTATTTTTGCTACTGGTGCTGTGTGGTCACAACAGCTAACCAGAAGTAGCTCTGATTGTAGACCATGCAGAAAAGAGACGGTACAATACGACCTTGGTGACTTTGACTGTTCGTGCTCTGTTGAACTCTGTGTTCTGTCAGAGTCACAGTGGTACTAAAAGTACTAAATCATTTAAAACATACAGGAAGATGTTATCCAGCACTGCCCGCTCCCTCAGTCTGTGTACATCCACACACAGGCAGCAGTGAGGGGTGGGGGTGCTCAGAAATTTAATTATTTACAATAATTTACATAGAAAAACAATGAAATAAGCCCCTACAACAGTAAACCTATGTCCTGACCTAACATAACTATGAGTACCACCTAACTCATTTGTGCATTTTAAATGAGTTAGGAAAGGGGTGAGATGTGAGAACTTAATTCTGGAGGAGTCGTAGCTGTAGTTGTAGATGTAACACACTCACACACAACTTACATACTGATCTCTTCCTAAAAGGAGCTCATGCAACAATATTCTGTTTCACACTTCTCAGACTTACTGCAGATCTTACAAAGATATGATTAATGTCATTTGCTTTTTTACTTTCTACTGCTACCTCTTAATGTGCAGCTTTAGTTTCCACATACGTCTACACATGTGTGTAATAACTGATCTCAGGATGGTAGAAGCTTAGTAGAGGGCACCTTGCTTAGCACACTTTGGCTGTAGCTTATCACCAGTCAAAGATCTCAAACCCCCAAATTAAGCTGCTGTCCTCTTGACAAGCCCCAGTCAACTGAAGTCAAATGACAGAAATGATAGTTATAATTGCTGGAAGGCAAGCTAGTTTTAGTTACCTTTAGTTAGCTTTTTAGTTACAGCTTGTCCTGATGTCAGAAGTAGCCTAATATTTTTGCCAGAATGAACTCCCTTTGGTGTATTGTTGCTATTATAATAAATAATCAATTTTTGATTTATATCCTCAGCAAAACTAAATAGGAAATGAAAACAAAGACTGCACTGATTGGAAAATACACATATTAAAGAATTTAAAACTTTAGAATTTAGTTTTAAAATTTAAAACTATACACACAGTAAATAATATTAATCTGATTAAAAATAATCCCTCAACGTTTACTTCATATTTGCATGGTAATGGAGCTGTTTTTTTCATACACACGTGACTAATCTTGCTTTCTTGGAATATTATCAGCTTTGATCACAGTCCATTTTAAGAGCTCTCTCTCCTGGGATAGCCTACCAATACAGCCCTGAGTGGGTCTCATCAATAGACATACCTATCAAAATTGTGTGTGTGTGTGTATCTTTTCCTCAACAGTGTGTACATGTGAAAAACGCTCAATGCTGACAGAAGCGCAATATCATGGCCTTTTTGATGGATGCTTACTGTTAACATGATGGGCTGCAGCCATCAATCTTAAGCAGCCTGATTAAAACATACAGTGATGCGTAATATTTTTGCATCCCGAGGTCACACAGGACCTCCAAGGAAACCCTTTACTGGCGCTATATAAACAAAAGCTAGCAATAACAAAAGTATGTGCAAAATTTTAAAACATATAACAAAGTATGGTCTTTAATAGTGCACATTCTATTTTTGGGGAGTTAAAGCAGGTTTCCTGCTGCCAATGGGTGACTTAAGTGCTTGGGATATGTATACTTGACTGCAAAGGGAATTCAATATAACTTTAATAAAAAAAAAGATTGAAACTGTACAGAGCTTTCAAAGACAAGCCCAATCTGTAAAGTGAAGATTACAAAGATATTTAGATATTTCTGCATCTTACAAAAGGATTTAGACAATCTGACAAGATGCTTGGCATAGTTCACTCTCTCCACAATCAGAGTCTGTTTATGTTAGCAGCTTCAGAAGTGTTTCACCGAGGATCCAATGGCTGCAGCAATACTGTCTAATCAATATTTGGTAATAACACGTTAGTCCACAGCCTAGAAACTGACACTGAGGACTTGCAGCATTCTATCAGAGTAAATTCTGTTTCATTAAACTGTGAAAAAAAAATCATCATTTGAGAGTATTTATTTGAATTATTGGAGAGACTTGTTTGCTGTCACAGATAGATACTGAGTATCAGCCTTGTAATAAAAACTATTCTCCTTTTAGCTTGTGCAGCATGTAGACAACAGCATATAGCTGACCTGACACTATTCAGACACTATTATCTGTCACTGGGGTAGCAGAGGTTTCCTCCTCTGTGATAAACAAACAAACAAACACACACACACACAATAACACACACGCTCTCTCTCGCTCTCTCTCTCTCTCTTGCTTTCTCTCTCTTTCTCTATTGGGAGACTATTGAGAGATTATTAAATAGCTTTGCTTTTTTAGGAGCACTGACCACATTTCCCTCGACTGAATGCCTTTTTTTCTTGAATTATTGAAAGTCTTTAGATTTATCTTTGCTAGAGGTGAGAAATGAATCATACATTGGTTTGGAGATACCTGATCAAATTTACTGACAAGGGTTCACAGTCAAGTCAACCTTTATTTTCGTTCCTCTGCATACAAGTACATGAAATGTCATTCCATACAGACCAGGTGCAAGACAATAATAGACACACAAACAATTCACAATCAACATTAAACAGTAATTGTGCAAATCACAATAGACAGAGTAAGTGCATAGTAGGCAGGAGGTAGGTAAGTAGTGCAAATAGTCCAGGGCAGAGTCTATTCAGGAGTTCAATAAGGTGCTGGTGATGCATTGTAATGTCCAATTAAAATAGATATTGCACAGTCAATTGTGTGTACTTGTGCCCTGTTGTGGGGGGTCATTTGACACCAGGGTATTCAGGGCTCTGACAGCTTGGAGAAAGAAGCTGTTACAGAACCTTGCAGTGCAGGTCCTGATGCTGCAGTACCTTCTGCCAGATGGTAGAAGGACAAACAGACTGTGAGAGGGGTGGACAATGGCAGAGGGACTGCATATACAGCTTGTCTGGAAGATGTCCAGGATAGCGGGGAGGGAGACCCCTGTGATCTTTTCAGCTGCCTTCACTATGTTGTGCAGAGACTTGCATTCCTTCACGTTGCAATTCCAAAACCACACAGTGATACAGCTGGCCAGGACACTCTCCACAGCTCCTCTGTAGAAGCTGGTTAGGAATGGTGGCAGCAGACTGGCTCTCTTCAGTCTCCTCAGGAAATGAAGATGTTGTGCTTTCTTCACTGCTGAGCTGGTGTTGATGGACCAGGTCAGGTTGTCAGAGATGAGCACAACAAGGAACTTGGTGCTTCTGATTCTCTCCACTTCAGAGTCACCGATTAGCAGAGGAGGGTGGTCAGCCTGCTTCCTGTGGAAGTCCACAACCACCTCCTTTGTTTTGTTTACATTAAGAGACAAATTGTGACACGAGTTTACCAGATGATCCACCTCTTCTCTGTATGGTGTTTTGTTGTTACCGCTGATAAGGCCCACTACATCTGTCATCAGCAAACTTGACGATGAGGTTGGATTCAGACTTGGCAGTGCAGGTAAGCAGTGTGAACAGCAGTTGGCTGAGCACACAGCCCTGGGGGGCACCTGTGCTCAGCGTGATGGTGGCTGAAGTTCTGCTGCCAGTGCACACTGACTAAAGTCTCTCTGTGAGGAAGTCCAGGATCCAGTTGCAGTTTGGGGTGTTGAGGCCCAGTAGAGAGACTTTTCCTCACCAGCATCCTGACGTATGTGTTCTTAGTATCCAGGTGTGATAAAGCAGAGTTCAGGGTATAGGAGATGCCGTCATCAGTAGAGCGTTTGAGGCAATATGCAAACTGTAGGGGGTCCAGTGAGGTGGGGAGGGAGGATTGAATATGCCTCTTGACCAGCCGCTTGAAGCACTTCATCATGATGGGAGTTGATAGTCTTTGTGACATGTCACCATTGACTCCTTTGGCATTGAGATTATGTGATGGTGGCCTTTTTGAAGCTCGCAGGGACCACAGCCTTGCTAAGGGAGATGTTAAAGATTTCTGTGAGGACACCTGCCAGCTGGTCAGCACAGTGTCCTCCTCACGTTGGCTGGGTCCTGGCAGAGCACCGGCTCCTCATGGATGTGTGTGGACTTGGATGCCTGTATGTTGTTTCGGGCTTCAAACTGTGTGTAATTCAATTCAATTCAATTTTATTTGTATAGCGCCAAATCATAATATACATTATCTCAAGGCACTTTACAGGGTAAGGTCAAGACCTTACTTTGTTACAGAAAAAAACCCAACAGTTCCCACAACGAGCAAGCGCTTGGCGACAGGGGGGAGGAAAAACTCCCTTTTAACAGGAAGAAACCTCCAACAGAACCGGGCTCAGGGTGGGCGGCCGTCTGCCTCGACCGGGCAGAAGTCATGTAGAAGTCATTTAGCTTGTCAGGGAGGTGGGCGTCATTGTTGTTGGCCTGTGTTATAATCTTATAGTCTGTTCAGGCCTGGATGCCCTGCCACATGTGTCTGGGGTCCTTATCGTCACAGAAATGGTTGTGGATCATCCTGATGGCCTTGGAAAGCTCATCCCTTGCTGATCTTAGGAGCCCCTGATCTCCCGACCTGAAGGCAGCATCTCTTGCCCATGTACCCCGTCACAGAGTTCATGTACACTTCCAGATAGGGGTGGGACAAATTATTGATTTAGCGATATATCGTCGTCCTTCCTCATGCAATAAGATAATTGATGCGCCGACACCAAAATCGATATTTTAATTAATAAACTAAGGCGCTGTAAAGTGAACACTCCCTGCCAATTTGATTCACCACCGTCACTACTTCATGTCTCCTCTCGGTGGCACTGCTGAAATGAATGAGGGAAACTTGGGTGAAAGTTAATTGGCAGAAGAGAAAGTTTACAGCAGGATGATGGCAGAGAATGCTATGCTAAGAGATGTCCCAGCCACATGTAAGTCAAAAGTCTGGACCTACTTTGGCTTTTATAACATTGACAGGAGAAAAAGAAATTGCCAAAGACGATGCGATATGCAAAACTGTCTCGTAAAAGTTAAGTAAAGGGGCAACACCACAAACATGCAGAGCCACTTACAGCGCCACCACCCCAACCACCTCGGTGAGAAAGTGGCTAATGCTAACGTTGTAACGTTAAGGCAACCTGCAGCCCTAGATGCCCCGCTTAAAGCCAAGCTTCCTTTCACGTCTCTTAGGGCTGCTAACATTGCAAAATCCATCGCTGGGTTTATTTTTAAGGACCTTCGCCGCCCTCTGTACAGCGTGGTCAAGAATGAGGGTTTTCGCAAGCTGCTGCACACATTGGAGCCAAGGCATGAAATACCGAGCAGGAAATATTTAACCAAAAAACCTGTTCCAGCTCTTTACAATGAGAGGAGAGGAAAGGTGGAGAAAGTACTCCAGACTGCAGAGAGAGTTGTGCTCACATGTGATGGATGGACTTTGCGGGCCACGGAGTTGTATGTTACCATTAAGGCCCATTTTATAGATAACGAGTGGCAAATGCAGTCCTATGTGTTACAAACAAGGGCAATGCACGAGACTCATACAGGTGCTCATATGGCAGAGGTGTTACAGAAGGCCACGGAAGAATGGAGGCTGACTGGAAAGGAACCGGCTGTGGTTACTGACAACGCAGCAAACATGGCTCTAGCTGTTGAGCTGACAGGATACGAGCGCATTCGGTGTTTCGCACACATACTTAACCTGGCGTCACAGTGAGCTCTAAAACTGCCAGCCATTGCTTGACTCCTTGCAAAAAAGGAACTGGTAAACTGGTTTATATACATGAGTTGGTTATGCACTAAAGCACAAACTTTTTTATGTGCCTTTCATAAAGAAATTTATATTTTTTTTACACAAATTTGTTTACACAGTTGTTCTATTGTTCTGTAATTTTAATTTACAGACTGAAAAACTTGTTCTGCTGTTTTCTTACAGTTTGGAATTTTGCCAGTCTGATGGCACATTTTGAAATTGACAAGTTACTGTGTGTTTGTAAAACATGGACTCTGCTGCTAAGACTTTATGCGCTGTTTATTCAGCATTTCATCTCAGTTAGTTTCAAATATTGTGAAACTGATACATGAATAAACTGAGAAATCCTGCACTTTAACTTTTCACGGGTGTTTAGTTTTCTTCAGGTAGACAGATATCGTGATGTATCGCTATATGATTGTTTTGCAGTATCTCGATTATTGCAGAATCATTGTATCGTGATATTATTGGTATTGTTGGCCATGTATCGCATATCGTATCGTGAGGTACCGTGTGATTCCCACCCCTACTTCCAGACAGATGTGCTGATAGTAGGTGGCTGCTTCCCTGAACATGTTCCAGTCTGTGCACTAAAAGCAGACCTGTATGGCTGAAATGGCTCCTTCTGGCCAGATTCTGATGGTCCTATGTGCTGGCTTGGAGCATTTCAGCAACTGCTTGTATGCTGGGAGAAGCAGGACACAGAGGTGGTCTGAGTATCCCAGGTGGGGGCGGGGGATGGCTTTGTGTGAGTCACGGATGTTGGTGTGAAATAAGTCCCGCATGTTTCCTCCTCTTGTGGTGAAGTAGACTTGTTGGTAAGGTGGGCATGGCTGAAATCCCCAGTGACAATGAAAAAGCCATCGGGGTGGGCCATTTGTTGCATACTGATGGCATCATAGAGCTCATACAGCGCCTTGTTAGCATTGGTGATGAGATATACACAGCCACTACCATAATAGCAGTGAATTCCCTTGGTAGATAAAATGGCCAGTATTTCACCACTAAAACCTCTAGTTGTGGTGAGCAGTGGGTAGCGACTACTGAGGCATGAGTACACCAGTCATTGTTGATATGTACACAGAGCCTGCCGCTGTGGGTTTACTGGAGAATGCAGTGTTCTTATCCGCACAGAACAGTGTAAGCCCCTGTAGCTGGATAGCTAGGTTGTGGACGTTGTTGTGCAGCCACATTTTCATGAAGATAAGCACATAGCAGTTCCTTGTTTCAGACTGGGTGGTCAGTTGAAGTCCGAGGTAATCCGGTTTATTTTCAAAAGAGTGCACGCTAGCCAGTAGTGCTGATGGGAGAGCAGGCTCAGCTAGGGTTAGCTAGGGTTTGCTTTAAGCTACCTGACTGCTTGCCTCACTTCAGGGTCCCCTGGCACCGGTCTCTATCGCACTGCTTTCGGTGCCTCCCCTCCCCTGCAATTGAGTCAGGTGATGCCGTGTTGGGCCTTTGTCTGCGTAGTAGTCCTTGGCCACGTAGCTTCTCTGTTAACAGTGTTGGCATCTTTGACATCTGTGAGCCCAAAATCATAAGGGCTTTACGGCGATAGTTGAGACGGGATTCACTACAGTCTTTGCAACGTAAATACACACATACACTACATACGTTAAGACATAAACTAGAACCTTTTGTTGGAGCCATACAGGCTGCTACATCCACGCATGCCGCCATATTGAACACACGTCCCATTACACTCACAATGAACAGTTGAAATGGTCTGAAAAGCGTGTTCCAACCCCCCAAAAATGTAGGTAATTAAGTCTTTTAATGGATATTAACTGCCATTATTTCTTTAAAGCATTAGACCAGTCTGTTCTAACAAAGTGAATTTCAATTGAAATGGCCAACACAAAAGTATATGGAAGCTTATAGAGAACAACACTCACTGGCCACTTTATTAGGTACACCTGTTCAACTGCTCTTTAATGCAAATATCTAATCAGCCAATCACACTGCAGCAACTCAATGCATTAAGACATGTAGACATGGTCAAGACAAACCGAGCACCAGAATGGGGAAGAAAGGTGATTTAAGTGACTTTGGACATAGCATGGTTGTTGGTGCCAGATGGGCTGGTCTGAGTATTTCAGAAACTGCTGCTCTACTGGGATTTTCCTACACCACCATCTCTAGGGTTTACAGAGAATTATCCGAAAAAGAGAAAATATCCAGTGAGCAGCAGTTCTATGGGCCAAAAAGCCTTGTTGATGCCAGATGTCAGAGGAGAATGGCCAGACTGCTTTGAGCTGATAGGAAGGTAACAGTAACTCAAATAACCACTCGTTACAACAAAGGTATGCAGAAGACCATCGCTGAATGCACAACACGTCACACCTTGAAGCAGATGGGCTACAGCAGCAGAAGACCACGCCGGTGCCACTCCTGTCAGCTAAGAACAGGAAACTGAGGCTGCAGTTCACATGGGCTCACCAAAACTGGACAATAGAAGATTAGAAAAATCTTTCCTGGTCTGATGAGTCTTGATTTCTGCTGCGACAATCAGATGATAGGGTCAGAAACAACAATGTTTCAGGTTGCTGGTTCAGGTGTAATGGTGTGAGGGATATTTTCTTGGCACACACAGAAACGGTAATGATCCTTCCGCAGGTTCACCTACTGTTCATCATTTAAATGCCACAGCCTACCTGAGTATTTTTGCTGACCATGTCCATCCCTTTATGACCACAGCGTACCCATCTTCTGATGGCTGTTTACAGCAGGATAACGCACCATGTCACAAAGCTCAAATCATCTCAAACTGGTTTCTTGAACATCAGTCACCAGATCTCAATCCAATAGAGCACCTTTGGGATGTGGTGGAATGGGAGATTCACATCATGGATGTGCAGCCTACAAATCATGATGCTATCATGTCAATAAGGACCAAAGTCTCTGAGGAATATTTCCAGCACCTTGTTGAATCTATGTCATGAAGAATTAAGGCAGTTCTGAAGACAAAAGGGGGTCCAACCTGGTACTAGCAAGGTGTACCTAATAAAGTGGCTGGTGAGTGTATATTCAAATGATTATGTAATTCAACAATAGCACTATAATTTCCGACGAATGTATGTTTTATTTGAGTCAAAATGAAAATGAAGTAATTCAGTTTGCATTTTCATTTTCACATACAACTGGGAGAAGGCCCTGGGGTAGACCCAGAACTCGCCGGAGGGATTATATATCCCATCTGGCCTGGGAATGCCTTGGGATCCCCCAGGAGGAGCTGTAAAGCATTGCTAGGGAGAGGGATACCTGGAATTCTCTGCTAAGCCTGCTGCCACCGCGACCTGACCCCAGATAACTAGATGAAAATGGATGGATGGATGATTGTATGGGTGATCTATGACAATATTAAAATGAATATTGAAAAGCTATTTGACATTTAATTTTCAAGGTATATAATATTCAAATGCAATTTGCAAAACATCTTACATTTTAATTTACATGTCACTATGCTCTTTTGATGTCAAAATGAAAATGAAAATTTTCCAACAGTTTCCAACAATTTTTTAAATTTGAAAAAATGAAAACTGAATATGCCATTTCATTTTCAAAGTCTTAACCTGGTCTACAATGGACAATATTCAAATGCAATACGCAAAACCAGCCCCCAGTCTATTGCATTTCCATTTACATGTCATCCCGCTATTTTGGGGTCACAGTGAAAATGAAAATGCAATCTGACCTCTCATCAAGGCTGGTCATTCATTGACTATATTCTGCTTGCCTGGCCTGGCCTGATGACAGTGAGAAGAAGAAGGCCACCTCACAGCCACATCATTAAGATGCTTTGAGATGAGAGTCTCTTCACGTTTGTTCCTCTTCATGTCATACTGCTCATAAACACACCACCCACTGTGCCAATGTCAAATGACTTCCTGAGCACCAGTGTGTTCCCCCCACATTAACATTATTCATCCTGACAGAGAGTCACGACTCCTATGAATGAAAACTCCCTCCTCCTCTCCAGGTGGAATCAGATAAGATTGAGCACTTGTTTTTGCTCCACGCTGGGATGCAAATTGACAATGCAGGGAGGAAACCACATAACTTTTGATGATGAAGAACTCTGAGAAGCAGTTAGGTACGGTTGGTGCCTTTATAGGTCAGCTGTAATTTACAGTTAAAAGGGCCATGTTATGCTTATTTTCAGGGTCACATTTTGATTTTACTGGCAAATGTTTACATGTTCATAAAACACATTTGATTTGCCCATTGCCATTATAAGATCAGAGATCTAACAGTTTTGATGGTCATTTTCAAATTGTATGCCCCATGCCAGGCCTCCACTCCACAGTATCTGCCATAAAGTGACATAAATGAAGTTCCTCAAAAATATGATCTTCTAGACTGTAAACAACAGGTCACCATCTGGTGTTTAAATGTCAGAATATTAGATTCATTGGGAGTTTTAGCATGGCACGGAGTAAAAGAGTTAAGCAGTCCACGTGACATACTGCACACCCTTACCCTTCTTACTGAAGGTCTAGCTCTTCTGTACTTCTTTGTTTGAGAATATCATTATACATGGTAGACGTGCCACTTGTGTCTCTGGAGAGTGAAACAGGAAAGACAATCAACTTCTTACTCAGAGAAAACCTTGTGATTGAAAGCAAGCAGCACTCCAGTCATATCTACTCTTCTTTGAAGTTAGATTTTGTCTGCTTTGGAAACAGCTACATTCTGCCTAAACCCTTGATTCTCAAACTGTGGTGGTACACGAGCTCCCTCTAGTGGTACGTGGAGGAATGTCATAAACATTTTTTGAAAATGAAATTAATTTGAAAATATATAATATTATCAAAATAGTACAAAACTTAGAATTAAAATATATAAAACATATTAAATTCATATTTAAAATATGTATTGTCTTTCCTTTATTTTTGTCTCAATATCAGCCTGCTATGTCGTCAGGTTCATGCACTTAGCGCGTGCGTACTTGACACATGATTAGTTATGAGTTGAACTGTGTGAAAAGATAAACAGAGGTAAAACGTAGAGACTGAAGATAAGTGGTTCAAAAACACTGCACGCATGGCTTCAAACTGGAACTATTGCGAAGAGGGCTGCAGTTCAGGAGGAGAATAATTCAGGCAGCCCTGTTGAAAATGAAAAGGAGGGCGACAGGGAACCGAGTACAAGTGCTAGCGGCTGGTTATTCTTGTTATAGATTAGTCATTTTCTGTTGTGAGATTTTTGATGTTTCATATCTTTGTTGCTTAAAAAAAACACTTTGGAATTTAATTATCTGTGACCTGGATTAGAAGAATCTTTTTTGAAGAAACAGAACACTTATGGCTCTGTTAGCCTACTGTGTGTATGTGTGAATGAATGAAATACAGCTGTTATTCTTAATGTTCTTGCTTGCTGTGTGTTTGAGAGATAAAGAGGTGCTGCACCTTGTTTGGCTGAGTTCAAGTGCATCTTAAAATGCTACTGCTTTGTACAGTGTGGCTGTGGCGGGCAACAATTATCAATAAATAATCCTCATATTAGGAGTAAACATGTCTCCTTTGTGAACTGTCCATAGCTAATAGGTTAAGCCTCCGCTATTGTATATTCAGTTTGGTCATAATGGTGGTACTTGGAGATCTTGATATTTTCTCAGGTGGTACACACTGTAAAAAGTTTGAGAACCACTGGCCTTAACCAAAGCAAAGACAAAGTGTCTTAGCATGTACACACTGCTGTTCATCACTTTGTATGCAGGAGCACATTTAGAAAATACAAATATTTCTGTATGAAGACAACCTAATTCTTTATGGAGTGGTGGATATCTTTAACCTTGTGATTAGAATTGCCATTAGACATAATCATCCATTCAAAGTACCACCATTGTTATCATCAAACCTGATCACAGGCTCATCATGTCTTTTGTCATGTCACTGAAAGCAGCTCCGCCTGCTGTCTTGGTGACCCCTGTCCAAGGACAAATCCTTGTTGGGTTGTGTGACAAGACAGTGACGAGGCTGTGACTAAGTCTGCTGCACCGACGGGGAAATAGCAATGGTGATGATTGCAGGATGATGGTGATGTCAGTGCAACACTGACATGTCACGGCTGTCCTCATTACAGCCTCTGAATTCTAAGCAGACCTTACAGCTGGCTCTGCTACCAGATCACATAATTCGTGAAGGGATGGATCAATACAATTAGAGGTCACAGCAACACAGCGAGAGGGGATCTGTTTTGTTAAGGTTTCAGAAAGGCTCTAAATGTTTTTCCTATAAAGGCAAATGAAGGTCTGATTTTGTTGAATAGTATGATTTATGTTTCAAGTTGAATGTTTTTCATTTGTGTCAATAGATTATGTGTGTATGTGAGAGAGACAAAGTGGTTCTAGGCACTTAAATATATTCTTACATGGAGATTTAAAGGACAGTTAAGTGTACTGTCTTAATCTCAATACAACAATGTTATCAAATAAAGAAGAAACCATCAAAGGTTTAATCAAAGATGTCCAGATCTGATTTAGAAGAGTGTGTTAGAAGAGACTGACTGCAGTCACAAATCAGAAATAGTCCAAAGAAATGGAGATGACTCAGATAATGGTAATGATACACTTGATTGAAATAGAGTTCGAACTGCAAGGCGGATTGTTGGGGGGGTATTTATATATATATATTTATAAATAAAAACTATTACAATATATTTCCCATGCCTGTGGGTTTCCTCCAGTTACTCCTGATATTAGCTTAATAGACACTCCCTTGGTTTTCACTCGGGAATTCAGGAGTTTTACCTGTTTGGGTAACTGCACAAAATTAACTACTGCACTTAAGTACAATTTTGAGGTTCTCGTACTTTAATTTCATTTTATATGAATTTATATTTATATGTATAGCTTTGTTGTCTGCTCTTGTTTCATCAGAAATTCTAATATGCTGATTTAACTGCATGAGTCTGTGTGATCAGCTCAGATCTCCAGAATTTTATAACAGAAAAATACAATGAAGGAAGACAAACTTGTGAAATTAAAAGATGTCTGATGTTGTATTTACTACTGTACCAGTCTGAATTCTAATCTTATACAACTTACATAACTTATGCAAGACGAAGTGACAAAAATAACTACAGTTTAATGTGCTGGTTATTCTATTCCGTGTATTCCTCCTCTGCTACATGATCCTTGTAAAGTGTGGCACAGGCCATATGTGATGGTGTCTCTAGATGGGTTCTGTTGGGTCAGTCCAATTCAAAAGTCGTGACTAATTTTTATTCCCACTCTTGTCTATGTTCACTCCCTTATTATTATGATAATGATATAGATAAAGTAGTGATGATAATGCCGTAGATATGGCAATGCAGTGTTCTAAGCAGCAGGTGATAGAACTCTCAATACAATCACAAGACTTGACTTGGACTTGTGACCAAAGACTTGAGACTTGATTTGGGCTCAAAAAAATGACTAGTGAGCATATCTGATGATTAGTTCCTCCACAGTTTCATGATGAACCAAAAATAGGTTTCTATCTCTCTCTCGCACACACACACACACACACACAAGCACAGACAGCATGGACAGTCATACTGACCAAAACCAACAACACATATGTGTTTATAAGAAGACAATTGCAGTCCAGACTGTTCTGGTGTGGTCCCCAGATGGTGAAACAAGCTAGCGAATTCTGTTGGAGCAGGGGCATCCCTCTCTATCTTCAAGAATCTCTTGAAGACTTGATCTCTAACAAGAGCTCCTCCTCTCCTAAACACCCTAACATGCCTAACTTGCACTTACTACTACTTTCAGTGCACGTTTTTATTGGATTTCCTTGCACTAAATTGATTTAGTACTTAATACTTACCCCAAGGTTACGTACTACAGTGAAGCTTTAGTTATGTCCCTCACTTGTAAGTCTCATTGGATAAAAGCTAAATGTAAATGTAAATGCATATAAAGCAGGGAAGAGAGATCCGATCACAAGAGGTCACTGCAGATGTATGTAGAGATGCATTTTAAAACCAGGTGTGAACTGATGTACTACTTATCCACTTATGACTGGATCACTGAAAATGCATGTTAATGCCAGGTCTAAACATCAATCTATCTAAAGCCTGCAAGGCTTCAACTGTTTAATACTCAACAGAGTGATTTCACATGTAGTAGTGAAATCAATACAGTAGTAGCTGTAATAGAATGTCTCTGAGGCCTGACAGTTTTAAAGACTGTCCAGATTTTTGATTATTTGACCAACCTTCTGTTCTGCAAAGGCAGCTGTCCTACCCCCACGTCCCTCAGCATTTCTTCCCACAAACAGATCCTACATGAGTGGAAAATTAAGTGATCAGGGGTAAGGAGTTGGAGAATAAAGACTGATCACTGAATGCCTTGGAGAATATAAGAGGGAGAGAGGAGAAAACTGAGAAAGTGGAACACTAATTAGTGGAATTAAGGCTGGAAGTTAAAAGGAATGGGGCTGGAAGGGAGAGAAGATAAGAGCAGTTTAAAGTGGATGGTCAGGGCAGATTTTAGTGGCACTCTGAGACATCTCCGCCTGTCTCTGGTCCTTATCTGTCTACCCCTACAATATTACATGCACATATACATAAGAAATTATTACTATATCCTGTAAAACTTAAGAGACGATGCTCTTATGTCTGTTCATACCAGAGCTTTTTTACTGCAATGCTTAACATCTTATATAAGAGATGGATACATTTAACATGTCTCTATATTGAATATCAGAGATATACAGTATCAGGGCTCAACATGCTGGTCTAACTCTCTGCATTGTTCAAGAGGTGCCCACAACTACTGATGTGTTATTAGATTTGCATTAAGTCTTTTCTGAAAAACATCACTTTGAGCATCTTAAATGCAACCCAATCTGACCATTTTAGAAAAAGAATATGGATACTTCAGTTGATTGACCTTTCAGACCATTTGGCCCTTGGCCTGAGCTTAAGAGCATGTTGTAAACATGTCACTGACTGCTGCTCTTCACTGCACATTCACTAACACTGCATGGGGGAAGCTGGGAGCTCCTAAGAAGTTGGATAAGATACTGACAGACAGATGGAAATATTTTAAATTTTTTGCACATTTGATAAAGAAAAACACATCTTCTGAAGCTGAGTCATCAAGATGTGGTTTGGTGAAAACCACAAGCAATCACGCTCTCGGAAGAGACCAAAAAGGCTGCAGTACAGAGGTATATCATCTCAGCTAAGAAACTATGTTTGTTTACATGCTCATCCTGTAATCCAATAAAAAACATTCTTTTCTGCAAGGGGAAGTCACACATCTTTGATATGCATGTCAAAAAGAGGACATTTGAACCCAGTGGCTGTATTTCCACCTTTTGACAAATGGCTAATCCCTGACCCAGCCTAGTCTTCGACTTCTGTACTGTAATTTGTTGATACTAATCCAAGTTGACACTGCAGAGCTTTTCATCAACATATGCCTACAAAAAATTTGGCACAGTTTGCAAGATAAGCGCATCCCAGATGAGCTGTTGGGAATTGTTTTGGGTATTTATGCAGATAAATACATAATTTGTGATAGAATAAAAAGAGAAACAATTCTTTCACAGCACTTGTGTGCCTGATTATGTGCCCACTCCTCCTTTCTCTTCTCTTTTCCCCATTAGCCCAAGTGATGGATCACTACTGATGGGATTCTTTTTCTGGAATTTCCCTGGTTTGTTTTGTACTCCCCTCCCTCCCTGGCCTCCCTTTCTCCCCACCCACTGAGCTCCTTATTCAAAGTCCTTACTCACAACCACTATTTAATTAATTTCATTGTCATGATGGGGTTTCAATCTACCCACAGTGCAGAGAAGTTTGAACATCTTTATCAGTTAGTCTTATTTTATTCTTCTTTGTATTTCACATTTGCTGGGAGTCTGATTGCTCCTTTAGTTTGTTTCATCTGGTTTGATCCAAGAGTTTTTATTAAAGCTGATGCAGCACAGTTAAAATCAATTTTTGTAAACGAAAGTTATATGGATCGACACATAAGTGAATTTTGGTTACCTATTATATCCCAACGTTGAAATTTCAAATAGAAATTTATCTTATCTCATGTGCTGACTTCACTGCAAATGGTGTCTTCATTTTCATCCATCTTTTTTTGGCTTTGCTTCTTCCTCTCCTCTTAAGTGCAACTGAAAGATAGTTGTCATAAAACCAGGCACTGAGATCTTACTTCCTGGCGCTGAAGGAAAATTTATTTTGGACTACAGAGTGGTGTCTTCACTGAACCTGATTCATTAATTACATTACAAGCACTACAAAACCCTAAGTGCTTGGATAACACAGGGACGTCAACAGGGTCTAATGAAAATATATCAGGTATGCATTTTAATTATAGGATGAAGGGAGAAAGAAAGAGAGGACAGAATAAGGTGGACAGATGGAACTAATTTGACTATTAGCAACTTTACCCACTTTCATTTTTGGCAAATGCATCACAGTTCCACTTTAAAGTTTATTTATTTATTTTTTTACAATTGCACCCAGGAACTGAAAACATTTGTCTCCCAACATGTTGCTGGCAATTTATGCTTGTTACCCAGGTTCAATGAAAAGGATCCTGATACATTCTTTTCTTTGTTTGAACGGTGCCAGAAATTCCCAGGCACAGATGGGAAGTTGGATCCAAGTAGAGTGTGCCATTTATGTAAAAACAAAGGTCACTGGAAAGGGGAGTGTCCATTGTCTTAATCTCAACAAAGGTTGAGTGGGTCCAGTGTGTATGTGAAATCTGCTGGTCTTGTGGCCCCAGTGTCATCAATGCTGAGTCATGTGGTGGCTGATACATCTCCTGTGGAGTCATCTCAGGAAGCTGATGAGGCTTATGCTCCTTTCATGACAGAAGGGTCTGTATCTTTGGATGATGGTGAGAGGAAACCTGTTAAAATTTTGCGAGATTCAGGTGCTTGGCATTAGCTTGGTTCCCTTGTTTGTGCAATTGCACCGCCTTAACCTGTTTTCAGACCTGATTAGTGGTGAAGTGGTCAGTTCATTGCCTATGGAGGGGGTAGATGTTGTCCTGGGTATTGACTTGGCTGGGGCAAGAATTTGGAAAGATGTTGCACCGCCACTTGTATTGACAGCATCACAAAAGTGCTCTGACAATCAAGATGAGTGTGCTAAACACCAACATGTTTTCACTTCTTGTGCTGTGACTCAGGCAATGAGCAAGGCCAGCTCAGGGAAGAATGGAGAATTTACACTCTGATTCCTCATTGTCATCCCAAAGTGAGGGTCCTGAGAAAGTCCAGGGTCAGGCTCTGCTGTACCCTTGCCCTTTGCCATCTATCAGCAGGGAATAGCTGGTTGCAGAACAGGTGATATATCCCACACTGACACCTTTATTTGACATGGTTTGTCCTATGGAAAGAGTACAAGAGTTGGACAATGAATACTTTCTACAGGAAGGTGTGCTGCTGAGAAAGTGGACACATGTGGTTGACTGGGTGGAGATGGACCAAGTGACTCAGGTGACGGTGCCCTCCAAATTCAGGAAATTGGTGTTGAGTATTTCACATGATGGTGCTGCTGGTCACTTGGGGGTTAAGAAGACCTATGATCGGGTGCTTCGCCATTTCTTCTGGCCTCGATTGAAGTGGGATGTCTCAGCTTACTGTAGAATGTGTCATACACGTCAGCTGACTGGCAAGCCAAACCAGAAGGTTAAGCCAGCTCCTTTATGTCCAATTCAAGTGGTGGAGAATCCATTTGAGTATTTGCTTGTTGATTGTGTTTGTCCATTACCAAAGAGTAAAAATGGTAGCAGTTATTTATTGACTGTAATGTGTAAGAGTACTAGGTATCCAGCAGCGTTTCCTTTACACTCCATCAAAGTCAAGCCTGTCCTGAAAGCCCTAACTAGCTTCATATCCATTTTTGGCATTCCAAAAGTGATACAAACAGACCAGGGGAGTAACTTCATGTCTTGTACTTTTGCGCAGGTGCTGAAGCAACTTCAGGTGACGCACAATATCTCAAGTGCTTATCACCCAGAGTCACAAGGACCTCTGGAGAGGTTCCACCAAACTTTGAAGTCAATGTTGCCATCATATTGTACTGAGCTATCTCAGGATTGGGAGGATGGTCTTCCCTGGTTGTTGCTTGCAGTGAGGTTGGTCAGGAAAGCACAGGATTCACCCCAAATGAGTTGTTTTTTGGGCAGCCTGTCACAGTCCCATATGAAGACTTTGTGGTTCCATCGGAACAGAGTCTTCTAGGAAAGCTAAATAACTCATCTTATTTGAAGAATTCAGAGGCTCAGCGAACAGATTTGATTCAGCTGATTAACTCTCACCTCTTACTGTTCTCAGACACTCCATCACATACTCACCTTGTGCGGCATGACATAGATGTTGGGGATGCTAAACCAATTAAGCACTTCTATCGTGTTCCTTTGGAGAAGCAACAATGCATAAACAAGGAGGTAGAGTACATGATTGAACATGGTATAGCAGAGCCAGCATCATTGAACTGGGCTTCACCACGTTTGCTGGATCCTAAATATGATGGTTCTGACAGATTTTGTATAGATTTTAGAAAAGTCAATGCGGTCTCTAAACCAGATTGTTACCCGATGCCTCGTATTGAAGATTGTGTGGATGAGGTAGGGGGTGCAAAGTTTGTTACTATAACCCTTTTGAAGGGGTATTGGCAGGTAACGCTGACGCAAGAGCAAAAGATATCTGTACTTTCATAACACCTGGAGGACTTTTTTCTTGCAATGTCATGCCATTTGGGTTGCAGAACGCTCCAGCCATGTTCCAACGTCTCATGTATATGGTTTTGCAGGGACTTTCACAATGTACTGCATATCTAGATGATGTCGTTGTGTTCAGTGACTCTTGGAACAGTCATGTTCAGCATCTCAAGGCTTTGTTTGGTCGTCTCATTGAGGCTAATCTGACAAAGGCCACAGTGACTTATCTGGGGAAAGTTGTGCGCCAGGGGACAGTACAACCTGTAAGGGCTAAAGTTGAGGCAATTGATAGAAACCCTGTGCCAACAACAAAGAAAGAGTTGGGGAGGTTTTGGGTTTGGTGGGGTATTACCGGGCGTTTTGCATGAATTTCTCTTCTTTGGTAGCCCCACTGACAAACCTTTTGAGTAAAAAGGCTGCATTTGTGTGGTCTCCCCAGTGTCAAGCTGCTTTTGTTGCTGTGAAGGATTTGTTCTGCTGCTCTCCTTTAAAGCCCTTGAAAGGCCTTTAAAATTCAGGTGGATGCCAGAAGCATTGGTGCAGGAGGTGTACTCTTGCAGGAGGGGGATGGAGGCATTGACCATCTAGTCTGTTTCTTCCCGCGTCAGTTCAAGTGTCACCAACTGAATTATTCTGTGGTGGAAATGGAAACGCTGGCACTGATTTGGTCCCTACAGTTCTTTGAGGCATATGTGGGTTCTGGATCAGCGCCAGTCACTATATTTACTGATCATAACCCTTTGACCTTTTTGTCCAGTATGCAGAACAGCAACCAAAGGCTGATGTTGTGACTGCACCTGTGAGGAAGGTTTTTTGGTTTTCAACAATCACTACACACAAAGTTTTCACTGCATCATACACCTCCACTACGCACTGACAACTGACGTTACATCCCATAATTTTGGTTATTTTGGTTGGTTTGAATTAAAAGGAGATATAACTCTAACCCAAACTTGCTGCGCGGACGTCCCTTGGTTGTTATGGCTTAAATGAGCTAGTCATAACATAACACATATATATCCCATCCACACACACTAACACACCTGAAGAATCCTGCTTGGGAGAAGTGGAAACAATGGGTCTTCATCCTCATCCTTATCAGTGCCAAAGGGTGCTAAGTTAATCTACAACACTAAATACAGACATCAGTTACTGTAAGTTAGCATAGAGCATTGGAACCTCCCCTTATTGAGCTCAGGATATAGTCAGTACAATCACAGAAAACCTTATGTGACCCCACTGAAAGTGAACCAAATCAGTAATGTGTTAGGATCTAATCACCTTGCTGCAGGCTGCACACATTATCATGGTGAAACTGATGTAAAATGTTAGTAAACTAGCTGGACATAAAACTGAATATTCTTGCCCTATATGTAATAGCATAGCAAGCAACACAAACACTAACATACCAGCGTATTTCATTACATGCATAATATTACATTCGTAAAGAGATGACATATGCATACCTTTATCTTTTGGAAGTTTTGTCCTCTTCTTCTTTATTCTTTTTTTTTTGACCAATTTTCCTTGGTGTTGTGCAGAAGACTGGTTTTATATTAGTCTTAATCACATATAAACCAGAAAGAAAGCGCAACAATGCCTGTGAATGATTTTACAAATTGCATCAGATTGTACTATGTTCAAGGTGCACTATTTGAGAGATTCATCCCTTTCCACCTACCTTGGGCCACCCCCACCAGCCAGCCACCTAAATTTGCCAAGATTAAGGATCTGAAAAAGCAGTTCCTCCAATCTTTGCTTGTTAAGATTCCCGGATTCGCTGAGGGCCACGATATTCTTGGCTTCATGTCCCAGTGAATTCCACAGCTCCCCACATGAGAAAACTTCCCCACTCCTCTGGCCAGTTAGAGGGCATGCGGCACTCCCACTTTCCTTCACAATGACAGAGCTAGCTCCAGGAACAGGAAGGAGGAGCTGGTGTTTACAGTTACTCACATCTACATATATCCTGATTTTAGTGCTTAACTCATGAAGAAGCACCGTTGTTCTGACACTGTCAATCGGAGACTCTGTGAGCTTAAAATACTCTTCTCCGGTATCAGTGCACATTGAGTGTCATTGTTGATGCCAAACCTCAAACCGTTCACCTGTCACAAAGCCGCTGAAACTGCTAGACTACGACTCTTACAAAGTCTCCATTATGAAATCTGTTAAAGGAGAACTTTGACCATACAAGGCTTATGGTATGCTCTCAATATCTCCGGCTTTCTGCATCTAGTTGCCTAAACATAAGCTGTTAATTAACTTTAACAGCTTTATTTCCTGACTGCCCATTTCATCTTTTTTTTCTTCTTTTTTTCTTATTTCTCTTCGGCTAAGTGGTTAAATCCAGGAACGTATTCTTCTGAATTGATGTGTTATCTTGCTGGAAAATTTTAAGTTACCTGTAGAAAACTAATGTATTCGTTGGCTTCTGATGTCGTAAAACCATGGTGCTGCTGGATTTTCCAGCTGTTTTCAGATGTTGGTGGCTGACCGTAGTTTCAAACGAATTCAGATTTCCAAATTATGTACTAAATTTAGACCATCAGTCCTGGCTGGTTTCTTTTCAACTGGAAGTTACACTGGCTCTTATGTAATAAACTGCTACTTAATAAACCAAAATCATATACCATGGCTTTTGGTACTAGACAGAGCCTTAAAACAAAAATCATGATAATGTCTAATGATGGTACAAGTCTGCACAGAGTTGATCAAGTTACATTTATCATGTTCTACGCGAAGTTAATTTTGGAAGCAGTGCTCTATTTCGGTCAAGAAACTGTCAGGAAGAAACTTGCATCACAACTTATTCTACTGTTTTTTGACTCTGCCAACGTTGTTTATCAAAACACATCCAAAACTGAACTCCTACTACTTAATACAGCATACAGTAATCTTTATAGAGTTGTCCTTAGTTGTATCTATAGCACTGATCACTGCCTAATGTACAACTCTCTTAAATGTCCACCATTCAGTTAATATTTAAATGTGTACATTTCAACTATCCTCACTACTTACTGCAGGTACCATGCTTAAGGCATTCAACTTCTTCTCCGTCCCTATAGTAAGAAAAGCAATGGGAAAAGAGCTTTTGTTGTGGTTCGTTCCAACTGGAAAAACTTGTCTTAAAGCACAAGAAACATAACATCATTCCACATGTTTAAATATACTGTATCTTCCTATTTTCAGAATAATTGTTTATGTCACAGATTATTTCATGTTATTTTATATTATTTTATTTTACTTTATTTTATTTTATCTTATTTCTCTATACAGTATACCTGGGCAGGCATTTGTTGATGGCCTCTCTATGGCCATCTAGTGGTTGTGTGTTTATTGTCTTAACTTTTGTATGTGTGTCCAAGTGTTAATTGTTGTTTTATTTATGTTGTGTTTGCATGTTTAATTGTATTGTATGTTAGGACCCCTTCTAAAACAAGATGGTTTATCTCAAAGGGTTATCCTTAATGATAAACCTGTATCATCATATTTAATGTAGACAATGTTAGGCTGCTAAGGACATGCTTCTTTTCTTTTTTTTTGCCTACAGAATAAAAGCACGATTTTTTTATTTATTTATTTATTTATTTGTGTGTGCTGCTTTATTTCAACCTATTGTGAGCTTTCACTCTGAAATGTTGCTTGCTTGACAGACCTCTGAAATAGCTTTAGACATAGACGTAGTGGAAAAAAATAACACCAATTCTGTAGATCAGTCAATATGTGACTTGGTGCCACAGCATCACACATGTAAACAGTAACACAGTAAATTCCAGTTGCATTTTTATTAATGAATTTCTTAAATTAATCTTTGAATAATCTTCTAATTTTGCCACCTAACAAATTAGAAAAAAGTTGGCCCGAGGCCATACTTACTTGCTGTTTCATGTTGTATGACATAATGTTAAGCGTGATTACATGCACACAATATGTGTTTGGTAAGTAGGGCTACCTTCTCAGCTACCTTGACCTTTAAAATTGCTTTATCATCTCACTTGGTGCACTTCCTCTATATCACTCAGCATAGTTTATGCTAAAGTCATAGCATGTAGCATTCCTCTATGCATCCCGCTGGTATGGCGCCACGGGTAAGACCTTTTACACAACCTGCTGAGTCTACTTCCATCCTACTGTCTCTCTGTGTGAGAAAGACAAGGTCTAGCCCACTGGTGCTTTAATTCATCTGCTAAGATAAACGTGTGTGTGTGTGTGTGTGTGTGTGTGTGTGTGTGTGTGTGTGTATGTGTGTCTCTGTGTGAATATTTGTATGGGCTGTTAAATCTTAAAGATATTTAGCCCCTCTATTTAGATGTTAACTCGTGTATTTTTTTAATTGATAAACAATTTCATTTAAAAATCTAATTTGTTTTTCCAACAACCTAACTGAAGCATGATCCAAGCCAAAATCAAGAAAACAGTCACATAAAAACTTAATTAATGTGTCTCCAAGCTGACTGGTAGCAATATGTCCTGCAGCAAAAAGGACAATCATTGTTGAATGATAACTATATTCAACATCTAAGATGTAAATGATTACATATAAAAGATCAACAGGAAGAGGAGTGAATATTAACTTTAAATATTTATGTAAAGTCCACTATCCTAAGTTGAAATGATTAAAACTGAAGGCCAACACATAGACTTACAGTATAGGTATATGTGTTGATCTATACTATATTAATTGAATTTAATCTTAATTTTTAAAAAAGACAAAAAAAAAAAACCTTTGTGGAATTCACAGTAGGAAAAATACTTAAGAAAAATACTCCCACTGAATGTCTTATCTGGGCAGAAAATCTGTGTCATGCCTTGGCAATGTCAAAGCTCAAAGCATCCAATTGTGACCTTGGGAAGTTTATATTGGAGTCAAAAGATGACTCCCATGTAATGTTGTTCCAAGTGTGTGTAAATATACAGATGTGTGTGTTAATATAGAGATACCAAAGGGTACCTATAGGATGCCAGCGGGTTTTAGAATACATCAGTATTTGTCCTCAGAATAAGAGTGGGATGATGCTGATGGATGTGCTTTCACAGAAGCTGGATGAAGTGGTCACCAACTCTGTGCCCTAGAAATAACATTTGAGTTATTTTCCTAATTACATTGTGGTGACAAATGTAATTGCTGGCTAGATTGTGTTCAGAGGCAATGTTCTTTGAATGAATGATGCATGTCATTTCTTAACTGCATGGAAGTTGCTGTGAGGTGGTCGAGGTGGATGGTGCAAAGAGACTGTGACACCCTTTCATTAGGGTAAGGGAAAGTTCATGCTTTTGTTAAATGTAAATATATGCTTAAAGCAAGATCAGATATTTTGGTTATTTTGGTCATTTTAGTGTTATGATCAGTACTAACTTTAATTAGACTTGCCAAATAAGTTAATTAACAACATTTTCTCTTTACTTTAATAGAAAACACAATCTAGTCTGCATTACATTTCCTTCTCGCTGTATTTGCTTTTGCTATTGTTTAGAGGAATCCATTGCTGTGTTGAGTGTCACAGCGATGGATTTTAAAGCTCTTCTTTTCACTTGAAAAATCTACAAAATATGTAATTTGCCCAGGGGGACCCAAACTTTTACATACAACTGTAAATAAATGTAATTTCTAGGACACAGGTTTCTGGTCAGGTACCCAGACCTGTGCATACAAAATACATAGTGATTCACTTATGCGTACAGAGGTTGATAAAAGTAGAATGAATATATTTACACATTACATATTGTTTATCTATGAGATAAATCTCATATAAGTAAGAAGAATAATGGTTTTTAATTTGTATATTTAGATTTGTGGATATGGTGTTTTATTATAATTAGATTAAATCAATTTAATTAAATCCATGTATGTACAAACTATTCCTATGGTGGCAACTTTACATACTGTACATCATTCATTCTGTGACCACTGATCAGATGTTAGACTGACTTTATGAACAGTTTCATCATGTTGAGAATATGACGAAGCATCAAGCAAAAATCCAGCTCAGTAATGTTCTTCCTGTCATGGATTCCATAAGATGTTGGAAACATTTCTTTGAGATTCTGCTCCATGTTAACATGACTGCATCACATAATTTCTGCAGATTTGTCAGCTGCACATTTATGCTGCCAATCTCCTATTCTACCACATCCCAAGGTGTTCTACTGGATTCAGACTGGAGACTGGGAAGGCCACTAAAGTTAACTGAACTCACTGTTAGGACCAGTTCATGAAACCAGTTTGAGATGATTTTTGCTTTGTATTATTACCGACCATCAGAATGGAGTGTTGACATAGACTGTTGCTGGGTCCATGGAACATGCTGTTGATGCCAAATTCTGTCCCTATCATCTGCTACCTCATCAGAAATCCAGATTCATCAGAACAGGCTAAATTTTTCTGATTTTCAGCTGTCCAGTTTTTGCACAATTGTTGCACAGATAAGTCACTAAGGAGGGAAATTGCATTTTCAAGTGGTAGCAAAACATGAAAATGATTGATTCTGAGTGCAAGTTACCCTGCTCCTCCTCAGATGTTCAAGGCTGCAGTGCAATGATTGCATATTTCAGAGAGCTGCTACTGTGGAGAGAAACAGATAGAGTAGCAGAGAATGGAGACATAACATTCTCTGCTACTATATCTAAAATACATGCATAATTTCTGGGTGTCAGACTAATTCTGTATGACAAAAATTCACATCTACAACTTTTTTTTTTTGGTCATTTTACTTGGCATCTTGCTTTTTAGATTTAGCAAATGTCAGGAATTTATTTACAATATGTACAGTGATTGTTTTTAAGGTTTCAACCAAATTATAAATTAATTTGAGAAAATTTTTTAAAGTTGGTCCAAAGTTCCACTTTCAGTGACGTGAAGCTGGAAATTGCCTTTGGATGTATTACTTAATTGTAAGTCTGTGTAAGTCTTTTTAGCAAGGTAACACAAGAAGTTATTAGCAGATTCAGCAGAAATTGGTAGACAGACAATTTTTCTATTTGCTGTTGGTAGAGTTTAAGCTTTGCATGTATTTCAGAGGTTACAGATGTAAGTTAGTGTTAGTAGAGACTTGAGTTCTGCATAGTGGCTTCTAATTTTTGTTGTCTGTTTTACATTTTTGGGTTATGAGATTACATGACATTCACATTCTGTTTCTCCTGGTCCTGTGCCATGTGGTGCAGTGTAGCACTGCTCCCTGCACTGTGCAGTGATGGCAGGCTGCCAGATCCTGGTTGAGATGCTGCAGATAAGTCAGTGGTGCAGACTGCTTTACAATAAAGACTCTATGTGCTGTCATTGTTGGCACAGTGTAATGGAAAAATCTAAACTCTCACAAGAATATAGTTCATTAACTACAGTAGGTCTTTCCATGTTTGTTGAAACATCTATAGAGTACATCTTCAAAATCCAATCAAAAGTAGAGATGAAATTGTTAATATTTATAACCACAGTACATCAGTACATCAAACATTCTGAAGATAAAAACAAGAAATACGTGCACCATAAGATGTCAATCAACAATCACTTGTCAATCCTGTGGTCAACTAAAGTATCTAAACAGGTCATATGTGACAACAAAGACTCATTAAACTTATGTATTTTAGTCACCATTTGGAAGGGGAGCATCCAATCATCAACCTGGTGCCAACATTACCCACAATGCAACACAACAGTTTGGTCAGACTTTAGGCTGTTCTTTGCTTGTAATACTATACCATCTCTGATTTAAATATGTATTTTCAGGTTACCAGCTATTAAGACCTATTTTATCATTAGCTACTAATGATAAAATCGTTAAGAACCATTAAGAAAAACCTTTGAAATCTAGGGTGAGAAACTTAATTACATCTGCATGGAATCACATGAGGTCTTTAAGTTCCAACTCATAGTTCATTTTAACCCCTCATGGTCCAGTGGCGTCGCAGACTTATCATGACGATAGTGAGGAGTCACTGTAGGGCTCAGTCTGGTGGACATTTGGATTCAGGTGCTTGCTTCTCCATCACCGTGCCTGGATGGCAACAGTGCCATCATGTGATATAATTTGCATTCAGTATCTCATGAAAAAAAAGAAATAATATATATGCAGTTACAGCTCTGGAGTTTGAACAAAAGTGTAACTCTTAACTGTGAGAATTAAATAACTTCCCTAATCCTCCCGCGGGCAAAACTGGCGCGCCAGCAATAATATCTGGCCTGCCAGATTATTTTGATAATCTGATTTTTTTAATCTTACAATATTGAACTGGCAGATTCACATTAAGATGTATCCCCCCACCTGAAGATGCTTATTATACTTTTATCCACGCTGAGAGTGAATGACAGACACAACCATGTCACATCAGGAGCAGCACACAGTGCCTGGTTCTACAATAAATCTACGTAGAAGCAGTAACGGTTATCCACAGGATCACTTCCTCTTTAACAATTTTGTTTAAAAAATAGAGCGCAAAAAAAAAAAAAAAAAAAAGCTTTTAACTTTTATTATGAAAAGTTCTGACAGGAAGTTCCAACGGTTCTGTCGCTTGCTTGATAGACCTCTGAAATAGCAGACATATGATGTGATATAAATAAAAACACACCAATGAATCAGTCAAAGGTATGTATGTGACTGTGGCCACACAGTAAATTTAAGTTGCCTTTTTATCAATCAGGTTCTTAAAATGAGCTTTTGTTTATGTTCTGGTCCACTATGCAATGGGTTAGGAAAAAATTGGCTCAAGGCCAAACTTACTTGCCGGCCCCTGCTCTACATTTTTGGTCAGACAGATCAGAGTAAAGAGGAAGAAGAAAGAAGAAGGAAACACCAGAAGGACCTTCTCCTCCTCATGAGAAGGAGGAAGGAGGAGTGGCCTACCAATCAACAGAGGTTACATAGGGGATTGAGCCCAGGTGCAAGCCCTTTGTCTACCTGCAGCAGACCCCGCCGGACACCAACGCTGCGTTGGATGGGTTTCAGCTGACACGGGCGGACAGGTCAAAGGAGAGCGGTAAAATGAAGGCTGTGTTTGTGAATGATAGCTGGTGTAACCCTGGGCACATCCCTATCAAAGAACAATTCTGCAGTAGAGACGCTGAGCTGTTAGCATGAGGCCATCCTACCTGCTGAGGGAATTCTCGCACCCCCACCCCCCCACCCCCATGCCCTCTTCCTTATCTCTGGGGACTTTAACCATGCCACTCTGGACTCCACTGTACCCACATTCACCGAGTATGTCACATGCCCCACCAGAGACAATAAAACACTGGACTTACTGTATGCCAACACTAAGGAGGCATACAGCTCATCACCTCTCCCTCCCCTGGGGAGATCAGATCACAACCTGGTGCACCTCCTCCCTGTGTATGAACCTCTTGTACACAGGCAGCCAGCAGTCGCCTGCACAGTGAGGAGATGGTCTGACGAGGCTGAAGAGGCCTTAATGGACTGCTTTGGTTCAACTGTGTGGGAAGTACTTTGTGATGACCAGGGGGAAGACATTGACAGCCTGACACACTGTATAACGGACTACATCAGCTTCTGTGTGGAAAATGCCGTTCCCACCAAGACTGTACGTTACTTCTCCAACAACAAACCCTGGATTACTTCTGACATCAAGGCTCTCCTCAAGAACAAAAGGAGAACCTTCAGGTCAGGAAACAAGGAGGAGCTGAAGGATGCACAGAGGGAGCTGAGGAGAAAAATCAGGGAAGGGAAGAACAGCTACAGGAGGAGGATGGAGAACCCTCATTGCTGATGGGGAGGAGAGGGAGTACAGAGAACTGACCCAGGACTTTGTGAACTGGTGCCAGCAGAACCACCTCCAGATCAACACGGTGAAAACCAAGGAACTGGTGCTGGTTTTCTGCAGGCACAAACACTCTCAAACCACACCAGTGAACATCCAGGGAATAGACATTGAGATTGTGGAGTCCTATAAGTACCTGGGTGTTCACCTGAACAACAAACTGGACTGGACTGACAACACATGTGCTCTTTACAAAAAAGGACAGAGCAGGCTGTACCTGCTACGGAGACTCAGGTCTTTTGGGGGGAAGGGGGCACTCCTGAAGACCTTTCACGACTCTGTGGTGGCATCAGCCATCTTTTACGGGGTGGTCTGCTGGGGCAGCAGCATCTCCACTGCTGACAGGCTGTGTCAACAGGCTGATCAGGAAGGCCAGCTCTGGGATGCCCCTTGGACTCAATGGAGGTAGTGGGCGATAGAATGGTGGTTATCCCTGTTGGAGAACATCTCCCACCCCATGCAGGACACTCTCACAGCACTGAGCAGCTCCTTCAGTGACAGGCTGCTGCACCCACGGTGTGTGAAGGAGAGATACCACAAGTCTTTCCTTCCAGCTGCTGTCAGACTTTACAACAAACACTACTGCACCCAGTAACCATACACACCAGAAATGGACAACTCACTCACCACCGTAACAACCTCAAGCATCTGTGCAATATCCCACAAATGCTGCTCCTGTTGTTGTAAATATGTAATTTTTTTGTATCTATATTTTGTATATTATTATATTGTTATTATTTATCTTCCTAAATATTTGTTATTGCAGTTTCTTGCAGCTTTCCTGTTCTCTGCACTACGACTTTGCTGCTGTTACGCTGTGAATTTCCCCAATGTGGGACTAATAAAGGCTATCTTATCTTATCTTAGTTTAAAACTCCATGCTGCCTGTGCACTGAATCCTGTAATAAATTAGATTTGATGGAATTCAAGTTGTCCTGATGCTTCCTTGTGCCTGACCGCATGCTAGCATCCCACTATATACTTTTCAATATCAAGCCTCTATTACAATAGGCCTGTTTCATTCTCAACTTGTTCTTTTGAAGAATACAGTCAATTGTGGAAATTCTGACTGCATCAATCCCTCTGAATGTTTCTTGGTCCTCAATAGCCCTTAGTTGTATCTCACACAAGCAAATTGTGTTGTTGACTATAACCATATCAATCTTTGCCCTCTCTTGCTCATCAGAAAGTGGGGGTCCTTTGCCTCCACCAGGCGGTTGTCTCTCAGTTCTGAAAAAAAATACAGTAAGTACTGACTGTACACCATCTATTTTACAAAACATGAATATACAGTAATTCCAAATTACTGTAACTGTTCTGGGGTTCTGATTAGTGTGTGAACAATTTTGACTCTTAGTGTGAAGGAACTGTGTGCTAATTGGGTTCAAGGTGTGCTGACTTGAGTTAATGATATGAATGTTAGTGCTTTATAAATGAGCACTGGTGAAGCCAGTGATATATGAAGAGATTTGTGTGTAGAGTTTTGCACAAAAAGTTCAACAAATCTGAATCATGTGTCAAAATAGGGGAATAGTGTTTATAGTTTGGGGAAATTTGTTTGTCATTTGGTAGATGGCATTATGGTGATGTTTAGTTAATAAGGTCGGTAACAGTATGTAAGCAATCGACAAACTGTAATGAGTTACTAACATTTGTAACTGGCAAAAGGGAGTCTTATTGTAAAGTGTGGAACACATCACCATTTATTGATTAGTTATTATAAGGCTCCCTCTCACCAATTATAAATGCTAGATTAATGAATGGTGGGTTTCACAATTTACAGTAAGGCTCTCTTCTACCTGTTATACTGTAAATGGTAGCAACTCATCAGTAAGACTAACGAGTAGTAAGCATTAACCTGAGCCTGCATCCCTGTATGAAAACTGTGTTATAACTTGTGTACACATTTTTATTTATGATTTTTAAAGTGTTATCAACAACATTAATAACCTAATTATGAACCATTTATTAAACCTTTATAAGGGTAGTCTTATTGTAAAGTGGTGCCGTTCTGTCTCACTCCACTTGTGTGTGACATTTTTATAAGATAAGATAAGATAAGATAGCCTTTATTAGTCCCACAGTGGGGAAATCCACAGTGTTAAAGCAGAAAAGTGGCAGTGCAGAGAACAGGAAAGCTGCATAAACTGCAATAACAAATATTTAGAACGATAAATAATAACAATATAATAATGTACTAAATATACAGATACAAAAAATTACATATTTACAACAACAGTAGCTAATGCGTGAGGTTGTTACGGTGATGAGTTGTTCGTTTCTGGTGTGTGTGTGTGTGGTTACTGAGCACAGTGTTTGTTGTAAAGTTGTAAAGTCTGACAGCAGCTGGAAGGAAAGACTTGCGGTATCTCTCCTTCACACACCTTGGGTGTAGCAGCCTGTCACTGAAGGAGCAGCTCAGTGCTATCAGAGTGTCCTGCATGGGGCGGGAGGTGTTCTCCAACAGGGATGATAGCTTCGCCACCATTCTCCTGTCGCCCACTACCTCCACTGAGTCCAAGGGGCATCCCAGGAAAGAGCTGGCCTTCCTGATCAGCCTGTTGAGTCTCTTCCTGTCAGCAGTGGAGATGCTGCTGCCCCAGCAGACCACACCATAAAAGATGGCTGATGCCACCACAGAGTCGTAAAAGGTCTCCAGGAGTGCCTCCTACACCCCAAAAGACCTGAGTCTCCGTAGCAGACTAGCCGTTGCTAGAACCGTTGTAGCCGTTGCAGACTAGCCGCGGTTAGCTCGTCCATCTTACTGGGGAGCGATCTTACATTCCCCATGATGATGGAGAACTGGTTTGTAACGTCTCCTCCTGGCATGTCGCTCCGTCCCGGCACGACTTCCCCGTCTCTTCCTCCTCCTCAGGTCGCGGGGAATGTCGGGTCTCTCCTCGGGTAACGGAGTGCCATCAGCTGTTCCCTGGTGTAACCAATGGAGCCATGGCTGCATGCCGGGTCTCCAGACACGGACGTAAACAGAGAAAAAGAAAACAGTAGAGCGGCCAGTACGAACACTGCAAGATTATGCGTGTCCATAGTGGGCGAATAAGAGAAGCTGACCGTTGATCAAAGTACAATTAAAAGTAGAAGAAAAGGGAAAAAAGGGAAAAAAGCTCAACAATGAGCAGGAGCTGCCGTAACAAGCTGCCACTGGTCATCAGAGCACACATTTTGACACAATGAGCCAAATTCTGCAATAAGTGTGTAAGCAACAAAAAACTATAAATTAACATCAAAGAATGGCTTCTTGCTGTGCCCTGCTGACTCTCTCTGCCACTATAATTGATCTAGTGAGAAGTCTAGTGGTAGGTGAAGGAGGGAGTTTACCGGAGCACAACTCTCCCCAGGATGTCCACACAACCACATGCATATAAAGAACAACATAAATACACAATGTGTCTGACTGTGTGTTTCATAAACATGCACATCCATGCTTGTTATCTAACCCATATATATTTTTCAGCTAATGGACATATCATGCAAGCATATGCTCACACACCATCACATGATGGTATGTAAACCAGAAGTTTACATACACTATATAAAAAGGCACATAACCTTTTTTTTCTCACCGTCTAACATTAAAGCAGATTAAACTTTTCCTGTTTTCAATTAGGATTACCAAAATTATTTCTATTTGCTACATGCCAGAATAATGAGAAAACGATTTTTTTAGACAATTTTTTATTACTTTCTTCAAAGTCAGAAGTTTACATACACTAAGATTACTATGCCGTTAAACAATTTTGGAAAGCCCAAATGATGATGTCATGTCTTTGGAAGCCTCTGATAGGTTTATTGACAACATTTGAGTTAATTAGAGGCACACCTGTGGATGTATTTTAAGGCACACCTGAAACACACTGCTTCTTTGTGTAACATCATGGGAAAATCAAAAGAAATCAGCCACGATATCAGGAAGAGAATTGTGGAATTGCACAAGTCTGGTTCATCCTTGGGTGCAATTTCCAGATGCCTGAAGGTGCCACGTTCATCTGTTCAAACAATTATGTGCAAGTATAAACACCATGGGAATGTCCAGCCATCATACCACTCAGGAAGGAGACGGGTTCTGTGTCCTAGAGATGAACCTGCTTTGGTCCGAAATGTGCATATCAACCCAAGAACAAAAGTAAAAGACCTTGTGAAGATGCTGGCTGAAGCTGGTAAGAGTGTGTCATTATCAACAGTGAAACGAGTCCTGTACCGACATGGGCTGAAAGGCCACTCTCCCAAGAAGAAGCCATTACTCCAAAAGAAACATAAAAAAGGCAGATTACAGTTTGCAAATGCACACAGGGACAAAGACCTTAATTTCTGGAGACATGTCTGTGGTCTGACAAAACTAAAATTGAACTTTTTGGCCATAATGACCATCGTTACATTTGGAGGAAAAAGGGGGAAGCTTGCAAGCCTGAGAACACCATCCCAACTGTGAAATATGGGGGTGGCAGCATCATGTTGTGAGGTTGTTTTGCTGCAGGAGGGACTGGTGCACTTCACAAAATGGATGGTATCATGAGGAAAGAACATTATGTGGAAATACTGAAGCAACATCTCAAGACATCGGCCAGGAAGTTTGGGCGCAAATGGGTTTTCCAAATGGACAATGACCCTTAGCATACTGCCAAACTGGTTACAAAGTGGCTTAAGGATAACAAAGTCAATGTTTTGGAGTGGCCATGACAAAGCCCTGATCTCAATCCTATTGAAAATTTATGGGCAGAGCTGAAAAGGCATGTGCGAGCAAGGTGGCCTACAAACTTGGCTCAGTTACACCAGTTCTGTCAGGAGGAATGGGCCAAAATTCCTGCAAACTATTGTGAGAAGCTTGTGGAAGCATATCCAAAATGTTTGACCCAAGTCATACAGTTTAAAGGCAATGCTACCAAATACTAATGAAATGTATGTAAACTTCTGACTCTCAAGTAATAAAAAAATTTCTAAAAAATTATCTCTCATTATTCTGGCATTTAGCAAATAGAAATAATTTGGGTGATCCTAATTGACCAAAAACAGGAAAAGTTTACCGTATTTTCCGCACTATAGGGCGCACTGGATTATAAGGCGCACTGTCAATGAATGGTCTATTTCCGAACTTTTTTCATATATATAAAGCGCACCGGACTATAAGGCACATTAAGCGAAACAAAACAGTCAGATAAGTCAGTCAGACTTTATTAAACGCGTTCACAATAACTCTCAACCTTGTTCAGTTGTAACACGTAAAAAAACACAGTCTGATACCGCTAAATAAAATGTTAGCGTATTCACAATAACTCCTTATAGGTCCTTATACACACACACTGTAATATTATGGTGAAGCACAGTATGTATTACTCCGCGACGCTCCTGACTACAATAGCCGTAATGCTGCAAGCGGTGCGGCTTTGTAGTTTACCAAAGTCGTACTGAAACATTTTGACAGAGCGCCGTGAGCGCCGTGTACCACACAAAATCACTTCGAGGTCAGTAAGCACAACCAGAATTAATCCATATATAAGGCGCTCCGGATTATAAGGCGCACTGTCGTTTTTTGAGAAAATTAAAGGCTTTTAAGTGCGCCTTATAGTCCGGAAAATACGGTAATCTGATTTAATGAAGAAAAAAAAGGTTATGTGCCTTTTTATATAGTGTATGTAAACTTCTGGTTTCAACTGTATACACACACATCAACATGTCTGTTGATGCTCATAAACAGACATGGATTTACTTACTGATGAAGACACATTGATATCTTTACACACACAGACACAGACAGACAAACCTGTTCTATTTTTGCGAGTATCCTCAACATATGGCTTCCTCACTCACATAATTTTGTTCAGCCTTATTGTTGATCCACAATATAGTATGACTACAGATTATAGTATGACTACAGATTTATACAGAAAAATCAAATGCCTCACATGTAGCATATGTGTGTGAAAATGAGGCATCTGATTTATCCTGTTTATCCTGCTGGAAGCAAATATATATATATATATATATATATATATATATAGCACCAGTGACAGTGTAAAATAAAGACTCTTTGGTGGCATGCAATTTACATGAATTTGGATTTATACATTGTAACAGTGAGGCAACAGTGCCATCATGCGATATAACACTAAAAAAATAATGTGTTATGCTTGGCCCTTTATCTCATCTGTACATATATATATATATATATATATATATATATATATATAAACTAAGCACAAAATTTAAGGAAATTTGTGTTTGGTAGATAATTTCTTCAATAAATCTTATACTGTTGGAAAGCCTGCTTATTTCCCTTTTAAATGGTGCCACATTTGTAAGGAACATGCATTTGTGGGATGAGCAGAAGAGCTAAGTATGTGGGTTACGCCCATGAAAGATTTGCCAAATCTTCTCTGCCAATGCCAAACAGCTTTTTTTTTGCTGTTGACTCTTGTTTTGTGTTGTTTGGTGGATTGGATGATTGAAGTCTGAAGAAACAAGACATATTGGCAATTTAACAATTTATTCATTTAACAAACAGTAGCCTCAGTAGCGTGTGGAAGAACCATACACAGCCACAACAGCCTGGCACCTACTCCTCATGCTGGTCACCAGCCTGGTCACACACTGCTGTGGGATGGCATCCCATTCTTCAACCAGCATTTGTCGCAAGTCAGCCAACATGGTTGTGTTGGTCACTCTGGCACGAACAGCTAGCCCAAACTGATCTCACAAGTGTTCAGTGGGGTTGAGGTCAGGACCGCTGGCAGGCCATTCCATCCTCTCCACTCCCAAATTCTGGAGGTATCTCTGATAAACCCCACTCTGTATATATATATATATATATATATATATATATATATATACACATAAGAGCCATGTCCACATAGGGCTGACAGTCATACACCTTCCACTGCCATGCCAAAAAGAGCTCTTCAATTGCTTGGAGAAATGCAGAGTAGGGTGAAAGGTAGCCTACTGTGCAAGAAATTGTGGGTGGTCAACAAACCACTTTTGGACCAGGGCTGCATGACATACGTCTGACATACATCCTCATAGCTGCGCTGCTCTGCATTATCCACATGGTTCACCAGTATCACAATGTTGTGTAGTCTGTCCAAAAATTTGAGGATGTGGTCTGTGTTGTAAGGTTGGCATGGCAGTGGAGGACACCATTATTTCTAATGGCGGGACACATTGTAACGTTACTGCTATGATGTCCAGGAACATCTACAATGGATCTCTGACCATTGTTTCTTCCCATTTTCCTAGTCTTTGTGAGGTTGAGCCAGCTATAAATGAAAATAAACTCATTTGGGATCACATTAGCATCAATTTCTGGTTTTCTCTGAAAACAAGCAAACTAATCAGTCAATATGGTGTAGCCTAGTACATTGTAAAAAATGCTGTACTGTACGTGGTGTGCTGTAGTTGATCTTGTACTTACTTCAAAATATTCATTGTCTCAGATCTTTTGATTCTTTCAGAATTCCTTTCAAAAGGCACCCTGTAAAGCTGCTTCATGTGCACTTGGTTTTGGTGGAGAATAAAGGCCAAGGTAGACCTCATTCAATATTTGACCCATTCCACCATTCCACCATTGTCTCTAAGTCTGTGAATAGTCAGCATTCTATGTTGCATAATAAGTTGTGCAGGATAGAATGCATGACATGGCATGAAGTAAATAGGTGTCACACAACAACTGATTGACACAGTATGATTGGAGGAATCCTGAATTATGCAGAGTGAATGGAGTTTGTTTACGCAGCTGTGCTCAAGCCTAAATGTCTGGATGACAGAGGCAACAGGGAAACTGAGATGTGAGCTGAGGTTTTTCTCTCAGAAAGTCTTTTGCAATAATTGTGCCTTATGTCTCATTTTAGTGTGTTAGCAATTGAAAAAAACTGTAATAATGATCTTTTTCCTGAAATGTATTTACAAAAATTCAGAAAATATGTTTGCACTGGGTTATATAGTTTATCTGGACTACAATAGTTTCTGGACTAAAACACTGGACTACTTCTTGTCCACCAGTGCAATTACATGTGCTCTGTCTACGGCAGTGGTAAAATACAATGGCAAAATGAAACTGGAGCACTTTGTGTTCACATTGCACAGCAAACCGCAACAAGGGCACATTAACCTCACCACAAACTGATCTATGAATCAGTTCTCTGAAACCACTTCCTGAAACCACTTCCTGAACCATTTTTTCCTGCAGACAATCCTCTGCCCATGATTTATATATTTGGAACTATACAAGTCTATTACTATTTATTATCTGATACAGTGAAGTGTAATCTTGAGCTGGCTTGTCTTTCTGCAGTTGAGCTGGGTGTGCTGATGACATATGGCCAGATGGAGATGAAAAGAGTTGTTGGAGACAATGCCACACTGCCCTGCCACCATCAGTTCTGGGTGGGTGACGATCCCACTCTGGACATTGAATGGCTACTTCTCAAGCCAACCAACAGGCAGAGAGTGGTGAGTGTCTTCCATGCAAGAGGTTAAATATTTTTTCCGGAAGGGATTAAATAAAATTATATTGTTATTTTTGCCTATCAATCTACACTCAATAACCCATAAAGACAGTGAAAACATGTTTTTATAAGTTTTGTATAGTTTTTTATAGTTTTGTTTTAAGTTAATTTATTAACATCAAAAACTAAAATCTCTGTTTTACAAAAGTATTCAGACACTTAATTTTAAGGTTCTGTCTGGGGCATTTCTGTGTGGAGTTTCACTAACTCTAATAAACAGTAAGTGACTTCAATATGAATATTAAAATGTTGTAGTACGTATCGTTAAAATGGATCATATGTACTACATTCACAATTTAAATGATGCGCTGGCAGAGAGGCAGCAAGTCCCCGTAGCTTGTACTTTTTTGCAGAGGATTAGTGTGTTTTTTTTTTTTGTTGTTGTTGTTTGGCATCTTAATTCTGCATCGTTGTTTCATCTTATGAAAATAGTGTATGCAAGGGAAGACCACTTTGTTTTGCGGTGTACCAGACATCGAGTGAAACATTCCATACTGGCATTCCATACCGGCATTCCATACTGGCTAACAAGTATGATGAATTGGAGGCAACTTATGAACAACCAGTGAGAATTTTGTGAATGTAGTCTAATGTGTTTTACGGAGACCTGGTTAAATGACAATGGACTATTGTGTGGTAGTACCCAGCTTCACTGCAGGGCAGACAGAGAGACACCAGAGCAAGTGGAAAGAATAAAGGTGGAGGACTGGTTCTGCCAGTGAACAACAGATGCAATCCCAGTCATACCACAGTGAAGGAGAAGATCTGCTGTCGGGATATTGAAGTGTTAGCAGTTGGTCGACCTCACATTGTCGCCATTGTTGTTTACATTCAACTATGGGAGGAGCCTGCAGTTGCGTGAGATTTCATTCATAAGACTGTTGTGAGAGTACAGACCCAGCACCCTGATGCATTCATTGCAGGTGATTTTAATCATGTCACCCTCACCTCTAACCTGTCTGGTTTGCTCAGTATTTTGACTGTCCTACTAGGAAACAAAAAAGACACTCCATCTGTTCTATGAAAATGTTAAGGAGGCTTACACTGCTTCAGCTCTACCACCACTTGGCAGAGCACATAATAATCTGGTGTTTCCTCAGCAAGGACACTGATCATGAGAGACTGGTTGACGACAAGGAGAAGTGTAGGTGTGTGCAACATGAGTTGAAAGGGAGATTAAAGTAGGCAAAGGAGGACAACAAAAAGAAAGTGGAAAGGGAGCTGCAGCACAATAACACCAGAGAACTGTGGCAGGGCATGAGGACCATAACTGGCTACAAACAGCCAGGCAACATCAGGTGACGTGAACAAGGCAAATAAGTTCAACCTGTTCCACAACAGGTTTTACACAGCCTCACCTGTTCTCTCTCCCACCGCTTCAGCTGCAGTTTTCTCCTACAACATCTCCTTCACACTGCTGCAACCCTGACACTGCAGCTGCAACTTCCTCCACACTGGGGTCAAGTCTCCTGTTCTTTACAGTGGATGAAATAAGGGCAGATCTTATGAGACTATGTCCTGGAAAGGCAAGCCAGCCTGGATGGTGTGTACTGGAGGCTGCTCAGCTGGCTGAGCTGCACAGTCCTTCTCCAGAGGATCTTCAACTTAAAACTACAAACAGGGAGGGTCCTGGTCCTGTGTAAAACATCATGCCTTGTTCCGGTACCTAAAGTAGGCTGAGATAAATGACTAAACACTGCCAGGAATTTGATGATGGCCTTCATGAAGACCCTGGAGCAGCTGCTTCTCCCCCTTCTGAGGCCACAGGTTGAACATGCACTAGAGTTACTTCCAAGGAACATATTGGTGTGGTGTGGATGATAACGTCCTACACATGCCCCACCAGCCCCATTCTTACTTGGATGAGCCAGGTAGTTACGTGAGGATTATGTTCTTTGATTTTTCAAGTACATTTCAAATCTGACCCCCCATTCTCAAAGACAAGCTAGAAGGGATGGGTATGGATCCCTCCTTCAAGTCCTGGATTGTGGATTACCTCACAAGATGACCATAGTACATCAGACTGGGTAACTGTGTCTCAGGGGCAGTGGTGAGCAGCACTGGGGATCCACAGGCTCCTTTCCTGTTCACCTTGTATACAGCGGACTTTAAATACAGCTCTGACTCTTGCCACATCCAGAAATACTTGGATGACACAGCTATTGTGGCATGTAACAGGAATGGGCAAGATGGAGAGTACAGGGATCTGACCATGGCCTTCAGTGAATGGAACGACAAGAACTACCTCCTGCTTAACACCTCAAGACTCACCTGAAGGAGATGATCATTGACTTTCTCAGGTCTAGGCCCTCGCTTCAGCCAGTCAAAGTTAGAGGGAAGGACGTTGTGGTGGTGCACACTTATAAATACCTAGATACACCAAGACAATAAACTGGACTGGTCCCTGAACATGGATGCCATCTACTGGAAGGGGCAGAACCAGCTCTGTTTCCTCAGGAAGCTCAAGTCCTTTGACATCTGCAGTGAAATGTTGGACATGTTCTATCAGTCAGTGGTTGTGAGTATCCTTTTCTATGCTGTGGTCTGCTAGAGCAGCAACATGTCAGACAAGAACACAAGGACAAGCTGGTTAAAAAGCCTGGTTGTGTGCTTAGCAGTCTTAGTGAGTCTGGACTCACTGAGGAATGTTGTGGAGAGAAGCATATGCAGTGTAAGATGCAGGCCATCTTGGACAATACCAATACCTCTCCACAACATCCTTGCAGGCCAGAGAAGCAAGGACTGAGAGGTTCAGGAAATCCTTTGTTCCCATCAGACATCAGTTTAACACCTCAGACAAAGGCAGTGGACTTAAACTTAACTGAATACATTAGTGAGCTGCTGCACAATCGCAATTTCCCCAAGGGATTAATAAGTATATAATAAGTATTCTATCTATTTATCTATTTTCCTCTTACACTGGAGATTATGTTATTAGGCACCATGTAGTTTCTCTGTCTTTTTTTTCTTTGGATAAACTAATCAAAGGGCATAGAAATAAAGCATAGAACTTTATCTGGCTATCAGCTGTTGACTGCATAGTTCATTTGCCTTAGTGAAAAATTAAAAGTCTTTAAACATCATAGCTTTAGTATTTACTGCCCTCTGTCTAAATCTGCTGCTAAATTGCTTGGGACAAACAAGAAATCGTATATAAATATATAAAAAGTGTATAAAGTGTATAAATTGTATATGTATATATATATATATAATACATTGTACATCATACAGTACATTCACAATGTAGTTATATACATTCTCAATATATTAGATGCAACCCACCTGTCCCAAGTGAATTGGGATATACTTTACACACACCCTGCACACGGTACCAGTGCACAAAATGTACATTAATCAATAAGGACCACTCTGAACTCTAGGCAGGTCAGAAGCATTTCTACCAACAGGCAGAGGCAGAGGGCCTCCTTAGCTACCAGCATTTCATCTTAATGGGCAATCCTTCTTATTCCATGACGGAGTGTAACTCTTTGTGGAGTCATACTCGTGTTAGGGGAGGGTGAGCAAGCTTTGGGTTGCCCTTCTGTCAGAAACAGGAAATTTAATCGAAATTTAATTATTTTTTTTATCGAAAATATTTCAGAAAGGATATTGTAATTGAATAAATATTTATGTAAAAGATATTGTTATACATAGCATTGCCAAAGACGTAGGTGTTTGGCAATTACATGGCTAAAACTCACTAAAGTTTAAACTACTGAACGGAAAATAATTAATTGAATAAATAAAACCTCACTCACATGCAAAGTACTTTTTCCAAGATAGCGCCACATGAGTGGTAGCCTGTTACAGCAGCTGCTGCTCATTGTTGAGCTTTTTCCCTTTTTTCTCTGTTCTTTTTTTATACATTTGTGTCCGGAGACCGGGCGTGCATCCATGGCTCCATTGTTTACATGAGCTGATGGCTGAAGATAGACCTGACATTCCCTCTGAGCTAAGGAGGAGGAAGAGACCAGGAGGGAATGCTGTGCTAGGAGGAGACAGTACAAACCAGTTCTCCCAACCATCATCATGGGGAATGTAAGACCTCCCCCCCAATAACATGGACGAGCTAACAGCACTAACCCGACATCAGAGGGTTAGTGCCATGCTAGCCGTTAGCATGAGGCCATTCTACCTACCGAGGGAATTCTCACAAGTTACCACGATAGCAGCGTACATTCCCCCCTCTGCTAATGTGGATGTGGCCTGCAATGTCCTCCTCAATGTATCTCCAGCAGACTGCAAACACAGCACCCTGATGCCCTCCTCCTTATCTCTGGGGACTTTACTCACTTTACCCACATTCACCCAGTATGTTACATGCCCCACCAGAGACAATAAAACACTGGACTTACGTGTGCCAACACAAAGGAGGCATAGAAACTCATCACTTCTCCCTCCCCTGGGAAGATCAGATCACAACCTGGTACATCTTCTTCCTGTGTGTGAACCTCTTATACGCAGGGAGCCAGCAGTCACCCGTACAGTGAGGAGGCAGTCTGATGAGGCTAAAGAGGCTTTAAAGGACTGTTCTGATTCAACTGTGTAGGAAGCACTTTGTTATGACCATGGGGATTACATTGACAGTCTGACACATTGTATAATGGACTACATAAACTTCTGTGTGGAAAATGCCATACCCACCAAGACTGTACGGTGTTTCTCCAACAACAAACCATGGATTGCTCCAAGGCTCTCCTCAAGCAGAAAAATAGAGCCTTCAGGTTAGGAAACAAGGAGGAGCTGAAAAATGTACAGAGGGAGCTGAGGAGAACAATCAGGGAGGGGAAGAACAGTTATAGGAGGAGGATAGAGAACCAGCTGGAGCTGAGCAATGTCAGCGGAGTGTGGAGGGGCCTTAAAACCATCTCAGGCCACAAGGAATCCAGGACCACCTCCAGATCAATGCTGGAAAAACCAAGGAGCTGGTGGTGGCCTTCCACAGGCACAAACATTCTCAACTTACATTCCCTGTCCCAGAACAGACAGGGAATGGACATTGAGATTGTGAACTCTTGCAAGTATCTGGGTGTTCACCTCAACAATAAACTGGACTAGGTTGACAATACCAATGCATTCTATAAAAAAAGAAAAGAGCTGGGTGCATATGCTATGGAGATTTAGGTCTTTTGGGTTATAGGAGGCACTCCCAAAGACCTTTTATGACTCTGTGGTGGCATCAACCATCATCTACAGTGTGGTCTGCTGGGGCAACAGCATCTCTGCTGCTGACAGGAGGAGACTGAGCAGGCTGATCAGAAAGGCCAGCTTTATTCTAGGATGTCCCCTTGATCCAGTGGAGGTAGTGGGTGACAGGAGAATGCTGGGTAAGCTATCATCCCTGTTGGAGAACATCTCCCACGCAGGACACTCTGACAGCACTGAGCAGCTCCTACAGTGGTTCCAACCCACAATTTTCTGTGCTAACCACTGCACTGTCCACATGTATGTGTGTGTGTTTGTGTGTGTGTGTGTGTGTGTGTGTGTGTGTGTGTGTGTGTGTGTGTGTGTGTGTGTGTATGTGTATGTATTGTCATGTCACCAGAGGCTGTAGTGTGGACGAAAGACAAAAAAAATTTTTTTGCCTGGCTACCATCTTGTTCTGTAGTCCAACATCCAGCAGGAGGGAATGTAGCAACCTTCAACAATCAGGCCTTTCATGACATCACATTATATATACCATTACACTACCACCAACAGTCTGAACTGCTATGTTCAAGGTCACTTAAATGACCTTTCTTCCCCATTCTGATGCTCGGTTTGAACTTGCAGGTCGTCATGTCAAGTGTCCGGTGAGTGTGTGTGTGTGTGTATCTACATATATATATATATATATATATATATATATATATATACACCTCCCCTGGACTCTGCGTTGTGTTTTGATGTTATATTTGTGGAGGAGTGTTGTGTGGAGAAAAAGGTGGCACCAGACACAGGGTTCGGGATTGTGACTGAGGCCATGGCTGAGCATTTATTTCAAACAGTCTGCGTGGGCTCTCTAGCATCGTGGTTGCAGGCTCCAAAACCTTGCAGGGCAAGGAAAAGTAAACTTTTTAGTAACTATATCTCTGAACCAAGCAACAATTAGCATCTACATAATAATAAAAGCTATGCTCTGTGCCGTTTAAACAGACTCAATTTATACTCATTTACCACATGCTAGTTTTGTTTATGGAGCACTAGCTGGAAGGACATCATGTTAAACTCTTATCACATAGACAGTGCAACAGCGACACCTTGTGACACAATTAGGCAACTGCCTTACATATATATATATATATATATATATATATATATATATATATATATATATATATATACACACATATACACACACACACATTTACACACACACCACAGCAACAGCCATCCTAGAGATGCTTGGCTACAAGTTGAACAAGATAAACCACAAAGGATGTTCTCCTCCGAAACATCCCAAGTATACTATCAATGGCAGGGTCATAACACAAGAACAGATCCACCAAGGGATGAGACTGAACAATACCGGAAGAACATATGGGAGAAAGAGGCATTGCATAACACGAATGCTAAGTGGCTACTGGAACTCAGACCACAGCAATATCCTGGAACAAGATCCAATAACCATCACAATGGCAGACATTTGAGAACAGTGTCAGGCATGAAGAGCTGGGCAGCACCAGGCCCCGACATGGTGCACACCTGCTGGCTAAAGAAACTATCAGCACTCCATGAACACCTAGCAGCACAAATGAGCCTGTTGCTGATGGATGGAGCCCACCCAGAGTGGTTGACAGACAGTCCTGATCATAAAGGATTCTCAGAAGGGAGCAACTCCATTCAACTACCAGCCAATAACCTGCCTCTGCACAACATGGAAACTCCTGTCAGGCATCATAGTGACTAAGATGAGTAGGCACATGGCCCAGTACATGAGCATGGCCCAGAAAGGAATTGGTAGCAATACCAGGGGAGCCAAGCACCAGTTACTGGTCGATAGAGCAGTCACTCGAGACTGCAAGACCAGGCAGACCAACCTGTGCACAGCCTGGATTGACTACAAGAAAGCCTGCAACTCAGTGGCACACACATGGATACTGGAATGCTTGGAAATGTATAACATCAACAGGACACTAAGAGCCTTCATCAAGAACTCAATGGGGCTGTGGAAAACAACTCTAGACACGAACTCAAAGCCAATTGCAGAGGTCACCATCAAGTGTGGCATATACCAAGGTGTTGCACTACCCCCGCCGCTGTTCTGCATAGGCCTGAAGCCCCTCACCCAGATCATCACAAAGAGTGGCTACAGGTACCGGTTTCGAAGTGGAACAATCGTCAGTTACCTCCTCTACATGGATGACATCAAGCTGTATGCCAGGAATGAGCAAGACATTGACTCGCTGATCCACATCACCAGGGTCTACAGCAACGATATTGGAATGCCATTGGGACTTGATAAATGTGGTCAGATAGTATCAAAGAGAGGGAAGATGGTCAGAACCGAGGGGGTTAAACTACCAGAAGGCATCATTGCAGATGTTCAGGACAGCTACAAATACCTTGGGGTCCCACATCACCAAAATGGAAACCATGAGGAAGCCACAAGGAAGTCAGCCGCAGCCAAATCAGAATCAGAATCAGAATCAGAATCAGAATCAGAATTAGTTTTATTGCCAAGTATATTTCCACATACAAAGAATTTGTTTTGGTGATTGGTGCAATTGGAGGTTTTTGGAATACCTACATAGAGCAAGGCAGATCCTGAAAAGCCAGCTAAATGGGAAGAACAAGATCCGAGCCATCAACACTTACGCCCTGCCTGTCATCAGATACCCTGTTGGTATAATAAGCTGGCCAAAGGAGGAGATAGAGGCCACCGACATCAAGACAAGGAAGCTCCTCACAATGTATGGAGGCTTTCATTCCAAGTCCAGCACCCAAGACTGTACACTAAGCAGAACGAGGGAGGCTGAGGACTAGTGAGTGTAAGGACCATTGTCCAGGGTGATGCAAATAAGATCCAGCATTACATCAGGAAGATGGCTCCCAAAGATTAACTGCTAAGTGACCTCAGACAGCAGAAACCCGAGGATGATGATGAAGAGGAGGATGAACCATCATGGAGGGACAAACCCCAACATGGCATGTACCACCGACAGATAGAAGAAATGGCTGATATCAAGAAATCCTACCAGTGGCCGGAGAAAGCTGGACTGAAAGACAGCACAGACGCACTAATCATGGAAACACAAGAATAGGCACTCAGTACAAGATCAACAGAGGCCAGGGTTTACCACACCAGACAGGACCCCAGGTGCAGGCTGTGCAAAAATGCCTCTGAGACAGTTAAGCACATAACAGCATGGTGTAAGATGCAGGCAGGAACAGCGTACATGTAATGTCATAACCAACTGGCTGGCATAGTGTACAGGAACATCTGCACAGAGTATGGACTAGAAGTCAAGGGCTGACAGAGGAGCTAGAAAAGATGTGGAGAGTAAAGGCAACAGTAGTTCCAGTGGTAATTAGAGCACTGGGGGCTGTGACCCCCAAACTGTGAGAATGGCTCCAGCAGATTCCAGGTACAATGTCTGAGGTCTCGGTCCAGAAGAGTGCAGTTCTAGGAACAGCTAAGATACTGCACAGAACCCTCAAACTCCCAGGCCTCTGGTAGAGGACTTGAGCTTGAGGAAGACACACCACCCCAGGAGGGTTGAGAGGGAGATTTTTTAAATATATATATGTATGTGCTAGCTGTCATAAGAAGAATATAAGCTTATATAAATAGCCCTTATAAATAGCCATAAGAGAAGAGAAGAAGAGAAGTTACATATCGCTTCACTTACTGTATATGTCTTAATATGTCTTACCTTGTTTACCCCATTGCAAACCCACCCACCAATTTCACTTTCCCCACCAGGTGATCACCTACTTCGCCGGACGGGTTTTTGACCCCAATGAAGCAGAGCATGGCCATGTGGCATTTGCAGGAGAGTACTTAAAAGGCGATGCCTCTCTGCTGATCAGTGACCTGTCTCTGACAGACTCAGGAGAGTACAGCTGCAAGGTCAAGACTGGTGCACAATACCACTGGAGCACGATCAGCCTCATAGTGCTGGGTAAGTTGCAGACAGAAAACACATTTGAACTGGATGAGTCATAAAATCTGATTCTGAAAGTGTGTTTGAAAATTCATACGCAGATGTCACCTCTGGAGGTCTCATTCACATACTGTATGCTCACAGAATATGAAAGCGTAAACTGGAATGAATTGTAGTCTTCATATTCTGTGATTTTCTGTCTTATTGAATTAACTAGAATAAAAGTAAAGAACTAGGGCTGTCAATCGATTAAAATATTTAATTGCGATTAATCGCATGAGTGATCATAGTTAATCATGATTAATCGCATATTTTTAATCTGTTCTAAATGTACCTTAAACTGATTGTAATACTCTTTTCAACATGAGAATAGACAAATGCTTGCTTTATGCAAAAAAATGTTTATTTATTGCTACAATGAGAAATACTCTCAGTTCAAGTAACTAACATGTGCAAACTGCATTGTAAAACAAGATGCTGAAATAAATATGGTTTGCTTCATGCGAGGAGGGGGCGCCGGGCTCTCTGCATCCGCTGTGTGCTTGGCCGACAGGTGGTATTTGAGACTAGATGTACTCCGGTGGTACGTAAATTCACCGCGACAATAAATACAAATTACTTTTGTCCTGTCAAGAGAGCCATCTGGCAAGACTTTGAAGCTGAACTTGCCATTAAAAATATCTTTTTTATCCATTACTGCTCACAACGGCATCGACCTCGGTGCATTGCTTCCTGATTTCCCGAGCTACGGAGTGGCCCGAGGTTCAAATGTCATAAGCGTTAATCACGTTAAAAAAAATTCATCCCGTTAAAGGCATGTTGCATTAACGCGTTAACTTTGACAGCCTTATAAAGAACACATCAATTAGTATTTCTACACACTGTGCACATTACCGTGATTAAAGCTAGCACAATCTTATACACATAATTCATATCCTCTTTACATAGCTTCTCTTTTTAGCTTTTCTATGTCAAATATGCTTGGGGCATATCAAACATCTCTTCTTCCTCTTTTCTTGTTAAACCAACTACCAAAGAAACACTTGTGGAATCATAAATCTGCCAGGTTCATTTTCTGCATTATGTAGTAGGCACACTTTCATTTCATTTTAATTTAGTGCTGATTTTTGTTTTTTGTTTTTGTTTTTTCAAAATTTTTAAAATTTGCAAAAGGCAGTTGGAGCTAAGTTCAGACAGCAGTAAATGCTGTGTCAATCAGATTACCACCAGGCTGTACTGAGTAGTGATGCTGGTGACAGGCAATGAGATCACTACAACTAAATAATTCAATTCAATTCAATTCAATTTTATTTGTATAGCGCCAAATCATAATATACATTATCTCAAGGCACTTTACAGGGTAAGGTCAAGACCTTACTTTGTTACAGAATAAACCCAACAGTTCCCACAAAGAGCAAGCGTTTGGCGACAGGGGGGAGGAAAAACTCCCTTTTAACAGGAAGAAACCTCCAACAGAACCGGGCTCGGGGTGGGTGGCCGTCTGCCTCGACCGGTTGGGTTTAGGAGAAGATAGAAAGAGGGGGAGGGGGAGGAGAGGGGAGAGAAGAGAGAGAGAGAGAGAGACCAGGAACAGCTGTGTCGGTAATGGTGTTATCAATAATAATGACAGGTAACAGTGGTTAATAGTAAAGATGAGTAGTGGTGGATCTGGATCCTGCTGCTCCCGGGGCAGAGATACCTGCAGAATGAGGACAGAGAGAGGGAGAGAGAGGAGAAGCACAAACTACAGGAGAGAAAAAATACAAAGTTAATGGCATGAAGTTATCGAGAGAGAGAGGGGGAGAGAGACAGAAATAGAGAGAGAGCGCCCAGTGAATCATGGGAATCCCCCAGCAGTCTAGCTCTATAGCAGCATAACTAAGGGATGGGTCAGGACATACCCGAGCCAGCCCTAACTATAAGCTTTACTAAACAAGACAGTTTTAAGCCTGATCTTAAAGGTAGAGAGGGTGTCTGCCTCCCGAACCCACACTGGGAGCTGGTTCCACAGGAGAGGAGCCTGATAGCTGAAGGCTCTGCCCCCCATTCTACTCTTACAAACTCTGGGAACCACAAGTTGACCTGCATTTAGAGAGCAAAGTGTCCTATTGGGAAAATAGGGAACTATAAGCTCTCCAAGTACGATGGTGCCTGACCATGAATGGCTTTGTAGGTGAGGAGGAGGATTCTAGAGTTTACAGGGAGCCAATGCAGAGAGGCTAACACAGGAGAGATGTGATCTCGTTTCCTAGTTCCTGTCAGTACTCGTGCTGCCGCATTTTGGATCAATTGGAGGCTTTTTACTGAATTTTTGGGACATCCTGACAATAAAGAGTTACAGTAGTCCAGTCTTGAGGTAACAAATGCATGAACTAGTTTTTCAGCATCCTTTAGACATAGAATGGGTCTGATTTTAGCAATATTGCGCAGGTGGAAGAAGGCTGTCCTAGAGACTTGCTTTATATGTGAAGTAAAGGACAAGTCCTGGTCAAAAATGACACCAAGGTTTCTGACTGTAGCACTGGAGGCCAAGGTGATGTCATCCAAAGTCAGTATATTATCACATAGTGTGTCTCTGAGGTGTTTTGGGCCAATTACAATAACTTCAGTTTTGTCTGAATTTAAGAGTAAGAAATTAGTGGTCATCCAGGTTTTTATGTCCTTAAGACACACCTGAAGCTTGGCTATCTGGTTAGTCTCACCTGGCTTCATGGATAAGTACAACTGGGTGTCATCTGCGTAACAATGGAAATTCATCTGGCGCCTCCTAATAATGTTTCCCAGAGGGAGCATATATAGACTGAAGAGCATTGGTCCTAGCACAGAACCTTGTGGAACTCCATGACTAACTTCTGTGATGATAGAGGAGTCATTATTAACATGAACAAACTGGAGTCTATCTGACAGATATGACTTAAACCAGCTTAGTGTGGTTCCTTTGATGCCGACCATATGTTCTAGTCTCTGTCATAAAATCTTATGATCAATGGTGTCAAATGCGGCACTAAGATCTAGTAGGACAAGTACAGAGACAAGTCCATTGTCTGAAGCTATGAGGAGATCATTGGTAACCTTAACCAGAGCTGTTTCTGTGCTATGATGGACTCTAAAACCTGACTGAAAATCTTCAAACAAACCATTCCTGTGCAAATAATCACATAACTGGTTTGCAACAACCTTCTCAAGGATTTTGGAAATAAAGGGGAGGTTGGATATAGGTCTATAATTGGCTAAAACATCTGGATCAAGAGTAGGCTTTTTAAGTAGAGGTTTAATTACTGCAACTTTAAAAGCCTGCGGTACATAACCACTTGATAAAGATAAGTTAATCAGACTTAATATAGAGGTGTCAATTAAAGGAAAAACTTCTTTGAACAACCTTGTTGGAACGGGGTCAAGAAGACAAGTCGATGGTTTAGATGATGAAACTGTTGAAGTGAGCTCAGGGAGATGTACAGGAGAGAAACAGTCAAAATATAAGCCAGTTACAGTCGACTCTGAGGCTGCTGAACTGGACAGTACATCTGAGCCGGCTGTGGGGAGGAGATGGTGAATTTTTTCTCTAACAGAGACAATTTTATCTGTAAAGAAGCTCATAAAGTCATTACAGCTGAGGGCTAAAGGTATAGATGGATCAACAGAGCTGTGGCTGTCTGTCAGCCTGGCTACAGTGCTGAACAGAAACCTGGGATTGTTCTTGTTTTCTTCTATCAATGATGAATAATAGGATGTTCTGGCTTTACGGAGGCTTTTTTTATATGCCAATAGGCTGTCTTTCCAAGCCTTTAGAGATTCTTCCAGGTTAGTAGAACGCCACCTTCTTTCTAGTTTCCTTGAATTTTGCTTTAAAGCTCGTGTTTCTGAGCTGTACCATGAAGCTAGCCTTCTCTGACTCACTACCTTCTTCCTCAGAGGGGCCACAGTGTCTAGAGTTGCACGCAGTGAGGCTACAGTACTGTCAACAAGATCATCAACCTGTGTGGATGTGAAGTTAAGAGAGCTGTTCCCTACTGCATTGATACATGGCAGTGGGCTAAGTACTGATGGGATTCTTTCTTTAAATTTGCTAATGGTATTGTCAGAGAGACACCTGCTGTAATAGATTTTTTCCCCAGATGCTGTGTAGTCCATGACTGAAAACTCAAATGTTAACAGAGAATGGTCAGATAAAAGAGGGTTTCTGGGAGAAACTGTTAGATATTCGATGTCAATCCCATAAGTCAGAACCAGATCAAGGGTATGGTTAAAAGAGTGAGTGGGTTCATTAACATGCTGAGAGAAGCCAATTGAGTCTAATAATGAATTAAATGCATGACTCAGGCTGTCACTTTCAACATCTACATGAATGTTAAAATCACCCACCATGATAACTTTATCTGTGCTGAGAACTAACTCAGATAAAAAGTCTGAGAACTCAGATAAGAACTCAGAGTAAGGGGCAGGTGGACGATATACAGTAACTAGTAGGACTGGTTTTTGTGTTTTCCAGTTTGGGTGAGACAGACTAAGAATAAGGCTTTCAAATGAATTACGATTAACTTTAGGCTTAGGATTTATTAGTAAATTGGAGTGATAAATGGCTGCCACCCCTCCTCCTCGGCCTGTGCTTCGAGGGATATGAACGTTAACATGAGTGGGGGGTGTTGATTCATTCAGACTAACATATTCATCCTGCTGCAGCCAGGTTTCAGTCAGACAGAGCAGATCTACATGATGATCAGTTATCAGATCATTGACTAGTAGAGATTTAGATGAGAGTGATCTGATATTCAATAATCCACATTTAATTTTCCTGTTATTTGGTTCTGGACTAACAGTTGTGTTAATTTTTATTAGGTTTTCATGTCTAACTCCTCCTCTGTTCACTTTTGATTTATTATATTTAAATGTAGGTGGTCGGGGGACAGACACAATTTGTAGGGGGTGAATGGCAGCGACTGCTCTAAGAGAGGCGCAGAGAAGAGTGTCAGACTGCGACTCTGCCTCCTGGTCTCAACTCTGGTTTGTCATGGCTTTGGCTTTCTAATAAACTCAGTGAAGTTTCTAGATAAGAGCGCAGCTCCATCCAGCGTGGGATGTATGCCGTCCCGTCTAATCAGACCAGGTCTTCCCCAGAAAGTCTGCCAGTTATCAACAAAGCCCACATCGTTAGCGGAACACCACCTCGATAACCAGCGGTTGAGCGATGACAAGCGGCTGTACATGTCATCGCTGGTCAGGTTGGGGAGGGGCCCAGAGAAAACTACGGAGTCCGACATTGTCCTAGCATAAGTACACACCGACTCCACATTAATCTTAGTGATCTCCGATTGGCGTAATCGGGTGTCATTAGTGCCGACGTGTATTACAATCGTACTGTATTTACGTTTATCCTTCGCCAGCAGCTTCAGGTTTGACTCAATGTCGCCCGCTCTGGCCCCAGGAAACATGTGACTATGGCCGCTGGTGTCGCTAACTTCACGTTTCTCAGAATAGAGTCACCAATGACCAGAGTTTGTTTCCCAGCGGGGGTGTCGCTGAGTGGGGAGAACCTGTTAGAAACGTGAACAGGTCGGTGGTGAGCCGTGAGCTTTTGTTTAGGACTAAGCCTTTTCTTGTTCCGAACAGTCACCCAGCCGCCCTGACCTCCCGGCTGCTCGGGAGCTGCTGGGGGGAGAGAAGGAGCGACAGAAGGAGCCACACCGGGTCGGTCCGCACCAGCTGCTGGGGGCTGGCTAACTGGAGAGGCTAAAGATGTGGTTTCCATGGTGCGGAGCCGAGATTCCAAATCATTGAGCCTCGCCTCCATAACTGCAAACAAACTACATTTATTACATGTACCATTACCACTAAAGGAGGCAGAGGAGTAACTAAACATGAAGCAGGCTGAGCAAGAGAGAGCAGGAGAGGGAGAGACAGAAGCCATCATTAACTGCTAAGCTAAAGTAGCTAACAGAGCTAGCGTGTAAACAGCTGTGTTTTAATGAGAATCTCACGAAGAGAAGGAGAGAGCTAAGAGTGATCGAACAGGAGTTCGACAGTACAACAGATAATTATCGGTTGTATACAAAGATACAACTAGGATCAGCTGAATTCAGGGAGAGCAGCAACAAACACAACACCACCAACAACCGGAAGTGACACAATACGCTTACCGCAGCACGTCGAACAACGACGTCACAAAGTCAATAAATTGCATTGCTTTTCAGGCATGACAGTTTGTCAAAGAAAACTACTCTCGTCCACAAAACTGTCCTTTAAAGAGTGAGGGTGATGGTTTCACACAGACCTCTTCACCATAAGTTGTTGTGACATTTTTAGTGGGAAGCGCAGATCGCACAGTTATTTCTACAGTGAAGATGCTCTTCTTGAACATACTGAGGATTCAGAGGAGCTCCACTTTATATTTTTATGCATTTCATCCATAACTGAGGCAATGCATAGCCTATGCACACCAGTGTGTGTCCATCTTGAAACACATAACATGGACATTCATTGGCACAGTCCAATAGAGAGAGAATGAGCAAAATTCCTAAATAAATTACTTTTGAAAAGCTAAACCCAAACCAAGCTTCACACCGTCAGATATGATTGGTTATCATTGTGGAGACATGCTCTATTTGAGTAGTGCCCTAAGATGACGTCGGTTATGATTCGGTGCAATATAAATATAATTGAATTGACTTAATACATACCCCTGCATGTAGTCAGTGTTACACCCATTACCACAGCTGAGCATTGCCCACCTGTGATCACAACCAGCGGCAGTCCACTAGGTAATACTTTATCACTTTCTCTGTGAAATCAGAGGAAATGTAAAACTTACTATGAGGTAACAAAAAAAGAAATTCAGAAAAAAAAATCCCTCTGTGACCTTTCAGGGACCTCCATATAGCAGGATGAGGAATGGGTTTAAAACTGTAATCCTTGAAGTTCAATCCTGGCTGATTTGCTGATGCTTACTGTGATAACAGCACATACGCTTTAATACTGCACCAAGCAATCTTTGAGCAGCTTTGTTAGGCATAAAACAGAAGAGCACTTGTTGTATCACCAACAAGCTCTTTTGTTTCTGCTCATGAATGTCAGGATGTGCTGCAGCAATAAAAACATTCAGCCCTTCAGCCTTTGTTAGCATCTTCAGTGGAAAAACAACACCTGGAAATATATGTTTTTTTCTGCAGTGAAGCCGTCCAAACCACAATGCTGGATGGAGGGCAAACTTATGGAGGGTGGGGATGTTAAGATGAGCTGTAAGTCTGCAGATGGCTCTGATCCCATCCACTACAAATGGGAGAGAGTACTGGACAAGGGCAAGTACATTGGAAAGCTGCCTCCATTGGCCATGATAGGTAAGTCAACTCATACATTGGCCTATTTTTCTACCAAGATACTCCAGTGGCAAAGACTAGATGAAGACCAAGTACAAAGTACAAAGTTTAAAATCTAAGAATTCATAACCAACAAGCTATTACTGCAAAAAAGAAGGGAATTAAAAATAAAGGACACTAAGCAGTGTCCTTGACTTGAACAAATTTGTATCAGTGATGGGGTCAGGATTTATCAGCTCAAACTCTAATGTAGCTTGAAAACACAATTTAAGACAAGAATACACTGTTTTCTCTTTGTAACTCTTAGACTTGAAAAATCCAGAAATTGTGACATTGAGGAACTTGACAAAGGACAGCACTGGAGTCTACAAATGCACAGCCAGCAATGATGTGGGAGAAGAGAGCTGCACGGTGGAGGTTAAGATGCACTGTGAGTGGACAACCTTCGCTGAACACTGAGCACTGCATGGGGAAAAAATCTGCACCACTTGGCACACGTTGTTTTCTCAGAAGTGATTTACACACACATTCCTGTAGTTCTTTGTTGAAACCATCATTAACCTTGATTTTCCAAAATTACTATATGAGGCTGACTTGTAATGTTTTAGAAGCAGGATGAAAAATTAGCTTAATTTAATTAGATTGGTGTCCCACCCTCTTTAGTTAGTTAGTTTTAGGAAATATAAAGGATGGGGCTGGCAGTATTCTAGATTTTCTTACCAATTACAATGTCCATCCCCCAATACCTCGCCTGTGGTTTTCAGCCCCGAGTCCATTGGTTTCAACTAAAGATGTGAATCCTTAGAAATAGCTTGCAAATATAGTTAAATATAAAATATTTCAAACAAACAACATCCCACAAACAGCTTAGCTAGGGTGAAGCTGTACTCAAAGACAAGAGTGTGAGCTGGACAGTACCACTAAACCCTCACATTACTGTTTTAAGTGTCTTACACACAATAGTTTTTAAATCTATGCATTAAACCGTCATACAAACAGCAATATAGTTTTCATAATAAATAAGTCCTGGTTATATTATAACAGATCCAACACAATCTTCTGGAGAGTCAAAACTGAAGAAGGCCACTGCAAGTCTGTGTGTGGACAGTGGAAGGTCTATATAAAGACAAATTGCTGATAATATAAAATACTGCTGCGTCTTACAACATTTTTTTGCCTTCAAGAGGAATGGATACACCCACTGGATCCTCTCCACCTAGGATCTTGAGTGTGTTGAGAGGTATCAATGTGCATACAATTGCATACAATTTATCAGAAAAAATATTTAAAGAAAACAAGAAACAATTATATTGAGAAATGAAATGCACCTCCCACCTGAAAACATTTTGCAAACTTAGAAGCAGTAAGAACAAGTGGACAAGGTAAGACTGAGGAGGTAAAAAACGAGGGCCAGAACGAAGATTACCTGGCAGTAGATGGACATATTTCAAATGATATTGGTGCCATTCTGGTGGACCATGTCATGAATTGTGGCCTTACAATGATGGAGGCTGGGCAGAGAGTCAAGATCAATCTCAGTTGCTACACAGTAGAATCCACAATATGGACTTTTAGACTGGAAAAGAGGACTTCAACTTTTTAATAGACTGTACCTTTCAGTATATTGACCCTTCCCTGCATATTGTGTCAACACCAACTTATGATAAATGTAGCTATACAGGATTTGTTTTGAGAGGAACAATCTTAGAGTCAAAGACTTTAACTATGAATATGTACAAGTATCACTGTACTATAGACTATAGAGTAATGGCAGTAGAGTGTGTGGTATTCAATGCATAAATTCAGACAAAGCTCTATGTGACCAAAGCCCTAGTGGTCTAGGGGTAGCATCTGTGGCGGTATCTGCTTATCTGTCCCAACCCACCCCAGGCTCCATCCCTGTGTAAAAATTTAGATATTCTAAACCAGCTGTTTTCTGTTTTCAATATACAGTTTCTTACACAACTGTCTGTGTGTTTATGTGTGCATTATGTATTTTTTGTGTTCACATTTTTGTAGATGTAAGGGGAATGGGTGTAGTAGCAGGGGCAGTGGTTGGTGTGTCCTTTGGTGTCCTCCTCATCATCCTCATCATCTGGCTGGTGTGTCGGAAGAAGGAGATGAAAAAATATGAAGAAGAAGAGACTCCAAATGAAATCAGGTATACAATGGAGTGGCAGTCATAACCACTAATGACCCCAACTGAGTTCTTATAGTTTCATGACGAAGAAAATAAACTAGCAATGTTTGTTAACATTATTAGAGGTTAAATCATTTCAGTTTCATGCTATTAATGTTTATTTGATCTGTTGAAGAAAGTTTTTGAAATAATACCATCATGTACTGATTTCAGGGAGGATGCAGAGGCACCCAAAGCCACACTGATGAAGCCCAACTCCATCTCCTCATCCCGCTCTGGCAGCTCTCGCTCAGGCACCTCCTCCACTCAGTCCATAGTACACAACATGGGGTCTCGAGGCCAACAAGGCTGTGTTCCTGTTGTGGTGGCCCTCAAACAAAGCTGCCATGCCTCCACTTTCCCTCGGTCTCCACCTGGCTACAATCAGATCGTTCCTAACACTCCCGAACCCCGTTCTACACCCACTTCTACTTCTACCTCCAACTCCAAACCCAGCCCTACTGCTAAACTGAGCCCTGGGAACCTTACCCGCATGGGGGGCACTCCTGTTATGATCCCAGCCCAAACCAAGGCCTTCCAGACTGTGTAGAAGAAAAACAAATAAAACTTAAATCATAGAGAGGAAAAGACCAAGGCAGCCAGCAGAACCCAAGAGTTAGACTCTGACAAAAAGCATTTATGTTATATAGCTATATTCACAGTGTTCACAGTCTAATGGACAGGAATCTCTGCTTTCCTCTAACATTTTGGAACAAGTTTCTTCTGGTGTTGTGGTGTCATCTGAACAACATATGCACTGAGTAATACTTTTAAAAGATAAGGAGGTGTTGAAACTGAAGCAATTGGTTGCTGATGGAAGGAAATTATTGCACAAACCACAGGAATAAGGGAATTGCTGAAAAGGACATCTACTTCACCTCTACTACAGTTTAGTTACAGTTACATGTTTATGACAATCTAACAATTTTGAACACTGTCCTACATATAATAAACCACTTTACATCTTTTGCAAATTAAAAAAGCACCAGTGACTGAAATGATGAAGTAGTTTCACTGTAGGTTCATACAGTATATAAATGGAATTAATGGCTCTAATTGTATAAAAGGATTTTATTCAGACACTTCATACCATCCATCAATACCTATGTCACACACTGAACATAGACATAAATGATACTGAATCCCTTTGCTGCTTTCACTATGCCAACTGAAAAACAATGTGTGTTCATGTGTAGATGTGCACAACCCCACATCTTCAGTGCTTTATTGTGGATTCATGCAGGGCAACTCGGCTTTGTTTTTGGGAACCTAGTGGCACAAAGAACAATCACAGCGCACTGACCTGTGTATCTGGAGAATACCAAGCTGACTTTGGTGTTTTTGTAAAAATGTTGCATTATCATTTACTACAGAGGAGCATGTTAGAGGTTGTGAAAATAATGGTCAATCACTTTCTCTACTTTCATCCCCTTTAAACACAGGATTATGCCTGTCATGGGCACTGAGAGTTTGGGAATCTTGTGGAGAATCTTTCTCAAAGGATACTTCTTTGTTGTCAGGAAAGTTTAACTACATGAATAATATAGCTTGAGTATACCGTCAGGAGCAGACTGTGTTGTTAAAGTTGTTTTCACTTTTGACATTGGATATGAAGATCTTCGAAATAGTGGATGGTTTTATTTATCATACAAATAATTCAGAATCATCTGCCATTAAATACCACCCTGGTGCCATATGTACAGTGAAGTAGAACAGTCTATTTTTTCATGTTGTGCTTTATTATTTCTGAAATTATCTTAATGTTCAATTCAGTCTAAATTTGCATGTTTTAAATGGACAATCATTGCTGACAATCTAGTAAAAACAATAGCAAACTCTGAATTTCCCATAATGCCCTAAAAGAGCGAGGACAGTAAATGGCTGACTCCCACTCTTGCAGCTACTGAGTGTGATATATTGCATTAAGATTTGGTTTGTTATGCTTCAAAGAAGCAATGCAGTTTTGAGCATTATTCTTCAGACTGGTGCAGTGAAAACCAGAGCCCTCTTGTGTGCTAGGTGTTTGGTTTTTTGGGGGGTTTTTTTTTGTTGGTTCGGTTTTTGGCCTAGCAGCTACCCTATTTTTGGCTTGGTTGTGTGTACATCTCCAGTTTGTGCTTGTTTGACATCAAACATATTGCAGTAAACAGGAAGCAGGATTGATCACATTTTTAGTAATCTTTTCTTTTTCAGCCAAAAAAGAAGACTAATATCCTGATATTCATTCCAACTGCAAATAAACTCCATTATGGAGAGTTGATACAATGCATGCAGTGTAAATTCAAAAGAAATCTCTAGAGTAAAATCCCCCAATAGAAGCATAGTCATATACAGTTATATGCATGTTACAGATCCTAAATGAAATTTATTTTTTTTATTTTATTGTTTTTTGCATCAGTTAAAATAGAAATTATTCTCCTGTAGTGTTACATAATGGTCACATAAATCAAACAATAAATTCATTAATACTGTATATATTTGTTTCTCCATTTGATTCTGGGTTAGTTTATGGTATGCATTCAATACAATCCAATGTCTTTACGTAAATATGAAAGTCCCTCAATAGTAACTAATTACACAGTAAAAAAAATACCATTCTCCTATTTTCTCTCTGTCATATGTGTGTCGATCTTTTATTTTCATGGCCATATCTATATATCTATACACACACACACACACACACATATATATATATATATATATATATATGTGTGTGTGTCTGTGTGTTTGTGTATATATATACACACACACACATATATGTTTATGTGTATATATATATGTGTGTGTGTGTGTGTGTGTGTGTGTGTCTCTATGTATACCTTAACCTGTCTATTTGTACAAAAACTCAATACTGTCTTCTTTCTTTTGTGGTTTTTTAACAAAAAGTTTTGGATGGAGATGAATAGAGACCTACAGTCTTCACTTCCGGTTTGTTTTAGAATCAACTTTAAAAAACTGAACATTGATTGGACATCTGCCCTGAATTGGACAGAAATAATAAATTTATAGAGTAACCATTACTATTTGATGGCTTCAAAGTATTTTGGTAATAATACACAAAATTACAGTGGTTGGGGTGCATACCACGTGAGCACATATGCTCTAAGCAGGTGAGTCACCGGTTCACCGGTTCAACCAGCCCGACACTTTGCTATGCATCTCTCCCCTCATTTCCTGTCACGCTACACTATTTCATCAAATAAAGCCACAAAATGCCCAAGAATAACTAACTAAAAAAATTCATGAAAAAGGGTACAACTATTCAAAACGCCAAACCTGATAAAGCCATGTGTGAGTATCTCAGAAGAAGTTTAAAAGGTGTTGTGGTTGTCAAGAATGCATTTCTTTTTTTTCAGGCTGATAACATACTGTATGCCAGCACTCTCAAGCCTTACAGACTCTAGAGGTGAAGTACAGGGTCAGTAATCCAGATATTGACAGAAAAATTCTCATCCCACTAAGACACCTGTACTAATCCAGGATACACCAAGTACGTGTCTGGGATAAGCACACAACTTTGTGAAATGAAGGGAGAATCTACACATTTCTTAACTGTCTGCATCACACAGATAGAGCTTGGACACTACACCTGTTTTCATTGAGAAGTGAATTTATTATTTTTTTATTTATTTTTTTGTCCTGTCCGGGTACCATAGGCAAGCAGTATGAGTGGCCTGGATGCCTTGTGTTGTTGGGGCAGATTTACTCTGCAAAGGAGGAGTATGCGATGGGTCTGGTGTGGGTGCAAAGTGTGTATGTGTGGGTGTGCTTGTGTGAGTGAATGAGCTGGGTGAGTGGGTAAAATTTGGGGGAGCAGTCAGGGCATGGGCGCCCCACCACTAGTAGGCAGTTGAGTCCTACCTGCCCCTCCCTACCCCCAAGGTCCTAGTGTCATATAGCTTGTGGACAGTGTGGATGACTAAGGTGTATTAAAATTGGGGAAGGGGCCGGGGCGTGGGTATTCCCACCACTGGCAGACAGCAGAGTCTCACCTGCCCTACCCCACCCCCCAAGGCCCTAGTGTCGTGTGATATCTAATGTGCAATTAAAGCAGCGCGACAACAATAGCAGGGCCGGTGGGCAGTCCTGCCCCCCTGCCCCTCAGAGCCCTAGTCATGTGGAATGTGGTGTGTGGTACAGGGGAGCAACAAGGGCAGGCGAGGCAGAATCAGCAGGAAAAGAAGACCTTGGCTTGACTTTCCCGCAGTCAAGCTTACTTTGCCAGCATGCATGTAACACCAAAATGTAAAGCTTTGTCAATAACACACTGTACAGTACTTGTTTGGCCATTATTTCCCTTGAATTGTCATTTTTTAAACGATTTTGGTCATGCACCAAATGGGCTGCATGGTCAGGGTTCTCAACTCGGCATGATGAGTGGTGAGTGTTGCAGTACATTGATAAATAACATTTTAACCCTTCAAAAACTGTTTCAGTTGTAATTACTTTATTTCATTCCCTTTTATTCACTCACACCCCTACTTATGCAACACTGTGTGGTGCATTATTGTTGCACTAATGTGTCGCTGGGACATAAATGTTGATTTTTTTCAAACTTTTTTACTATCACTTTTCATGACCTTCAGACAACTTCACACTTGCTAGCCAATATATCGTAATCACAAATATTGAACAAACAGTACATGCATCCTACATGCATCCTATATGCATGTTTGCATATAGGATGTGTCGTAGGCATTGTACATTCAACAATCCTGTATGTAGTTATGATTATATTTGTCAAAGTTTTAACATTCACATTATTTTTTATTATCCATTTTTTTCATATTATTTTATTATTATTTATTAATTATTATTAATTCATATTATTACCTGTCAGGTTTAAACATCCCAAAACATTATTAAAATACAAAGAAGACACAGAGTTAGAGCTCTTTTTACTCGCGAGGAGAACGGACAGAGATGCACTCAGTTACACTCTCCAAACCGCTCTGAGTACATCTTGCCGTCTCCTCTTTTTTATTTCCTTAGGGTGGTCCCTAGTTACATGAGAGATGCAGCCTCTAAAGGATGGGGAAAACACAGGCTGCACTCCTTATCTGAAAAACGTTATGAGAATGCTTTCTATTCTAGCAGGTGTGTTCAAGGTCTAAGACCGTGCTATTCTATCAGTTGCATAGTTTCTCAGTACATCCCTCTGCTCTAATTAAAGGAGTTTCATGTTTATCTCTTCAGTGTGGTTTCACTCTGTGCCCCGTCCTTGACTCTGCATGTGAGTCCTCCTGATGAATCTGAAAGACAGCTTGCACAACATTCTACATAGTCACACACACACAGGCATATGTATAACTCTTAAACAGTGTAAGCAAATGTAAGATAACTTTTATGTATAATAATTCCAACATTACCCCTCTGTTTTGTGTGCTTTTTTAACATCACCACACATTTACACCACATTTTATGCATTGGTGTGGGTCTTATTTATTGTCAGGAATTGAATGTTGAGTTTATCATCATTTGTTTTATTAACAACTTAACCTTCCAATAATGTCACATTCACTCACCCCTTCTCAATAACTATGAATTCATAAAAACACATGAACCCTCTGTGGTGTGTGCTTTGATGAAGCAAATATAATTTATAACTTTTTATTATAATACACACACACACACACACACACGCACACACACACACACACACACACACACACACATATATATATATATATATATATATATACATATGAACACCTTAAGAATATAGCTTTATCACTATATTTTATGACTTTTCTCACATCACAGCAGTATTGAATGCATGGGTATGCAGTGCTTTTTTGTGGATTCCATTTAGTTGTTTGGAGTTAAGTGTTGAATTTTTCATGATTTGTCTTTATGACTGTTTAATTTTGAAAGTAAATTGCATTCACTGACCTTTAAAAATACAAGCATCACATGGGTTGCATTCTTCATTGGTCATAATACAAAATATTATCATAATATACAAGAGTTTTGAATCAGTCATTATATCAATCATAAAGATTAAGCATGGTAATTCAACAATAAACACCCAACAGCATGAAGCTTACAACTCAATCAAACACTGGTGGTGACAGTACTATTTAAGTGTCAAGACACTGTTCTTATCTCAATTAAATATTGGTTGTGTGTAATCAAGGCTGGAGGGTGATAGAGACCCATGCCCCCTCTGCTCTCCTGCTGCAGCCTGTTGGGGGATGGAAGAGAGATCATTGGCCCCTTCTGTTACTATATGCTTCAACAGACAGTGAAGGCAGTTTGAAAACAACCTCAGTACAGGTTTTCACTTGACAATATCCGATGGTCAAGCCATCATGCAAAGCAGTATTTACAAATATTCACAAAGAGCAAAGTCCATGTTGACTAGGTGACAGATCAGCTTTACCTCCTGTGTGCAGTCTCCTTGTAAAACATCCCAATTAGTACAGATCTTCATAGCTTCATTTTTGACAGTACAGACAAGTGCACACAGTTCAGTCCAGGATGTCCTTTCCTGTGGTGAAGGAACAGGAACAACCACATGTGTGGTTAAAGAATTAATGACCTTTGTCATTAATTCTTTAACCACACATGACCCCTGCCCCTCTGCTCTCCTGCTGCTGTCTGCAGGGGATTGTAGACAGCTCACTGGCCCCTTCTGTTACTATCTGCCCAGTAATTTCAATTTTGAAAACTACCTCAATAAAAGTGGTAAGGAGCATTTGAGTGAAATTAAAAAATAAGGGTTTAGCCATTAAAAATAGTAAAATATTTTTGGTTCAAAGTGCTGAGTTCAAAGAAATCCAAAGTAATGCCCTCTGACATTTGCTTACCTTTTCAATAAACTGAGCCATGTCCCGATTGTGGCAGGGGACATCAATAGAGTCGTCCCTCATTGTGGCCACATGTGGCCCAGACCACCTCCAAATATGGCCTAAGTGATCAGATCTCAAATGTGTCCTGAATGTGTGCTGGGTGCATTCACACCTGTACTTAGAGCTGTCCTCTTGTGATCGGATCACTCAGGAAGGATGTTAATACCAGGTCTGAACAGGACCTAATACCCTTTTTCCACCAAAATTAGCAGGTATAAGCAGGTTTTTAAAATAATAAAAGCTGACTGACCCCTTTCCCACTGCCAGTTGAGTTCGTTTTTTTGGTTGGACTGAGGACACACACAACACAAGGAGTGATGTCAGCACATGCACTTAGTCCACACACAAAGAAACAGTGGAGGAAGAGTGAGCTGCTAGCTGCCCTGCAAACTGGTAAAAACCACACAATCTGTGGTTGTATGTTTTTTAAACTTTTGGAGATGGAGCTCCCGGGTTTTGTGTAAACACCAATCAATGCCGATTGGAGCTGATTAGAGCTGGAGCCAATAAATACCCATGTCTACAGCAGAGTAATTTGACCTGGGTGTGAATGCCAGTAGTAATAATAAGGTATGGCTGTGCGTTCACAGGAAAATGCGCGTGTGAGAGTGCTAGTGACCCACGTGACCCAATATGTGAACCAACACATGACCTGCATCCTGTAGGCGTTTTTTTAAAAAGTGTGATAAAAAGTGTGATAGATTTAACCATTTCAACTCTGGTCTGTTTTGAGTTTGGCCATGGCTCATTCAACTCACCCTACAACCACTTGTTTTATTTTTTACATCGGTTATTTTCGGACTTTACATCGATGGCTCTTCTGAACGGTGCTACTGTACCCACGTATCTAAGGCAGGAGGATGTCTCCCCACCCTCAATATCAGAGCAGCAAGGTTTGCAAGAGCTAATGGAGTTACCTAATTTAAGCAAACTTTATGGCTTGTGTTTAAACATAAGCAATATAGCAGGCACAGGAGAGCAGAGTGACCAGAGTGTAACCACTCTGGAAGAGCCTTGTAAACGATTGATTTGACCAATTGACTACTTTCTTAAACATTAAATTTACAGAATTGAAGAGCTCTTACAGAAAAACAAATGCAGAGCTGCGATACCACAACAAAATTGTATTAAACATTTTAACAGTTTAATTAGAACTCAACAGACTCTTACCCAAATTTTTAACAGTGTTGCAGTGTAAGAGCCAGAAAAATAAAGAGAAAGCTTTGATATCTGGTAAAAGTTAACCCTACTCTACTGTGTGTGTCATAGCGCTTACTTATTAGTTGGAAACAATGTCCCCTCCTAAGAAAAGTGATGAGTGACAGCGATAGTGATAGCAATGTGCCTGACACTATTGATAGTTATTCAACTGCAAAAAGAATACAGGAGGTTGATAACTACAATCACCCAAGGTCTTTGTCTGGTTCTGTCCAGGGGGTCACGACCAGTGAGTCTGTGATAAGACTATAAATTGGTGCCTCCACACTGAGGGTTCCTCTACTGCTTGAGGTGTGAGGGATCAAATGCAGGTTAGGAACATACCTGCTTTTAATGCATTTGAGTTGCACCAGCGTCTTGATTTTAGAGACACTGATTTAGAAAGGTACCTACCAGAATGTTCTTTCTGAACGATTCTCATCGAAAGCATTACATTCTGTTATAGTAAGTCGGTCTCATCCATGCGCAAGGATTAGAACATGAATATCGTGCTGAAATGCATTGAAAACATCAAATACATGAGGGGAAACACTGTTTTATGCAAGTTGATGTAAGTACTATGTCAGGACATCACAAGTGTGTCTGCTGAGAGATTTTTGCGCAGAAATGTCATTTCAAAATTATTCTGCAGTTGAATTTCATTTCTAGCAAAAATCGATCTGGAATACATTTCTTGAGTCACTTTTGCTCAGAAAGATCATTTTAAAGTGATTCTACAGTTAAAGTTGAAACTCACTTTTGCTCATAAAAACCATTTTACAGCGATTCTGCAGTAAAACTGCTATTTCAAGCCAGAAGTGTTCAGAAACTCAATTGCGGTGTAGAAAGACTAAAATATGAAGGAAAACGAGTTTTAATGCAAGAATATGTGACATTCTTGCTAGAAACACACAAATGTTGTTTCTGAGCTATTCTCACCGAAAGCATTACATTCTGTCATGTTGAGTCGCTGTCATCCATGCGCTAGAGTTAGAACATAAATATAGTGCTGAAACGCGCTGGAAACATCAAATACATGAGGGAAAACACTGTTTTGCGCATCTTCATTTAAGTACTCTGTCAGGACATCACAAGTGTGTCTGTGGAGACACTTTTGCTCAGAAAGATCATTTCAAAGTGATTCCACGGTTTAAAGTGTCATTTCCAGTCAAAAGCGCTCAGAAACACATTTCTTGTGTAGAAAACCTAAAAAGGCGAACAATGTAAAGGAAAACGTGTCTGTGTAAGAATGTGTGACATTCTGACCAGAAACACATAAATGTTCTTTCTGAGCTTTTCTCACCGAAAGCATTACATTCTGTCATGTTGAGTCGCTGTCATCCATGCGCTAGAGTTAAAACATAAATATAGTGCTGAAACGCGCTGGAAACATCAAATACATGAGGGAAAACACTGTTTTGCGCATCTTCATTTAAGTACTCTGTCAGGACATCACAAGTGTGTCTGTGGAGACACTTTTGCTCAGAAAGATCATTTCAAAGTGATTCCACGGTTTAAAGTGTCATTTCCAGTCAAAAGCGCTCAGAAACACATTTCTTGTGTAGAAAACCTAAAAAGGCGAACAAATGTAAAGGAAAACGTGTCTGTGTAAGAATGTGTGACATTCTGACCAGAAACACATAAATGTTCTTTCTGAGCTTTTCTCACCGAAAGCATTACATTCTGTCATGTTGAGTCGCTGTCATCCATGCGCTAGAGTTAAAACATAAATATAGTGCTGAAACGCGCTGGAAACATCAAATACATGAGGGAAAACACTGTTTTGCGCATCTTCATTTAAGTACTCTGTCAGGACATCACAAGTGTGTCTGTGGAGACACTTTTGCTCAGAAAGATCATTTCAAAGTGATTCCACGGTTTAAAGTGTCATTTCCAGTCAAAAGCGCTCAGAAACACATTTCTTGTGTAGAAAACCTAAAAAGGCGAACAATGTAAAGGAAAACGTGTCTGTGTAAGAATGTGTGACATTCTGACCAGAAACACATAAATGTTCTTTCTGAGCTTTTCTCACCGAAAGCATTACATTCTGTCATGTTGAGTCGCTGTCATCCATGCGCTAGAGTTAGAACATAAATATAGTGCTGAAACGTGTTGGAAACATCCAATACATGAGGGAAAACACTGTTTTGCGCATCTTCATTTAAGTACTCTGTCAGGACATCACAAGTGTGTCTGTGGAGACACTTTTGCTCAGAAAGATCATTTCAAAGTGATTCCACGGTTTAAAGTGTCATTTCCAGTCAAAAGCGCTCAGAAACACATTTCTTGTGTAGAAAACCTAAAAAGGCGAACAATGTAAAGGAAAACGTGTCTGTGTAAGAATGTGTGACATTCTGACCAGAAACACATAAATGTTCTTTCTGAGCTTTTCTCACCGAAAGCATTACATTCTGTCATGTTGAGTCGCTGTCATCCATGCGCTAGAGTTAAAACATAAATATAGTGCTGAAACGCGCTGGAAACATCCAATACATGAGGGAAAACACTGTTTTGCGCATCTTCATTTAAGTACTCTGTCGGGACATCACAAGTGTGTCTGTGGAGACACTTTTGCTCAGAAAGATCATTTCAAAGTGATTCCACGGTTAAAGTGTCATTTCCAGTCAAAAGCGCTCAGAAACACATTTCTTGTGTAGAAAACCTAAAAAGGCGAACAATGTAAAGGAAAACGTGTCTGTGTAAGAATGTGTGACATTCTGACCAGAAACACATAAATGTTCTTTCTGAGCTTTTCTCACCGAAAGCATTACATTCTGTCATGTTGAGTCGCTGTCATCCATGCGCTAGAGTTAGAACATAAATATAGTGCTGAAACGTGTTGGAAACATCAAATACATAAGGGAAAACACTGTTTTGCGCATCTTCATTTAAGTACTCTGTCAGGACATCACAAGTGTGTCTGTGGAGACACTTTTGCTCAGAAAGATCATTTCAAAGTGATTCCACGGTTTAAAGTGTCATTTCCAGTCAAAAGCGCTCAGAAACACATTTCTTGTGTAGAAAACCTAAAAAGGCGAACAATGTAAAGGAAAACGTGTCTGTGTAAGAATGTGTGACATTCTGACCAGAAACACATAAATGTTCTTTCTGAGCTTTTCTCACCGAAAGCATTACATTCTGTCATGTTGAGTCGCTGTCATCCATGCGCTAGAGTTAGAACATAAATATAGTGCTGAAACGTGTTGGAAACATCAAATACATAAGGGAAAACACTGTTTTGCGCATCTTCATTTAAGTACTCTGTCGGGACATCACAAGTGTGTCTGTGGAGACACTTTTGCTCAGAAAGATCATTTCAAAGTGATTCCACGGTTAAAGTGTCATTTCCAGTCAAAAGCGCTCAGAAACACATTTCTTGTGTAGAAAACCTAAAAAGGCGAACAATGTAAAGGAAAACGTGTCTGTGTAAGAATGTGTGACATTCTGACCAGAAACACATAAATGTTCTTTCTGAGCTTTTCTCACCGAAAGCATTACATTCTGTCATGTTGAGTCGCTGTCATCCATGCGCTAGAGTTAAAACATAAATATAGTGCTGAAACGCGCTGGAAACATCAAATACATGAGGGAAAACACTGTTTTGCGCATCTTCATTTAAGTACTCTGTCGGGACATCACAAGTGTGTCTGTGGAGACACTTTTGCTCAGAAAGATCATTTCAAAGTGATTCCACGGTTAAAGTGTCATTTCCAGTCAAAAGCGCTCAGAAACACATTTCTTGTGTAGAAAACCTAAAAAGGCGAACAATGTAAAGGAAAACGTGTCTGTGTAAGAATGTGTGACATTCTGACCAGAAACACATAAATGTTCTTTCTGAGCTTTTCTCACCGAAAGCATTACATTCTGTCATGTTGAGTCGCTGTCATCCATGCGCTAGAGTTAGAACATAAATATAGTGCTGAAACGTGTTGGAAACATCAAATACATGAGGGAAAACACTGTTTTGCGCATCTTCATTTAAGTACTCTGTCAGGACATCACAAGTGTGTCTGTGGAGACACTTTTGCTCAGAAAGATCATTTCAAAGTGATTCCACGGTTTAAAGTGTCATTTCCAGTCAAAAGCGCTCAGAAACACATTTCTTGTGTAGAAAACCTAAAAAGGCGAACAATGTAAAGGAAAACGTGTCTGTGTAAGAATGTGTGACATTCTGACCAGAAACACATAAATGTTCTTTCTGAGCTTTTCTCACTGAAAGCATTACATTCTGTCATGTTGAGTCGCTGTCATCCATGCGCTAGAGTTAAAACATAAATATAGTGCTGAAACGCGCTGGAAACATCAAATACATGAGGGAAAACACTGTTTTGCGCATCTTCATTTAAGTACTCTGTCAGGACATCACAAGTGTGTCTGTGGAGACACTTTTGCTCAGAAAGATCATTTCAAAGTGATTCCACGGTTTAAAGTGTCATTTCCAGTCAAAAGCGCTCAGAAACACATTTCTTGTGTAGAAAACCTAAAAAGGCGAACAAATGTAAAGGAAAACGTGTCTGTGTAAGAATGTGTGACATTCTGACCAGAAACACATAAATGTTCTTTCTGAGCTTTTCTCACCGAAAGCATTACATTCTGTCATGTTGAGTCGCTGTCATCCATGCGCTAGAGTTAGAACATAAATATAGTGCTGAAACGTGTTGGAAACATCAAATACATAAGGGAAAACACTGTTTTGCGCATCTTCATTTAAGTACTCTGTCAGGACATCACAAGTGTGTCTGTGGAGACACTTTTGCTCAGAAAGATCATTTCAAAGTGATTCCACGGTTTAAAGTGTCATTTCCAGTCAAAAGCGCTCAGAAACACATTTCTTGTGTAGAAAACCTAAAAAGGCGAACAATGTAAAGGAAAACGTGTCTGTGTAAGAATGTGTGACATTCTGACCAGAAACACATAAATGTTCTTTCTGAGCTTTTCTCACCGAAAGCATTACATTCTGTCATGTTGAGTCGCTGTCATCCATGCGCTAGAGTTAAAACATAAATATAGTGCTGAAACGCGCTGGAAACATCCAATACATGAGGGAAAACACTGTTTTGCGCATCTTCATTTAAGTACTCTGTCAGGACATCACAAGTGTGTCTGTGGAGACACTTTTGCTCAGAAAGATCATTTCAAAGTGATTCCACGGTTTAAAGTGTCATTTCCAGTCAAAAGCGCTCAGAAACACATTTCTTGTGTAGAAAACCTAAAAAGGCGAACAAATGTAAAGGAAAACGTGTCTGTGTAAGAATGTGTGACATTCTGACCAGAAACACATAAATGTTCTTTCTGAGCTTTTCTCACTGAAAGCATTACATTCTGTCATGTTGAGTCGCTGTCATCCATGCGCTAGAGTTAAAACATAAATATAGTGTTGAAACGCGCTGGAAACATCCAATACATGAGGGAAAACACTGTTTTGCGCATCTTCATTTAAGTACTCTGTCGGGACATCACAAGTGTGTCTGTGGAGACACTTTTGCTCAGAAAGATCATTTCAAAGTGATTCCACGGTTAAAGTGTCATTTCCAGTCAAAAGCGCTCAGAAACACATTTCTTGTGTAGAAAACCTAAAAAGGCGAACAATGTAAAGGAAAACGTGTCTGTGTAAGAATGTGTGACATTCTGACCAGAAACACATAAATGTTCTTTCTGAGCTTTTCTCACCGAAAGCATTACATTCTGTCATGTTGAGTCGCTGTCATCCATGCGCTAGAGTTAAAACATAAATATAGTGCTGAAACGCGCTGGAAACATCAAATACATGAGGGAAAACACTGTTTTGCGCATCTTCATTTAAGTACTCTGTCAGGACATCACAAGTGTGTCTGTGGAGACACTTTTGCTCAGAAAGATCATTTCAAAGTGATTCCACGGTTTAAAGTGTCATTTCCAGTCAAAAGCGCTCAGAAACACATTTCTTGTGTAGAAAACCTAAAAAGGCAAACAAATGTAAAGGAAAACGTGTCTGTGTAAGAATGTGTGACATTCTGACCAGAAACACATAAATGTTCTTTCTGAGCTTTTCTCACCGAAAGCATTACATTCTGTCATGTTGAGTCGCTGTCATCCATGCGCTAGAGTTAGAACATAAATATAGTGCTGAAACGTGTTGGAAACATCAAATACATAAGGGAAAACACTGTTTTGCGCATCTTCATTTAAGTACTCTGTCAGGACATCACAAGTGTGTCTGTGGAGACACTTTTGCTCAGAAAGATCATTTCAAAGTGATTCCACGGTTTAAAGTGTCATTTCCAGTCAAAAGCGCTCAGAAACACATTTCTTGTGTAGAAAACCTAAAAAGGCGAACAATGTAAAGGAAAACGTGTCTGTGTAAGAATGTGTGACATTCTGACCAGAAACACATAAATGTTCTTTCTGAGCTTTTCTCACCGAAAGCATTACATTCTGTCATGTTGAGTCGCTGTCATCCATGCGCTAGAGTTAGAACATAAATATAGTGCTGAAACGCGCTGGAAACATCAAATACATGAGGGAAAACACTGTTTTGCGCATCTTCATTTAAGTACTCTGTCAGGACATCACAAGTGTGTCTGTGGAGACACTTTTGCTCAGAAAGATCATTTCAAAGTGATTCCACGGTTTAAAGTGTCATTTCCAGTCAAAAGCGCTCAGAAACACATTTCTTGTGTAGAAAACCTAAAAAGGCGAACAATGTAAAGGAAAACGTGTCTGTGTAAGAATGTGTGACATTCTGACCAGAAACACATAAATGTTCTTTCTGAGCTTTTCTCACCGAAAGCATTACATTCTGTCATGTTGAGTCGCTGTCATCCATGCGCTAGAGTTAGAACATAAATATAGTGCTGAAACGTGTTGGAAACATCAAATACATAAGGGAAAACACTGTTTTGCGCATCTTCATTTAAGTACTCTGTCAGGACATCACAAGTGTGTCTGTGGAGACACTTTTGCTCAGAAAGATCATTTCAAAGTGATTCCACGGTTTAAAGTGTCATTTCCAGTCAAAAGCGCTCAGAAACACATTTCTTGTGTAGAAAACCTAAAAAGGCGAACAATGTAAAGGAAAACGTGTCTGTGTAAGAATGTGTGACATTCTGACCAGAAACACATAAATGTTCTTTCTGAGCTTTTCTCACCGAAAGCATTACATTCTGTCATGTTGAGTCGCTGTCATCCATGCGCTAGAGTTAAAACATAAATATAGTGCTGAAACGCGCTGGAAACATCCAATACATGAGGGAAAACACTGTTTTGCGCATCTTCATTTAAGTACTCTGTCGGGACATCACAAGTGTGTCTGTGGAGACACTTTTGCTCAGAAAGATCATTTCAAAGTGATTCCACGGTTAAAGTGTCATTTCCAGTCAAAAGCGCTCAGAAACACATTTCTTGTGTAGAAAACCTAAAAAGGCGAACAATGTAAAGGAAAACGTGTCTGTGTAAGAATGTGTGACATTCTGACCAGAAACACATAAATGTTCTTTCTGAGCTTTTCTCACCGAAAGCATTACATTCTGTCATGTTGAGTCGCTGTCATCCATGCGCTAGAGTTAGAACATAAATATAGTGCTGAAACGCGCTGGAAACATCAAATACATGAGGGAAAACACTGTTTTGCGCATCTTCATTTAAGTACTCTGTCGGGACATCACAAGTGTGTCTGTGGAGACACTTTTGCTCAGAAAGATCATTTCAAAGTGATTCCACGGTTAAAGTGTCATTTCCAGTCAAAAGCGCTCAGAAACACATTTCTTGTGTAGAAAACCTAAAAAGGCGAACAATGTAAAGGAAAACGTGTCTGTGTAAGAATGTGTGACATTCTGACCAGAAACACATAAATGTTCTTTCTGAGCTTTTCTCACCGAAAGCATTACATTCTGTCATGTTGAGTCGCTGTCATCCATGCGCTAGAGTTAAAACATAAATATAGTGCTGAAACGCGCTGGAAACATCCAATACATGAGGGAAAACACTGTTTTGCGCATCTTCATTTAAGTACTCTGTCGGGACATCACAAGTGTGTCTGTGGAGACACTTTTGCTCAGAAAGATCATTTCAAAGTGATTCCACGGTTAAAGTGTCATTTCCAGTCAAAAGCGCTCAGAAACACATTTCTTGTGTAGAAAACCTAAAAAGGCGAACAATGTAAAGGAAAACGTGTCTGTGTAAGAATGTGTGACATTCTGACCAGAAACACATAAATGTTCTTTCTGAGCTTTTCTCACCGAAAGCATTACATTCTGTCATGTTGAGTCGCTGTCATCCATGCGCTAGAGTTAAAACATAAATATAGTGCTGAAACGCGCTGGAAACATCAAATACATGAGGGAAAACACTGTTTTGCGCATCTTCATTTAAGTACTCTGTCGAGACATCACAAGTGTGTCTGTGGAGACACTTTTGCTCAGAAAGATCATTTCAAAGTGATTCCACGGTTTAAAGTGTCATTTCCAGTCAAAAGCGCTCAGAAACACATTTCTTGTGTAGAAAACCTAAAAAGGCGAACAATGTAAAGGAAAACGTGTCTGTGTAAGAATGTGTGACATTCTGACCAGAAACACATAAATGTTCTTTCTGAGCTTTTCTCACCGAAAGCATTACATTCTGTCATGTTGAGTCGCTGTCATCCATGCGCTAGAGTTAGAACATAAATATAGTGCTGAAACGTGTTGGAAACATCAAATACATAAGGGAAAACACTGTTTTGCGCATCTTCATTTAAGTACTCTGTCGGGACATCACAAGTGTGTCTGTGGAGACACTTTTGCTCAGAAAGATCATTTCAAAGTGATTCCACGGTTTAAAGTGTCATTTCCAGTCAAAAGCGCTCAGAAACACATTTCTTGTGTAGAAAACCTAAAAAGGCGAACAATGTAAAGGAAAACGTGTCTGTGTTAGAATGTGTGACATTCTGACCAGAAACACATAAATGTTCTTTCTGAGCTTTTCTCACCGAAAGCATTACATTCTGTCATGTTGAGTCGCTGTCATCCATGCGCTAGAGTTAAAACATAAATATAGTGCTGAAACGCGCTGGAAACATCAAATACATGAGGGAAAACACTGTTTTGCGCATCTTCATTTAAGTACTCTGTCGGGACATCACAAGTGTGTCTGTGGAGACACTTTTGCTCAGAAAGATCATTTCAAAGTGATTCCACGGTTAAAGTGTCATTTCCAGTCAAAAGCGCTCAGAAACACATTTCTTGTGTAGAAAACCTAAAAAGGCGAACAATGTAAAGGAAAACGTGTCTGTGTAAGAATGTGTGACATTCTGACCAGAAACACATAAATGTTCTTTCTGAGCTTTTCTCACCGAAAGCATTACATTCTGTCATGTTGAGTCGCTGTCATCCATGCGCTAGAGTTAGAACATAAATATAGTGCTGAAACGCGCTGGAAACATCAAATACATGAGGGAAAACACTGTTTTGCGCATCTTCATTTAAGTACTCTGTCGGGACATCACAAGTGTGTCTGTGGAGACACTTTTGCTCAGAAAGATCATTTCAAAGTGATTCCACGGTTAAAGTGTCATTTCCAGTCAAAAGCGCTCAGAAACACATTTCTTGTGTAGAAAACCTAAAAAGGCGAACAATGTAAAGGAAAACGTGTCTGTGTAAGAATGTGTGACATTCTGACCAGAAACACATAAATGTTCTTTCTGAGCTTTTCTCACCGAAAGCATTACATTCTGTCATGTTGAGTCGCTGTCATCCATGCGCTAGAGTTAAAACATAAATATAGTGCTGAAACACGCTGGAAACATCCAATACATGAGGGAAAACACTGTTTTGCGCATCTTCATTTAAGTACTCTGTCAGGACATCACAAGTGTGTCTGTGGAGACACTTTTGCTCAGAAAGATCATTTCAAAGTGATTCCACGGTTAAAGTGTCATTTCCAGTCAAAAGCGCTCAGAAACACATTTCTTGTGTAGAAAACCTAAAAAGGCGAACAATGTAAAGGAAAACGTGTCTGTGTAAGAATGTGTGACATTCTGACCAGAAACACATAAATGTTCTTTCTGAGCTTTTCTCACCGAAAGCATTACATTCTGTCATGTTGAGTCGCTGTCATCCATGCGCTAGAGTTAAAACATAAATATAGTGCTGAAACGCGCTGGAAACATCAAATACATGAGGGAAAACACTGTTTTGCGCATCTTCATTTAAGTACTCTGTCGGGACATCACAAGTGTGTCTGTGGAGACACTTTTGCTCAGAAAGATCATTTCAAAGTGATTCCACGGTTTAAAGTGTCATTTCCAGTCAAAAGCGCTCAGAAACACATTTCTTGTGTAGAAAACCTAAAAAGGCGAACAATGTAAAGGAAAACGTGTCTGTGTAAGAATGTGTGACATTCTGACCAGAAACACATAAATGTTCTTTCTGAGCTTTTCTCACCGAAAGCATTACATTCTGTCATGTTGAGTCGCTGTCATCCATGCGCTAGAGTTAGAACATAAATATAGTGCTGAAACGTGTTGGAAACATCAAATACATGAGGGAAAACACTGTTTTGCGCATCTTCATTTAAGTACTCTGTCAGGACATCACAAGTGTGTCTGTGGAGACACTTTTGCTCAGAAAGATCATTTCAAAGTGATTCCACGGTTTAAAGTGTCATTTCCAGTCAAAAGCGCTCAGAAACACATTTCTTGTGTAGAAAACCTAAAAAGGCGAACAATGTAAAGGAAAACGTGTCTGTGTAAGAATGTGTGACATTCTGACCAGAAACACATAAATGTTCTTTCTGAGCTTTTCTCACCGAAAGCATTACATTCTGTCATGTTGAGTCGCTGTCATCCATGCGCTAGAGTTAGAACATAAATATAGTGCTGAAACGTGTTGGAAACATCAAATACATAAGGGAAAACACTGTTTTGCGCATCTTCATTTAAGTACTCTGTCAGGACATCACAAGTGTGTCTGTGGAGACACTTTTGCTCAGAAAGATCATTTCAAAGTGATTCCACGGTTTAAAGTGTCATTTCCAGTCAAAAGCGCTCAGAAACACATTTCTTGTGTAGAAAACCTAAAAAGGCGAACAATGTAAAGGAAAACGTGTCTGTGTAAGAATGTGTGACATTCTGACCAGAAACACATAAATGTTCTTTCTGAGCTTTTCTCACCGAAAGCATTACATTCTGTCATGTTGAGTCGCTGTCATCCATGCGCTAGAGTTAGAACATAAATATAGTGCTGAAACGTGTTGGAAACATCAAATACATAAGGGAAAACACTGTTTTGCGCATCTTCATTTAAGTACTCTGTCAGGACATCACAAGTGTGTCTGTGGAGACACTTTTGCTCAGAAAGATCATTTCAAAGTGATTCCACGGTTTAAAGTGTCATTTCCAGTCAAAAGCGCTCAGAAACACATTTCTTGTGTAGAAAACCTAAAAAGGCGAACAATGTAAAGGAAAACGTGTCTGTGTAAGAATGTGTGACATTCTGACCAGAAACACATAAATGTTCTTTCTGAGCTTTTCTCACCGAAAGCATTACATTCTGTCATGTTGAGTCGCTGTCATCCATGCGCTAGAGTTAGAACATAAATATAGTGCTGAAACGTGTTGGAAACATCAAATACATAAGGGAAAACACTGTTTTGCGCATCTTCATTTAAGTACTCTGTCGGGACATCACAAGTGTGTCTGTGGAGACACTTTTGCTCAGAAAGATCATTTCAAAGTGATTCCACGGTTTAAAGTGTCATTTCCAGTCAAAAGCGCTCAGAAACACATTTCTTGTGTAGAAAACCTAAAAAGGCGAACAATGTAAAGGAAAACGTGTCTGTGTTAGAATGTGTGACATTCTGACCAGAAACACATAAATGTTCTTTCTGAGCTTTTCTCACCGAAAGCATTACATTCTGTCATGTTGAGTCGCTGTCATCCATGCGCTAGAGTTAAAACATAAATATAGTGCTGAAACGCGCTGGAAACATCAAATACATGAGGGAAAACACTGTTTTGCGCATCTTCATTTAAGTACTCTGTCGGGACATCACAAGTGTGTCTGTGGAGACACTTTTGCTCAGAAAGATCATTTCAAAGTGATTCCACGGTTTAAAGTGTCATTTCCAGTCAAAAGCGCTCAGAAACACATTTCTTGTGTAGAAAACCTAAAAAGGCGAACAATGTAAAGGAAAACGTGTCTGTGTAAGAATGTGTGACATTCTGACCAGAAACACATAAATGTTCTTTCTGAGCTTTTCTCACCGAAAGCATTACATTCTGTCATGTTGAGTCGCTGTCATCAATGCGCTAGAGTTAAAACATAAATATAGTGCTGAAACACGCTGGAAACATCCAATACATGAGGGAAAACACTGTTTTGCGCATCTTCATTTAAGTACTCTGTCGGGACATCACAAGTGTGTCTGTGGAGACACTTTTGCTCAGAAAGATCATTTCAAAGTGATTCCACGGTTAAAGTGTCATTTCCAGTCAAAAGCGCTCAGAAACACATTTCTTGTGTAGAAAACCTAAAAAGGCGAACAATGTAAAGGAAAACGTGTCTGTGTAAGAATGTGTGACATTCTGACCAGAAACACATAAATGTTCTTTCTGAGCTTTTCTCACCGAAAGCATTACATTCTGTCATGTTGAGTCGCTGTCATCCATGCGCTAGAGTTAGAACATAAATATAGTGCTGAAACGCGCTGGAAACATCAAATACATGAGGGAAAACACTGTTTTGCGCATCTTCATTTAAGTACTCTGTCGGGACATCACAAGTGTGTCTGTGGAGACACTTTTGCTCAGAAAGATCATTTCAAAGTGATTCCACGGTTAAAGTGTCATTTCCAGTCAAAAGCGCTCAGAAACACATTTCTTGTGTAGAAAACCTAAAAAGGCGAACAATGTAAAGGAAAACGTGTCTGTGTAAGAATGTGTGACATTCTGACCAGAAACACATAAATGTTCTTTCTGAGCTTTTCTCACCGAAAGCATTACATTCTGTCATGTTGAGTCGCTGTCATCCATGCGCTAGAGTTAAAACATAAATATAGTGCTGAAACACGCTGGAAACATCCAATACATGAGGGAAAACACTGTTTTGCGCATCTTCATTTAAGTACTCTGTCAGGACATCACAAGTGTGTCTGTGGAGACACTTTTGCTCAGAAAGATCATTTCAAAGTGATTCCACGGTTAAAGTGTCATTTCCAGTCAAAAGCGCTCAGAAACACATTTCTTGTGTAGAAAACCTAAAAAGGCGAACAATGTAAAGGAAAACGTGTCTGTGTAAGAATGTGTGACATTCTGACCAGAAACACATAAATGTTCTTTCTGAGCTTTTCTCACCGAAAGCATTACATTCTGTCATGTTGAGTCGCTGTCATCCATGCGCTAGAGTTAAAACATAAATATAGTGCTGAAACGCGCTGGAAACATCAAATACATGAGGGAAAACACTGTTTTGCGCATCTTCATTTAAGTACTCTGTCGGGACATCACAAGTGTGTCTGTGGAGACACTTTTGCTCAGAAAGATCATTTCAAAGTGATTCCACGGTTTAAAGTGTCATTTCCAGTCAAAAGCGCTCAGAAACACATTTCTTGTGTAGAAAACCTAAAAAGGCGAACAATGTAAAGGAAAACGTGTCTGTGTAAGAATGTGTGACATTCTGACCAGAAACACATAAATGTTCTTTCTGAGCTTTTCTCACCGAAAGCATTACATTCTGTCATGTTGAGTCGCTGTCATCCATGCGCTAGAGTTAGAACATAAATATAGTGCTGAAACGTGTTGGAAACATCAAATACATGAGGGAAAACACTGTTTTGCGCATCTTCATTTAAGTACTCTGTCAGGACATCACAAGTGTGTCTGTGGAGACACTTTTGCTCAGAAAGATCATTTCAAAGTGATTCCACGGTTTAAAGTGTCATTTCCAGTCAAAAGCGCTCAGAAACACATTTCTTGTGTAGAAAACCTAAAAAGGCGAACAATGTAAAGGAAAACGTGTCTGTGTAAGAATGTGTGACATTCTGACCAGAAACACATAAATGTTCTTTCTGAGCTTTTCTCACCGAAAGCATTACATTCTGTCATGTTGAGTCGCTGTCATCCATGCGCTAGAGTTAGAACATAAATATAGTGCTGAAACGTGTTGGAAACATCAAATACATAAGGGAAAACACTGTTTTGCGCATCTTCATTTAAGTACTCTGTCAGGACATCACAAGTGTGTCTGTGGAGACACTTTTGCTCAGAAAGATCATTTCAAAGTGATTCCACGGTTTAAAGTGTCATTTCCAGTCAAAAGCGCTCAGAAACACATTTCTTGTGTAGAAAACCTAAAAAGGCGAACAATGTAAAGGAAAACGTGTCTGTGTAAGAATGTGTGACATTCTGACCAGAAACACATAAATGTTCTTTCTGAGCTTTTCTCACCGAAAGCATTACATTCTGTCATGTTGAGTCGCTGTCATCCATGCGCTAGAGTTAGAACATAAATATAGTGCTGAAACGTGTTGGAAACATCAAATACATAAGGGAAAACACTGTTTTGCGCATCTTCATTTAAGTACTCTGTCGGGACATCACAAGTGTGTCTGTGGAGACACTTTTGCTCAGAAAGATCATTTCAAAGTGATTCCACGGTTTAAAGTGTCATTTCCAGTCAAAAGCGCTCAGAAACACATTTCTTGTGTAGAAAACCTAAAAAGGCGAACAATGTAAAGGAAAACGTGTCTGTGTAAGAATGTGTGACATTCTGACCAGAAACACATAAATGTTCTTTCTGAGCTTTTCTCACCGAAAGCATTACATTCTGTCATGTTGAGTCGCTGTCATCCATGCGCTAGAGTTAAAACATAAATATAGTGCTGAAACGCGCTGGAAACATCCAATACATGAGGGAAAACACTGTTTTGCGCATCTTCATTTAAGTACTCTGTCGGGACATCACAAGTGTGTCTGTGGAGACACTTTTGCTCAGAAAGATCATTTCAAAGTGATTCCACGGTTAAAGTGTCATTTCCAGTCAAAAGCGCTCAGAAACACATTTCTTGTGTAGAAAACCTAAAAAGGCGAACAATGTAAAGGAAAACGTGTCTGTGTAAGAATGTGTGACATTCTGACCAGAAACACATAAATGTTCTTTCTGAGCTTTTCTCACCGAAAGCATTACATTCTGTCATGTTGAGTCGCTGTCATCCATGCGCTAGAGTTAAAACATAAATATAGTGCTGAAACGCGCTGGAAACATCAAATACATAAGGGAAAACACTGTTTTGCGCATCTTCATTTAAGTACTCTGTCAGGACATCACAAGTGTGTCTGTGGAGACACTTTTGCTCAGAAAGATCATTTCAAAGTGATTCCACGGTTTAAAGTGTCATTTCCAGTCAAAAGCGCTCAGAAACACATTTCTTGTGTAGAAAACCTAAAAAGGCGAACAATGTAAAGGAAAACGTGTCTGTGTAAGAATGTGTGACATTCTGACCAGAAACACATAAATGTTCTTTCTGAGCTTTTCTCACCGAAAGCATTACATTCTGTCATGTTGAGTCGCTGTCATCCATGCGCTAGAGTTAAAACATAAATATAGTGCTGAAACGCGCTGGAAACATCAAATACATGAGGGAAAACACTGTTTTGCGCATCTTCATTTAAGTACTCTGTCGGGACATCACAAGTGTGTCTGTGGAGACACTTTTGCTCAGAAAGATCATTTCAAAGTGATTCCACGGTTTAAAGTGTCATTTCCAGTCAAAAGCGCTCAGAAACACATTTCTTGTGTAGAAAACCTAAAAAGGCGAACAATGTAAAGGAAAACGTGTCTGTGTAAGAATGTGTGACATTCTGACCAGAAACACATAAATGTTCTTTCTGAGCTTTTCTCACCGAAAGCATTACATTCTGTCATGTTGAGTCGCTGTCATCCATGCGCTAGAGTTAGAACATAAATATAGTGCTGAAACGTGTTGGAAACATCAAATACATAAGGGAAAACACTGTTTTGCGCATCTTCATTTAAGTACTCTGTCAGGACATCACAAGTGTGTCTGTGGAGACACTTTTGCTCAGAAAGATCATTTCAAAGTGATTCCACGGTTTAAAGTGTCATTTCCAGTCAAAAGCGCTCAGAAACACATTTCTTGTGTAGAAAACCTAAAAAGGCGAACAATGTAAAGGAAAACGTGTCTGTGTAAGAATGTGTGACATTCTGACCAGAAACACATAAATGTTCTTTCTGAGCTTTTCTCACCGAAAGCATTACATTCTGTCATGTTGAGTCGCTGTCATCCATGCGCTAGAGTTAAAACATAAATATAGTGCTGAAACGCGCTGGAAACATCCAATACATGAGGGAAAACACTGTTTTGCGCATCTTCATTTAAGTACTCTGTCGGGACATCACAAGTGTGTCTGTGGAGACACTTTTGCTCAGAAAGATCATTTCAAAGTGATTCCACGGTTAAAGTGTCATTTCCAGTCAAAAGCGCTCAGAAACACATTTCTTGTGTAGAAAACCTAAAAAGGCGAACAATGTAAAGGAAAACGTGTCTGTGTAAGAATGTGTGACATTCTGACCAGAAACACATAAATGTTCTTTCTGAGCTTTTCTCACCGAAAGCATTACATTCTGTCATGTTGAGTCGCTGTCATCCATGCGCTAGAGTTAAAACATAAATATAGTGCTGAAACGCGCTGGAAACATCAAATACATAAGGGAAAACACTGTTTTGCGCATCTTCATTTAAGTACTCTGTCAGGACATCACAAGTGTGTCTGTGGAGACACTTTTGCTCAGAAAGATCATTTCAAAGTGATTCCACGGTTTAAAGTGTCATTTCCAGTCAAAAGCGCTCAGAAACACATTTCTTGTGTAGAAAACCTAAAAAGGCGAACAATGTAAAGGAAAACGTGTCTGTGTAAGAATGTGTGACATTCTGACCAGAAACACATAAATGTTCTTTCTGAGCTTTTCTCACCGAAAGCATTACATTCTGTCATGTTGAGTCGCTGTCATCCATGCGCTAGAGTTAAAACATAAATATAGTGCTGAAACGCGCTGGAAACATCAAATACATGAGGGAAAACACTGTTTTGCGCATCTTCATTTAAGTACTCTGTCGGGACATCACAAGTGTGTCTGTGGAGACACTTTTGCTCAGAAAGATCATTTCAAAGTGATTCCACGGTTAAAGTGTCATTTCCAGTCAAAAGCGCTCAGAAACACATTTCTTGTGTAGAAAACCTAAAAAGGCGAACAATGTAAAGGAAAACGTGTCTGTGTAAGAATGTGTGACATTCTGACCAGAAACACATAAATGTTCTTTCTGAGCTTTTCTCACCGAAAGCATTACATTCTGTCATGTTGAGTCGCTGTCATCCATGCGCTAGAGTTAAAACATAAATATAGTGCTGAAACGCGCTGGAAACATCCAATACATGAGGGAAAACACTGTTTTGCGCATCTTCATTTAAGTACTCTGTCGGGACATCACAAGTGTGTCTGTGGAGACACTTTTGCTCAGAAAGATCATTTCAAAGTGATTCCACGGTTAAAGTGTCATTTCCAGTCAAAAGCGCTCAGAAACACATTTCTTGTGTAGAAAACCTAAAAAGGCGAACAATGTAAAGGAAAACGTGTCTGTGTAAGAATGTGTGACATTCTGACCAGAAACACATAAATGTTCTTTCTGAGCTTTTCTCACCGAAAGCATTACATTCTGTCATGTTGAGTCGCTGTCATCCATGCGCTAGAGTTAAAACATAAATATAGTGCTGAAACGCGCTGGAAACATCAAATACATGAGGGAAAACACTGTTTTGCGCATCTTCATTTAAGTACTCTGTCGGGACATCACAAGTGTGTCTGTGGAGACACTTTTGCTCAGAAAGATCATTTCAAAGTGATTCCACGGTTAAAGTGTCATTTCCAGTCAAAAGCGCTCAGAAACACATTTCTTGCGTAGAAAACCTAAAAAGGCGAACAATGTAAAGGAAAACGTGTCTGTGTAAGAATGTGTGACATTCTGACCAGAAACACATAAATGTTCTTTCTGAGCTTTTCTCACCGAAAGCATTACATTCTGTCATGTTGAGTCGCTGTCATCCATGCGCTAGAGTTAGAACATAAATATAGTGCTGAAACGCGCTGGAAACATCAAATACATGAGGGAAAACACTGTTTTGCGCATCTTCATTTAAGTACTCTGTCAGGACATCACAAGTGTGTCTGTGGAGACACTTTTGCTCAGAAAGATCATTTCAAAGTGATTCCACGCTTAAAGTGTCATTTCCAGTCAAAAGCGCTCAGAAACACATTTCTTGTGTAGAAAACCTAAAAAGGCGAACAATGTAAAGGAAAACGTGTCTGTGTAAGAATGTGTGACATTCTGACCAGAAACACATAAATGTTCTTTCTGAGCTTTTCTCACCGAAAGCATTACATTCTGTCATGTTGAGTCGCTGTCATCCATGCGCTAGAGTTAGAACATAAATATAGTGCTGAAACGCGCTGGAAACATCAAATACATGAGGGAAAACACTGTTTTGCGCATCTTCATTTAAGTACTCTGTCAGGACATCACAAGTGTGTCTGTGGAGACACTTTTGCTCAGAAAGATCATTTCAAAGTGATTCCACGCTTAAAGTGTCATTTCCAGTCAAAAGCGCTCAGAAACACATTTCTTGTGTAGAAAACCTAAAAAGGCGAACAATGTAAAGGAAAACGTGTCTGTGTAAGAATGTGTGACATTCTGACCAGAAACACATAAATGTTCTTTCTGAGCTTTTCTCACCGAAAGCATTACATTCTGTCATGTTGAGTCGCTGTCATCCATGCGCTAGAGTTAAAACATAAATATAGTGCTGAAACGCGCTGGAAACATCAAATACATGAGGGAAAACACTGTTTTGCGCATCTTCATTTAAGTACTCTGTCAGGACATCACAAGTGTGTCTGTGGAGACACTTTTGCTCAGAAAGATCATTTCAAAGTGATTCCACGGTTTAAAGTGTCATTTCCAGTCAAAAGCGCTCAGAAACACATTTCTTGTGTAGAAAACCTAAAAAGGCGAACAATGTAAAGGAAAACGTGTCTGTGTAAGAATGTGTGACATTCTGACCAGAAACACATAAATGTTCTTTCTGAGCTTTTCTCACCGAAAGCATTACATTCTGTCATGTTGAGTCGCTGTCATCCATGCGCTAGAGTTAAAACATAAATATAGTGCTGAAACACGCTGGAAACATCCAATACATGAGGGAAAACACTGTTTTGCGCATCTTCATTTAAGTACTCTGTCAGGACATCACAAGTGTGTCTGTGGAGACACTTTTGCTCAGAAAGATCATTTCAAAGTGATTCCACGGTTAAAGTGTCATTTCCAGTCAAAAGCGCTCAGAAACACATTTCTTGTGTAGAAAACCTAAAAAGGCGAATAATGTAAAGGAAAACGTGTCTGTGTAAGAATGTGTGACATTCTGACCAGAAACACATAAATGTTCTTTCTGAACTTTTCTCACCGAAAGCATTACATTCTGTCATGTTGAGTCGCTGTCATCCATGCGCTAGAGTTAAAACATAAATATAGTGCTGAAACGCGCTGGAAACATCAAATACATGAGGGAAAACACTGTTTTGCGCATCTTCATTTAAGTACTCTGTCGGGACATCACAAGTGTGTCTGTGGAGACACTTTTGCTCAGAAAGATCATTTCAAAGTGATTCCACGGTTAAAGTGTCATTTCCAGTCAAAAGCGCTCAGAAACACATTTCTTGTGTAGAAAACCTAAAAAGGCGAACAATGTAAAGGAAAACGTGTCTGTGTAAGAATGTGTGACATTCTGACCAGAAACACATAAATGTTCTTTCTGAGCTTTTCTCACCGAAAGCATTACATTCTGTCATGTTGAGTCGCTGTCATCCATGCGCTAGAGTTAAAACATAAATATAGTGCTGAAACGCGCTGGAAACATCAAATACATGAGGGAAAACACTGTTTTGCGCATCTTCATTTAAGTACTCTGTCAGGACATCACAAGTGTGTCTGTGGAGACACTTTTGCTCAGAAAGATCATTTCAAAGTGATTCCACGCTTAAAGTGTCATTTCCAGTCAAAAGCGCTCAGAAACACATTTCTTGTGTAGAAAACCTAAAAAGGCGAACAATGTAAAGGAAAACGTGTCTGTGTAAGAATGTGTGACATTCTGACCAGAAACACATAAATGTTCTTTCTGAGCTTTTCTCACCGAAAGCATTACATTCTGTCATGTTGAGTCGCTGTCATCCATGCGCTAGAGTTAGAACATAAATATAGTGCTGAAACGTGCTGGAAACATCAAATACATGAGGGAAAACACTGTTTTGCGCATCTTCATTTAAGTACTCTGTCAGGACATCACAAGTGTGTCTGTGGAGACACTTTTGCTCAGAAAGATCATTTCAAAGTGATTCCACGGTTAAAGTGTCATTTCCAGTCAAAAGCGCTCAGAAACACATTTCTTGTGTAGAAAACCTAAAAAGGCGAACAATGTAAAGGAAAACGTGTCTGTGTAAGAATGTGTGACATTCTGACCAGAAACACATAAATGTTCTTTCTGAGCTTTTCTCACCGAAAGCATTACATTCTGTCATGTTGAGTCGCTGTCATCCATGCGCTAGAGTTAGAACATAAATATAGTGCTGAAACGTGTTGGAAACATCAAATACATAAGGGAAAACACTGTTTTGCGCATCTTCATTTAAGTACTCTGTCAGGACATCACAAGTGTGTCTGTGGAGACACTTTTGCTCAGAAAGATCATTTCAAAGTGATTCCACGGTTTAAAGTGTCATTTCCAGTCAAAAGCGCTCAGAAACACATTTCTTGTGTAGAAAACCTAAAAAGGCGAACAATGTAAAGGAAAACGTGTCTGTGTAAGAATGTGTGACATTCTGACCAGAAACACATAAATGTTCTTTCTGAGCTTTTCTCACCGAAAGCATTACATTCTGTCATGTTGAGTCGCTGTCATCCATGCGCTAGAGTTAAAACATAAATATAGTGCTGAAACGCGCTGGAAACATCCAATACATGAGGGAAAACACTGTTTTGCGCATCTTCATTTAAGTACTCTGTCGGGACATCACAAGTGTGTCTGTGGAGACACTTTTGCTCAGAAAGATCATTTCAAAGTGATTCCACGGTTAAAGTGTCATTTCCAGTCAAAAGCGCTCAGAAACACATTTCTTGTGTAGAAAACCTAAAAAGGCGAACAATGTAAAGGAAAACGTGTCTGTGTAAGAATGTGTGACATTCTGACCAGAAACACATAAATGTTCTTTCTGAGCTTTTCTCACCGAAAGCATTACATTCTGTCATGTTGAGTCGCTGTCATCCATGCGCTAGAGTTAGAACATAAATATAGTGCTGAAACGTGTTGGAAACATCAAATACATAAGGGAAAACACTGTTTTGCGCATCTTCATTTAAGTACTCTGTCAGGACATCACAAGTGTGTCTGTGGAGACACTTTTGCTCAGAAAGATCATTTCAAAGTGATTCCACGGTTTAAAGTGTCATTTCCAGTCAAAAGCGCTCAGAAACACATTTCTTGTGTAGAAAACCTAAAAAGGCGAACAATGTAAAGGAAAACGTGTCTGTGTAAGAATGTGTGACATTCTGACCAGAAACACATAAATGTTCTTTCTGAGCTTTTCTCACCGAAAGCATTACATTCTGTCATGTTGAGTCGCTGTCATCCATGCGCTAGAGTTAAAACATAAATATAGTGCTGAAACGCGCTGGAAACATCCAATACATGAGGGAAAACACTGTTTTGCGCATCTTCATTTAAGTACTCTGTTGGGACATCACAAGTGTGTCTGTGGAGACACTTTTGCTCAGAAAGATCATTTCAAAGTGATTCCACGGTTAAAGTGTCATTTCCAGTCAAAAGCGCTCAGAAACACATTTCTTGTGTAGAAAACCTAAAAAGGCGAACAATGTAAAGGAAAACGTGTCTGTGTAAGAATGTGTGACATTCTGACCAGAAACACATAAATGTTCTTTCTGAGCTTTTCTCACCGAAAGCATTACATTCTGTCATGTTGAGTCGCTGTCATCCATGCGCTAGAGTTAGAACATAAATATAGTGCTGAAACGCGCTGGAAACATCAAATACATGAGGGAAAACACTGTTTTGCGCATCTTCATTTAAGTACTCTGTCGGGACATCACAAGTGTGTCTGTGGAGACACTTTTGCTCAGAAAGATCATTTCAAAGTGATTCCACGGTTAAAGTGTCATTTCCAGTCAAAAGCGCTCAGAAACACATTTCTTGCGTAGAAAACCTAAAAAGGCGAACAATGTAAAGGAAAACGTGTCTGTGTAAGAATGTGTGACATTCTGACCAGAAACACATAAATGTTCTTTCTGAGCTTTTCTCACCGAAAGCATTACATTCTGTCATGTTGAGTCGCTGTCATCCATGCGCTAGAGTTAGAACATAAATATAGTGCTGAAACGCGCTGGAAACATCAAATACATGAGGGAAAACACTGTTTTGCGCATCTTCATTTAAGTACTCTGTCGGGACATCACAAGTGTGTCTGTGGAGACACTTTTGCTCAGAAAGATCATTTCAAAGTGATTCCACGGTTAAAGTGTCATTTCCAGTCAAAAGCGCTCAGAAACACATTTCTTGTGTAGAAAACCTAAAAAGGCGAACAATGTAAAGGAAAACGTGTCTGTGTAAGAATGTGTGACATTCTGACCAGAAACACATAAATGTTCTTTCTGAGCTTTTCTCACCGAAAGCATTACATTCTGTCATGTTGAGTCGCTGTCATCCATGCGCTAGAGTTAGAACATAAATATAGTGCTGAAACGCGCTGGAAACATCAAATACATGAGGGAAAACACTGTTTTGCGCATCTTCATTTAAGTACTCTGTCAGGACATCACAAGTGTGTCTGTGGAGACACTTTTGCTCAGAAAGATCATTTCAAAGTGATTCCACGGTTTAAAGTGTCATTTCCAGTCAAAAGCGCTCAGAAACACATTTCTTGTGTAGAAAACCTAAAAAGGCGAACAATGTAAAGGAAAACGTGTCTGTGTAAGAATGTGTGACATTCTGACCAGAAACACATAAATGTTCTTTCTGAGCTTTTCTCACCGAAAGCATTACATTCTGTCATGTTGAGTCGCTGTCATCCATGCGCTAGAGTTAAAACATAAATATAGTGCTGAAACGCGCTGGAAACATCAAATACATGAGGGAAAACACTGTTTTGCGCATCTTCATTTAAGTACTCTGTCAGGACATCACAAGTGTGTCTGTGGAGACACTTTTGCTCAGAAAGATCATTTCAAAGTGATTCCACGGTTTAAAGTGTCATTTCCAGTCAAAAGCGCTCAGAAACACATTTCTTGTGTAGAAAACCTAAAAAGGCGAACAAATGTAAAGGAAAACGTGTCTGTGTAAGAATGTGTGACATTCTGACCAGAAACACATAAATGTTCTTTCTGAGCTTTTCTCACCGAAAGCATTACATTCTGTCATGTTGAGTCACTGTCATCCATGCGCTAGAGTTAGAACATAAATATAGTGCTGAAACGTGTTGGAAACATCAAATACATAAGGGAAAACACTGTTTTGCGCATCTTCATTTAAGTACTCTGTCAGGACATCACAAGTGTGTCTGTGGAGACACTTTTGCTCAGAAAGATCATTTCAAAGTGATTCCACGGTTTAAAGTGTCATTTCCAGTCAAAAGCGCTCAGAAACACATTTCTTGTGTAGAAAACCTAAAAAGGCGAACAATGTAAAGGAAAACGTGTCTGTGTAAGAATGTGTGACATTCTGACCAGAAACACATAAATGTTCTTTCTGAGCTTTTCTCACCGAAAGCATTACATTCTGTCATGTTGAGTCGCTGTCATCCATGCGCTAGAGTTAAAACATAAATATAGTGCTGAAACGCGCTGGAAACATCAAATACATGAGGGAAAACACTGTTTTGCGCATCTTCATTTAAGTACTCTGTCGGGACATCACAAGTGTGTCTGTGGAGACACTTTTGCTCAGAAAGATCATTTCAAAGTGATTCCACGGTTTAAAGTGTCATTTCCAGTCAAAAGCGCTCAGAAACACATTTCTTGTGTAGAAAACCTAAAAAGGCGAACAATGTAAAGGAAAACGTGTCTGTGTAAGAATGTGTGACATTCTGACCAGAAACACATAAATGTTCTTTCTGAGCTTTTCTCACCGAAAGCATTACATTCTGTCATGTTGAGTCGCTGTCATCCATGCGCTAGAGTTAGAACATAAATATAGTGCTGAAACGTGTTGGAAACATCAAATACATAAGGGAAAACACTGTTTTGCGCATCTTCATTTAAGTACTCTGTCAGGACATCACAAGTGTGTCTGTGGAGACACTTTTGCTCAGAAAGATCATTTCAAAGTGATTCCACGGTTTAAAGTGTCATTTCCAGTCAAAAGCGCTCAGAAACACATTTCTTGTGTAGAAAACCTAAAAAGGCGAACAATGTAAAGGAAAACGTGTCTGTGTAAGAATGTGTGACATTCTGACCAGAAACACATAAATGTTCTTTCTGAGCTTTTCTCACCGAAAGCATTACATTCTGTCATGTTGAGTCGCTGTCATCCATGCGCTAGAGTTAAAACATAAATATAGTGCTGAAACACGCTGGAAACATCAAATACATGAGGGAAAACACTGTTTTGCGCATCTTCATTTAAGTACTCTGTCAGGACATCACAAGTGTGTCTGTGGAGACACTTTTGCTCAGAAAGATCATTTCAAAGTGATTCCACGGTTAAAGTGTCATTTCCAGTCAAAAGCGCTCAGAAACACATTTCTTGTGTAGAAAACCTAAAAAGGCGAACAATGTAAAGGAAAACGTGTCTGTGTAAGAATGTGTGACATTCTGACCAGAAACACATAAATGTTCTTTCTGAGCTTTTCTCACCGAAAGCATTACATTCTGTCATGTTGAGTCGCTGTCATCCATGCGCTAGAGTTAAAACATAAATATAGTGCTGAAACGCGCTGGAAACATCAAATACATGAGGGAAAACACTGTTTTGCGCATCTTCATTTAAGTACTCTGTCAGGACATCACAAGTGTGTCTGTGGAGACACTTTTGCTCAGAAAGATCATTTCAAAGTGATTCCACGGTTTAAAGTGTCATTTCCAGTCAAAAGCGCTCAGAAACACATTTCTTGTGTAGAAAACCTAAAAAGGCGAACAATGTAAAGGAAAACGTGTCTGTGTAAGAATGTGTGACATTCTGACCAGAAACACATAAATGTTCTTTCTGAGCTTTTCTCACCGAAAGCATTACATTCTGTCATGTTGAGTCGCTGTCATCCATGCGCTAGAGTTAGAACATAAATATAGTGCTGAAACGTGTTGGAAACATCAAATACATAAGGGAAAACACTGTTTTGCGCATCTTCATTTAAGTACTCTGTCAGGACATCACAAGTGTGTCTGTGGAGACACTTTTGCTCAGAAAGATCATTTCAAAGTGATTCCACGGTTTAAAGTGTCATTTCCAGTCAAAAGCGCTCAGAAACACATTTCTTGTGTAGAAAACCTAAAAAGGCGAACAATGTAAAGGAAAACGTGTCTGTGTAAGAATGTGTGACATTCTGACCAGAAACACATAAATGTTCTTTCTGAGCTTTTCTCACCGAAAGCATTACATTCTGTCATGTTGAGTCGCTGTCATCCATGCGCTAGAGTTAAAACATAAATATAGTGCTGAAACGCGCTGGAAACATCCAATACATGAGGGAAAACACTGTTTTGCGCATCTTCATTTAAGTACTCTGTCGGGACATCACAAGTGTGTCTGTGGAGACACTTTTGCTCAGAAAGATCATTTCAAAGTGATTCCACGGTTAAAGTGTCATTTCCAGTCAAAAGCGCTCAGAAACACATTTCTTGTGTAGAAAACCTAAAAAGGCGAACAATGTAAAGGAAAACGTGTCTGTGTAAGAATGTGTGACATTCTGACCAGAAACACATAAATGTTCTTTCTGAGCTTTTCTCACCGAAAGCATTACATTCTGTCATGTTGAGTCGCTGTCATCCATGCGCTAGAGTTAAAACATAAATATAGTGCTGAAACGCGCTGGAAACATCAAATACATAAGGGAAAACACTGTTTTGCGCATCTTCATTTAAGTACTCTGTCAGGACATCACAAGTGTGTCTGTGGAGACACTTTTGCTCAGAAAGATCATTTCAAAGTGATTCCACGGTTTAAAGTGTCATTTCCAGTCAAAAGCGCTCAGAAACACATTTCTTGTGTAGAAAACCTAAAAAGGCGAACAATGTAAAGGAAAACGTGTCTGTGTAAGAATGTGTGACATTCTGACCAGAAACACATAAATGTTCTTTCTGAGCTTTTCTCACCGAAAGCATTACATTCTGTCATGTTGAGTCGCTGTCATCCATGCGCTAGAGTTAGAACATAAATATAGTGCTGAAACGTGTTGGAAACATCAAATACATAAGGGAAAACACTGTTTTGCGCATCTTCATTTAAGTACTCTGTCAGGACATCACAAGTGTGTCTGTGGAGACACTTTTGCTCAGAAAGATCATTTCAAAGTGATTCCACGGTTTAAAGTGTCATTTCCAGTCAAAAGCGCTCAGAAACACATTTCTTGTGTAGAAAACCTAAAAAGGCGAACAATGTAAAGGAAAACGTGTCTGTGTAAGAATGTGTGACATTCTGACCAGAAACACATAAATGTTCTTTCTGAGCTTTTCTCACCGAAAGCATTACATTCTGTCATGTTGAGTCGCTGTCATCCATGCGCTAGAGTTAAAACATAAATATAGTGCTGAAACGCGCTGGAAACATCCAATACATGAGGGAAAACACTGTTTTGCGCATCTTCATTTAAGTACTCTGTCGGGACATCACAAGTGTGTCTGTGGAGACACTTTTGCTCAGAAAGATCATTTCAAAGTGATTCCACGGTTAAAGTGTCATTTCCAGTCAAAAGCGCTCAGAAACACATTTCTTGTGTAGAAAACCTAAAAAGGCGAACAATGTAAAGGAAAACGTGTCTGTGTAAGAATGTGTGACATTCTGACCAGAAACACATAAATGTTCTTTCTGAGCTTTTCTCACCGAAAGCATTACATTCTGTCATGTTGAGTCGCTGTCATCCATGCGCTAGAGTTAAAACATAAATATAGTGCTGAAACGCGCTGGAAACATCAAATACATAAGGGAAAACACTGTTTTGCGCATCTTCATTTAAGTACTCTGTCAGGACATCACAAGTGTGTCTGTGGAGACACTTTTGCTCAGAAAGATCATTTCAAAGTGATTCCACGGTTTAAAGTGTCATTTCCAGTCAAAAGCGCTCAGAAACACATTTCTTGTGTAGAAAACCTAAAAAGGCGAACAATGTAAAGGAAAACGTGTCTGTGTAAGAATGTGTGACATTCTGACCAGAAACACATAAATGTTCTTTCTGAGCTTTTCTCACCGAAAGCATTACATTCTGTCATGTTGAGTCGCTGTCATCCATGCGCTAGAGTTAAAACATAAATATAGTGCTGAAACGCGCTGGAAACATCCAATACATGAGGGAAAACACTGTTTTGCGCATCTTCATTTAAGTACTCTGTCGGGACATCACAAGTGTGTCTGTGGAGACACTTTTGCTCAGAAAGATCATTTCAAAGTGATTCCACGGTTTAAAATGTCATTTCCAGTCAAAAGCGCTCAGAAACACATTTCTTGTGTAGAAAACCTAAAAAGGCGAACAATGTAAAGGAAAACGTGTCTGTGTAAGAATGTGTGACATTCTGACCAGAAACACATAAATGTTCTTTCTGAGCTTTTCTCACCGAAAGCATTACATTCTGTCATGTTGAGTCGCTGTCATCCATGCGCTAGAGTTAAAACATAAATATAGTGCTGAAACGCGCTGGAAACATCAAATACATGAGGGAAAACACTGTTTTGCGCATCTTCATTTAAGTACTCTGTCGGGACATCACAAGTGTGTCTGTGGAGACACTTTTGCTCAGAAAGATCATTTCAAAGTGATTCCACGGTTTAAAGTGTCATTTCCAGTCAAAAGCGCTCAGAAACACATTTCTTGTGTAGAAAACCTAAAAAGGCGAACAATGTAAAGGAAAACGTGTCTGTGTAAGAATGTGTGACATTCTGACCAGAAACACATAAATGTTCTTTCTGAGCTTTTCTCACCGAAAGCATTACATTCTGTCATGTTGAGTCGCTGTCATCCATGCGCTAGAGTTAGAACATAAATATAGTGCTGAAACGTGTTGGAAACATCAAATACATAAGGGAAAACACTGTTTTGCGCATCTTCATTTAAGTACTCTGTCAGGACATCACAAGTGTGTCTGTGGAGACACTTTTGCTCAGAAAGATCATTTCAAAGTGATTCCACGGTTTAAAGTGTCATTTCCAGTCAAAAGCGCTCAGAAACACATTTCTTGTGTAGAAAACCTAAAAAGGCGAACAATGTAAAGGAAAACGTGTCTGTGTAAGAATGTGTGACATTCTGACCAGAAACACATAAATGTTCTTTCTGAGCTTTTCTCACCGAAAGCATTACATTCTGTCATGTTGAGTCGCTGTCATCCATGCGCTAGAGTTAGAACATAAATATAGTGCTGAAACGTGTTGGAAACATCAAATACATAAGGGAAAACACTGTTTTGCGCATCTTCATTTAAGTACTCTGTCAGGACATCACAAGTGTGTCTGTGGAGACACTTTTGCTCAGAAAGATCATTTCAAAGTGATTCCACGGTTTAAAGTGTCATTTCCAGTCAAAAGCGCTCAGAAACACATTTCTTGTGTAGAAAACCTAAAAAGGCGAACAATGTAAAGGAAAACGTGTCTGTGTAAGAATGTGTGACATTCTGACCAGAAACACATAAATGTTCTTTCTGAGCTTTTCTCACCGAAAGCATTACATTCTGTCATGTTGAGTCGCTGTCATCCATGCGCTAGAGTTAAAACATAAATATAGTGCTGAAACGCGCTGGAAACATCCAATACATGAGGGAAAACACTGTTTTGCGCATCTTCATTTAAGTACTCTGTCGGGACATCACAAGTGTGTCTGTGGAGACACTTTTGCTCAGAAAGATCATTTCAAAGTGATTCCACGGTTAAAGTGTCATTTCCAGTCAAAAGCGCTCAGAAACACATTTCTTGTGTAGAAAACCTAAAAAGGCGAACAATGTAAAGGAAAACGTGTCTGTGTAAGAATGTGTGACATTCTGACCAGAAACACATAAATGTTCTTTCTGAGCTTTTCTCACCGAAAGCATTACATTCTGTCATGTTGAGTCGCTGTCATCCATGCGCTAGAGTTAAAACATAAATATAGTGCTGAAACGCGCTGGAAACATCAAATACATGAGGGAAAACACTGTTTTGCGCATCTTCTTTTAAGTACTCTGTCGGGACATCACAAGTGTGTCTGTGGAGACACTTTTGCTCAGAAAGATCATTTCAAAGTGATTCCACGGTTAAAGTGTCATTTCCAGTCAAAAGCGCTCAGAAACACATTTCTTGTGTAGAAAACCTAAAAAGGCGAACAATGTAAAGGAAAACGTGTCTGTGTAAGAATGTGTGACATTCTGACCAGAAACACATAAATGTTCTTTCTGAGCTTTTCTCACCGAAAGCATTACATTCTGTCATGTTGAGTCGCTGTCATCCATGCGCTAGAGTTAGAACATAAATATAGTGCTGAAACGTGTTGGAAACATCAAATACATGAGGGAAAACACTGTTTTGCGCATCTTCATTTAAGTACTCTGTCAGGACATCACAAGTGTGTCTGTGGAGACACTTTTGCTCAGAAAGATCATTTCAAAGTGATTCCACGGTTTAAAGTGTCATTTCCAGTCAAAAGCGCTCAGAAACACATTTCTTGTGTAGAAAACCTAAAAAGGCGAACAATGTAAAGGAAAACGTGTCTGTGTAAGAATGTGTGACATTCTGACCAGAAACACATAAATGTTCTTTCTGAGCTTTTCTCACCGAAAGCATTACATTCTGTCATGTTGAGTCGCTGTCATCCATGCGCTAGAGTTAAAACATAAATATAGTGCTGAAACGCGCTGGAAACATCCAATACATGAGGGAAAACACTGTTTTGCGCATCTTCATTTAAGTACTCTGTCGGGACATCACAAGTGTGTCTGTGGAGACACTTTTGCTCAGAAAGATCATTTCAAAGTGATTCCACGGTTAAAGTGTCATTTCCAGTCAAAAGCGCTCAGAAACACATTTCTTGTGTAGAAAACCTAAAAAGGCGAACAATGTAAAGGAAAACGTGTCTGTGTAAGAATGTGTGACATTCTGACCAGAAACACATAAATGTTCTTTCTGAGCTTTTCTCACCGAAAGCATTACATTCTGTCATGTTGAGTCGCTGTCATCCATGCGCTAGAGTTAAAACATAAATATAGTGCTGAAACGCGCTGGAAACATCCAATACATGAGGGAAAACACTGTTTTGCGCATCTTCATTTAAGTACTCTGTCGGGACATCACAAGTGTGTCTGTGGAGACACTTTTGCTCAGAAAGATCATTTCAAAGTGATTCCACGGTTAAAGTGTCATTTCCAGTCAAAAGCGCTCAGAAACACATTTCTTGTGTAGAAAACCTAAAAAGGCGAACAATGTAAAGGAAAACGTGTCTGTGTAAGAATGTGTGACATTCTGACCAGAAACACATAAATGTTCTTTCTGAGCTTTTCTCACCGAAAGCATTACATTCTGTCATGTTGAGTCGCTGTCATCCATGCGCTAGAGTTAAAACATAAATATAGTGCTGAAACGCGCTGGAAACATCAAATACATGAGGGAAAACACTGTTTTGCGCATCTTCATTTAAGTACTCTGTCGGGACATCACAAGTGTGTCTGTGGAGACACTTTTGCTCAGAAAGATCATTTCAAAGTGATTCCACGGTTTAAAGTGTCATTTCCAGTCAAAAGCGCTCAGAAACACATTTCTTGTGTAGAAAACCTAAAAAGGCGAACAATGTAAAGGAAAACGTGTCTGTGTAAGAATGTGTGACATTCTGACCAGAAACACATAAATGTTCTTTCTGAGCTTTTCTCACCGAAAGCATTACATTCTGTCATGTTGAGTCGCTGTCATCCATGCGCTAGAGTTAAAACATAAATATAGTGCTGAAACGCGCTGGAAACATCAAATACATGAGGGAAAACACTGTTTTGCGCATCTTCATTTAAGTACTCTGTCGGGACATCACAAGTGTGTCTGTGGAGACACTTTTGCTCAGAAAGATCATTTCAAAGTGATTCCACGGTTTAAAGTGTCATTTCCAGTCAAAAGCGCTCAGAAACACATTTCTTGTGTAGAAAACCTAAAAAGGCGAACAATGTAAAGGAAAACGTGTCTGTGTAAGAATGTGTGACATTCTGACCAGAAACACATAAATGTTCTTTCTGAGCTTTTCTCACCGAAAGCATTACATTCTGTCATGTTGAGTCGCTGTCATCCATGCGCTAGAGTTAAAACATAAATATAGTGCTGAAACGCGCTGGAAACATCCAATACATGAGGGAAAACACTGTTTTGCGCATCTTCATTTAAGTACTCTGTCGGGACATCACAAGTGTGTCTGTGGAGACACTTTTGCTCAGAAAGATCATTTCAAAGTGATTCCACGGTTAAAGTGTCATTTCCAGTCAAAAGCGCTCAGAAACACATTTCTTGTGTAGAAAACCTAAAAAGGCGAACAATGTAAAGGAAAACGTGTCTGTGTAAGAATGTGTGACATTCTGACCAGAAACACATAAATGTTCTTTCTGAGCTTTTCTCACCGAAAGCATTACATTCTGTCATGTTGAGTCGCTGTCATCCATGCGCTAGAGTTAAAACATAAATATAGTGCTGAAACGCGCTGGAAACATCAAATACATGAGGGAAAACACTGTTTTGCGCATCTTCATTTAAGTACTCTGTCGGGACATCACAAGTGTGTCTGTGGAGACACTTTTGCTCAGAAAGATCATTTCAAAGTGATTCCACGGTTAAAGTGTCATTTCCAGTCAAAAGCGCTCAGAAACACATTTCTTGTGTAGAAAACCTAAAAAGGCGAACAATGTAAAGGAAAACGTGTCTGTGTAAGAATGTGTGACATTCTGACCAGAAACACATAAATGTTCTTTCTGAGCTTTTCTCACCGAAAGCATTACATTCTGTCATGTTGAGTCGCTGTCATCCATGCGCTAGAGTTAGAACATAAATATAGTGCTGAAACGTGTTGGAAACATCAAATACATGAGGGAAAACACTGTTTTGCGCATCTTCATTTAAGTACTCTGTCAGGACATCACAAGTGTGTCTGTGGAGACACTTTTGCTCAGAAAGATCATTTCAAAGTGATTCCACGGTTTAAAGTGTCATTTCCAGTCAAAAGCGCTCAGAAACACATTTCTTGTGTAGAAAACCTAAAAAGGCGAACAATGTAAAGGAAAACGTGTCTGTGTAAGAATGTGTGACATTCTGACCAGAAACACATAAATGTTCTTTCTGAGCTTTTCTCACCGAAAGCATTACATTCTGTCATGTTGAGTCGCTGTCATCCATGCGCTAGAGTTAAAACATAAATATAGTGCTGAAACGCGCTGGAAACATCCAATACATGAGGGAAAACACTGTTTTGCGCATCTTCATTTAAGTACTCTGTCGGGACATCACAAGTGTGTCTGTGGAGACACTTTTGCTCAGAAAGATCATTTCAAAGTGATTCCACGGTTAAAGTGTCATTTCCAGTCAAAAGCGCTCAGAAACACATTTCTTGTGTAGAAAACCTAAAAAGGCGAACAATGTAAAGGAAAACGTGTCTGTGTAAGAATGTGTGACATTCTGACCAGAAACACATAAATGTTCTTTCTGAGCTTTTCTCACCGAAAGCATTACATTCTGTCATGTTGAGTCGCTGTCATCCATGCGCTAGAGTTAAAACATAAATATAGTGCTGAAACGCGCTGGAAACATCCAATACATGAGGGAAAACACTGTTTTGCGCATCTTCATTTAAGTACTCTGTCGGGACATCACAAGTGTGTCTGTGGAGACACTTTTGCTCAGAAAGATCATTTCAAAGTGATTCCACGGTTAAAGTGTCATTTCCAGTCAAAAGCGCTCAGAAACACATTTCTTGTGTAGAAAACCTAAAAAGGCGAACAATGTAAAGGAAAACGTGTCTGTGTAAGAATGTGTGACATTCTGACCAGAAACACATAAATGTTCTTTCTGAGCTTTTCTCACCGAAAGCATTACATTCTGTCATGTTGAGTCGCTGTCATCCATGCGCTAGAGTTAAAACATAAATATAGTGCTGAAACGCGCTGGAAACATCAAATACATGAGGGAAAACACTGTTTTGCGCATCTTCATTTAAGTACTCTGTCGGGACATCACAAGTGTGTCTGTGGAGACACTTTTGCTCAGAAAGATCATTTCAAAGTGATTCCACGGTTTAAAGTGTCATTTCCAGTCAAAAGCGCTCAGAAACACATTTCTTGTGTAGAAAACCTAAAAAGGCGAACAATGTAAAGGAAAACGTGTCTGTGTAAGAATGTGTGACATTCTGACCAGAAACACATAAATGTTCTTTCTGAGCTTTTCTCACCGAAAGCATTACATTCTGTCATGTTGAGTCGCTGTCATCCATGCGCTAGAGTTAAAACATAAATATAGTGCTGAAACGCGCTGGAAACATCAAATACATGAGGGAAAACACTGTTTTGCGCATCTTCATTTAAGTACTCTGTCGGGACATCACAAGTGTGTCTGTGGAGACACTTTTGCTCAGAAAGATCATTTCAAAGTGATTCCACGGTTTAAAGTGTCATTTCCAGTCAAAAGCGCTCAGAAACACATTTCTTGTGTAGAAAACCTAAAAAGGCGAACAATGTAAAGGAAAACGTGTCTGTGTAAGAATGTGTGACATTCTGACCAGAAACACATAAATGTTCTTTCTGAGCTTTTCTCACCGAAAGCATTACATTCTGTCATGTTGAGTCGCTGTCATCCATGCGCTAGAGTTAAAACATAAATATAGTGCTGAAACGCGCTGGAAACATCCAATACATGAGGGAAAACACTGTTTTGCGCATCTTCATTTAAGTACTCTGTCGGGACATCACAAGTGTGTCTGTGGAGACACTTTTGCTCAGAAAGATCATTTCAAAGTGATTCCACGGTTAAAGTGTCATTTCCAGTCAAAAGCGCTCAGAAACACATTTCTTGTGTAGAAAACCTAAAAAGGCGAACAATGTAAAGGAAAACGTGTCTGTGTAAGAATGTGTGACATTCTGACCAGAAACACATAAATGTTCTTTCTGAGCTTTTCTCACCGAAAGCATTACATTCTGTCATGTTGAGTCGCTGTCATCCATGCGCTAGAGTTAAAACATAAATATAGTGCTGAAACGCGCTGGAAACATCAAATACATGAGGGAAAACACTGTTTTGCGCATCTTCATTTAAGTACTCTGTCGGGACATCACAAGTGTGTCTGTGGAGACACTTTTGCTCAGAAAGATCATTTCAAAGTGATTCCACGGTTTAAAGTGTCATTTCCAGTCAAAAGCGCTCAGAAACACATTTCTTGTGTAGAAAACCTAAAAAGGCGAACAATGTAAAGGAAAACGTGTCTGTGTAAGAATGTGTGACATTCTGACCAGAAACACATAAATGTTCTTTCTGAGCTTTTCTCACCGAAAGCATTACATTCTGTCATGTTGAGTCGCTGTCATCCATGCGCTAGAGTTAAAACATAAATATAGTGCTGAAACGCGCTGGAAACATCAAATACATGAGGGAAAACACTGTTTTGCGCATCTTCATTTAAGTACTCTGTCGGGACATCACAAGTGTGTCTGTGGAGACACTTTTGCTCAGAAAGATCATTTCAAAGTGATTCCACGGTTTAAAGTGTCATTTCCAGTCAAAAGCGCTCAGAAACACATTTCTTGTGTAGAAAACCTAAAAAGGCGAACAATGTAAAGGAAAACGTGTCTGTGTAAGAATGTGTGACATTCTGACCAGAAACACATAAATGTTCTTTCTGAGCTTTTCTCACCGAAAGCATTACATTCTGTCATGTTGAGTCGCTGTCATCCATGCGCTAGAGTTAAAACATAAATATAGTGCTGAAACGCGCTGGAAACATCAAATACATGAGGGAAAACACTGTTTTGCGCATCTTCATTTAAGTACTCTGTCGGGACATCACAAGTGTGTCTGTGGAGACACTTTTGCTCAGAAAGATCATTTCAAAGTGATTCCACGGTTTAAAGTGTCATTTCCAGTCAAAAGCGCTCAGAAACACATTTCTTGTGTAGAAAACCTAAAAAGGCGAACAATGTAAAGGAAAACGTGTCTGTGTAAGAATGTGTGACATTCTGACCAGAAACACATAAATGTTCTTTCTGAGCTTTTCTCACCGAAAGCATTACATTCTGTCATGTTGAGTCGCTGTCATCCATGCGCTAGAGTTAAAACATAAATATAGTGCTGAAACGCGCTGGAAACATCCAATACATGAGGGAAAACACTGTTTTGCGCATCTTCATTTAAGTACTCTGTCGGGACATCACAAGTGTGTCTGTGGAGACACTTTTGCTCAGAAAGATCATTTCAAAGTGATTCCACGGTTAAAGTGTCATTTCCAGTCAAAAGCGCTCAGAAACACATTTCTTGTGTAGAAAACCTAAAAAGGCGAACAATGTAAAGGAAAACGTGTCTGTGTAAGAATGTGTGACATTCTGACCAGAAACACATAAATGTTCTTTCTGAGCTTTTCTCACCGAAAGCATTACATTCTGTCATGTTGAGTCGCTGTCATCCATGCGCTAGAGTTAAAACATAAATATAGTGCTGAAACGCGCTGGAAACATCAAATACATGAGGGAAAACACTGTTTTGCGCATCTTCATTTAAGTACTCTGTCGGGACATCACAAGTGTGTCTGTGGAGACACTTTTGCTCAGAAAGATCATTTCAAAGTGATTCCACGGTTAAAGTGTCATTTCCAGTCAAAAGCGCTCAGAAACACATTTCTTGTGTAGAAAACCTAAAAAGGCGAACAATGTAAAGGAAAACGTGTCTGTGTAAGAATGTGTGACATTCTGACCAGAAACACATAAATGTTCTTTCTGAGCTTTTCTCACCGAAAGCATTACATTCTGTCATGTTGAGTCGCTGTCATCCATGCGCTAGAGTTAGAACATAAATATAGTGCTGAAACGTGTTGGAAACATCAAATACATGAGGGAAAACACTGTTTTGCGCATCTTCATTTAAGTACTCTGTCAGGACATCACAAGTGTGTCTGTGGAGACACTTTTGCTCAGAAAGATCATTTCAAAGTGATTCCACGGTTTAAAGTGTCATTTCCAGTCAAAAGCGCTCAGAAACACATTTCTTGTGTAGAAAACCTAAAAAGGCGAACAATGTAAAGGAAAACGTGTCTGTGTAAGAATGTGTGACATTCTGACCAGAAACACATAAATGTTCTTTCTGAGCTTTTCTCACCGAAAGCATTACATTCTGTCATGTTGAGTCGCTGTCATCCATGCGCTAGAGTTAAAACATAAATATAGTGCTGAAACGCGCTGGAAACATCCAATACATGAGGGAAAACACTGTTTTGCGCATCTTCATTTAAGTACTCTGTCGGGACATCACAAGTGTGTCTGTGGAGACACTTTTGCTCAGAAAGATCATTTCAAAGTGATTCCACGGTTAAAGTGTCATTTCCAGTCAAAAGCGCTCAGAAACACATTTCTTGTGTAGAAAACCTAAAAAGGCGAACAATGTAAAGGAAAACGTGTCTGTGTAAGAATGTGTGACATTCTGACCAGAAACACATAAATGTTCTTTCTGAGCTTTTCTCACCGAAAGCATTACATTCTGTCATGTTGAGTCGCTGTCATCCATGCGCTAGAGTTAAAACATAAATATAGTGCTGAAACGCGCTGGAAACATCCAATACATGAGGGAAAACACTGTTTTGCGCATCTTCATTTAAGTACTCTGTCGGGACATCACAAGTGTGTCTGTGGAGACACTTTTGCTCAGAAAGATCATTTCAAAGTGATTCCACGGTTAAAGTGTCATTTCCAGTCAAAAGCGCTCAGAAACACATTTCTTGTGTAGAAAACCTAAAAAGGCGAACAATGTAAAGGAAAACGTGTCTGTGTAAGAATGTGTGACATTCTGACCAGAAACACATAAATGTTCTTTCTGAGCTTTTCTCACCGAAAGCATTACATTCTGTCATGTTGAGTCGCTGTCATCCATGCGCTAGAGTTAAAACATAAATATAGTGCTGAAACGCGCTGGAAACATCAAATACATGAGGGAAAACACTGTTTTGCGCATCTTCATTTAAGTACTCTGTCGGGACATCACAAGTGTGTCTGTGGAGACACTTTTGCTCAGAAAGATCATTTCAAAGTGATTCCACGGTTTAAAGTGTCATTTCCAGTCAAAAGCGCTCAGAAACACATTTCTTGTGTAGAAAACCTAAAAAGGCGAACAATGTAAAGGAAAACGTGTCTGTGTAAGAATGTGTGACATTCTGACCAGAAACACATAAATGTTCTTTCTGAGCTTTTCTCACCGAAAGCATTACATTCTGTCATGTTGAGTCGCTGTCATCCATGCGCTAGAGTTAAAACATAAATATAGTGCTGAAACGCGCTGGAAACATCAAATACATGAGGGAAAACACTGTTTTGCGCATCTTCATTTAAGTACTCTGTCGGGACATCACAAGTGTGTCTGTGGAGACACTTTTGCTCAGAAAGATCATTTCAAAGTGATTCCACGGTTTAAAGTGTCATTTCCAGTCAAAAGCGCTCAGAAACACATTTCTTGTGTAGAAAACCTAAAAAGGCGAACAATGTAAAGGAAAACGTGTCTGTGTAAGAATGTGTGACATTCTGACCAGAAACACATAAATGTTCTTTCTGAGCTTTTCTCACCGAAAGCATTACATTCTGTCATGTTGAGTCGCTGTCATCCATGCGCTAGAGTTAGAACATAAATATAGTGCTGAAACGTGTTGGAAACATCAAATACATGAGGGAAAACACTGTTTTGCGCATCTTCATTTAAGTACTCTGTCAGGACATCACAAGTGTGTCTGTGGAGACACTTTTGCTCAGAAAGATCATTTCAAAGTGATTCCACGGTTTAAAGTGTCATTTCCAGTCAAAAGCGCTCAGAAACACATTTCTTGTGTAGAAAACCTAAAAAGGCGAACAATGTAAAGGAAAACGTGTCTGTGTAAGAATGTGTGACATTCTGACCAGAAACACATAAATGTTCTTTCTGAGCTTTTCTCACCGAAAGCATTACATTCTGTCATGTTGAGTCGCTGTCATCCATGCGCTAGAGTTAAAACATAAATATAGTGCTGAAACGCGCTGGAAACATCCAATACATGAGGGAAAACACTGTTTTGCGCATCTTCATTTAAGTACTCTGTCGGGACATCACAAGTGTGTCTGTGGAGACACTTTTGCTCAGAAAGATCATTTCAAAGTGATTCCACGGTTAAAGTGTCATTTCCAGTCAAAAGCGCTCAGAAACACATTTCTTGTGTAGAAAACCTAAAAAGGCGAACAATGTAAAGGAAAACGTGTCTGTGTAAGAATGTGTGACATTCTGACCAGAAACACATAAATGTTCTTTCTGAGCTTTTCTCACCGAAAGCATTACATTCTGTCATGTTGAGTCGCTGTCATCCATGCGCTAGAGTTAAAACATAAATATAGTGCTGAAACGCGCTGGAAACATCCAATACATGAGGGAAAACACTGTTTTGCGCATCTTCATTTAAGTACTCTGTCGGGACATCACAAGTGTGTCTGTGGAGACACTTTTGCTCAGAAAGATCATTTCAAAGTGATTCCACGGTTAAAGTGTCATTTCCAGTCAAAAGCGCTCAGAAACACATTTCTTGTGTAGAAAACCTAAAAAGGCGAACAATGTAAAGGAAAACGTGTCTGTGTAAGAATGTGTGACATTCTGACCAGAAACACATAAATGTTCTTTCTGAGCTTTTCTCACCGAAAGCATTACATTCTGTCATGTTGAGTCGCTGTCATCCATGCGCTAGAGTTAAAACATAAATATAGTGCTGAAACGCGCTGGAAACATCAAATACATGAGGGAAAACACTGTTTTGCGCATCTTCATTTAAGTACTCTGTCGGGACATCACAAGTGTGTCTGTGGAGACACTTTTGCTCAGAAAGATAATTTCAAAGTGATTCCACGGTTTAAAGTGTCATTTCCAGTCAAAAGCGCTCAGAAACACATTTCTTGTGTAGAAAACCTAAAAAGGCGAACAATGTAAAGGAAAACGTGTCTGTGTAAGAATGTGTGACATTCTGACCAGAAACACATAAATGTTCTTTCTGAGCTTTTCTCACCGAAAGCATTACATTCTGTCATGTTGAGTCGCTGTCATCCATGCGCTAGAGTTAAAACATAAATATAGTGCTGAAACGCGCTGGAAACATCCAATACATGAGGGAAAACACTGTTTTGCGCATCTTCATTTAAGTACTCTGTCGGGACATCACAAGTGTGTCTGTGGAGACACTTTTGCTCAGAAAGATCATTTCAAAGTGATTCCACGGTTAAAGTGTCATTTCCAGTCAAAAGCGCTCAGAAACACATTTCTTGTGTAGAAAACCTAAAAAGGCGAACAATGTAAAGGAAAACGTGTCTGTGTAAGAATGTGTGACATTCTGACCAGAAACACATAAATGTTCTTTCTGAGCTTTTCTCACCGAAAGCATTACATTCTGTCATGTTGAGTCGCTGTCATCCATGCGCTAGAGTTAGAACATAAATATAGTGCTGAAACGCGCTGGAAACATCAAATACATGAGGGAAAACACTGTTTTGCGCATCTTCATTTAAGTACTCTGTCAGGACATCACAAGTGTGTCTGTGGAGACACTTTTGCTCAGAAAGATCATTTCAAAGTGATTCCACGGTTTAAAGTGTCATTTCCAGTCAAAAGCGCTCAGAAACACATTTCTTGTGTAGAAAACCTAAAAAGGCGAACAATGTAAAGGAAAACGTGTCTGTGTAAGAATGTGTGACATTCTGACCAGAAACACATAAATGTTCTTTCTGAGCTTTTCTCACCGAAAGCATTACATTCTGTCATGTTGAGTCGCTGTCATCCATGCGCTAGAGTTAAAACATAAATATAGTGCTGAAACGCGCTGGAAACATCCAATACATGAGGGAAAACACTGTTTTGCGCATCTTCATTTAAGTACTCTGTCGGGACATCACAAGTGTGTCTGTGGAGACACTTTTGCTCAGAAAGATCATTTCAAAGTGATTCCACGGTTAAAGTGTCATTTCCAGTCAAAAGCGCTCAGAAACACATTTCTTGTGTAGAAAACCTAAAAAGGCGAACAATGTAAAGGAAAACGTGTCTGTGTAAGAATGTGTGACATTCTGACCAGAAACACATAAATGTTCTTTCTGAGCTTTTCTCACCGAAAGCATTACATTCTGTCATGTTGAGTCGCTGTCATCCATGCGCTAGAGTTAAAACATAAATATAGTGCTGAAACGCGCTGGAAACATCAAATACATAAGGGAAAACACTGTTTTGCGCATCTTCATTTAAGTACTCTGTCAGGACATCACAAGTGTGTCTGTGGAGACACTTTTGCTCAGAAAGATCATTTCAAAGTGATTCCACGGTTTAAAGTGTCATTTCCAGTCAAAAGCGCTCAGAAACACATTTCTTGTGTAGAAAACCTAAAAAGGCGAACAATGTAAAGGAAAACATGTCTGTGTAAGAATGTGTGACATTCTGACCAGAAACACATAAATGTTCTCTCTGAGCTTTTCTCACCGAAAGCATTACATTCTGTCATGTTGAGTCGCTGTCATCCATGCGCTAGAGTTAGAACATAAATATAGTGCTGAAACGTGTTGGAAACATCAAATACATGAGGGAAAACACTGTTTTGCGCATCTTCATTTAAGTACTCTGTCGGGACATCACAAGTGTGTCTGTGGAGACACTTTTGCTCAGAAAGATCATTTCAAAGTGATTCCACGGTTTAAAGTGTCATTTCCAGTCAAAAGCGCTCAGAAACACATTTCTTGTGTAGAAAACCTAAAAAGGCGAACAATGTAAAGGAAAACGTGTCTGTGTAAGAATGTGTGACATTCTGACCAGAAACACATAAATGTTCTTTCTGAGCTTTTCTCACCGAAAGCATTACATTCTGTCATGTTGAGTCGCTGTCATCCATGCGCTAGAGTTAGAACATAAATATAGTGCTGAAACGTGTTGGAAACATCAAATACATAAGGGAAAACACTGTTTTGCGCATCTTCATTTAAGTACTCTGTCAGGACATCACAAGTGTGTCTGTGGAGACACTTTTGCTCAGAAAGATCATTTCAAAGTGATTCCACGGTTTAAAGTGTCATTTCCAGTCAAAAGCGCTCAGAAACACATTTCTTGTGTAGAAAACCTAAAAAGGCGAACAATGTAAAGGAAAACGTGTCTGTGTAAGAATGTGTGACATTCTGACCAGAAACACATAAATGTTCTTTCTGAGCTTTTCTCACCGAAAGCATTACATTCTGTCATGTTGAGTCGCTGTCATCCATGCGCTAGAGTTAAAACATAAATATAGTGCTGAAACGCGCTGGAAACATCAAATACATGAGGGAAAACACTGTTTTGCGCATCTTCATTTAAGTACTCTGTCGGGACATCACAAGTGTGTCTGTGGAGACACTTTTGCTCAGAAAGATCATTTCAAAGTGATTCCACGGTTAAAGTGTCATTTCCAGTCAAAAGCGCTCAGAAACACATTTCTTGTGTAGAAAACCTAAAAAGGCGAACAATGGAAAGGAAAACGTGTCTGTGTAAGAATGTGTGACATTCTGACCAGAAACACATAAATGTTCTTTCTGAGCTTTTCTCACCGAAAGCATTACATTCTGTCATGTTGAGTCGCTGTCATCCATGCGCTAGAGTTAAAACATAAATATAGTGCTGAAACGCGCTGGAAACATCCAATACATGAGGGAAAACACTGTTTTGCGCATCTTCATTTAAGTACTCTGTCGGGACATCACAAGTGTGTCTGTGGAGACACTTTTGCTCAGAAAGATCATTTCAAAGTGATTCCACGGTTAAAGTGTCATTTCCAGTCAAAAGCGCTCAGAAACACATTTCTTGTGTAGAAAACCTAAAAAGGCGAACAATGTAAAGGAAAACGTGTCTGTGTAAGAATGTGTGACATTCTGACCAGAAACACATAAATGTTCTTTCTGAGCTTTTCTCACTGAAAGCATTACATTCTGTCATGTTGAGTCGCTGTCATCCATGCGCTAGAGTTAAAACATAAATATAGTGTTGAAACGCGCTGGAAACATCCAATACATGAGGGAAAACACTGTTTTGCGCATCTTCATTTAAGTACTCTGTCAGGACATCACAAGTGTGTCTGTGGAGACACTTTTGCTCAGAAAGATAATTTCAAAGTGATTCCACGCTTAAAGTGTCATTTCCAGTCAAAAGCGCTCAGAAACACATTTCTTGTGTAGAAAACCTAAAAAGGCGAACAATGTAAAGGAAAACGTGTCTGTGTAAGAATGTGTGACATTCTGACCAGAAACACATAAATGTTCTTTCTGAGCTTTTCTCACCGAAAGCATTACATTCTGTCATGTTGAGTCGCTGTCATCCATGCGCTAGAGTTAAAACATAAATATAGTGCTGAAACGCGCTGGAAACATCAAATACATGAGGGAAAACACTGTTTTGCGCATCTTCATTTAAGTACTCTGTCAGGACATCACAAGTGTGTCTGTGGAGACACTTTTGCTCAGAAAGATCATTTCAAAGTGATTCCACGGTTAAAGTGTCATTTCCAGTCAAAAGCGCTCAGAAACACATTTCTTGTGTAGAAAACCTAAAAAGGCGAACAATGTAAAGGAAAACGTGTCTGTGTAAGAATGTGTGACATTCTGACCAGAAACACATAAATGTTCTTTCTGAGCTTTTCTCACCGAAAGCATTACATTCTGTCATGTTGAGTCGCTGTCATCCATGCGCTAGAGTTAGAACATAAATATAGTGCTGAAACGTGCTGGAAACATCAAATACATGAGGGAAAACACTGTTTTGCGCATCTTCATTTAAGTACTCTGTCAGGACATCACAAGTGTGTCTGTGGAGACACTTTTGCTCAGAAAGATCATTTCAAAGTGATTCCACGGTTAAAGTGTCATTTCCAGTCAAAAGCGCTCAGAAACACATTTCTTGTGTAGAAAACCTAAAAAGGCGAGCAATGTAAAGGAAAACGTGTCTGTGTAAGAATGTGTGACATTCTGACCAGAAACACATAAATGTTCTTTCTGAGCTTTTCTCACCGAAAGCATTACATTCTGTCATGTTGAGTCGCTGTCATCCATGCGCTGGAGTTAGAACATAAATATAGTGCTGAAACGCGCTGGAAACATCAAATACATGAGGGAAAACACTGTTTTGCGCATCTTCATTTAAGTACTCTGTCAGGACATCACAAGTGTGTCTGTGGAGACACTTTTGCTCAGAAAGATCATTTCAAAGTGATTCCACGGTTAAAGTGTCATTTCCAGTCAAAAGCGCTCAGAAACACATTTCTTGTGTAGAAAACCTAAAAAGGCGAACAATGTAAAGGAAAACGTGTCTGTGTAAGAATGTGTGACATTCTGACCAGAAACACATAAATGTTCTTTCTGAGCTTTTCTCACCGAAAGCATTACATTCTGTCATGTTGAGTCGCTGTCATCCATGCGCTAGAGTTAGAACATAAATATAGTGCTGAAACGTGTTGGAAACATCAAATACATAAGGGAAAACACTGTTTTGCGCATCTTCATTTAAGTACTCTGTCAGGACATCACAAGTGTGTCTGTGGAGACACTTTTGCTCAGAAAGATCATTTCAAAGTGATTCCACGGTTTAAAGTGTCATTTCCAGTCAAAAGCGCTCAGAAACACATTTCTTGTGTAGAAAACCTAAAAAGGCGAACAATGTAAAGGAAAACGTGTCTGTGTAAGAATGTGTGACATTCTGACCAGAAACACATAAATGTTCTTTCTGAGCTTTTCTCACCGAAAGCATTACATTCTGTCATGTTGAGTCGCTGTCATCCATGCGCTGGAGTTAGAACATAAATATAGTGCTGAAACGCGCTGGAAACATCAAATACATGAGGGAAAACACTGTTTTGCGCATCTTCATTTAAGTACTCTGTCGGGACATCACAAGTGTGTCTGTGGAGACACTTTTGCTCAGAAAGATCATTTCAAAGTGATTCCACGGTTAAAGTGTCATTTCCAGTCAAAAGCGCTCAGAAACACATTTCTTGCGTAGAAAACCTAAAAAGGCGAACAATGTAAAGGAAAACGTGTCTGTGTAAGAATGTGTGACATTCTGACCAGAAACACATAAATGTTCTTTCTGAGCTTTTCTCACCGAAAGCATTACATTCTGTCATGTTGAGTCGCTGTCATCCATGCGCTAGAGTTAAAACATAAATATAGTGCTGAAACGCGCTGGAAACATCAAATACATGAGGGAAAACACTGTTTTGCGCATCTTCATTTAAGTACTCTGTCAGGACATCACAAGTGTGTCTGTGGAGACACTTTTGCTCAGAAAGATCATTTCAAAGTGATTCCACAGTTTAGAGTGTCATTTCCAGTCAAAAGCGCTCAGAAACACATTTCTTGTGTAGAAAACCTAAAAAGGCGAACAATGTAAAGGAAAACGTGTCTGTGTAAGAATGTGTGACATTCTGACCAGAAACACATAAATGTTCTTTCTGAGCTTTTCTCACCGAAAGCATTACATTCTGTCATGTTGAGTCGCTGTCATCCATGCGCTAGAGTTAGAACATAAATATAGTGCTGAAACGCGCTGGAAACATCAAATACATGAGGGAAAACACTGTTTTGCGCATCTTCATTTAAGTACTCTGTCAGGACATCACAAGTGTGTCTGTGGAGACACTTTTGCTCAGAAAGATCATTTCAAAGTGATTCCACGCTTAAAGTGTCATTTCCAGTCAAAAGCGCTCAGAAACACATTTCTTGTGTAGAAAACCTAAAAAGGCGAACAATGTAAAGGAAAACGTGTCTGTGTAAGAATGTGTGACATTCTGACCAGAAACACATAAATGTTCTTTCTGAGCTTTTCTCACCGAAAGCATTACATTCTGTCATGTTGAGTCGCTGTCATCCATGCGCTAGAGTTAGAACATAAATATAGTGCTGAAACGCGCTGGAAACATCAAATACATGAGGGAAAACACTGTTTTGCGCATCTTCATTTAAGTACTCTGTCAGGACATCACAAGTGTGTCTGTGGAGACACTTTTGCTCAGAAAGATCATTTCAAAGTGATTCCACGGTTTAAAGTGTCATTTCCAGTCAAAAGCGCTCAGAAACACATTTCTTGTGTAGAAAACCTAAAAAGGCGAACAATGGAAAGGAAAACGTGTCTGTGTAAGAATGTGTGACATTCTGACCAGAAACACATAAATGTTCTTTCTGAGCTTTTCTCACCGAAAGCATTACATTCTGTCATGTTGAGTCGCTGTCATCCATGCGCTAGAGTTAAAACATAAATATAGTGCTGAAACGCGCTGGAAACATCCAATAGATGAGGGAAAACACTGTTTTGCGCATCTTCATTTAAGTACTCTGTCGGGACATCACAAGTGTGTCTGTGGAGACACTTTTGCTCAGAAAGATCATTTCAAAGTGATTCCACGGTTAAAGTGTCATTTCCAGTCAAAAGCGCTCAGAAACACATTTCTTGCGTAGAAAACCTAAAAAGGCGAACAATGTAAAGGAAAACGTGTCTGTGTAAGAATGTGTGACATTCTGACCAGAAACACATAAATGTTCTTTCTGAGCTTTTCTCACCGAAAGCATTACATTCTGTCATGTTGAGTCGCTGTCATCCATGCGCTAGAGTTAAAACATAAATATAGTGCTGAAACGCGCTGGAAACATCAAATACATGAGGGAAAACACTGTTTTGCGCATCTTCATTTAAGTACTCTGTCAGGACATCACAAGTGTGTCTGTGGAGACACTTTTGCTCAGAAAGATCATTTCAAAGTGATTCCACAGTTTAGAGTGTCATTTCCAGTCAAAAGCGCTCAGAAACACATTTCTTGTGTAGAAAACCTAAAAAGGCGAACAATGTAAAGGAAAACGTGTCTGTGTAAGAATGTGTGACATTCTGACCAGAAACACATAAATGTTCTTTCTGAGCTTTTCTCACCGAAAGCATTACATTCTGTCATGTTGAGTCGCTGTCATCCATGCGCTAGAGTTAGAACATAAATATAGTGCTGAAACGCGCTGGAAACATCAAATACATGAGGGAAAACACTGTTTTGCGCATCTTCATTTAAGTACTCTGTCAGGACATCACAAGTGTGTCTGTGGAGACACTTTTGCTCAGAAAGATCATTTCAAAGTGATTCCACGCTTAAAGTGTCATTTCCAGTCAAAAGCGCTCAGAAACACATTTCTTGTGTAGAAAACCTAAAAAGGCGAACAATGTAAAGGAAAACGTGTCTGTGTAAGAATGTGTGACATTCTGACCAGAAACACATAAATGTTCTTTCTGAGCTTTTCTCACCGAAAGCATTACATTCTGTCATGTTGAGTCGCTGTCATCCATGCGCTAGAGTTAGAACATAAATATAGTGCTGAAACGCGCTGGAAACATCAAATACATGAGGGAAAACACTGTTTTGCGCATCTTCATTTAAGTACTCTGTCAGGACATCACAAGTGTGTCTGTGGAGACACTTTTGCTCAGAAAGATCATTTCAAAGTGATTCCACGGTTTAAAGTGTCATTTCCAGTCAAAAGCGCTCAGAAACACATTTCTTGTGTAGAAAACCTAAAAAGGCGAACAATGGAAAGGAAAACGTGTCTGTGTAAGAATGTGTGACATTCTGACCAGAAACACATAAATGTTCTTTCTGAGCTTTTCTCACCGAAAGCATTACATTCTGTCATGTTGAGTCGCTGTCATCCATGCGCTAGAGTTAAAACATAAATATAGTGCTGAAACGCGCTGGAAACATCCAATAGATGAGGGAAAACACTGTTTTGCGCATCTTCATTTAAGTACTCTGTCGGGACATCACAAGTGTGTCTGTGGAGACACTTTTGCTCAGAAAGATCATTTCAAAGTGATTCCACGGTTAAAGTGTCATTTCCAGTCAAAAGCGCTCAGAAACACATTTCTTGTGTAGAAAACCTAAAAAGGCGAACAATGTAAAGGAAAAAGTGTCTGTGTAAGAATGTGTGACATTCTGACCAGAAACACATAAATGTTCTTTCTGAGCTTTTCTCACCGAAAGCATTACATTCTGTCATGTTGAGTCGCTGTCATCCATGCGCTAGAGTTAGAACATAAATATAGTGCTGAAACGCGCTGGAAACATCAAATACATGAGGGAAAACACTGTTTTGCGCATCTTCATTTAAGTACTCTGTCGGGACATCACAAGTGTGTCTGTGGAGACACTTTTGCTCAGAAAGATCATTTCAAAGTGATTCCACGGTTTAAAGTGTCATTTCCAGTCAAAAGCGCTCAGAAACACATTTCTTGTGTAGAAAACCTAAAAAGGCGAACAATGTAAAGGAAAACGTGTCTGTGTAAGAATGTGTGACATTCTGACCAGAAACACATAAATGTTCTTTCTGAGCTTTTCTCACCGAAAGCATTACATTCTGTCATGTTGAGTCGCTGTCATCCATGCGCTAGAGTTAGAACATAAATATAGTGCTGAAACGTGTTGGAAACATCAAATACATGAGGGAAAACACTGTTTTGCGCATCTTCATTTAAGTACTCTGTCAGGACATCACAAGTGTGTCTGTGGAGACACTTTTGCTCAGAAAGATCATTTCAAAGTGATTCCACGGTTTAAAGTGTCATTTCCAGTCAAAAGCGCTCAGAAACACATTTCTTGTGTAGAAAACCTAAAAAGGCGAACAATGTAAAGGAAAACGTGTCTGTGTAAGAATGTGTGACATTCTGACCAGAAACACATAAATGTTCTTTCTGAGCTTTTCTCACCGAAAGCATTACATTCTGTCATGTTGAGTCGCTGTCATCCATGCGCTAGAGTTAAAACATAAATATAGTGCTGAAACGCGCTGGAAACATCAAATACATGAGGGAAAACACTGTTTTGCGCATCTTCATTTAAGTACTCTGTCGGGACATCACAAGTGTGTCTGTGGAGACACTTTTGCTCAGAAAGATCATTTCAAAGTGATTCCACGGTTAAAGTGTCATTTCCAGTCAAAAGCGCTCAGAAACACATTTCTTGTGTAGAAAACCTAAAAAGGCGAACAATGTAAAGGAAAACGTGTCTGTGTAAGAATGTGTGACATTCTGACCAGAAACACATAAATGTTCTTTCTGAGCTTTTCTCACCGAAAGCATTACATTCTGTCATGTTGAGTCGCTGTCATCCATGCGCTAGAGTTAAAACATAAATATAGTGCTGAAACGCGCTGGAAACATCCAATACATGAGGGAAAACACTGTTTTGCGCATCTTCATTTAAGTACTCTGTCGGGACATCACAAGTGTGTCTGTGGAGACACTTTTGCTCAGAAAGATCATTTCAAAGTGATTCCACGGTTTAAAGTGTCATTTCCAGTCAAAAGCGCTCAGAAACACATTTCTTGTGTAGAAAACCTAAAAAGGCGAACAATGTAAAGGAAAACGTGTCTGTGTAAGAATGTGTGACATTCTGACCAGAAACACATAAATGTTCTTTCTGAGCTTTTCTCACCGAAAGCATTACATTCTGTCATGTTGAGTCGCTGTCATCCATGCGCTAGAGTTAAAACATAAATATAGTGCTGAAACGTGTTGGAAACATCAAATACATAAGGGAAAACACTGTTTTGCGCATCTTCATTTAAGTACTCTGTCAGGACATCACAAGTGTGTCTGTGGAGACAATTTTGCTCAGAAAGATCATTTCAAAGTGATTCCACGGTTTAAAGTGTCATTTCCAGTCAAAAGCGCTCAGAAACACATTTCTTGTGTAGAAAACCTAAAAAGGCGAACAATGTAAAGGAAAACGTGTCTGTGTTAGAATGTGTGACATTCTGACCAGAAACACATAAATGTTCTTTCTGAGCTTTTCTCACCGAAAGCATTACATTCTGTCATGTTGAGTCGCTGTCATCCATGCGCTAGAGTTAAAACATAAATATAGTGCTGAAACGCGCTGGAAACATCAAATACATGAGGGAAAACACTGTTTTGCGCATCTTCATTTAAGTACTCTGTCGGGACATCACAAGTGTGTCTGTGGAGACACTTTTGCTCAGAAAGATCATTTCAAAGTGATTCCACGGTTTAAAGTGTCATTTCCAGTCAAAAGCGCTCAGAAACACATTTCTTGTGTAGAAAACCTAAAAAGGCGAACAATGTAAAGGAAAACGTGTCTGTGTAAGAATGTGTGACATTCTGACCAGAAACACATAAATGTTCTTTCTGAGCTTTTCTCACCGAAAGCATTACATTCTGTCATGTTGAGTCGCTGTCATCCATGCGCTAGAGTTAGAACATAAATATAGTGCTGAAACGTGTTGGAAACATCAAATACATGAGGGAAAACACTGTTTTGCGCATCTTCATTTAAGTACTCTGTCAGGACATCACAAGTGTGTCTGTGGAGACACTTTTGCTCAGAAAGATCATTTCAAAGTGATTCCACGGTTTAAAGTGTCATTTCCAGTCAAAAGCGCTCAGAAACACATTTCTTGTGTAGAAAACCTAAAAAGGCGAACAATGTAAAGGAAAACGTGTCTGTGTAAGAATGTGTGACATTCTGACCAGAAACACATAAATGTTCTTTCTGAGCTTTTCTCACCGAAAGCATTACATTCTGTCATGTTGAGTCGCTGTCATCCATGCGCTAGAGTTAAAACATAAATATAGTGCTGAAACGCGCTGGAAACATCAAATACATGAGGGAAAACACTGTTTTGCGCATCTTCATTTAAGTACTCTGTCGAGACATCACAAGTGTGTCTGTGGAGACACTTTTGCTCAGAAAGATCATTTCAAAGTGATTCCACGGTTTAAAGTGTCATTTCCAGTCAAAAGCGCTCAGAAACACATTTCTTGTGTAGAAAACCTAAAAAGGCGAACAATGTAAAGGAAAACGTGTCTGTGTAAGAATGTGTGACATTCTGACCAGAAACACATAAATGTTCTTTCTGAGCTTTTCTCACCGAAAGCATTACATTCTGTCATGTTGAGTCGCTGTCATCCATGCGCTAGAGTTAGAACATAAATATAGTGCTGAAACGTGTTGGAAACATCAAATACATAAGGGAAAACACTGTTTTGCGCATCTTCATTTAAGTACTCTGTCAGGACATCACAAGTGTGTCTGTGGAGACACTTTTGCTCAGAAAGATCATTTCAAAGTGATTCCACGGTTTAAAGTGTCATTTCCAGTCAAAAGCGCTCAGAAACACATTTCTTGTGTAGAAAACCTAAAAAGGCGAACAATGTAAAGGAAAACGTGTCTGTGTAAGAATGTGTGACATTCTGACCAGAAACACATAAATGTTCTTTCTGAGCTTTTCTCACCGAAAGCATTACATTCTGTCATGTTGAGTCGCTGTCATCCATGCGCTAGAGTTAGAACATAAATATAGTGCTGAAACGTGTTGGAAACATCAAATACATAAGGGAAAACACTGTTTTGCGCATCTTCATTTAAGTACTCTGTCAGGACATCACAAGTGTGTCTGTGGAGACACTTTTGCTCAGAAAGATCATTTCAAAGTGATTCCACGGTTTAAAGTGTCATTTCCAGTCAAAAGCGCTCAGAAACACATTTCTTGTGTAGAAAACCTAAAAAGGCGAACAATGTAAAGGAAAACGTGTCTGTGTAAGAATGTGTGACATTCTGACCAGAAACACATAAATGTTCTTTCTGAGCTTTTCTCACCGAAAGCATTACATTCTGTCATGTTGAGTCGCTGTCATCCATGCGCTAGAGTTAAAACATAAATATAGTGCTGAAACGCGCTGGAAACATCCAATACATGAGGGAAAACACTGTTTTGCGCATCTTCATTTAAGTACTCTGTCGGGACATCACAAGTGTGTCTGTGGAGACACTTTTGCTCAGAAAGATCATTTCAAAGTGATTCCACGGTTAAAGTGTCATTTCCAGTCAAAAGCGCTCAGAAACACATTTCTTGTGTAGAAAACCTAAAAAGGCGAACAATGTAAAGGAAAACGTGTCTGTGTAAGAATGTGTGACATTCTGACCAGAAACACATAAATGTTCTTTCTGAGCTTTTCTCACCGAAAGCATTACATTCTGTCATGTTGAGTCGCTGTCATCCATGCGCTAGAGTTAAAACATAAATATAGTGCTGAAACGCGCTGGAAACATCAAATACATAAGGGAAAACACTGTTTTGCGCATCTTCATTTAAGTACTCTGTCAGGACATCACAAGTGTGTCTGTGGAGACACTTTTGCTCAGAAAGATCATTTCAAAGTGATTCCACGGTTTAAAGTGTCATTTCCAGTCAAAAGCGCTCAGAAACACATTTCTTGTGTAGAAAACCTAAAAAGGCGAACAATGTAAAGGAAAACGTGTCTGTGTAAGAATGTGTGACATTCTGACCAGAAACACATAAATGTTCTTTCTGAGCTTTTCTCACCGAAAGCATTACATTCTGTCATGTTGAGTCGCTGTCATCCATGCGCTAGAGTTAAAACATAAATATAGTGCTGAAACGCGCTGGAAACATCAAATACATGAGGGAAAACACTGTTTTGCGCATCTTCATTTAAGTACTCTGTCGGGACATCACAAGTGTGTCTGTGGAGACACTTTTGCTCAGAAAGATCATTTCAAAGTGATTCCACGGTTAAAGTGTCATTTCCAGTCAAAAGCGCTCAGAAACACATTTCTTGTGTAGAAAACCTAAAAAGGCGAACAATGTAAAGGAAAACGTGTCTGTGTAAGAATGTGTGACATTCTGACCAGAAACACATAAATGTTCTTTCTGAGCTTTTCTCACCGAAAGCATTACATTCTGTCATGTTGAGTCGCTGTCATCCATGCGCTAGAGTTAAAACATAAATATAGTGCTGAAACGCGCTGGAAACATCCAATACATGAGGGAAAACACTGTTTTGCGCATCTTCATTTAAGTACTCTGTCGGGACATCACAAGTGTGTCTGTGGAGACACTTTTGCTCAGAAAGATCATTTCAAAGTGATTCCACGGTTTAAAGTGTCATTTCCAGTCAAAAGCGCTCAGAAACACATTTCTTGTGTAGAAAACCTAAAAAGGCGAACAATGTAAAGGAAAACGTGTCTGTGTAAGAATGTGTGACATTCTGACCAGAAACACATAAATGTTCTTTCTGAGCTTTTCTCACCGAAAGCATTACATTCTGTCATGTTGAGTCGCTGTCATCCATGCGCTAGAGTTAAAACATAAATATAGTGCTGAAACGTGTTGGAAACATCAAATACATAAGGGAAAACACTGTTTTGCGCATCTTCATTTAAGTACTCTGTCAGGACATCACAAGTGTGTCTGTGGAGACAATTTTGCTCAGAAAGATCATTTCAAAGTGATTCCACGGTTTAAAGTGTCATTTCCAGTCAAAAGCGCTCAGAAACACATTTCTTGTGTAGAAAACCTAAAAAGGCGAACAATGTAAAGGAAAACGTGTCTGTGTTAGAATGTGTGACATTCTGACCAGAAACACATAAATGTTCTTTCTGAGCTTTTCTCACCGAAAGCATTACATTCTGTCATGTTGAGTCGCTGTCATCCATGCGCTAGAGTTAAAACATAAATATAGTGCTGAAACGCGCTGGAAACATCAAATACATGAGGGAAAACACTGTTTTGCGCATCTTCATTTAAGTACTCTGTCGGGACATCACAAGTGTGTCTGTGGAGACACTTTTGCTCAGAAAGATCATTTCAAAGTGATTCCACGGTTTAAAGTGTCATTTCCAGTCAAAAGCGCTCAGAAACACATTTCTTGTGTAGAAAACCTAAAAAGGCGAACAATGTAAAGGAAAACGTGTCTGTGTAAGAATGTGTGACATTCTGACCAGAAACACATAAATGTTCTTTCTGAGCTTTTCTCACCGAAAGCATTACATTCTGTCATGTTGAGTCGCTGTCATCCATGCGCTAGAGTTAGAACATAAATATAGTGCTGAAACGTGTTGGAAACATCAAATACATGAGGGAAAACACTGTTTTGCGCATCTTCATTTAAGTACTCTGTCAGGACATCACAAGTGTGTCTGTGGAGACACTTTTGCTCAGAAAGATCATTTCAAAGTGATTCCACGGTTTAAAGTGTCATTTCCAGTCAAAAGCGCTCAGAAACACATTTCTTGTGTAGAAAACCTAAAAAGGCGAACAATGTAAAGGAAAACGTGTCTGTGTAAGAATGTGTGACATTCTGACCAGAAACACATAAATGTTCTTTCTGAGCTTTTCTCACCGAAAGCATTACATTCTGTCATGTTGAGTCGCTGTCATCCATGCGCTAGAGTTAAAACATAAATATAGTGCTGAAACGCGCTGGAAACATCAAATACATGAGGGAAAACACTGTTTTGCGCATCTTCATTTAAGTACTCTGTCGAGACATCACAAGTGTGTCTGTGGAGACACTTTTGCTCAGAAAGATCATTTCAAAGTGATTCCACGGTTTAAAGTGTCATTTCCAGTCAAAAGCGCTCAGAAACACATTTCTTGTGTAGAAAACCTAAAAAGGCGAACAATGTAAAGGAAAACGTGTCTGTGTAAGAATGTGTGACATTCTGACCAGAAACACATAAATGTTCTTTCTGAGCTTTTCTCACCGAAAGCATTACATTCTGTCATGTTGAGTCGCTGTCATCCATGCGCTAGAGTTAGAACATAAATATAGTGCTGAAACGTGTTGGAAACATCAAATACATAAGGGAAAACACTGTTTTGCGCATCTTCATTTAAGTACTCTGTCAGGACATCACAAGTGTGTCTGTGGAGACACTTTTGCTCAGAAAGATCATTTCAAAGTGATTCCACGGTTTAAAGTGTCATTTCCAGTCAAAAGCGCTCAGAAACACATTTCTTGTGTAGAAAACCTAAAAAGGCGAACAATGTAAAGGAAAACGTGTCTGTGTAAGAATGTGTGACATTCTGACCAGAAACACATAAATGTTCTTTCTGAGCTTTTCTCACCGAAAGCATTACATTCTGTCATGTTGAGTCGCTGTCATCCATGCGCTAGAGTTAGAACATAAATATAGTGCTGAAACGTGTTGGAAACATCAAATACATAAGGGAAAACACTGTTTTGCGCATCTTCATTTAAGTACTCTGTCAGGACATCACAAGTGTGTCTGTGGAGACACTTTTGCTCAGAAAGATCATTTCAAAGTGATTCCACGCTTAAAGTGTCATTTCCAGTCAAAAGCGCTCAGAAACACATTTCTTGTGTAGAAAACCTAAAAAGGCGAACAATGTAAAGGAAAACGTGTCTGTGTAAGAATGTGTGACATTCTGACCAGAAACACATAAATGTTCTTTCTGAGCTTTTCTCACCGAAAGCATTACATTCTGTCATGTTGAGTCGCTGTCATCCATGCGCTAGAGTTAAAACATAAATATAGTGCTGAAACGCGCTGGAAACATCCAATACATGAGGGAAAACACTGTTTTGCGCATCTTCATTTAAGTACTCTGTCGGGACATCACAAGTGTGTCTGTGGAGACACTTTTGCTCAGAAAGATCATTTCAAAGTGATTCCACGGTTAAAGTGTCATTTCCAGTCAAAAGCGCTCAGAAACACATTTCTTGTGTAGAAAACCTAAAAAGGCGAACAATGTAAAGGAAAACGTGTCTGTGTAAGAATGTGTGACATTCTGACCAGAAACACATAAATGTTCTTTCTGAGCTTTTCTCACCGAAAGCATTACATTCTGTCATGTTGAGTCGCTGTCATCCATGCGCTAGAGTTAGAACATAAATATAGTGCTGAAACGTGTTGGAAACATCAAATACATGAGGGAAAACACTGTTTTGCGCATCTTCATTTAAGTACTCTGTCAGGACATCACAAGTGTGTCTGTGGAGACACTTTTGCTCAGAAAGATCATTTCAAAGTGATTCCACGGTTTAAAGTGTCATTTCCAGTCAAAAGCGCTCAGAAACACATTTCTTGTGTAGAAAACCTAAAAAGGCGAACAATGTAAAGGAAAACGTGTCTGTGTAAGAATGTGTGACATTCTGACCAGAAACACATAAATGTTCTTTCTGAGCTTTTCTCACCGAAAGCATTACATTCTGTCATGTTGAGTCGCTGTCATCCATGCGCTAGAGTTAGAACATAAATATAGTGCTGAAACGTGTTGGAAACATCAAATACATAAGGGAAAACACTGTTTTGCGCATCTTCATTTAAGTACTCTGTCAGGACATCACAAGTGTGTCTGTGGAGACACTTTTGCTCAGAAAGATCATTTCAAAGTGATTCCACGGTTTAAAGTGTCATTTCCAGTCAAAAGCGCTCAGAAACACATTTCTTGTGTAGAAAACCTAAAAAGGCGAACAATGTAAAGGAAAACGTGTCTGTGTAAGAATGTGTGACATTCTGACCAGAAACACATAAATGTTCTTTCTGAGCTTTTCTCACCGAAAGCATTACATTCTGTCATGTTGAGTCGCTGTCATCCATGCGCTAGAGTTAAAACATAAATATAGTGCTGAAACGCGCTGGAAACATCAAATACATAAGGGAAAACACTGTTTTGCGCATCTTCATTTAAGTACTCTGTCAGGACATCACAAGTGTGTCTGTGGAGACACTTTTGCTCAGAAAGATCATTTCAAAGTGATTCCACGGTTTAAAGTGTCATTTCCAGTCAAAAGCGCTCAGAAACACATTTCTTGTGTAGAAAACCTAAAAAGGCGAACAATGTAAAGGAAAACGTGTCTGTGTAAGAATGTGTGACATTCTGACCAGAAACACATAAATGTTCTTTCTGAGCTTTTCTCACCGAAAGCATTACATTCTGTCATGTTGAGTCGCTGTCATCCATGCGCTAGAGTTAAAACATAAATATAGTGCTGAAACACGCTGGAAACATCCAATACATGAGGGAAAACACTGTTTTGCGCATCTTCATTTAAGTACTCTGTCAGGACATCACAAGTGTGTCTGTGGAGACACTTTTGCTCAGAAAGATCATTTCAAAGTGATTCCACGGTTTAAAGTGTCATTTCCAGTCAAAAGCGCTCAGAAACACATTTCTTGTGTAGAAAACCTAAAAAGGCGAACAATGTAAAGGAAAACGTGTCTGTGTAAGAATGTGTGACATTCTGACCAGAAACACATAAATGTTCTTTCTGAGCTTTTCTCACCGAAAGCATTACATTCTGTCATGTTGAGTCGCTGTCATCCATGCGCTAGAGTTAGAACATAAATATAGTGCTGAAACGTGTTGGAAACATCAAATACATAAGGGAAAACACTGTTTTGCGCATCTTCATTTAAGTACTCTGTCAGGACATCACAAGTGTGTCTGTGGAGACACTTTTCCTCAGAAAGATCATTTCAAAGTGATTCCACGGTTTAAAGTGTCATTTCCAGTCAAAAGCGCTCAGAAACACATTTCTTGTGTAGAAAACCTAAAAAGGCGAACAATGTAAAGGAAAACGTGTCTGTGTAAGAATGTGTGACATTCTGACCAGAAACACATAAATGTTCTTTCTGAGCTTTTCTCACCGAAAGCATTACATTCTGTCATGTTGAGTCGCTGTCATCCATGCGCTAGAGTTAAAACATAAATATAGTGCTGAAACACGCTGGAAACATCCAATACATGAGGGAAAACACTGTTTTGCGCATCTTCATTTAAGTACTCTGTCAGGACATCACAAGTGTGTCTGTGGAGACACTTTTGCTCAGAAAGATCATTTCAAAGTGATTCCACGGTTAAAGTGTCATTTCCAGTCAAAAGCGCTCAGAAACACATTTCTTGTGTAGAAAACCTAAAAAGGCGAACAATGTAAAGGAAAACGTGTCTGTGTAAGAATGTGTGACATTCTGACCAGAAACACATAAATGTTCTTTCTGAGCTTTTCTCACCGAAAGCATTACATTCTGTCATGTTGAGTCGCTGTCATCCATGCGCTAGAGTTAGAACATAAATATAGTGCTGAAACGCGCTGGAAACATCAAATACATGAGGGAAAACACTGTTTTGCGCATCTTCATTTAAGTACTCTGTCGGGACATCACAAGTGTGTCTGTGGAGACACTTTTGCTCAGAAAGATCATTTCAAAGTGATTCCACAGTTAAAGTGTCATTTCCAGTCAAAAGCGCTCAGAAACACATTTCTTGTGTAGAAAACCTAAAAAGGCGAACAATGTAAAGGAAAACGTGTCTGTGTAAGAATGTGTGACATTCTGACCAGAAACACATAAATGTTCTTTCTGAGCTTTTCTCACCGAAAGCATTACATTCTGTCATGTTGAGTCGCTGTCATCCATGCGCTAGAGTTAGAACATAAATATAGTGCTGAAACGTGTTGGAAACATCAAATACATGAGGGAAAACACTGTTTTGCGCATCTTCATTTAAGTACTCTGTCAGGACATCACAAGTGTGTCTGTGGAGACACTTTTGCTCAGAAAGATCATTTCAAAGTGATTCCACGGTTTAAAGTGTCATTTCCAGTCAAAAGCGCTCAGAAACACATTTCTTGTGTAGAAAACCTAAAAAGGCGAACAATGTAAAGGAAAACGTGTCTGTGTAAGAATGTGTGACATTCTGACCAGAAACACATAAATGTTCTTTCTGAGCTTTTCTCACCGAAAGCATTACATTCTGTCATGTTGAGTCGCTGTCATCCATGCGCTAGAGTTAAAACATAAATATAGTGCTGAAACGCGCTGGAAACATCAAATACATGAGGGAAAACACTGTTTTGCGCATCTTCATTTAAGTACTCTGTCGGGACATCACAAGTGTGTCTGTGGAGACACTTTTGCTCAGAAAGATCATTTCAAAGTGATTCCACGGTTTAAAGTGTCATTTCCAGTCAAAAGCGCTCAGAAACACATTTCTTGTGTAGAAAACCTAAAAAGGCGAACAATGTAAAGGAAAACGTGTCTGTGTAAGAATGTGTGACATTCTGACCAGAAACACATAAATGTTCTTTCTGAGCTTTTCTCACCGAAAGCATTACATTCTGTCATGTTGAGTCGCTGTCATCCATGCGCTAGAGTTAGAACATAAATATAGTGCTGAAACGTGTTGGAAACATCAAATACATAAGGGAAAACACTGTTTTGCGCATCTTCATTTAAGTACTCTGTCAGGACATCACAAGTGTGTCTGTGGAGACACTTTTGCTCAGAAAGATCATTTCAAAGTGATTCCACGGTTTAAAGTGTCATTTCCAGTCAAAAGCGCTCAGAAACACATTTCTTGTGTAGAAAACCTAAAAAGGCGAACAATGTAAAGGAAAACGTGTCTGTGTAAGAATGTGTGACATTCTGACCAGAAACACATAAATGTTCTTTCTGAGCTTTTCTCACCGAAAGCATTACATTCTGTCATGTTGAGTCGCTGTCATCCATGCGCTAGAGTTAGAACATAAATATAGTGCTGAAACGTGTTGGAAACATCAAATACATAAGGGAAAACACTGTTTTGCGCATCTTCATTTAAGTACTCTGTCAGGACATCACAAGTGTGTCTGTGGAGACACTTTTGCTCAGAAAGATCATTTCAAAGTGATTCCACGGTTTAAAGTGTCATTTCCAGTCAAAAGCGCTCAGAAACACATTTCTTGTGTAGAAAACCTAAAAAGGCGAACAATGTAAAGGAAAACGTGTCTGTGTAAGAATGTGTGACATTCTGACCAGAAACACATAAATGTTCTTTCTGAGCTTTTCTCACCGAAAGCATTACATTCTGTCATGTTGAGTCGCTGTCATCCATGCGCTAGAGTTAAAACATAAATATAGTGCTGAAACGCGCTGGAAACATCCAATACATGAGGGAAAACACTGTTTTGCGCATCTTCATTTAAGTACTCTGTCGGGACATCACAAGTGTGTCTGTGGAGACACTTTTGCTCAGAAAGATCATTTCAAAGTGATTCCACGGTTAAAGTGTCATTTCCAGTCAAAAGCGCTCAGAAACACATTTCTTGTGTAGAAAACCTAAAAAGGCGAACAATGTAAAGGAAAACGTGTCTGTGTAAGAATGTGTGACATTCTGACCAGAAACACATAAATGTTCTTTCTGAGCTTTTCTCACCGAAAGCATTACATTCTGTCATGTTGAGTCGCTGTCATCCATGCGCTAGAGTTAAAACATAAATATAGTGCTGAAACGCGCTGGAAACATCAAATACATGAGGGAAAACACTGTTTTGCGCATCTTCATTTAAGTACTCTGTCAGGACATCACAAGTGTGTCTGTGGAGACACTTTTGCTCAGAAAGATCATTTCAAAGTGATTCCACGGTTTAAAGTGTCATTTCCAGTCAAAAGCGCTCAGAAACACATTTCTTGTGTAGAAAACCTAAAAAGGCGAACAATGTAAAGGAAAACGTGTCTGTGTAAGAATGTGTGACATTCTGACCAGAAACACATAAATGTTCTTTCTGAGCTTTTCTCACCGAAAGCATTACATTCTGTCATGTTGAGTCGCTGTCATCCATGCGCTAGAGTTAAAACATAAATATAGTGCTGAAACGCGCTGGAAACATCAAATACATGAGGGAAAACACTGTTTTGCGCATCTTCATTTAAGTACTCTGTCGGGACATCACAAGTGTGTCTGTGGAGACACTTTTGCTCAGAAAGATCATTTCAAAGTGATTCCACGGTTTAAAGTGTCATTTCCAGTCAAAAGCGCTCAGAAACACATTTCTTGTGTAGAAAACCTAAAAAGGCGAACAATGTAAAGGAAAACGTGTCTGTGTAAGAATGTGTGACATTCTGACCAGAAACACATAAATGTTCTTTCTGAGCTTTTCTCACCGAAAGCATTACATTCTGTCATGTTGAGTCGCTGTCATCCATGCGCTAGAGTTAGAACATAAATATAGTGCTGAAACGTGTTGGAAACATCAAATACATAAGGGAAAACACTGTTTTGCGCATCTTCATTTAAGTACTCTGTCAGGACATCACAAGTGTGTCTGTGGAGACAATTTTGCTCAGAAAGATCATTTCAAAGTGATTCCACGGTTAAAGTGTCATTTCCAGTCAAAAGCGCTCAGAAACACATTTCTTGTGTAGAAAACCTAAAAAGGCGAACAATGTAAAGGAAAACGTGTCTGTGTAAGAATGTGTGACATTCTGACCAGAAACACATAAATGTTCTTTCTGAGCTTTTCTCACCGAAAGCATTACATTCTGTCATGTTGAGTCGCTGTCATCCATGCGCTAGAGTTAAAACATAAATATAGTGCTGAAACGCGCTGGAAACATCAAATACATGAGGGAAAACACTGTTTTGCGCATCTTCATTTAAGTACTCTGTCGGGACATCACAAGTGTGTCTGTGGAGACACTTTTGCTCAGAAAGATCATTTCAAAGTGATTCCACGGTTTAAAGTGTCATTTCCAGTCAAAAGCGCTCAGAAACACATTTCTTGTGTAGAAAACCTAAAAAGGCGAACAATGTAAAGGAAAACGTGTCTGTGTAAGAATGTGTGACATTCTGACCAGAAACACATAAATGTTCTTTCTGAGCTTTTCTCACCGAAAGCATTACATTCTGTCATGTTGAGTCGCTGTCATCCATGCGCTAGAGTTAGAACATAAATATAGTGCTGAAACGTGTTGGAAACATCAAATACATAAGGGAAAACACTGTTTTGCGCATCTTCATTTAAGTACTCTGTCAGGACATCACAAGTGTGTCTGTGGAGACACTTTTGCTCAGAAAGATCATTTCAAAGTGATTCCACGGTTAAAAGTGTCATTTCCAGTCAAAAGCGCTCAGAAACACATTTCTTGTGTAGAAAACCTAAAAAGGCGAACAATGTAAAGGAAAACGTGTCTGTGTAAGAATGTGTGACATTCTGACCAGAAACACATAAATGTTCTTTCTGAGCTTTTCTCACCGAAAGCATTACATTCTGTCATGTTGAGTCGCTGTCATCCATGCGCTAGAGTTAAAACATAAATATAGTGCTGAAACACGCTGGAAACATCCAATACATGAGGGAAAACACTGTTTTGCGCATCTTCATTTAAGTACTCTGTCAGGACATCACAAGTGTGTCTGTGGAGACACTTTTGCTCAGAAAGATCATTTCAAAGTGATTCCACGGTTAAAGTGTCATTTCCAGTCAAAAGCGCTCAGAAACACATTTCTTGTGTAGAAAACCTAAAAAGGCGAACAATGTAAAGGAAAACGTGTCTGTGTAAGAATGTGTGACATTCTGACCAGAAACACATAAATGTTCTTTCTGAGCTTTTCTCACCGAAAGCATTACATTCTGTCATGTTGAGTCGCTGTCATCCATGCGCTAGAGTTAGAACATAAATATAGTGCTGAAATGCGCTGGAAACATCAAATAAATGAGGGAAAACACTGTTTTGCGCATCTTCATTTAAGTACTCTGTCGCTGTCATCCATGCGCTAGAGTTAGAACATAAATATAGTGCTGAAACGTGTTGGAAACATCAAATACATGAGGGAAAACACTGTTTTGCGCATCTTCATTTAAGTACTCTGTCGGGACATCACAAGTGTGTCTGTGGAGACACTTTTGCTCAGAAAGATCATTTCAAAGTGATTCCACGGTTAAAGTGTCATTTCCAGTCAAAAGCGCTCAGAAACACATTTCTTGTGTAGAAAACCTAAAAAGGCGAACAATGTAAAGGAAAACGTGTCTGTGTAAGAATGTGTGACATTCTGACCAGAAACACATAAATGTTCTTTCTGAGCTTTTCTCACCGAAAGCATTACATTCTGTCATGTTGAGTCGCTGTCATCCATGCGCTAGAGTTAAAACATAAATATAGTGCTGAAACGCGCTGGAAACATCAAATACATGAGGGAAAACACTGTTTTGCGCATCTTCATTTAAGTACTCTGTCGGGACATCACAAGTGTGTCTGTGGAGACACTTTTGCTCAGAAAGATCATTTCAAAGTGATTCCACGGTTTAAAGTGTCATTTCCAGTCAAAAGCGCTCAGAAACACATTTCTTGTGTAGAAAACCTAAAAAGGCGAACAATGTAAAGGAAAACGTGTCTGTGTAAGAATGTGTGACATTCTGACCAGAAACACATAAATGTTCTTTCTGAGCTTTTCTCACCGAAAGCATTACATTCTGTCATGTTGAGTCGCTGTCATCCATGCGCTAGAGTTAAAACATAAATATAGTGCTGAAACGCGCTGGAAACATCCAATACATGAGGGAAAACACTGTTTTGCGCATCTTCATTTAAGTACTCTGTCGGGACATCACAAGTGTGTCTGTGGAGACACTTTTGCTCAGAAAGATCATTTCAAAGTGATTCCACGGTTTAAAGTGTCATTTCCAGTCAAAAGCGCTCAGAAACACATTTCTTGTGTAGAAAACCTAAAAAGGCGAACAATGTAAAGGAAAACGTGTCTGTGTAAGAATGTGTGACATTCTGACCAGAAACACATAAATGTTCTTTCTGAGCTTTTCTCACCGAAAGCATTACATTCTGTCATGTTGAGTCGCTGTCATCCATGCGCTAGAGTTAGAACATAAATATAGTGCTGAAACGTGTTGGAAACATCAAATACATAAGGGAAAACACTGTTTTGCGCATCTTCATTTAAGTACTCTGTCAGGACATCACAAGTGTGTCTGTGGAGACACTTTTGCTCAGAAAGATCATTTCAAAGTGATTCCACGGTTTAAAGTGTCATTTCCAGTCAAAAGCGCTCAGAAACACATTTCTTGTGTAGAAAACCTAAAAAGGCGAACAATGTAAAGGAAAACGTGTCTGTGTAAGAATGTGTGACATTCTGACCAGAAACACATAAATGTTCTTTCTGAGCTTTTCTCACCGAAAGCATTACATTCTGTCATGTTGAGTCGCTGTCATCCATGCGCTAGAGTTAAAACATAAATATAGTGCTGAAACGCGCTGGAAACATCCAATACATGAGGGAAAACACTGTTTTGCGCATCTTCATTTAAGTACTCTGTCAGGACATCACAAGTGTGTCTGTGGAGACACTTTTGCTCAGAAAGATCATTTCAAAGTGATTCCACGGTTAAAGTGTCATTTCCAGTCAAAAGCGCTCAGAAACACATTTCTTGTGTAGAAAACCTAAAAAGGCGAACAATGTAAAGGAAAACGTGTCTGTGTAAGAATGTGTGACATTCTGACCAGAAACACATAAATGTTCTTTCTGAGCTTTTCTCACCGAAAGCATTACATTCTGTCATGTTGAGTCGCTGTCATCCATGCGCTAGAGTTAAAACATAAATATAGTGCTGAAACGCGCTGGAAACATCAAATACATAAGGGAAAACACTGTTTTGCGCATCTTCATTTAAGTACTCTGTCAGGACATCACAAGTGTGTCTGTGGAGACACTTTTGCTCAGAAAGATCATTTCAAAGTGATTCCACGGTTTAAAGTGTCATTTCCAGTCAAAAGCGCTCAGAAACACATTTCTTGTGTAGAAAACCTAAAAAGGCGAACAATGTAAAGGAAAACGTGTCTGTGTAAGAATGTGTGACATTCTGACCAGAAACACATAAATGTTCTTTCTGAGCTTTTCTCACCGAAAGCATTACATTCTGTCATGTTGAGTCGCTGTCATCCATGCGCTAGAGTTAAAACATAAATATAGTGCTGAAACGCGCTGGAAACATCCAATACATGAGGGAAAACACTGTTTTGCGCATCTTCATTTAAGTACTCTGTCGGGACATCACAAGTGTGTCTGTGGAGACACTTTTGCTCAGAAAGATCATTTCAAAGTGATTCCACGGTTTAAAGTGTCATTTCCAGTCAAAAGCGCTCAGAAACACATTTCTTGTGTAGAAAACCTAAAAAGGCGAACAATGTAAAGGAAAACGTGTCTGTGTAAGAATGTGTGACATTCTGACCAGAAACACATAAATGTTCTTTCTGAGCTTTTCTCACCGAAAGCATTACATTCTGTCATGTTGAGTCGCTGTCATCCATGCGCTAGAGTTAGAACATAAATATAGTGCTGAAACGCGCTGGAAACATCAAATACATGAGGGAAAACACTGTTTTGCGCATCTTCATTTAAGTACTCTGTCAGGACATCACAAGTGTGTCTGTGGAGACACTTTTGCTCAGAAAGATCATTTCAAAGTGATTCCACGGTTAAAGTGTCATTTCCAGTCAAAAGCGCTCAGAAACACATTTCTTGTGTAGAAAACCTAAAAAGGCGAACAATGTAAAGGAAAACGTGTCTGTGTAAGAATGTGTGACATTCTGACCAGAAACACATAAATGTTCTTTCTGAGCTTTTCTCACCGAAAGCATTACATTCTGTCATGTTGAGTCGCTGTCATCCATGCGCTAGAGTTAGAACATAAATATAGTGCTGAAACGTGCTGGAAACATCCAATACATGAGGGAAAACACTCTTTTGCGCATCTTCATTTAAGTACTCTGTCGGGACATCACAAGTGTGTCTGTGGAGACACTTTTGCTCAGAAAGATCATTTCAAAGTGATTCCACGGTTAAAGTGTCATTTCCAGTCAAAAGCGCTCAGAAACACATTTCTTGTGTAGAAAACCTAAAAAGGCGAACAATGTAAAGGAAAACGTGTCTGTGTAAGAATGTGTGACATTCTGACCAGAAACACATAAATGTTCTTTCTGAGCTTTTCTCACCGAAAGCATTACATTCTGTCATGTTGAGTCGCTGTCATCCATGCGCTAGAGTTAAAACATAAATATAGTGCTGAAACGCGCTGGAAACATCAAATACATAAGGGAAAACACTGTTTTGCGCATCTTCATTTAAGTACTCTGTCAGGACATCACAAGTGTGTCTGTGGAGACACTTTTGCTCAGAAAGATCATTTCAAAGTGATTCCACGGTTAAAGTGTCATTTCCAGTCAAAAGCGCTCAGAAACACATTTCTTGTGTAGAAAACCTAAAAAGGCGAACAATGTAAAGGAAAACGTGTCTGTGTAAGAATGTGTGACATTCTGACCAGAAACACATAAATGTTCTTTCTGAGCTTTTCTCACCGAAAGCATTACATTCTGTCATGTTGAGTCGCTGTCATCCATGCGCTAGAGTTAAAACATAAATATAGTGCTGAAACGCGCTGGAAACATCAAATACATAAGGGAAAACACTGTTTTGCGCATCTTCATTTAAGTACTCTGTCAGGACATCACAAGTGTGTCTGTGGAGACACTTTTGCTCAGAAAGATCATTTCAAAGTGATTCCACGGTTAAAGTGTCATTTCCAGTCAAAAGCGCTCAGAAACACATTTCTTGTGTAGAAAACCTAAAAAGGCGAACAATGTAAAGGAAAACGTGTCTGTGTAAGAATGTGTGACATTCTGACCAGAAACACATAAATGTTCTTTCTGAGCTTTTCTCACCGAAAGCATTACATTCTGTCATGTTGAGTCGCTGTCATCCATGCGCTAGAGTTAAAACATAAATATAGTGCTGAAACGCGCTGGAAACATCAAATACATGAGGGAAAACACTGTTTTGCGCATCTTCATTTAAGTACTCTGTCGGGACATCACAAGTGTGTCTGTGGAGACACTTTTGCTCAGAAAGATCATTTCAAAGTGATTCCACGGTTTAAAGTGTCATTTCCAGTCAAAAGCGCTCAGAAACACATTTCTTGTGTAGAAAACCTAAAAAGGCGAACAATGTAAAGGAAAACGTGTCTGTGTAAGAATGTGTGACATTCTGACCAGAAACACATAAATGTTCTTTCTGAGCTTTTCTCACCGAAAGCATTACATTCTGTCATGTTGAGTCGCTGTCATCCATGCGCTAGAGTTAGAACATAAATATAGTGCTGAAACGTGTTGGAAACATCAAATACATAAGGGAAAACACTGTTTTGCGCATCTTCATTTAAGTACTCTGTCAGGACATCACAAGTGTGTCTGTGGAGACACTTTTGCTCAGAAAGATCATTTCAAAGTGATTCCACGGTTAAAGTGTCATTTCCAGTCAAAAGCGCTCAGAAACACATTTCTTGTGTAGAAAACCTAAAAAGGCGAACAATGTAAAGGAAAACGTGTCTGTGTAAGAATGTGTGACATTCTGACCAGAAACACATAAATGTTCTTTCTGAGCTTTTCTCACCGAAAGCATTACATTCTGTCATGTTAAGTCGCTGTCATCCATGCGCTAGAGTTAAAACATAAATATAGTGCTGAAACGCGCTGGAAACATCCAATACATAAGGGAAAACACTGTTTTGCGCATCTTCATTTAAGTACTCTGTCGGGACATCACAAGTGTGTCTGTGGAGACACTTTTGCTCAGAAAGATCATTTCAAAGTGATTCCACGGTTAAAGTGTCATTTCCAGTCAAAAGCGCTCAGAAACACATTTCTTGTGTAGAAAACCTAAAAAGGCGAACAATGTAAAGGAAAACGTGTCTGTGTAAGAATGTGTGACATTCTGACCAGAAACACATAAATGTTCTTTCTGAGCTTTTCTCACCGAAAGCATTACATTCTGTCATGTTGAGTCGCTGTCATCCATGCGCTAGAGTTAGAACATAAATATAGTGCTGAAATGCGCTGGAAACATCAAATAAATGAGGGAAAACACTGTTTTGCGCATCTTCATTTAAGTACTCTGTCGCTGTCATCCATGCGCTTGAGTTAGAACATAAATATAGTGCTGAAACGTGTTGGAAACATCAAATACATGAGGGAAAACACTGTTTTGCGCATCTTCATTTAAGTACTCTGTCGAGACATCACAATTGTGTCTGTGGAGACACTTTTGCTCAGAAAGATCATTTCAAAGTGATTCCACGGTTAAAGTGTCATTTCCAGTCAAAAGCGCTCAGAAACACATTTCTTGTGTAGAAAACCTAAAAAGGCGAACAATGTAAAGGAAAACGTGTCTGTGTAAGAATGTGTGACATTCTGACCAGAAACACATAAATGTTCTTTCTGAGCTTTTCTCACCGAAAGCATTACATTCTGTCATGTTGAGTCGCTGTCATCCATGCGCTAGAGTTAGAACATAAATATAGTGCTGAAACGTGTTGGAAACATCAAATACATGAGGGAAAACACTGTTTTGCGCATCTTCATTTAAGTACTCTGTCAGGACATCACAAGTGTGTCTGTGGAGACACTTTTGCTCAGAAAGATCATTTCAAAGTGATTCCACGGTTTAAAGTGTCATTTCCAGTCAAAAGCGCTCAGAAACACATTTCTTGTGTAGAAAACCTAAAAAGGCGAACAATGTAAAGGAAAACGTGTCTGTGTAAGAATGTGTGACATTCTGACCAGAAACACATAAATGTTCTTTCTGAGCTTTTCTCACCGAAAGCATTACATTCTGTCATGTTGAGTCGCTGTCATCCATGCGCTAGAGTTAAAACATAAATATAGTGCTGAAACGCGCTGGAAACATCCAATACATGAGGGAAAACACTGTTTTGCGCATCTTCATTTAAGTACTCTGTCGGGACATCACAAGTGTGTCTGTGGAGACACTTTTGCTCAGAAAGATCATTTCAAAGTGATTCCACGGTTAAAGTGTCATTTCCAGTCAAAAGCGCTCAGAAACACATTTCTTGTGTAGAAAACCTAAAAAGGCGAACAATGTAAAGGAAAACGTGTCTGTGTAAGAATGTGTGACATTCTGACCAGAAACACATAAATGTTCTTTCTGAGCTTTTCTCACCGAAAGCATTACATTCTGTCATGTTGAGTCGCTGTCATCCATGCGCTAGAGTTAAAACATAAATATAGTGCTGAAACGCGCTGGAAACATCAAATACATGAGGGAAAACACTGTTTTGCGCATCTTCATTTAAGTACTCTGTCGGGACATCACAAGTGTGTCTGTGGAGACACTTTTGCTCAGAAAGATCATTTCAAAGTGATTCCACGGTTTAAAGTGTCATTTCCAGTCAAAAGCGCTCAGAAACACATTTCTTGTGTAGAAAACCTAAAAAGGCGAACAATGTAAAGGAAAACGTGTCTGTGTAAGAATGTGTGACATTCTGACCAGAAACACATAAATGTTCTTTCTGAGCTTTTCTCACCGAAAGCATTACATTCTGTCATGTTGAGTCGCTGTCATCCATGCGCTAGAGTTAAAACATAAATATAGTGCTGAAACGCGCTGGAAACATCCAATACATGAGGGAAAACACTGTTTTGCGCATCTTCATTTAAGTACTCTGTCGGGACATCACAAGTGTGTCTGTGGAGACACTTTTGCTCAGAAAGATCATTTCAAAGTGATTCCACGGTTAAAGTGTCATTTCCAGTCAAAAGCGCTCAGAAACACATTTCTTGTGTAGAAAACCTAAAAAGGCGAACAATGTAAAGGAAAACGTGTCTGTGTAAGAATGTGTGACATTCTGACCAGAAACACATAAATGTTCTTTCTGAGCTTTTCTCACCGAAAGCATTACATTCTGTCATGTTGAGTCGCTGTCATCCATGCGCTAGAGTTGAAACATAAATATAGTGCTGAAACGCGCTGGAAACATCCAATACATGAGGGAAAACACTGTTTTGCGCATCTTCATTTAAGTACTCTGTCGGGACATCACAAGTGTGTCTGTGGAGACACTTTTGCTCAGAAAGATCATTTCAAAGTGATTCCACGGTTAAAGTGTCATTTCCAGTCAAAAGCGCTCAGAAACACATTTCTTGTGTAGAAAACCTAAAAAGGCGAACAATGTAAAGGAAAACGTGTCTGTGTAAGAATGTGTGACATTCTGACCAGAAACACATAAATGTTCTTTCTGAGCTTTTCTCACCGAAAGCATTACATTCTGTCATGTTGAGTCGCTGTCATCCATGCGCTAGAGTTAGAACATAAATATAGTGCTGAAATGCGCTGGAAACATCAAATAAATGAGGGAAAACACTGTTTTGCGCATCTTCATTTAAGTACTCTGTCGCTGTCATCCATGCGCTTGAGTTAGAACATAAATATAGTGCTGAAACGTGTTGGAAACATCAAATACATGAGGGAAAACACTGTTTTGCGCATCTTCATTTAAGTACTCTGTCGAGACATCACAATTGTGTCTGTGGAGACACTTTTGCTCAGAAAGATCATTTCAAAGTGATTCCACGGTTAAAGTGTCATTTCCAGTCAAAAGCGCTCAGAAACACATTTCTTGTGTAGAAAACCTAAAAAGGCGAACAATGTAAAGGAAAACGTGTCTGTGTAAGAATGTGTGACATTCTGACCAGAAACACATAAATGTTCTTTCTGAGCTTTTCTCACCGAAAGCATTACATTCTGTCATGTTGAGTCGCTGTCATCCATGCGCTAGAGTTAGAACATAAATATAGTGCTGAAACGTGTTGGAAACATCAAATACATGAGGGAAAACACTGTTTTGCGCATCTTCATTTAAGTACTCTGTCAGGACATCACAAGTGTGTCTGTGGAGACACTTTTGCTCAGAAAGATCATTTCAAAGTGATTCCACGGTTTAAAGTGTCATTTCCAGTCAAAAGCGCTCAGAAACACATTTCTTGTGTAGAAAACCTAAAAAGGCGAACAATGTAAAGGAAAACGTGTCTGTGTAAGAATGTGTGACATTCTGACCAGAAACACATAAATGTTCTTTCTGAGCTTTTCTCACCGAAAGCATTACATTCTGTCATGTTGAGTCGCTGTCATCCATGCGCTAGAGTTAGAACATAAATATAGTGCTGAAACGTGTTGGAAACATCAAATACATAAGGGAAAACACTGTTTTGCGCATCTTCATTTAAGTACTCTGTCAGGACATCACAAGTGTGTCTGTGGAGACACTTTTGCTCAGAAAGATCATTTCAAAGTGATTCCACGGTTTAAAGTGTCATTTCCAGTCAAAAGCGCTCAGAAACACATTTCTTGTGTAGAAAACCTAAAAAGGCGAACAATGTAAAGGAAAACGTGTCTGTGTAAGAATGTGTGACATTCTGACCAGAAACACATAAATGTTCTTTCTGAGCTTTTCTCACCGAAAGCATTACATTCTGTCATGTTGAGTCGCTGTCATCCATGCGCTAGAGTTAAAACATAAATATAGTGCTGAAACGCGCTGGAAACATCAAATACATGAGGGAAAACACTGTTTTGCGCATCTTCATTTAAGTACTCTGTCGGGACATCACAAGTGTGTCTGTGGAGACACTTTTGCTCAGAAAGATCATTTCAAAGTGATTCCACGGTTAAAGTGTCATTTCCAGTCAAAAGCGCTCAGAAACACATTTCTTGTGTAGAAAACCTAAAAAGGCGAACAATGTAAAGGAAAACGTGTCTGTGTAAGAATGTGTGACATTCTGACCAGAAACACATAAATGTTCTTTCTGAGCTTTTCTCACCGAAAGCATTACATTCTGTCATGTTGAGTCGCTGTCATCCATGCGCTAGAGTTAAAACATAAATATAGTGCTGAAACGCGCTGGAAACATCAAATACATGAGGGAAAACACTGTTTTGCGCATCTTCATTTAAGTACTCTGTCGGGACATCACAAGTGTGTCTGTGGAGACACTTTTGCTCAGAAAGATCATTTCAAAGTGATTCCACGGTTTAAAGTGTCATTTCCAGTCAAAAGCGCTCAGAAACACATTTCTTGTGTAGAAAACCTAAAAAGGCGAACAATGTAAAGGAAAACGTGTCTGTGTAAGAATGTGTGACATTCTGACCAGAAACACATAAATGTTCTTTCTGAGCTTTTCTCACCGAAAGCATTACATTCTGTCATGTTGAGTCGCTGTCATCCATGCGCTAGAGTTAAAACATAAATATAGTGCTGAAACGCGCTGGAAACATCCAATACATGAGGGAAAACACTGTTTTGCGCATCTTCATTTAAGTACTCTGTCGGGACATCACAAGTGTGTCTGTGGAGACACTTTTGCTCAGAAAGATCATTTCAAAGTGATTCCACGGTTAAAGTGTCATTTCCAGTCAAAAGCGCTCAGAAACACATTTCTTGTGTAGAAAACCTAAAAAGGCGAACAATGTAAAGGAAAACGTGTCTGTGTAAGAATGTGTGACATTCTGACCAGAAACACATAAATGTTCTTTCTGAGCTTTTCTCACCGAAAGCATTACATTCTGTCATGTTGAGTCGCTGTCATCCATGCGCTAGAGTTAAAACATAAATATAGTGCTGAAACGCGCTGGAAACATCAAATACATGAGGGAAAACACTGTTTTGCGCATCTTCATTTAAGTACTCTGTCGGGACATCACAAGTGTGTCTGTGGAGACACTTTTGCTCAGAAAGATCATTTCAAAGTGATTCCACGGTTTAAAGTGTCATTTCCAGTCAAAAGCGCTCAGAAACACATTTCTTGTGTAGAAAACCTAAAAAGGCGAACAATGTAAAGGAAAACGTGTCTGTGTAAGAATGTGTGACATTCTGACCAGAAACACATAAATGTTCTTTCTGAGCTTTTCTCACCGAAAGCATTACATTCTGTCATGTTGAGTCGCTGTCATCCATGCGCTAGAGTTAAAACATAAATATAGTGCTGAAACGCGCTGGAAACATCCAATACATGAGGGAAAACACTGTTTTGCGCATCTTCATTTAAGTACTCTGTCGGGACATCACAAGTGTGTCTGTGGAGACACTTTTGCTCAGAAAGATCATTTCAAAGTGATTCCACGGTTAAAGTGTCATTTCCAGTCAAAAGCGCTCAGAAACACATTTCTTGTGTAGAAAACCTAAAAAGGCGAACAATGTAAAGGAAAACGTGTCTGTGTAAGAATGTGTGACATTCTGACCAGAAACACATAAATGTTCTTTCTGAGCTTTTCTCACCGAAAGCATTACATTCTGTCATGTTGAGTCGCTGTCATCCATGCGCTAGAGTTAAAACATAAATATAGTGCTGAAACGCGCTGGAAACATCCAATACATGAGGGAAAACACTGTTTTGCGCATCTTCATTTAAGTACTCTGTCGGGACATCACAAGTGTGTCTGTGGAGACACTTTTGCTCAGAAAGATCATTTCAAAGTGATTCCACGGTTAAAGTGTCATTTCCAGTCAAAAGCGCTCAGAAACACATTTCTTGTGTAGAAAACCTAAAAAGGCGAACAATGTAAAGGAAAACGTGTCTGTGTAAGAATGTGTGACATTCTGACCAGAAACACATAAATGTTCTTTCTGAGCTTTTCTCACCGAAAGCATTACATTCTGTCATGTTGAGTCGCTGTCATCCATGCGCTAGAGTTAGAACATAAATATAGTGCTGAAACGTGTTGGAAACATCAAATACATAAGGGAAAACACTGTTTTGCGCATCTTCATTTAAGTACTCTGTCAGGACATCACAAGTGTGTCTGTGGAGACACTTTTGCTCAGAAAGATCATTTCAAAGTGATTCCACGGTTTAAAGTGTCATTTCCAGTCAAAAGCGCTCAGAAACACATTTCTTGTGTAGAAAACCTAAAAAGGCGAACAATGTAAAGGAAAACGTGTCTGTGTAAGAATGTGTGACATTCTGACCAGAAACACATAAATGTTCTTTCTGAGCTTTTCTCACCGAAAGCATTACATTCTGTCATGTTGAGTCGCTGTCATCCATGCGCTAGAGTTAGAACATAAATATAGTGCTGAAACGTGTTGGAAACATCAAATACATAAGGGAAAACACTGTTTTGCGCATCTTCATTTAAGTACTCTGTCGGGACATCACAAGTGTGTCTGTGGAGACACTTTTGCTCAGAAAGATCATTTCAAAGTGATTCCACGGTTAAAGTGTCATTTCCAGTCAAAAGCGCTCAGAAACACATTTCTTGTGTAGAAAACCTAAAAAGGCGAACAATGTAAAGGAAAACGTGTCTGTGTAAGAATGTGTGACATTCTGACCAGAAACACATAAATGTTCTTTCTGAGCTTTTCTCACCGAAAGCATTACATTCTGTCATGTTGAGTCGCTGTCATCCATGCGCTAGAGTTAGAACATAAATATAGTGCTGAAACGTGTTGGAAACATCAAATACATAAGGGAAAACACTGTTTTGCGCATCTTCATTTAAGTACTCTGTCAGGACATCACAAGTGTGTCTGTGGAGACACTTTTGCTCAGAAAGATCATTTCAAAGTGATTCCACGGTTTAAAGTGTCATTTCCAGTCAAAAGCGCTCAGAAACACATTTCTTGTGTAGAAAACCTAAAAAGGCGAACAATGTAAAGGAAAACGTGTCTGTGTAAGAATGTGTGACATTCTGACCAGAAACACATAAATGTTCTTTCTGAGCTTTTCTCACCGAAAGCATTACATTCTGTCATGTTGAGTCGCTGTCATCCATGCGCTAGAGTTAGAACATAAATATAGTGCTGAAACGCGCTGGAAACATCCAATACATGAGGGAAAACACTCTTTTGCGCATCTTCATTTAAGTACTCTGTCGGGACATCACAAGTGTGTCTGTGGAGACACTTTTGCTCAGAAAGATCATTTCAAAGTGATTCCACGGTTAAAGTGTCATTTCCAGTCAAAAGCGCTCAGAAACACATTTCTTGTGTAGAAAACCTAAAAAGGCGAACAATGTAAAGGAAAACGTGTCTGTGTAAGAATGTGTGACATTCTGACCAGAAACACATAAATGTTCTTTCTGAGCTTTTCTCACCGAAAGCATTACATTCTGTCATGTTGAGTCGCTGTCATCCATGCGCTAGAGTTAAAACATAAATATAGTGCTGAAACGCGCTGGAAACATCCAATACATGAGGGAAAACACTGTTTTGCGCATCTTCATTTAAGTACTCTGTCGGGACATCACAAGTGTGTCTGTGGAGACACTTTTGCTCAGAAAGATCATTTCAAAGTGATTCCACGGTTAAAGTGTCATTTCCAGTCAAAAGCGCTCAGAAACACATTTCTTGTGTAGAAAACCTAAAAAGGCGAACAATGTAAAGGAAAACGTGTCTGTGTAAGAATGTGTGACATTCTGACCAGAAACACATAAATGTTCTTTCTGAGCTTTTCTCACCGAAAGCATTACATTCTGTCATGTTGAGTCGCTGTCATCCATGCGCTAGAGTTAAAACATAAATATAGTGCTGAAACACGCTGGAAACATCCAATACATGAGGGAAAACACTGTTTTGCGCATCTTCATTTAAGTACTCTGTCAGGACATCACAAGTGTGTCTGTGGAGACACTTTTGCTCAGAAAGATCATTTCAAAGTGATTCCACGGTTAAAGTGTCATTTCCAGTCAAAAGCGCTCAGAAACACATTTCTTGTGTAGAAAACCTAAAAAGGCGAACAATGTAAAGGAAAACGTGTCTGTGTAAGAATGTGTGACATTCTGACCAGAAACACATAAATGTTCTTTCTGAGCTTTTCTCACCGAAAGCATTACATTCTGTCATGTTGAGTCGCTGTCATCCATGCGCTAGAGTTAGAACATAAATATAGTGCTAAAATGCGCTGGAAACATCAAATAAATGAGGGAAAACACTGTTTTGCGCATCTTCATTTAAGTACTCTGTCGCTGTCATCCATGCGCTAGAGTTAGAACATAAATATAGTGCTGAAACGTGTTGGAAACATCAAATACATGAGGGAAAACACTGTTTTGCGCATCTTCATTTAAGTACTCTGTCGAGACATCACAATTGTGTCTGTGGAGACACTTTTGCTCAGAAAGATCATTTCAAAGTGATTCCACGGTTAAAGTGTCATTTCCAGTCAAAAGCGCTCAGAAACACATTTCTTGTGTAGAAAACCTAAAAAGGCGAACAATGTAAAGGAAAACGTGTCTGTGTAAGAATGTGTGACATTCTGACCAGAAACACATAAATGTTCTTTCTGAGCTTTTCTCACCGAAAGCATTACATTCTGTCATGTTGAGTCGCTGTCATCCATGCGCTAGAGTTAGAACATAAATATAGTGCTGAAACGTGTTGGAAACATCAAATACATGAGGGAAAACACTGTTTTGCGCATCTTCATTTAAGTACTCTGTCAGGACATCACAAGTGTGTCTGTGGAGACACTTTTGCTCAGAAAGATCATTTCAAAGTGATTCCACGGTTTAAAGTGTCATTTCCAGTCAAAAGCGCTCAGAAACACATTTCTTGTGTAGAAAACCTAAAAAGGCGAACAATGTAAAGGAAAACGTGTCTGTGTAAGAATGTGTGACATTCTGACCAGAAACACATAAATGTTCTTTCTGAGCTTTTCTCACCGAAAGCATTACATTCTGTCATGTTGAGTCGCTGTCATCCATGCGCTAGAGTTAGAACATAAATATAGTGCTGAAACGTGTTGGAAACATCAAATACATAAGGGAAAACACTGTTTTGCGCATCTTCATTTAAGTACTCTGTCAGGACATCACAAGTGTGTCTGTGGAGACACTTTTGCTCAGAAAGATCATTTCAAAGTGATTCCACGGTTTAAAGTGTCATTTCCAGTCAAAAGCGCTCAGAAACACATTTCTTGTGTAGAAAACCTAAAAAGGCGAACAATGTAAAGGAAAACGTGTCTGTGTAAGAATGTGTGACATTCTGACCAGAAACACATAAATGTTCTTTCTGAGCTTTTCTCACCGAAAGCATTACATTCTGTCATGTTGAGTCGCTGTCATCCATGCGCTAGAGTTAAAACATAAATATAGTGCTGAAACACGCTGGAAACATCCAATACATGAGGGAAAACACTGTTTTGCGCATCTTCATTTAAGTACTCTGTCAGGACATCACAAGTGTGTCTGTGGAGACACTTTTGCTCAGAAAGATCATTTCAAAGTGATTCCACGGTTTAAAGTGTCATTTCCAGTCAAAAGCGCTCAGAAACACATTTCTTGTGTAGAAAACCTAAAAAGGCGAACAATGTAAAGGAAAACGTGTCTGTGTAAGAATGTGTGACATTCTGACCAGAAACACATAAATGTTCTTTCTGAGCTTTTCTCACCGAAAGCATTACATTCTGTCATGTTGAGTCGCTGTCATCCATGCGCTAGAGTTAGAACATAAATATAGTGCTGAAACGTGTTGGAAACATCAAATACATAAGGGAAAACACTGTTTTGCGCATCTTCATTTAAGTACTCTGTCAGGACATCACAAGTGTGTCTGTGGAGACACTTTTGCTCAGAAAGATCATTTCAAAGTGATTCCACGGTTTAAAGTGTCATTTCCAGTCAAAAGCGCTCAGAAACACATTTCTTGTGTAGAAAACCTAAAAAGGCGAACAATGTAAAGGAAAACGTGTCTGTGTAAGAATGTGTGACATTCTGACCAGAAACACATAAATGTTCTTTCTGAGCTTTTCTCACCGAAAGCATTACATTCTGTCATGTTGAGTCGCTGTCATCCATGCGCTAGAGTTAAAACATAAATATAGTGCTGAAACACGCTGGAAACATCCAATACATGAGGGAAAACACTGTTTTGCGCATCTTCATTTAAGTACTCTGTCAGGACATCACAAGTGTGTCTGTGGAGACACTTTTGCTCAGAAAGATCATTTCAAAGTGATTCCACGGTTAAAGTGTCATTTCCAGTCAAAAGCGCTCAGAAACACATTTCTTGTGTAGAAAACCTAAAAAGGCGAACAATGTAAAGGAAAACGTGTCTGTGTAAGAATGTGTGACATTCTGACCAGAAACACATAAATGTTCTTTCTGAGCTTTTCTCACCGAAAGCATTACATTCTGTCATGTTGAGTCGCTGTCATCCATGCGCTAGAGTTAGAACATAAATATAGTGCTGAAATGCGCTGGAAACATCAAATAAATGAGGGAAAACACTGTTTTGCGCATCTTCATTTAAGTACTCTGTCGCTGTCATCCATGCGCTAGAGTTAGAACATAAATATAGTGCTGAAACGTGTTGGAAACATCAAATACATGAGGGAAAACACTGTTTTGCGCATCTTCATTTAAGTACTCTGTCGAGACATCACAATTGTGTCTGTGGAGACACTTTTGCTCAGAAAGATCATTTCAAAGTGATTCCACGGTTAAAGTGTCATTTCCAGTCAAAAGCGCTCAGAAACACATTTCTTGTGTAGAAAACCTAAAAAGGCGAACAATGTAAAGGAAAACGTGTCTGTGTAAGAATGTGTGACATTCTGACCAGAAACACATAAATGTTCTTTCTGAGCTTTTCTCACCGAAAGCATTACATTCTGTCATGTTGAGTCGCTGTCATCCATGCGCTAGAGTTAGAACATAAATATAGTGCTGAAACGTGTTGGAAACATCAAATACATGAGGGAAAACACTGTTTTGCGCATCTTCATTTAAGTACTCTGTCAGGACATCACAAGTGTGTCTGTGGAGACACTTTTGCTCAGAAAGATCATTTCAAAGTGATTCCACGGTTTAAAGTGTCATTTCCAGTCAAAAGCGCTCAGAAACACATTTCTTGTGTAGAAAACCTAAAAAGGCGAACAATGTAAAGGAAAACGTGTCTGTGTAAGAATGTGTGACATTCTGACCAGAAACACATAAATGTTCTTTCTGAGCTTTTCTCACCGAAAGCATTACATTCTGTCATGTTGAGTCGCTGTCATCCATGCGCTAGAGTTAGAACATAAATATAGTGCTGAAACGTGTTGGAAACATCAAATACATAAGGGAAAACACTGTTTTGCGCATCTTCATTTAAGTACTCTGTCAGGACATCACAAGTGTGTCTGTGGAGACACTTTTGCTCAGAAAGATCATTTCAAAGTGATTCCACGGTTTAAAGTGTCATTTCCAGTCAAAAGCGCTCAGAAACACATTTCTTGTGTAGAAAACCTAAAAAGGCGAACAATGTAAAGGAAAACGTGTCTGTGTAAGAATGTGTGACATTCTGACCAGAAACACATAAATGTTCTTTCTGAGCTTTTCTCACCGAAAGCATTACATTCTGTCATGTTGAGTCGCTGTCATCCATGCGCTAGAGTTAAAACATAAATATAGTGCTGAAACGCGCTGGAAACATCAAATACATGAGGGAAAACACTGTTTTGCGCATCTTCATTTAAGTACTCTGTCGGGACATCACAAGTGTGTCTGTGGAGACACTTTTGCTCAGAAAGATCATTTCAAAGTGATTCCACGGTTAAAGTGTCATTTCCAGTCAAAAGCGCTCAGAAACACATTTCTTGTGTAGAAAACCTAAAAAGGCGAACAATGTAAAGGAAAACGTGTCTGTGTAAGAATGTGTGACATTCTGACCAGAAACACATAAATGTTCTTTCTGAGCTTTTCTCACCGAAAGCATTACATTCTGTCATGTTGAGTCGCTGTCATCCATGCGCTAGAGTTAAAACATAAATATAGTGCTGAAACGCGCTGGAAACATCAAATACATGAGGGAAAACACTGTTTTGCGCATCTTCATTTAAGTACTCTGTCGGGACATCACAAGTGTGTCTGTGGAGACACTTTTGCTCAGAAAGATCATTTCAAAGTGATTCCACGGTTTAAAGTGTCATTTCCAGTCAAAAGCGCTCAGAAACACATTTCTTGTGTAGAAAACCTAAAAAGGCGAACAATGTAAAGGAAAACGTGTCTGTGTAAGAATGTGTGACATTCTGACCAGAAACACATAAATGTTCTTTCTGAGCTTTTCTCACCGAAAGCATTACATTCTGTCATGTTGAGTCGCTGTCATCCATGCGCTAGAGTTAAAACATAAATATAGTGCTGAAACGCGCTGGAAACATCCAATACATGAGGGAAAACACTGTTTTGCGCATCTTCATTTAAGTACTCTGTCGGGACATCACAAGTGTGTCTGTGGAGACACTTTTGCTCAGAAAGATCATTTCAAAGTGATTCCACGGTTAAAGTGTCATTTCCAGTCAAAAGCGCTCAGAAACACATTTCTTGTGTAGAAAACCTAAAAAGGCGAACAATGTAAAGGAAAACGTGTCTGTGTAAGAATGTGTGACATTCTGACCAGAAACACATAAATGTTCTTTCTGAGCTTTTCTCACCGAAAGCATTACATTCTGTCATGTTGAGTCGCTGTCATCCATGCGCTAGAGTTAAAACATAAATATAGTGCTGAAACGCGCTGGAAACATCCAATACATGAGGGAAAACACTGTTTTGCGCATCTTCATTTAAGTACTCTGTCGGGACATCACAAGTGTGTCTGTGGAGACACTTTTGCTCAGAAAGATCATTTCAAAGTGATTCCACGGTTAAAGTGTCATTTCCAGTCAAAAGCGCTCAGAAACACATTTCTTGTGTAGAAAACCTAAAAAGGCGAACAATGTAAAGGAAAACGTGTCTGTGTAAGAATGTGTGACATTCTGACCAGAAACACATAAATGTTCTTTCTGAGCTTTTCTCACCGAAAGCATTACATTCTGTCATGTTGAGTCGCTGTCATCCATGCGCTAGAGTTAAAACATAAATATAGTGCTGAAACGCGCTGGAAACATCAAATACATGAGGGAAAACACTGTTTTGCGCATCTTCATTTAAGTACTCTGTCGGGACATCACAAGTGTGTCTGTGGAGACACTTTTGCTCAGAAAGATCATTTCAAAGTGATTCCACGGTTTAAAGTGTCATTTCCAGTCAAAAGCGCTCAGAAACACATTTCTTGTGTAGAAAACCTAAAAAGGCGAACAATGTAAAGGAAAACGTGTCTGTGTAAGAATGTGTGACATTCTGACCAGAAACACATAAATGTTCTTTCTGAGCTTTTCTCACCGAAAGCATTACATTCTGTCATGTTGAGTCGCTGTCATCCATGCGCTAGAGTTAAAACATAAATATAGTGCTGAAACGCGCTGGAAACATCCAATACATGAGGGAAAACACTGTTTTGCGCATCTTCATTTAAGTACTCTGTCGGGACATCACAAGTGTGTCTGTGGAGACACTTTTGCTCAGAAAGATCATTTCAAAGTGATTCCACGGTTTAAAGTGTCATTTCCAGTCAAAAGCGCTCAGAAACACATTTCTTGTGTAGAAAACCTAAAAAGGCGAACAATGTAAAGGAAAACGTGTCTGTGTAAGAATGTGTGACATTCTGACCAGAAACACATAAATGTTCTTTCTGAGCTTTTCTCACCGAAAGCATTACATTCTGTCATGTTGAGTCGCTGTCATCCATGCGCTAGAGTTAAAACATAAATATAGTGCTGAAACGCGCTGGAAACATCCAATACATGAGGGAAAACACTGTTTTGCGCATCTTCATTTAAGTACTCTGTCGGGACATCACAAGTGTGTCTGTGGAGACACTTTTGCTCAGAAAGATCATTTCAAAGTGATTCCACGGTTAAAGTGTCATTTCCAGTCAAAAGCGCTCAGAAACACATTTCTTGTGTAGAAAACCTAAAAAGGCGAACAATGTAAAGGAAAACGTGTCTGTGTAAGAATGTGTGACATTCTGACCAGAAACACATAAATGTTCTTTCTGAGCTTTTCTCACCGAAAGCATTACATTCTGTCATGTTGAGTCGCTGTCATCCATGCGCTAGAGTTAGAACATAAATATAGTGCTGAAACGCGCTGGAAACATCAAATACATGAGGGAAAACACTGTTTTGCGCATCTTCATTTAAGTACTCTGTCGGGACATCACAAGTGTGTCTGTGGAGACACTTTTGCTCAGAAAGATCATTTCAAAGTGATTCCACGGTTAAAGTGTCATTTCCAGTCAAAAGCGCTCAGAAACACATTTCTTGTGTAGAAAACCTAAAAAGGCGAACAATGTAAAGGAAAACGTGTCTGTGTAAGAATGTGTGACATTCTGACCAGAAACACATAAATGTTCTTTCTGAGCTTTTCTCACCGAAAGCATTACATTCTGTCATGTTGAGTCGCTGTCATCCATGCGCTAGAGTTAAAACATAAATATAGTGCTGAAACGCGCTGGAAACATCAAATACATGAGGGAAAACACTGTTTTGCGCATCTTCATTTAAGTACTCTGTCGGGACATCACAAGTGTGTCTGTGGAGACACTTTTGCTCAGAAAGATCATTTCAAAGTGATTCCACGGTTTAAAGTGTCATTTCCAGTCAAAAGCGCTCAGAAACACATTTCTTGTGTAGAAAACCTAAAAAGGCGAACAATGTAAAGGAAAACGTGTCTGTGTAAGAATGTGTGACATTCTGACCAGAAACACATAAATGTTCTTTCTGAGCTTTTCTCACCGAAAGCATTACATTCTGTCATGTTGAGTCGCTGTCATCCATGCGCTAGAGTTAAAACATAAATATAGTGCTGAAACGCGCTGGAAACATCCAATACATGAGGGAAAACACTGTTTTGCGCATCTTCATTTAAGTACTCTGTCGGGACATCACAAGTGTGTCTGTGGAGACACTTTTGCTCAGAAAGATCATTTCAAAGTGATTCCACGGTTTAAAGTGTCATTTCCAGTCAAAAGCGCTCAGAAACACATTTCTTGTGTAGAAAACCTAAAAAGGCGAACAATGTAAAGGAAAACGTGTCTGTGTAAGAATGTGTGACATTCTGACCAGAAACACATAAATGTTCTTTCTGAGCTTTTCTCACCGAAAGCATTACATTCTGTCATGTTGAGTCGCTGTCATCCATGCGCTAGAGTTAAAACATAAATATAGTGCTGAAACGCGCTGGAAACATCCAATACATGAGGGAAAACACTGTTTTGCGCATCTTCATTTAAGTACTCTGTCGGGACATCACAAGTGTGTCTGTGGAGACACTTTTGCTCAGAAAGATCATTTCAAAGTGATTCCACGGTTAAAGTGTCATTTCCAGTCAAAAGCGCTCAGAAACACATTTCTTGTGTAGAAAACCTAAAAAGGCGAACAATGTAAAGGAAAACGTGTCTGTGTAAGAATGTGTGACATTCTGACCAGAAACACATAAATGTTCTTTCTGAGCTTTTCTCACCGAAAGCATTACATTCTGTCATGTTGAGTCGCTGTCATCCATGCGCTAGAGTTAAAACATAAATATAGTGCTGAAACGCGCTGGAAACATCCAATACATGAGGGAAAACACTGTTTTGCGCATCTTCATTTAAGTACTCTGTCGGGACATCACAAGTGTGTCTGTGGAGACACTTTTGCTCAGAAAGATCATTTCAAAGTGATTCCACGGTTAAAGTGTCATTTCCAGTCAAAAGCGCTCAGAAACACATTTCTTGTGTAGAAAACCTAAAAAGGCGAACAATGTAAAGGAAAACGTGTCTGTGTAAGAATGTGTGACATTCTGACCAGAAACACATAAATGTTCTTTCTGAGCTTTTCTCACCGAAAGCATTACATTCTGTCATGTTGAGTCGCTGTCATCCATGCGCTAGAGTTAAAACATAAATATAGTGCTGAAACGCGCTGGAAACATCCAATACATGAGGGAAAACACTGTTTTGCGCATCTTCATTTAAGTACTCTGTCGGGACATCACAAGTGTGTCTGTGGAGACACTTTTGCTCAGAAAGATCATTTCAAAGTGATTCCACGGTTTAAAGTGTCATTTCCAGTCAAAAGCGCTCAGAAACACATTTCTTGTGTAGAAAACCTAAAAAGGCGAACAATGTAAAGGAAAACGTGTCTGTGTAAGAATGTGTGACATTCTGACCAGAAACACATAAATGTTCTTTCTGAGCTTTTCTCACCGAAAGCATTACATTCTGTCATGTTGAGTCGCTGTCATCCATGCGCTAGAGTTAAAACATAAATATAGTGCTGAAACGCGCTGGAAACATCCAATACATGAGGGAAAACACTGTTTTGCGCATCTTCATTTAAGTACTCTGTCGGGACATCACAAGTGTGTCTGTGGAGACACTTTTGCTCAGAAAGATCATTTCAAAGTGATTCCACGGTTAAAGTGTCATTTCCAGTCAAAAGCGCTCAGAAACACATTTCTTGTGTAGAAAACCTAAAAAGGCGAACAATGTAAAGGAAAACGTGTCTGTGTAAGAATGTGTGACATTCTGACCAGAAACACATAAATGTTCTTTCTGAGCTTTTCTCACCGAAAGCATTACATTCTGTCATGTTGAGTCGCTGTCATCCATGCGCTAGAGTTAGAACATAAATATAGTGCTGAAACGCGCTGGAAACATCAAATACATGAGGGAAAACACTGTTTTGCGCATCTTCATTTAAGTACTCTGTCAGGACATCACAAGTGTGTCTGTGGAGACACTTTTGCTCAGAAAGATCATTTCAAAGTGATTCCACGGTTTAAAGTGTCATTTCCAGTCAAAAGCGCTCAGAAACACATTTCTTGTGTAGAAAACCTAAAAAGGCGAACAATGTAAAGGAAAACGTGTCTGTGTAAGAATGTGTGACATTCTGACCAGAAACACATAAATGTTCTTTCTGAGCTTTTCTCACCGAAAGCATTACATTCTGTCATGTTGAGTCGCTGTCATCCATGCGCTAGAGTTAAAACATAAATATAGTGCTGAAACGCGCTGGAAACATCCAATACATGAGGGAAAACACTGTTTTGCGCATCTTCATTTAAGTACTCTGTCGGGACATCACAAGTGTGTCTGTGGAGACACTTTTGCTCAGAAAGATCATTTCAAAGTGATTCCACGGTTAAAGTGTCATTTCCAGTCAAAAGCGCTCAGAAACACATTTCTTGTGTAGAAAACCTAAAAAGGCGAACAATGTAAAGGAAAACGTGTCTGTGTAAGAATGTGTGACATTCTGACCAGAAACACATAAATGTTCTTTCTGAGCTTTTCTCACCGAAAGCATTACATTCTGTCATGTTGAGTCGCTGTCATCCATGCGCTAGAGTTAAAACATAAATATAGTGCTGAAACGCGCTGGAAACATCAAATACATAAGGGAAAACACTGTTTTGCGCATCTTCATTTAAGTACTCTGTCAGGACATCACAAGTGTGTCTGTGGAGACACTTTTGCTCAGAAAGATCATTTCAAAGTGATTCCACGGTTTAAAGTGTCATTTCCAGTCAAAAGCGCTCAGAAACACATTTCTTGTGTAGAAAACCTAAAAAGGCGAACAATGTAAAGGAAAACGTGTCTGTGTAAGAATGTGTGACATTCTGACCAGAAACACATAAATGTTCTTTCTGAGCTTTTCTCACTGAAAGCATTACATTCTGTCATGTTGAGTCGCTGTCATCCATGCGCTAGAGTTAGAACATAAATATAGTGCTGAAACGTGTTGGAAACATCAAATACATAAGGGAAAACACTGTTTTGCGCATCTTCATTTAAGTACTCTGTCAGGACATCACAAGTGTGTCTGTGGAGACACTTTTGCTCAGAAAGATCATTTCAAAGTGATTCCACGGTTTAAAGTGTCATTTCCAGTCAAAAGCGCTCAGAAACACATTTCTTGTGTAGAAAACCTAAAAAGGCGAACAATGTAAAGGAAAACGTGTCTGTGTAAGAATGTGTGACATTCTGACCAGAAACACATAAATGTTCTTTCTGAGCTTTTCTCACCGAAAGCATTACATTCTGTCATGTTGAGTCGCTGTCATCCATGCGCTAGAGTTAAAACATAAATATAGTGCTGAAACGCGCTGGAAACATCAAATACATGAGGGAAAACACTGTTTTGCGCATCTTCATTTAAGTACTCTGTCAGGACATCACAAGTGTGTCTGTGGAGACACTTTTGCTCAGAAAGATCATTTCAAAGTGATTCCACGGTTAAAGTGTCATTTCCAGTCAAAAGCGCTCAGAAACACATTTCTTGTGTAGAAAACCTAAAAAGGCGAACAATGTAAAGGAAAACGTGTCTGTGTAAGAATGTGTGACATTCTGACCAGAAACACATAAATGTTCTTTCTGAGCTTTTCTCACCGAAAGCATTACATTCTGTCATGTTGAGTCGCTGTCATCCATGCGCTAGAGTTAAAACATAAATATAGTGCTGAAACGCGCTGGAAACATCCAATACATGAGGGAAAACACTGTTTTGCGCATCTTCATTTAAGTACTCTGTCGGGACATCACAAGTGTGTCTGTGGAGACACTTTTGCTCAGAAAGATCATTTCAAAGTGATTCCACGGTTTAAAGTGTCATTTCCAGTCAAAAGCGCTCAGAAACACATTTCTTGTGTAGAAAACCTAAAAAGGCGAACAATGTAAAGGAAAACGTGTCTGTGTAAGAATGTGTGACATTCTGACCAGAAACACATAAATGTTCTTTCTGAGCTTTTCTCACCGAAAGCATTACATTCTGTCATGTTGAGTCGCTGTCATCCATGCGCTAGAGTTAAAACATAAATATAGTGCTGAAACGCGCTGGAAACATCCAATACATGAGGGAAAACACTGTTTTGCGCATCTTCATTTAAGTACTCTGTCGGGACATCACAAGTGTGTCTGTGGAGACACTTTTGCTCAGAAAGATCATTTCAAAGTGATTCCACGGTTAAAGTGTCATTTCCAGTCAAAAGCGCTCAGAAACACATTTCTTGTGTAGAAAACCTAAAAAGGCGAACAATGTAAAGGAAAACGTGTCTGTGTAAGAATGTGTGACATTCTGACCAGAAACACATAAATGTTCTTTCTGAGCTTTTCTCACCGAAAGCATTACATTCTGTCATGTTGAGTCGCTGTCATCCATGCGCTAGAGTTAGAACATAAATATAGTGCTGAAACGCGCTGGAAACATCAAATACATGAGGGAAAACACTGTTTTGCGCATCTTCATTTAAGTACTCTGTCAGGACATCACAAGTGTGTCTGTGGAGACACTTTTGCTCAGAAAGATCATTTCAAAGTGATTCCACGGTTAAAGTGTCATTTCCAGTCAAAAGCGCTCAGAAACACATTTCTTGTGTAGAAAACCTAAAAAGGCGAACAATGTAAAGGAAAACGTGTCTGTGTAAGAATGTGTGACATTCTGACCAGAAACACATAAATGTTCTTTCTGAGCTTTTCTCACCGAAAGCATTACATTCTGTCATGTTGAGTCGCTGTCATCCATGCGCTAGAGTTAAAACATAAATATAGTGCTGAAACACGCTGGAAACATCCAATACATGAGGGAAAACACTGTTTTGCGCATCTTCATTTAAGTACTCTGTCAGGACATCACAAGTGTGTCTGTGGAGACACTTTTGCTCAGAAAGATCATTTCAAAGTGATTCCACGGTTAAAGTGTCATTTCCAGTCAAAAGCGCTCAGAAACACATTTCTTGTGTAGAAAACCTAAAAAGGCGAACAATGTAAAGGAAAACGTGTCTGTGTAAGAATGTGTGACATTCTGACCAGAAACACATAAATGTTCTTTCTGAGCTTTTCTCACCGAAAGCATTACATTCTGTCATGTTGAGTCGCTGTCATCCATGCGCTAGAGTTAAAACATAAATATAGTGCTGAAACGCGCTGGAAACATCAAATACATGAGGGAAAACACTGTTTTGCGCATCTTCATTTAAGTACTCTGTCGGGACATCACAAGTGTGTCTGTGGAGACACTTTTGCTCAGAAAGATCATTTCAAAGTGATTCCACGGTTAAAGTGTCATTTCCAGTCAAAAGCGCTCAGAAACACATTTCTTGTGTAGAAAACCTAAAAAGGCGAACAATGTAAAGGAAAACGTGTCTGTGTAAGAATGTGTGACATTCTGACCAGAAACACATAAATGTTCTTTCTGAGCTTTTCTCACCGAAAGCATTACATTCTGTCATGTTGAGTCGCTGTCATCCATGCGCTAGAGTTAGAACATAAATATAGTGCTGAAACGTGTTGGAAACATCAAATACATAAGGGAAAACACTGTTTTGCGCATCTTCATTTAAGTACTCTGTCAGGACATCACAAGTGTGTCTGTGGAGACACTTTTGCTCAGAAAGATCATTTCAAAGTGATTCCACGGTTTAAAGTGTCATTTCCAGTCAAAAGCGCTCAGAAACACATTTCTTGTGTAGAAAACCTAAAAAGGCGAACAATGTAAAGGAAAACGTGTCTGTGTAAGAATGTGTGACATTCTGACCAGAAACACATAAATGTTCTTTCTGAGCTTTTCTCACTGAAAGCATTACATTCTGTCATGTTGAGTCGCTGTCATCCATGCGCTAGAGTTAAAACATAAATATAGTGTTGAAACGCGCTGGAAACATCCAATACATGAGGGAAAACACTGTTTTGCGCATCTTCATTTAAGTACTCTGTCAGGACATCACAAGTGTGTCTGTGGAGACACTTTTGCTCAGAAAGATCATTTCAAAGTGATTCCACGGTTAAAGTGTCATTTCCAGTCAAAAGCGCTCAGAAACACATTTCTTGTGTAGAAAACCTAAAAAGGCGAACAATGTAAAGGAAAACGTGTCTGTGTAAGAATGTGTGACATTCTGACCAGAAACACATAAATGTTCTTTCTGAGCTTTTCTCACCGAAAGCATTACATTCTGTCATGTTGAGTCGCTGTCATCCATGCGCTAGAGTTAAAACATAAATATAGTGCTGAAACGCGCTGGAAACATCCAGTACATGAGGGAAAACACTGTTTTGCGCATCTTCATTTAAGTACTCTGTCGGGACATCACAAGTGTGTCTGTGGAGACACTTTTGCTCAGAAAGATCATTTCAAAGTGATTCCACGGTTTAAAGTGTCATTTCCAGTCAAAAGCGCTCAGAAACACATTTCTTGTGTAGAAAACCTAAAAAGGCGAACAATGTAAAGGAAAACGTGTCTGTGTAAGAATGTGTGACATTCTGACCAGAAACACATAAATGTTCTTTCTGAGCTTTTCTCACCGAAAGCATTACATTCTGTCATGTTGAGTCGCTGTCATCCATGCGCTAGAGTTAGAACATAAATATAGTGCTGAAACGTGTTGGAAACATCAAATACATAAGGGAAAACACTGTTTTGCGCATCTTCATTTAAGTACTCTGTCAGGACATCACAAGTGTGTCTGTGGAGACACTTTTGCTCAGAAAGATCATTTCAAAGTGATTCCACGGTTTAAAGTGTCATTTCCAGTCAAAAGCGCTCAGAAACACATTTCTTGTGTAGAAAACCTAAAAAGGCGAACAATGTAAAGGAAAACGTGTCTGTGTAAGAATGTGTGACATTCTGACCAGAAACACATAAATGTTCTTTCTGAGCTTTTCTCACCGAAAGCATTACATTCTGTCATGTTGAGTCGCTGTCATCCATGCGCTAGAGTTAGAACATAAATATAGTGCTGAAACGCGCTGGAAACATCAAATACATGAGGGAAAACACTGTTTTGCGCATCTTCATTTAAGTACTCTGTCAGGACATCACAAGTGTGTCTGTGGAGACACTTTTGCTCAGAAAGATCATTTCAAAGTGATTCCACGGTTTAAAGTGTCATTTCCAGTCAAAAGCGCTCAGAAACACATTTCTTGTGTAGAAAACCTAAAAAGGCGAACAATGTAAAGGAAAACGTGTCTGTGTAAGAATGTGTGACATTCTGACCAGAAACACATAAATGTTCTTTCTGAGCTTTTCTCACCGAAAGCATTACATTCTGTCATGTTGAGTCGCTGTCATCCATGCGCTAGAGTTAAAACATAAATATAGTGCTGAAACGCGCTGGAAACATCAAATACATGAGGGAAAACACTGTTTTGCGCATCTTCATTTAAGTACTCTGTCGGGACATCACAAGTGTGTCTGTGGAGACACTTTTGCTCAGAAAGATCATTTCAAAGTGATTCCACGGTTTAAAGTGTCATTTCCAGTCAAAAGCGCTCAGAAACACATTTCTTGTGTAGAAAACCTAAAAAGGCGAACAATGTAAAGGAAAACGTGTCTGTGTAAGAATGTGTGACATTCTGACCAGAAACACATAAATGTTCTTTCTGAGCTTTTCTCACCGAAAGCATTACATTCTGTCATGTTGAGTCGCTGTCATCCATGCGCTAGAGTTAAAACATAAATATAGTGCTGAAACGCGCTGGAAACATCCAATACATGAGGGAAAACACTGTTTTGCGCATCTTCATTTAAGTACTCTGTCGGGACATCACAAGTGTGTCTGTGGAGACACTTTTGCTCAGAAAGATCATTTCAAAGTGATTCCACGGTTTAAAGTGTCATTTCCAGTCAAAAGCGCTCAGAAACACATTTCTTGTGTAGAAAACCTAAAAAGGCGAACAATGTAAAGGAAAACGTGTCTGTGTAAGAATGTGTGACATTCTGACCAGAAACACATAAATGTTCTTTCTGAGCTTTTCTCACCGAAAGCATTACATTCTGTCATGTTGAGTCGCTGTCATCCATGCGCTAGAGTTAGAACATAAATATAGTGCTGAAACGTGTTGGAAACATCAAATACATAAGGGAAAACACTGTTTTGCGCATCTTCATTTAAGTACTCTGTCAGGACATCACAAGTGTGTCTGTGGAGACACTTTTGCTCAGAAAGATCATTTCAAAGTGATTCCACGGTTTAAAGTGTCATTTCCAGTCAAAAGCGCTCAGAAACACATTTCTTGTGTAGAAAACCTAAAAAGGCGAACAATGTAAAGGAAAACGTGTCTGTGTAAGAATGTGTGACATTCTGACCAGAAACACATAAATGTTCTTTCTGAGCTTTTCTCACCGAAAGCATTACATTCTGTCATGTTGAGTCGCTGTCATCCATGCGCTAGAGTTAGAACATAAATATAGTGCTGAAACGCGCTGGAAACATCAAATACATGAGGGAAAACACTGTTTTGCGCATCTTCATTTAAGTACTCTGTCAGGACATCACAAGTGTGTCTGTGGAGACACTTTTGCTCAGAAAGATCATTTCAAAGTGATTCCACGGTTTAAAGTGTCATTTCCAGTCAAAAGCGCTCAGAAACACATTTCTTGTGTAGAAAACCTAAAAAGGCGAACAATGTAAAGGAAAACGTGTCTGTGTAAGAATGTGTGACATTCTGACCAGAAACACATAAATGTTCTTTCTGAGCTTTTCTCACCGAAAGCATTACATTCTGTCATGTTGAGTCGCTGTCATCCATGCGCTAGAGTTAAAACATAAATATAGTGCTGAAACGCGCTGGAAACATCAAATACATGAGGGAAAACACTGTTTTGCGCATCTTCATTTAAGTACTCTGTCGGGACATCACAAGTGTGTCTGTGGAGACACTTTTGCTCAGAAAGATCATTTCAAAGTGATTCCACGGTTTAAAGTGTCATTTCCAGTCAAAAGCGCTCAGAAACACATTTCTTGTGTAGAAAACCTAAAAAGGCGAACAATGTAAAGGAAAACGTGTCTGTGTAAGAATGTGTGACATTCTGACCAGAAACACATAAATGTTCTTTCTGAGCTTTTCTCACCGAAAGCATTACATTCTGTCATGTTGAGTCGCTGTCATCCATGCGCTAGAGTTAAAACATAAATATAGTGCTGAAACGCGCTGGAAACATCCAATACATGAGGGAAAACACTGTTTTGCGCATCTTCATTTAAGTACTCTGTCGGGACATCACAAGTGTGTCTGTGGAGACACTTTTGCTCAGAAAGATCATTTCAAAGTGATTCCACGGTTTAAAGTGTCATTTCCAGTCAAAAGCGCTCAGAAACACATTTCTTGTGTAGAAAACCTAAAAAGGCGAACAATGTAAAGGAAAACGTGTCTGTGTAAGAATGTGTGACATTCTGACCAGAAACACATAAATGTTCTTTCTGAGCTTTTCTCACCGAAAGCATTACATTCTGTCATGTTGAGTCGCTGTCATCCATGCGCTAGAGTTAAAACATAAATATAGTGCTGAAACGCGCTGGAAACATCCAATACATGAGGGAAAACACTGTTTTGCGCATCTTCATTTAAGTACTCTGTCGGGACATCACAAGTGTGTCTGTGGAGACACTTTTGCTCAGAAAGATCATTTCAAAGTGATTCCACGGTTAAAGTGTCATTTCCAGTCAAAAGCGCTCAGAAACACATTTCTTGTGTAGAAAACCTAAAAAGGCGAACAATGTAAAGGAAAACGTGTCTGTGTAAGAATGTGTGACATTCTGACCAGAAACACATAAATGTTCTTTCTGAGCTTTTCTCACCGAAAGCATTACATTCTGTCATGTTGAGTCGCTGTCATCCATGCGCTAGAGTTAGAACATAAATATAGTGCTGAAACGCGCTGGAAACATCAAATACATGAGGGAAAACACTGTTTTGCGCATCTTCATTTAAGTACTCTGTCGGGACATCACAAGTGTGTCTGTGGAGACACTTTTGCTCAGAAAGATCATTTCAAAGTGATTCCACGGTTAAAGTGTCATTTCCAGTCAAAAGCGCTCAGAAACACATTTCTTGTGTAGAAAACCTAAAAAGGCGAACAATGTAAAGGAAAACGTGTCTGTGTAAGAATGTGTGACATTCTGACCAGAAACACATAAATGTTCTTTCTGAGCTTTTCTCACCGAAAGCATTACATTCTGTCATGTTGAGTCGCTGTCATCCATGCGCTAGAGTTAAAACATAAATATAGTGCTGAAACGCGCTGGAAACATCAAATACATGAGGGAAAACACTGTTTTGCGCATCTTCATTTAAGTACTCTGTCGGGACATCACAAGTGTGTCTGTGGAGACACTTTTGCTCAGAAAGATCATTTCAAAGTGATTCCACGGTTTAAAGTGTCATTTCCAGTCAAAAGCGCTCAGAAACACATTTCTTGTGTAGAAAACCTAAAAAGGCGAACAATGTAAAGGAAAACGTGTCTGTGTAAGAATGTGTGACATTCTGACCAGAAACACATAAATGTTCTTTCTGAGCTTTTCTCACCGAAAGCATTACATTCTGTCATGTTGAGTCGCTGTCATCCATGCGCTAGAGTTAAAACATAAATATAGTGCTGAAACGCGCTGGAAACATCCAATACATGAGGGAAAACACTGTTTTGCGCATCTTCATTTAAGTACTCTGTCGGGACATCACAAGTGTGTCTGTGGAGACACTTTTGCTCAGAAAGATCATTTCAAAGTGATTCCACGGTTTAAAGTGTCATTTCCAGTCAAAAGCGCTCAGAAACACATTTCTTGTGTAGAAAACCTAAAAAGGCGAACAATGTAAAGGAAAACGTGTCTGTGTAAGAATGTGTGACATTCTGACCAGAAACACATAAATGTTCTTTCTGAGCTTTTCTCACCGAAAGCATTACATTCTGTCATGTTGAGTCGCTGTCATCCATGCGCTAGAGTTAAAACATAAATATAGTGCTGAAACGCGCTGGAAACATCCAATACATGAGGGAAAACACTGTTTTGCGCATCTTCATTTAAGTACTCTGTCGGGACATCACAAGTGTGTCTGTGGAGACACTTTTGCTCAGAAAGATCATTTCAAAGTGATTCCACGGTTAAAGTGTCATTTCCAGTCAAAAGCGCTCAGAAACACATTTCTTGTGTAGAAAACCTAAAAAGGCGAACAATGTAAAGGAAAACGTGTCTGTGTAAGAATGTGTGACATTCTGACCAGAAACACATAAATGTTCTTTCTGAGCTTTTCTCACCGAAAGCATTACATTCTGTCATGTTGAGTCGCTGTCATCCATGCGCTAGAGTTAAAACATAAATATAGTGCTGAAACGCGCTGGAAACATCCAATACATGAGGGAAAACACTGTTTTGCGCATCTTCATTTAAGTACTCTGTCGGGACATCACAAGTGTGTCTGTGGAGACACTTTTGCTCAGAAAGATCATTTCAAAGTGATTCCACGGTTAAAGTGTCATTTCCAGTCAAAAGCGCTCAGAAACACATTTCTTGTGTAGAAAACCTAAAAAGGCGAACAATGTAAAGGAAAACGTGTCTGTGTAAGAATGTGTGACATTCTGACCAGAAACACATAAATGTTCTTTCTGAGCTTTTCTCACCGAAAGCATTACATTCTGTCATGTTGAGTCGCTGTCATCCATGCGCTAGAGTTAAAACATAAATATAGTGCTGAAACGCGCTGGAAACATCCAATACATGAGGGAAAACACTGTTTTGCGCATCTTCATTTAAGTACTCTGTCGGGACATCACAAGTGTGTCTGTGGAGACACTTTTGCTCAGAAAGATCATTTCAAAGTGATTCCACGGTTTAAAGTGTCATTTCCAGTCAAAAGCGCTCAGAAACACATTTCTTGTGTAGAAAACCTAAAAAGGCGAACAATGTAAAGGAAAACGTGTCTGTGTAAGAATGTGTGACATTCTGACCAGAAACACATAAATGTTCTTTCTGAGCTTTTCTCACCGAAAGCATTACATTCTGTCATGTTGAGTCGCTGTCATCCATGCGCTAGAGTTAAAACATAAATATAGTGCTGAAACGCGCTGGAAACATCCAATACATGAGGGAAAACACTGTTTTGCGCATCTTCATTTAAGTACTCTGTCGGGACATCACAAGTGTGTCTGTGGAGACACTTTTGCTCAGAAAGATCATTTCAAAGTGATTCCACGGTTAAAGTGTCATTTCCAGTCAAAAGCGCTCAGAAACACATTTCTTGTGTAGAAAACCTAAAAAGGCGAACAATGTAAAGGAAAACGTGTCTGTGTAAGAATGTGTGACATTCTGACCAGAAACACATAAATGTTCTTTCTGAGCTTTTCTCACCGAAAGCATTACATTCTGTCATGTTGAGTCGCTGTCATCCATGCGCTAGAGTTAGAACATAAATATAGTGCTGAAACGCGCTGGAAACATCAAATACATGAGGGAAAACACTGTTTTGCGCATCTTCATTTAAGTACTCTGTCAGGACATCACAAGTGTGTCTGTGGAGACACTTTTGCTCAGAAAGATCATTTCAAAGTGATTCCACGGTTTAAAGTGTCATTTCCAGTCAAAAGCGCTCAGAAACACATTTCTTGTGTAGAAAACCTAAAAAGGCGAACAATGTAAAGGAAAACGTGTCTGTGTAAGAATGTGTGACATTCTGACCAGAAACACATAAATGTTCTTTCTGAGCTTTTCTCACCGAAAGCATTACATTCTGTCATGTTGAGTCGCTGTCATCCATGCGCTAGAGTTAAAACATAAATATAGTGCTGAAACGCGCTGGAAACATCCAATACATGAGGGAAAACACTGTTTTGCGCATCTTCATTTAAGTACTCTGTCGGGACATCACAAGTGTGTCTGTGGAGACACTTTTGCTCAGAAAGATCATTTCAAAGTGATTCCACGGTTAAAGTGTCATTTCCAGTCAAAAGCGCTCAGAAACACATTTCTTGTGTAGAAAACCTAAAAAGGCGAACAATGTAAAGGAAAACGTGTCTGTGTAAGAATGTGTGACATTCTGACCAGAAACACATAAATGTTCTTTCTGAGCTTTTCTCACCGAAAGCATTACATTCTGTCATGTTGAGTCGCTGTCATCCATGCGCTAGAGTTAAAACATAAATATAGTGCTGAAACGCGCTGGAAACATCAAATACATAAGGGAAAACACTGTTTTGCGCATCTTCATTTAAGTACTCTGTCAGGACATCACAAGTGTGTCTGTGGAGACACTTTTGCTCAGAAAGATCATTTCAAAGTGATTCCACGGTTTAAAGTGTCATTTCCAGTCAAAAGCGCTCAGAAACACATTTCTTGTGTAGAAAACCTAAAAAGGCGAACAATGTAAAGGAAAACGTGTCTGTGTAAGAATGTGTGACATTCTGACCAGAAACACATAAATGTTCTTTCTGAGCTTTTCTCACTGAAAGCATTACATTCTGTCATGTTGAGTCGCTGTCATCCATGCGCTAGAGTTAGAACATAAATATAGTGCTGAAACGTGTTGGAAACATCAAATACATAAGGGAAAACACTGTTTTGCGCATCTTCATTTAAGTACTCTGTCAGGACATCACAAGTGTGTCTGTGGAGACACTTTTGCTCAGAAAGATCATTTCAAAGTGATTCCACGGTTTAAAGTGTCATTTCCAGTCAAAAGCGCTCAGAAACACATTTCTTGTGTAGAAAACCTAAAAAGGCGAACAATGTAAAGGAAAACGTGTCTGTGTAAGAATGTGTGACATTCTGACCAGAAACACATAAATGTTCTTTCTGAGCTTTTCTCACCGAAAGCATTACATTCTGTCATGTTGAGTCGCTGTCATCCATGCGCTAGAGTTAAAACATAAATATAGTGCTGAAACGCGCTGGAAACATCAAATACATGAGGGAAAACACTGTTTTGCGCATCTTCATTTAAGTACTCTGTCAGGACATCACAAGTGTGTCTGTGGAGACACTTTTGCTCAGAAAGATCATTTCAAAGTGATTCCACGGTTAAAGTGTCATTTCCAGTCAAAAGCGCTCAGAAACACATTTCTTGTGTAGAAAACCTAAAAAGGCGAACAATGTAAAGGAAAACGTGTCTGTGTAAGAATGTGTGACATTCTGACCAGAAACACATAAATGTTCTTTCTGAGCTTTTCTCACCGAAAGCATTACATTCTGTCATGTTGAGTCGCTGTCATCCATGCGCTAGAGTTAAAACATAAATATAGTGCTGAAACGCGCTGGAAACATCCAATACATGAGGGAAAACACTGTTTTGCGCATCTTCATTTAAGTACTCTGTCGGGACATCACAAGTGTGTCTGTGGAGACACTTTTGCTCAGAAAGATCATTTCAAAGTGATTCCACGGTTTAAAGTGTCATTTCCAGTCAAAAGCGCTCAGAAACACATTTCTTGTGTAGAAAACCTAAAAAGGCGAACAATGTAAAGGAAAACGTGTCTGTGTAAGAATGTGTGACATTCTGACCAGAAACACATAAATGTTCTTTCTGAGCTTTTCTCACCGAAAGCATTACATTCTGTCATGTTGAGTCGCTGTCATCCATGCGCTAGAGTTAAAACATAAATATAGTGCTGAAACGCGCTGGAAACATCCAATACATGAGGGAAAACACTGTTTTGCGCATCTTCATTTAAGTACTCTGTCGGGACATCACAAGTGTGTCTGTGGAGACACTTTTGCTCAGAAAGATCATTTCAAAGTGATTCCACGGTTAAAGTGTCATTTCCAGTCAAAAGCGCTCAGAAACACATTTCTTGTGTAGAAAACCTAAAAAGGCGAACAATGTAAAGGAAAACGTGTCTGTGTAAGAATGTGTGACATTCTGACCAGAAACACATAAATGTTCTTTCTGAGCTTTTCTCACCGAAAGCATTACATTCTGTCATGTTGAGTCGCTGTCATCCATGCGCTAGAGTTAGAACATAAATATAGTGCTGAAACGCGCTGGAAACATCAAATACATGAGGGAAAACACTGTTTTGCGCATCTTCATTTAAGTACTCTGTCAGGACATCACAAGTGTGTCTGTGGAGACACTTTTGCTCAGAAAGATCATTTCAAAGTGATTCCACGGTTAAAGTGTCATTTCCAGTCAAAAGCGCTCAGAAACACATTTCTTGTGTAGAAAACCTAAAAAGGCGAACAATGTAAAGGAAAACGTGTCTGTGTAAGAATGTGTGACATTCTGACCAGAAACACATAAATGTTCTTTCTGAGCTTTTCTCACCGAAAGCATTACATTCTGTCATGTTGAGTCGCTGTCATCCATGCGCTAGAGTTAAAACATAAATATAGTGCTGAAACACGCTGGAAACATCCAATACATGAGGGAAAACACTGTTTTGCGCATCTTCATTTAAGTACTCTGTCAGGACATCACAAGTGTGTCTGTGGAGACACTTTTGCTCAGAAAGATCATTTCAAAGTGATTCCACGGTTAAAGTGTCATTTCCAGTCAAAAGCGCTCAGAAACACATTTCTTGTGTAGAAAACCTAAAAAGGCGAACAATGTAAAGGAAAACGTGTCTGTGTAAGAATGTGTGACATTCTGACCAGAAACACATAAATGTTCTTTCTGAGCTTTTCTCACCGAAAGCATTACATTCTGTCATGTTGAGTCGCTGTCATCCATGCGCTAGAGTTAAAACATAAATATAGTGCTGAAACGCGCTGGAAACATCAAATACATGAGGGAAAACACTGTTTTGCGCATCTTCATTTAAGTACTCTGTCGGGACATCACAAGTGTGTCTGTGGAGACACTTTTGCTCAGAAAGATCATTTCAAAGTGATTCCACGGTTAAAGTGTCATTTCCAGTCAAAAGCGCTCAGAAACACATTTCTTGTGTAGAAAACCTAAAAAGGCGAACAATGTAAAGGAAAACGTGTCTGTGTAAGAATGTGTGACATTCTGACCAGAAACACATAAATGTTCTTTCTGAGCTTTTCTCACCGAAAGCATTACATTCTGTCATGTTGAGTCGCTGTCATCCATGCGCTAGAGTTAGAACATAAATATAGTGCTGAAACGTGTTGGAAACATCAAATACATAAGGGAAAACACTGTTTTGCGCATCTTCATTTAAGTACTCTGTCAGGACATCACAAGTGTGTCTGTGGAGACACTTTTGCTCAGAAAGATCATTTCAAAGTGATTCCACGGTTTAAAGTGTCATTTCCAGTCAAAAGCGCTCAGAAACACATTTCTTGTGTAGAAAACCTAAAAAGGCGAACAATGTAAAGGAAAACGTGTCTGTGTAAGAATGTGTGACATTCTGACCAGAAACACATAAATGTTCTTTCTGAGCTTTTCTCACTGAAAGCATTACATTCTGTCATGTTGAGTCGCTGTCATCCATGCGCTAGAGTTAAAACATAAATATAGTGTTGAAACGCGCTGGAAACATCCAATACATGAGGGAAAACACTGTTTTGCGCATCTTCATTTAAGTACTCTGTCAGGACATCACAAGTGTGTCTGTGGAGACACTTTTGCTCAGAAAGATCATTTCAAAGTGATTCCACGGTTAAAGTGTCATTTCCAGTCAAAAGCGCTCAGAAACACATTTCTTGTGTAGAAAACCTAAAAAGGCGAACAATGTAAAGGAAAACGTGTCTGTGTAAGAATGTGTGACATTCTGACCAGAAACACATAAATGTTCTTTCTGAGCTTTTCTCACCGAAAGCATTACATTCTGTCATGTTGAGTCGCTGTCATCCATGCGCTAGAGTTAAAACATAAATATAGTGCTGAAACGCGCTGGAAACATCCAGTACATGAGGGAAAACACTGTTTTGCGCATCTTCATTTAAGTACTCTGTCGGGACATCACAAGTGTGTCTGTGGAGACACTTTTGCTCAGAAAGATCATTTCAAAGTGATTCCACGGTTTAAAGTGTCATTTCCAGTCAAAAGCGCTCAGAAACACATTTCTTGTGTAGAAAACCTAAAAAGGCGAACAATGTAAAGGAAAACGTGTCTGTGTAAGAATGTGTGACATTCTGACCAGAAACACATAAATGTTCTTTCTGAGCTTTTCTCACCGAAAGCATTACATTCTGTCATGTTGAGTCGCTGTCATCCATGCGCTAGAGTTAGAACATAAATATAGTGCTGAAACGTGTTGGAAACATCAAATACATAAGGGAAAACACTGTTTTGCGCATCTTCATTTAAGTACTCTGTCAGGACATCACAAGTGTGTCTGTGGAGACACTTTTGCTCAGAAAGATCATTTCAAAGTGATTCCACGGTTTAAAGTGTCATTTCCAGTCAAAAGCGCTCAGAAACACATTTCTTGTGTAGAAAACCTAAAAAGGCGAACAATGTAAAGGAAAACGTGTCTGTGTAAGAATGTGTGACATTCTGACCAGAAACACATAAATGTTCTTTCTGAGCTTTTCTCACCGAAAGCATTACATTCTGTCATGTTGAGTCGCTGTCATCCATGCGCTAGAGTTAGAACATAAATATAGTGCTGAAACGCGCTGGAAACATCAAATACATGAGGGAAAACACTGTTTTGCGCATCTTCATTTAAGTACTCTGTCAGGACATCACAAGTGTGTCTGTGGAGACACTTTTGCTCAGAAAGATCATTTCAAAGTGATTCCACGGTTTAAAGTGTCATTTCCAGTCAAAAGCGCTCAGAAACACATTTCTTGTGTAGAAAACCTAAAAAGGCGAACAATGTAAAGGAAAACGTGTCTGTGTAAGAATGTGTGACATTCTGACCAGAAACACATAAATGTTCTTTCTGAGCTTTTCTCACCGAAAGCATTACATTCTGTCATGTTGAGTCGCTGTCATCCATGCGCTAGAGTTAAAACATAAATATAGTGCTGAAACGCGCTGGAAACATCAAATACATGAGGGAAAACACTGTTTTGCGCATCTTCATTTAAGTACTCTGTCGGGACATCACAAGTGTGTCTGTGGAGACACTTTTGCTCAGAAAGATCATTTCAAAGTGATTCCACGGTTTAAAGTGTCATTTCCAGTCAAAAGCGCTCAGAAACACATTTCTTGTGTAGAAAACCTAAAAAGGCGAACAATGTAAAGGAAAACGTGTCTGTGTAAGAATGTGTGACATTCTGACCAGAAACACATAAATGTTCTTTCTGAGCTTTTCTCACCGAAAGCATTACATTCTGTCATGTTGAGTCGCTGTCATCCATGCGCTAGAGTTAAAACATAAATATAGTGCTGAAACGCGCTGGAAACATCCAATACATGAGGGAAAACACTGTTTTGCGCATCTTCATTTAAGTACTCTGTCGGGACATCACAAGTGTGTCTGTGGAGACACTTTTGCTCAGAAAGATCATTTCAAAGTGATTCCACGGTTTAAAGTGTCATTTCCAGTCAAAAGCGCTCAGAAACACATTTCTTGTGTAGAAAACCTAAAAAGGCGAACAATGTAAAGGAAAACGTGTCTGTGTAAGAATGTGTGACATTCTGACCAGAAACACATAAATGTTCTTTCTGAGCTTTTCTCACCGAAAGCATTACATTCTGTCATGTTGAGTCGCTGTCATCCATGCGCTAGAGTTAGAACATAAATATAGTGCTGAAACGTGTTGGAAACATCAAATACATAAGGGAAAACACTGTTTTGCGCATCTTCATTTAAGTACTCTGTCAGGACATCACAAGTGTGTCTGTGGAGACACTTTTGCTCAGAAAGATCATTTCAAAGTGATTCCACGGTTTAAAGTGTCATTTCCAGTCAAAAGCGCTCAGAAACACATTTCTTGTGTAGAAAACCTAAAAAGGCGAACAATGTAAAGGAAAACGTGTCTGTGTAAGAATGTGTGACATTCTGACCAGAAACACATAAATGTTCTTTCTGAGCTTTTCTCACCGAAAGCATTACATTCTGTCATGTTGAGTCGCTGTCATCCATGCGCTAGAGTTAGAACATAAATATAGTGCTGAAACGCGCTGGAAACATCAAATACATGAGGGAAAACACTGTTTTGCGCATCTTCATTTAAGTACTCTGTCAGGACATCACAAGTGTGTCTGTGGAGACACTTTTGCTCAGAAAGATCATTTCAAAGTGATTCCACGGTTTAAAGTGTCATTTCCAGTCAAAAGCGCTCAGAAACACATTTCTTGTGTAGAAAACCTAAAAAGGCGAACAATGTAAAGGAAAACGTGTCTGTGTAAGAATGTGTGACATTCTGACCAGAAACACATAAATGTTCTTTCTGAGCTTTTCTCACCGAAAGCATTACATTCTGTCATGTTGAGTCGCTGTCATCCATGCGCTAGAGTTAAAACATAAATATAGTGCTGAAACGCGCTGGAAACATCAAATACATGAGGGAAAACACTGTTTTGCGCATCTTCATTTAAGTATTCTGTCGGGACATCACAAGTGTGTCTGTGGAGACACTTTTGCTCAGAAAGATCATTTCAAAGTGATTCCACGGTTTAAAGTGTCATTTCCAGTCAAAAGCGCTCAGAAACACATTTCTTGTGTAGAAAACCTAAAAAGGCGAACAATGTAAAGGAAAACGTGTCTGTGTAAGAATGTGTGACATTCTGACCAGAAACACATAAATGTTCTTTCTGAGCTTTTCTCACTGAAAGCATTACATTCTGTCATGTTGAGTCGCTGTCATCCATGCGCTAGAGTTAAAACATAAATATAGTGTTGAAACGCGCTGGAAACATCCAATACATGAGGGAAAACACTGTTTTGCGCATCTTCATTTAAGTACTCTGTCAGGACATCACAAGTGTGTCTGTGGAGACACTTTTGCTCAGAAAGATCATTTCAAAGTGATTCCACGGTTAAAGTGTCATTTCCAGTCAAAAGCGCTCAGAAACACATTTCTTGTGTAGAAAACCTAAAAAGGCGAACAATGTAAAGGAAAACGTGTCTGTGTAAGAATGTGTGACATTCTGACCAGAAACACATAAATGTTCTTTCTGAGCTTTTCTCACCGAAAGCATTACATTCTGTCATGTTGAGTCGCTGTCATCCATGCGCTAGAGTTAAAACATAAATATAGTGCTGAAACGCGCTGGAAACATCCAATACATGAGGGAAAACACTGTTTTGCGCATCTTCATTTAAGTACTCTGTCAGGACATCACAAGTGTGTCTGTGGAGACACTTTTGCTCAGAAAGATCATTTCAAAGTGATTCCACGGTTAAAGTGTCATTTCCAGTCAAAAGCGCTCAGAAACACATTTCTTGTGTAGAAAACCTAAAAAGGCGAACAATGTAAAGGAAAACGTGTCTGTGTAAGAATGTGTGACATTCTGACCAGAAACACATAAATGTTCTTTCTGAGCTTTTCTCACCGAAAGCATTACATTCTGTCATGTTGAGTCGCTGTCATCCATGCGCTAGAGTTAGAACATAAATATAGTGCTGAAACGCGCTGGAAACATCAAATACATGAGGGAAAACACTGTTTTGCGCATCTTCATTTAAGTACTCTGTCGGGACATCACAAGTGTGTCTGTGGAGACACTTTTGCTCAGAAAGATCATTTCAAAGTGATTCCACGGTTAAAGTGTCATTTCCAGTCAAAAGCGCTCAGAAACACATTTCTTGTGTAGAAAACCTAAAAAGGCGAACAATGTAAAGGAAAACGTGTCTGTGTAAGAATGTGTGACATTCTGACCAGAAACACATAAATGTTCTTTCTGAGCTTTTCTCACCGAAAGCATTACATTCTGTCATGTTGAGTCGCTGTCATCCATGCGCTAGAGTTAAAACATAAATATAGTGCTGAAACGCGCTGGAAACATCCAATACATGAGGGAAAACACTGTTTTGCGCATCTTCATTTAAGTACTCTGTCGGGACATCACAAGTGTGTCTGTGGAGACACTTTTGCTCAGAAAGATCATTTCAAAGTGATTCCACGGTTAAAGTGTCATTTCCAGTCAAAAGCGCTCAGAAACACATTTCTTGTGTAGAAAACCTAAAAAGGCGAACAATGTAAAGGAAAACGTGTCTGTGTAAGAATGTGTGACATTCTGACCAGAAACACATAAATGTTCTTTCTGAGCTTTTCTCACCGAAAGCATTACATTCTGTCATGTTGAGTCGCTGTCATCCATGCGCTAGAGTTAAAACATAAATATAGTGCTGAAACGCGCTGGAAACATCAAATACATAAGGGAAAACACTGTTTTGCGCATCTTCATTTAAGTACTCTGTCAGGACATCACAAGTGTGTCTGTGGAGACACTTTTGCTCAGAAAGATCATTTCAAAGTGATTCCACGGTTTAAAGTGTCATTTCCAGTCAAAAGCGCTCAGAAACACATTTCTTGTGTAGAAAACCTAAAAAGGCGAACAATGTAAAGGAAAACGTGTCTGTGTAAGAATGTGTGACATTCTGACCAGAAACACATAAATGTTCTTTCTGAGCTTTTCTCACCGAAAGCATTACATTCTGTCATGTTGAGTCGCTGTCATCCATGCGCTAGAGTTAAAACATAAATATAGTGCTGAAACGCGCTGGAAACATCAAATACATGAGGGAAAACACTGTTTTGCGCATCTTCATTTAAGTACTCTGTCGGGACATCACAAGTGTGTCTGTGGAGACACTTTTGCTCAGAAAGATCATTTCAAAGTGATTCCACGGTTAAAGTGTCATTTCCAGTCAAAAGCGCTCAGAAACACATTTCTTGTGTAGAAAACCTAAAAAGGCGAACAATGTAAAGGAAAACGTGTCTGTGTAAGAATGTGTGACATTCTGACCAGAAACACATAAATGTTCTTTCTGAGCTTTTCTCACCGAAAGCATTACATTCTGTCATGTTGAGTCGCTGTCATCCATGCGCTAGAGTTAAAACATAAATATAGTGCTGAAACGCGCTGGAAACATCCAATACATGAGGGAAAACACTGTTTTGCGCATCTTCATTTAAGTACTCTGTCGGGACATCACAAGTGTGTCTGTGGAGACACTTTTGCTCAGAAAGATCATTTCAAAGTGATTCCACGGTTAAAGTGTCATTTCCAGTCAAAAGCGCTCAGAAACACATTTCTTGTGTAGAAAACCTAAAAAGGCGAACAATGTAAAGGAAAACGTGTCTGTGTAAGAATGTGTGACATTCTGACCAGAAACACATAAATGTTCTTTCTGAGCTTTTCTCACCGAAAGCATTACATTCTGTCATGTTGAGTCGCTGTCATCCATGCGCTAGAGTTAGAACATAAATATAGTGCTGAAACGCGCTGGAAACATCAAATACATGAGGGAAAACACTGTTTTGCGCATCTTCATTTAAGTACTCTGTCGGGACATCACAAGTGTGTCTGTGGAGACACTTTTGCTCAGAAAGATCATTTCAAAGTGATTCCACGGTTAAAGTGTCATTTCCAGTCAAAAGCGCTCAGAAACACATTTCTTGTGTAGAAAACCTAAAAAGGCGAACAATGTAAAGGAAAACGTGTCTGTGTAAGAATGTGTGACATTCTGACCAGAAACACATAAATGTTCTTTCTGAGCTTTTCTCACCGAAAGCATTACATTCTGTCATGTTGAGTCGCTGTCATCCATGCGCTAGAGTTAAAACATAAATATAGTGCTGAAACGCGCTGGAAACATCCAATACATGAGGGAAAACACTGTTTTGCGCATCTTCATTTAAGTACTCTGTCGGGACATCACAAGTGTGTCTGTGGAGACACTTTTGCTCAGAAAGATCATTTCAAAGTGATTCCACGGTTAAAGTGTCATTTCCAGTCAAAAGCGCTCAGAAACACATTTCTTGTGTAGAAAACCTAAAAAGGCGAACAATGTAAAGGAAAACGTGTCTGTGTAAGAATGTGTGACATTCTGACCAGAAACACATAAATGTTCTTTCTGAGCTTTTCTCACCGAAAGCATTATATTCTGTCATGTTGAGTCGCTGTCATCCATGCGCTAGAGTTAAAACATAAATATAGTGCTGAAACGCGCTGGAAACATCCAATACATGAGGGAAAACACTGTTTTGCGCATCTTCATTTAAGTACTCTGTCGGGACATCACAAGTGTGTCTGTGGAGACACTTTTGCTCAGAAAGATCATTTCAAAGTGATTCCACGGTTAAAGTGTCATTTCCAGTCAAAAGCGCTCAGAAACACATTTCTTGTGTAGAAAACCTAAAAAGGCGAACAATGTAAAGGAAAACGTGTCTGTGTAAGAATGTGTGACATTCTGACCAGAAACACATAAATGTTCTTTCTGAGCTTTTCTCACCGAAAGCATTACATTCTGTCATGTTGAGTCGCTGTCATCCATGCGCTAGAGTTAGAACATAAATATAGTGCTGAAATGCGCTGGAAACATCAAATAAATGAGGGAAAACACTGTTTTGCGCATCTTCATTTAAGTACTCTGTCGCTGTCATCCATGCGCTAGAGTTAGAACATAAATATAGTGCTGAAACGTGTTGGAAACATCAAATACATGAGGGAAAACACTGTTTTGCGCATCTTCATTTAAGTACTCTGTCGAGACATCACAATTGTGTCTGTGGAGACACTTTTGCTCAGAAAGATCATTTCAAAGTGATTCCACGGTTAAAGTGTCATTTCCAGTCAAAAGCGCTCAGAAACACATTTCTTGTGTAGAAAACCTAAAAAGGCGAACAATGTAAAGGAAAACGTGTCTGTGTAAGAATGTGTGACATTCTGACCAGAAACACATAAATGTTCTTTCTGAGCTTTTCTCACCGAAAGCATTACATTCTGTCATGTTGAGTCGCTGTCATCCATGCGCTAGAGTTAGAACATAAATATAGTGCTGAAACGTGTTGGAAACATCAAATACATGAGGGAAAACACTGTTTTGCGCATCTTCATTTAAGTACTCTGTCAGGACATCACAAGTGTGTCTGTGGAGACACTTTTGCTCAGAAAGATCATTTCAAAGTGATTCCACGGTTTAAAGTGTCATTTCCAGTCAAAAGCGCTCAGAAACACATTTCTTGTGTAGAAAACCTAAAAAGGCGAACAATGTAAAGGAAAACGTGTCTGTGTAAGAATGTGTGACATTCTGACCAGAAACACATAAATGTTCTTTCTGAGCTTTTCTCACCGAAAGCATTACATTCTGTCATGTTGAGTCGCTGTCATCCATGCGCTAGAGTTAGAACATAAATATAGTGCTGAAACGTGTTGGAAACATCAAATACATAAGGGAAAACACTGTTTTGCGCATCTTCATTTAAGTACTCTGTCAGGACATCACAAGTGTGTCTGTGGAGACACTTTTGCTCAGAAAGATCATTTCAAAGTGATTCCACGGTTTAAAGTGTCATTTCCAGTCAAAAGCGCTCAGAAACACATTTCTTGTGTAGAAAACCTAAAAAGGCGAACAATGTAAAGGAAAACGTGTCTGTGTAAGAATGTGTGACATTCTGACCAGAAACACATAAATGTTCTTTCTGAGCTTTTCTCACCGAAAGCATTACATTCTGTCATGTTGAGTCGCTGTCATCCATGCGCTAGAGTTAAAACATAAATATAGTGCTGAAACACGCTGGAAACATCCAATACATGAGGGAAAACACTGTTTTGCGCATCTTCATTTAAGTACTCTGTCAGGACATCACAAGTGTGTCTGTGGAGACACTTTTGCTCAGAAAGATCATTTCAAAGTGATTCCACGGTTTAAAGTGTCATTTCCAGTCAAAAGCGCTCAGAAACACATTTCTTGTGTAGAAAACCTAAAAAGGCGAACAATGTAAAGGAAAACGTGTCTGTGTAAGAATGTGTGACATTCTGACCAGAAACACATAAATGTTCTTTCTGAGCTTTTCTCACCGAAAGCATTACATTCTGTCATGTTGAGTCGCTGTCATCCATGCGCTAGAGTTAGAACATAAATATAGTGCTGAAACGTGTTGGAAACATCAAATACATAAGGGAAAACACTGTTTTGCGCATCTTCATTTAAGTACTCTGTCAGGACATCACAAGTGTGTCTGTGGAGACACTTTTGCTCAGAAAGATCATTTCAAAGTGATTCCACGGTTTAAAGTGTCATTTCCAGTCAAAAGCGCTCAGAAACACATTTCTTGTGTAGAAAACCTAAAAAGGCGAACAATGTAAAGGAAAACGTGTCTGTGTAAGAATGTGTGACATTCTGACCAGAAACACATAAATGTTCTTTCTGAGCTTTTCTCACCGAAAGCATTACATTCTGTCATGTTGAGTCGCTGTCATCCATGCGCTAGAGTTAAAACATAAATATAGTGCTGAAACACGCTGGAAACATCCAATACATGAGGGAAAACACTGTTTTGCGCATCTTCATTTAAGTACTCTGTCAGGACATCACAAGTGTGTCTGTGGAGACACTTTTGCTCAGAAAGATCATTTCAAAGTGATTCCACGGTTAAAGTGTCATTTCCAGTCAAAAGCGCTCAGAAACACATTTCTTGTGTAGAAAACCTAAAAAGGCGAACAATGTAAAGGAAAACGTGTCTGTGTAAGAATGTGTGACATTCTGACCAGAAACACATAAATGTTCTTTCTGAGCTTTTCTCACCGAAAGCATTACATTCTGTCATGTTGAGTCGCTGTCATCCATGCGCTAGAGTTAGAACATAAATATAGTGCTGAAATGCGCTGGAAACATCAAATAAATGAGGGAAAACACTGTTTTGCGCATCTTCATTTAAGTACTCTGTCGCTGTCATCCATGCGCTAGAGTTAGAACATAAATATAGTGCTGAAACGTGTTGGAAACATCAAATACATGAGGGAAAACACTGTTTTGCGCATCTTCATTTAAGTACTCTGTCGAGACATCACAATTGTGTCTGTGGAGACACTTTTGCTCAGAAAGATCATTTCAAAGTGATTCCACGGTTAAAGTGTCATTTCCAGTCAAAAGCGCTCAGAAACACATTTCTTGTGTAGAAAACCTAAAAAGGCGAACAATGTAAAGGAAAACGTGTCTGTGTAAGAATGTGTGACATTCTGACCAGAAACACATAAATGTTCTTTCTGAGCTTTTCTCACCGAAAGCATTACATTCTGTCATGTTGAGTCGCTGTCATCCATGCGCTAGAGTTAGAACATAAATATAGTGCTGAAACGTGTTGGAAACATCAAATACATGAGGGAAAACACTGTTTTGCGCATCTTCATTTAAGTACTCTGTCAGGACATCACAAGTGTGTCTGTGGAGACACTTTTGCTCAGAAAGATCATTTCAAAGTGATTCCACGGTTTAAAGTGTCATTTCCAGTCAAAAGCGCTCAGAAACACATTTCTTGTGTAGAAAACCTAAAAAGGCGAACAATGTAAAGGAAAACGTGTCTGTGTAAGAATGTGTGACATTCTGACCAGAAACACATAAATGTTCTTTCTGAGCTTTTCTCACCGAAAGCATTACATTCTGTCATGTTGAGTCGCTGTCATCCATGCGCTAGAGTTAGAACATAAATATAGTGCTGAAATGCGCTGGAAACATCAAATAAATGAGGGAAAACACTGTTTTGCGCATCTTCATTTAAGTACTCTGTCAGGACATCACAAGTGTGTCTGTGGAGACACTTTTGCTCAGAAAGATCATTTCAAAGTGATTCCACGGTTAAAGTGTCATTTCCAGTCAAAAGCGCTCAGAAACACATTTCTTGTGTAGAAAACCTAAAAAGGCGAACAATGTAAAGGAAAACGTGTCTGTGTAAGAATGTGTGACATTCTGACCAGAAACACATAAATGTTCTTTCTGAGCTTTTCTCACCGAAAGCATTACATTCTGTCATGTTGAGTCGCTGTCATCCATGCGCTAGAGTTAGAACATAAATATAGTGCTGAAATGCGCTGGAAACATCAAATAAATGAGGGAAAACACTGTTTTGCGCATCTTCATTTAAGTACTCTGTCGCTGTCATCCATGCGCTAGAGTTAGAACATAAATATAGTGCTGAAACGTGTTGGAAACATCAAATACATGAGGGAAAACACTGTTTTGCGCATCTTCATTTAAGTACTCTGTCGAGACATCACAATTGTGTCTGTGGAGACACTTTTGCTCAGAAAGATCATTTCAAAGTGATTCCACGGTTAAAGTGTCATTTCCAGTCAAAAGCGCTCAGAAACACATTTCTTGTGTAGAAAACCTAAAAAGGCGAACAATGTAAAGGAAAACGTGTCTGTGTAAGAATGTGTGACATTCTGACCAGAAACACATAAATGTTCTTTCTGAGCTTTTCTCACCGAAAGCATTACATTCTGTCATGTTGAGTCGCTGTCATCCATGCGCTAGAGTTAGAACATAAATATAGTGCTGAAACGTGTTGGAAACATCAAATACATGAGGGAAAACACTGTTTTGCGCATCTTCATTTAAGTACTCTGTCAGGACATCACAAGTGTGTCTGTGGAGACACTTTTGCTCAGAAAGATCATTTCAAAGTGATTCCACGGTTTAAAGTGTCATTTCCAGTCAAAAGCGCTCAGAAACACATTTCTTGTGTAGAAAACCTAAAAAGGCGAACAATGTAAAGGAAAACGTGTCTGTGTAAGAATGTGTGACATTCTGACCAGAAACACATAAATGTTCTTTCTGAGCTTTTCTCACCGAAAGCATTACATTCTGTCATGTTGAGTCGCTGTCATCCATGCGCTAGAGTTAGAACATAAATATAGTGCTGAAACGTGTTGGAAACATCAAATACATAAGGGAAAACACTGTTTTGCGCATCTTCATTTAAGTACTCTGTCAGGACATCACAAGTGTGTCTGTGGAGACACTTTTGCTCAGAAAGATCATTTCAAAGTGATTCCACGGTTTAAAGTGTCATTTCCAGTCAAAAGCGCTCAGAAACACATTTCTTGTGTAGAAAACCTAAAAAGGCGAACAATGTAAAGGAAAACGTGTCTGTGTAAGAATGTGTGACATTCTGACCAGAAACACATAAATGTTCTTTCTGAGCTTTTCTCACCGAAAGCATTACATTCTGTCATGTTGAGTCGCTGTCATCCATGCGCTAGAGTTAAAACATAAATATAGTGCTGAAACACGCTGGAAACATCCAATACATGAGGGAAAACACTGTTTTGCGCATCTTCATTTAAGTACTCTGTCAGGACATCACAAGTGTGTCTGTGGAGACACTTTTGCTCAGAAAGATCATTTCAAAGTGATTCCACGGTTTAAAGTGTCATTTCCAGTCAAAAGCGCTCAGAAACACATTTCTTGTGTAGAAAACCTAAAAAGGCGAACAATGTAAAGGAAAACGTGTCTGTGTAAGAATGTGTGACATTCTGACCAGAAACACATAAATGTTCTTTCTGAGCTTTTCTCACCGAAAGCATTACATTCTGTCATGTTGAGTCGCTGTCATCCATGCGCTAGAGTTAGAACATAAATATAGTGCTGAAACGTGTTGGAAACATCAAATACATAAGGGAAAACACTGTTTTGCGCATCTTCATTTAAGTACTCTGTCAGGACATCACAAGTGTGTCTGTGGAGACACTTTTGCTCAGAAAGATCATTTCAAAGTGATTCCACGGTTTAAAGTGTCATTTCCAGTCAAAAGCGCTCAGAAACACATTTCTTGTGTAGAAAACCTAAAAAGGCGAACAATGTAAAGGAAAACGTGTCTGTGTAAGAATGTGTGACATTCTGACCAGAAACACATAAATGTTCTTTCTGAGCTTTTCTCACCGAAAGCATTACATTCTGTCATGTTGAGTCGCTGTCATCCATGCGCTAGAGTTAAAACATAAATATAGTGCTGAAACACGCTGGAAACATCCAATACATGAGGGAAAACACTGTTTTGCGCATCTTCATTTAAGTACTCTGTCAGGACATCACAAGTGTGTCTGTGGAGACACTTTTGCTCAGAAAGATCATTTCAAAGTGATTCCACGGTTAAAGTGTCATTTCCAGTCAAAAGCGCTCAGAAACACATTTCTTGTGTAGAAAACCTAAAAAGGCGAACAATGTAAAGGAAAACGTGTCTGTGTAAGAATGTGTGACATTCTGACCAGAAACACATAAATGTTCTTTCTGAGCTTTTCTCACCGAAAGCATTACATTCTGTCATGTTGAGTCGCTGTCATCCATGCGCTAGAGTTAGAACATAAATATAGTGCTGAAATGCGCTGGAAACATCAAATAAATGAGGGAAAACACTGTTTTGCGCATCTTCATTTAAGTACTCTGTCGCTGTCATCCATGCGCTAGAGTTAAAACATAAATATAGTGCTGAAACGTGTTGGAAACATCAAATACATGAGGGAAAACACTGTTTTGCGCATCTTCATTTAAGTACTCTGTCGAGACATCACAATTGTGTCTGTGGAGACACTTTTGCTCAGAAAGATCATTTCAAAGTGATTCCACGGTTAAAGTGTCATTTCCAGTCAAAAGCGCTCAGAAACACATTTCTTGTGTAGAAAACCTAAAAAGGCGAACAATGTAAAGGAAAACGTGTCTGTGTAAGAATGTGTGACATTCTGACCAGAAACACATAAATGTTCTTTCTGAGCTTTTCTCACCGAAAGCATTACATTCTGTCATGTTGAGTCGCTGTCATCCATGCGCTAGAGTTAGAACATAAATATAGTGCTGAAACGTGTTGGAAACATCAAATACATGAGGGAAAACACTGTTTTGCGCATCTTCATTTAAGTACTCTGTCAGGACATCACAAGTGTGTCTGTGGAGACACTTTTGCTCAGAAAGATCATTTCAAAGTGATTCCACGGTTTAAAGTGTCATTTCCAGTCAAAAGCGCTCAGAAACACATTTCTTGTGTAGAAAACCTAAAAAGGCGAACAATGTAAAGGAAAACGTGTCTGTGTAAGAATGTGTGACATTCTGACCAGAAACACATAAATGTTCTTTCTGAGCTTTTCTCACCGAAAGCATTACATTCTGTCATGTTGAGTCGCTGTCATCCATGCGCTAGAGTTAGAACATAAATATAGTGCTGAAACGTGTTGGAAACATCAAATACATAAGGGAAAACACTGTTTTGCGCATCTTCATTTAAGTACTCTGTCAGGACATCACAAGTGTGTCTGTGGAGACACTTTTGCTCAGAAAGATCATTTCAAAGTGATTCCACGGTTTAAAGTGTCATTTCCAGTCAAAAGCGCTCAGAAACACATTTCTTGTGTAGAAAACCTAAAAAGGCGAACAATGTAAAGGAAAACGTGTCTGTGTAAGAATGTGTGACATTCTGACCAGAAACACATAAATGTTCTTTCTGAGCTTTTCTCACCGAAAGCATTACATTCTGTCATGTTGAGTCGCTGTCATCCATGCGCTAGAGTTAAAACATAAATATAGTGCTGAAACGCGCTGGAAACATCAAATACATGAGGGAAAACACTGTTTTGCGCATCTTCATTTAAGTACTCTGTCGGGACATCACAAGTGTGTCTGTGGAGACACTTTTGCTCAGAAAGATCATTTCAAAGTGATTCCACGGTTAAAGTGTCATTTCCAGTCAAAAGCGCTCAGAAACACATTTCTTGTGTAGAAAACCTAAAAAGGCGAACAATGTAAAGGAAAACGTGTCTGTGTAAGAATGTGTGACATTCTGACCAGAAACACATAAATGTTCTTTCTGAGCTTTTCTCACCGAAAGCATTACATTCTGTCATGTTGAGTCGCTGTCATCCATGCGCTAGAGTTAGAACATAAATATAGTGCTGAAATGCGCTGGAAACATCAAATAAATGAGGGAAAACACTGTTTTGCGCATCTTCATTTAAGTACTCTGTCAGGACATCACAAGTGTGTCTGTGGAGACACTTTTGCTCAGAAAGATCATTTCAAAGTGATTCCACGGTTAAAGTGTCATTTCCAGTCAAAAGCGCTCAGAAACACATTTCTTGTGTAGAAAACCTAAAAAGGCGAACAATGTAAAGGAAAACGTGTCTGTGTAAGAATGTGTGACATTCTGACCAGAAACACATAAATGTTCTTTCTGAGCTTTTCTCACCGAAAGCATTACATTCTGTCATGTTGAGTCGCTGTCATCCATGCGCTAGAGTTAGAACATAAATATAGTGCTGAAATGCGCTGGAAACATCAAATAAATGAGGGAAAACACTGTTTTGCGCATCTTCATTTAAGTACTCTGTCGCTGTCATCCATGCGCTAGAGTTAGAACATAAATATAGTGCTGAAACGTGTTGGAAACATCAAATACATGAGGGAAAACACTGTTTTGCGCATCTTCATTTAAGTACTCTGTCGAGACATCACAATTGTGTCTGTGGAGACACTTTTGCTCAGAAAGATCATTTCAAAGTGATTCCACGGTTAAAGTGTCATTTCCAGTCAAAAGCGCTCAGAAACACATTTCTTGTGTAGAAAACCTAAAAAGGCGAACAATGTAAAGGAAAACGTGTCTGTGTAAGAATGTGTGACATTCTGACCAGAAACACATAAATGTTCTTTCTGAGCTTTTCTCACCGAAAGCATTACATTCTGTCATGTTGAGTCGCTGTCATCCATGCGCTAGAGTTAGAACATAAATATAGTGCTGAAACGTGTTGGAAACATCAAATACATGAGGGAAAACACTGTTTTGCGCATCTTCATTTAAGTACTCTGTCAGGACATCACAAGTGTGTCTGTGGAGACACTTTTGCTCAGAAAGATCATTTCAAAGTGATTCCACGGTTTAAAGTGTCATTTCCAGTCAAAAGCGCTCAGAAACACATTTCTTGTGTAGAAAACCTAAAAAGGCGAACAATGTAAAGGAAAACGTGTCTGTGTAAGAATGTGTGACATTCTGACCAGAAACACATAAATGTTCTTTCTGAGCTTTTCTCACCGAAAGCATTACATTCTGTCATGTTGAGTCGCTGTCATCCATGCGCTAGAGTTAGAACATAAATATAGTGCTGAAACGTGTTGGAAACATCAAATACATAAGGGAAAACACTGTTTTGCGCATCTTCATTTAAGTACTCTGTCAGGACATCACAAGTGTGTCTGTGGAGACACTTTTGCTCAGAAAGATCATTTCAAAGTGATTCCACGGTTTAAAGTGTCATTTCCAGTCAAAAGCGCTCAGAAACACATTTCTTGTGTAGAAAACCTAAAAAGGCGAACAATGTAAAGGAAAACGTGTCTGTGTAAGAATGTGTGACATTCTGACCAGAAACACATAAATGTTCTTTCTGAGCTTTTCTCACCGAAAGCATTACATTCTGTCATGTTGAGTCGCTGTCATCCATGCGCTAGAGTTAAAACATAAATATAGTGCTGAAACGCGCTGGAAACATCAAATACATGAGGGAAAACACTGTTTTGCGCATCTTCATTTAAGTACTCTGTCGGGACATCACAAGTGTGTCTGTGGAGACACTTTTGCTCAGAAAGATCATTTCAAAGTGATTCCACGGTTAAAGTGTCATTTCCAGTCAAAAGCGCTCAGAAACACATTTCTTGTGTAGAAAACCTAAAAAGGCGAACAATGTAAAGGAAAACGTGTCTGTGTAAGAATGTGTGACATTCTGACCAGAAACACATAAATGTTCTTTCTGAGCTTTTCTCACCGAAAGCATTACATTCTGTCATGTTGAGTCGCTGTCATCCATGCGCTAGAGTTAAAACATAAATATAGTGCTGAAACGCGCTGGAAACATCCAATACATGAGGGAAAACACTGTTTTGCGCATCTTCATTTAAGTACTCTGTCGGGACATCACAAGTGTGTCTGTGGAGACACTTTTGCTCAGAAAGATCATTTCAAAGTGATTCCACGGTTAAAGTGTCATTTCCAGTCAAAAGCGCTCAGAAACACATTTCTTGTGTAGAAAACCTAAAAAGGCGAACAATGTAAAGGAAAACGTGTCTGTGTAAGAATGTGTGACATTCTGACCAGAAACACATAAATGTTCTTTCTGAGCTTTTCTCACCGAAAGCATTACATTCTGTCATGTTGAGTCGCTGTCATCCATGCGCTAGAGTTAAAACATAAATATAGTGCTGAAACGCGCTGGAAACATCAAATACATGAGGGAAAACACTGTTTTGCGCATCTTCATTTAAGTACTCTGTCGGGACATCACAAGTGTGTCTGTGGAGACACTTTTGCTCAGAAAGATCATTTCAAAGTGATTCCACGGTTTAAAGTGTCATTTCCAGTCAAAAGCGCTCAGAAACACATTTCTTGTGTAGAAAACCTAAAAAGGCGAACAATGTAAAGGAAAACGTGTCTGTGTAAGAATGTGTGACATTCTGACCAGAAACACATAAATGTTCTTTCTGAGCTTTTCTCACCGAAAGCATTACATTCTGTCATGTTGAGTCGCTGTCATCCATGCGCTAGAGTTAAAACATAAATATAGTGCTGAAACGCGCTGGAAACATCCAATACATGAGGGAAAACACTGTTTTGCGCATCTTCATTTAAGTACTCTGTCGGGACATCACAAGTGTGTCTGTGGAGACACTTTTGCTCAGAAAGATCATTTCAAAGTGATTCCACGGTTTAAAGTGTCATTTCCAGTCAAAAGCGCTCAGAAACACATTTCTTGTGTAGAAAACCTAAAAAGGCGAACAATGTAAAGGAAAACGTGTCTGTGTAAGAATGTGTGACATTCTGACCAGAAACACATAAATGTTCTTTCTGAGCTTTTCTCACCGAAAGCATTACATTCTGTCATGTTGAGTCGCTGTCATCCATGCGCTAGAGTTAAAACATAAATATAGTGCTGAAACGCGCTGGAAACATCCAATACATGAGGGAAAACACTGTTTTGCGCATCTTCATTTAAGTACTCTGTCGGGACATCACAAGTGTGTCTGTGGAGACACTTTTGCTCAGAAAGATCATTTCAAAGTGATTCCACGGTTAAAGTGTCATTTCCAGTCAAAAGCGCTCAGAAACACATTTCTTGTGTAGAAAACCTAAAAAGGCGAACAATGTAAAGGAAAACGTGTCTGTGTAAGAATGTGTGACATTCTGACCAGAAACACATAAATGTTCTTTCTGAGCTTTTCTCACCGAAAGCATTACATTCTGTCATGTTGAGTCGCTGTCATCCATGCGCTAGAGTTAAAACATAAATATAGTGCTGAAACGCGCTGGAAACATCCAATACATGAGGGAAAACACTGTTTTGCGCATCTTCATTTAAGTACTCTGTCGGGACATCACAAGTGTGTCTGTGGAGACACTTTTGCTCAGAAAGATCATTTCAAAGTGATTCCACGGTTAAAGTGTCATTTCCAGTCAAAAGCGCTCAGAAACACATTTCTTGTGTAGAAAACCTAAAAAGGCGAACAATGTAAAGGAAAACGTGTCTGTGTAAGAATGTGTGACATTCTGACCAGAAACACATAAATGTTCTTTCTGAGCTTTTCTCACCGAAAGCATTACATTCTGTCATGTTGAGTCGCTGTCATCCATGCGCTAGAGTTAAAACATAAATATAGTGCTGAAACGCGCTGGAAACATCAAATACATGAGGGAAAACACTGTTTTGCGCATCTTCATTTAAGTACTCTGTCGGGACATCACAAGTGTGTCTGTGGAGACACTTTTGCTCAGAAAGATCATTTCAAAGTGATTCCACGGTTTAAAGTGTCATTTCCAGTCAAAAGCGCTCAGAAACACATTTCTTGTGTAGAAAACCTAAAAAGGCGAACAATGTAAAGGAAAACGTGTCTGTGTAAGAATGTGTGACATTCTGACCAGAAACACATAAATGTTCTTTCTGAGCTTTTCTCACCGAAAGCATTACATTCTGTCATGTTGAGTCGCTGTCATCCATGCGCTAGAGTTAAAACATAAATATAGTGCTGAAACGCGCTGGAAACATCAAATACATGAGGGAAAACACTGTTTTGCGCATCTTCATTTAAGTACTCTGTCGGGACATCACAAGTGTGTCTGTGGAGACACTTTTGCTCAGAAAGATCATTTCAAAGTGATTCCACGGTTAAAGTGTCATTTCCAGTCAAAAGCGCTCAGAAACACATTTCTTGTGTAGAAAACCTAAAAAGGCGAACAATGTAAAGGAAAACGTGTCTGTGTAAGAATGTGTGACATTCTGACCAGAAACACATAAATGTTCTTTCTGAGCTTTTCTCACCGAAAGCATTACATTCTGTCATGTTGAGTCGCTGTCATCCATGCGCTAGAGTTAAAACATAAATATAGTGCTGAAACGCGCTGGAAACATCCAATACATGAGGGAAAACACTGTTTTGCGCATCTTCATTTAAGTACTCTGTCGGGACATCACAAGTGTGTCTGTGGAGACACTTTTGCTCAGAAAGATCATTTCAAAGTGATTCCACGGTTAAAGTGTCATTTCCAGTCAAAAGCGCTCAGAAACACATTTCTTGTGTAGAAAACCTAAAAAGGCGAACAATGTAAAGGAAAACGTGTCTGTGTAAGAATGTGTGACATTCTGACCAGAAACACATAAATGTTCTTTCTGAGCTTTTCTCACCGAAAGCATTACATTCTGTCATGTTGAGTCGCTGTCATCCATGCGCTAGAGTTAAAACATAAATATAGTGCTGAAACGCGCTGGAAACATCAAATACATAAGGGAAAACACTGTTTTGCGCATCTTCATTTAAGTACTCTGTCAGGACATCACAAGTGTGTCTGTGGAGACACTTTTGCTCAGAAAGATCATTTCAAAGTGATTCCACGGTTTAAAGTGTCATTTCCAGTCAAAAGCGCTCAGAAACACATTTCTTGTGTAGAAAACCTAAAAAGGCGAACAATGTAAAGGAAAACGTGTCTGTGTAAGAATGTGTGACATTCTGACCAGAAACACATAAATGTTCTTTCTGAGCTTTTCTCACCGAAAGCATTACATTCTGTCATGTTGAGTCGCTGTCATCCATGCGCTAGAGTTAAAACATAAATATAGTGCTGAAACGCGCTGGAAACATCCAATACATGAGGGAAAACACTGTTTTGCGCATCTTCATTTAAGTACTCTGTCGGGACATCACAAGTGTGTCTGTGGAGACACTTTTGCTCAGAAAGATCATTTCAAAGTGATTCCACGGTTTAAAGTGTCATTTCCAGTCAAAAGCGCTCAGAAACACATTTCTTGTGTAGAAAACCTAAAAAGGCGAACAATGTAAAGGAAAACGTGTCTGTGTAAGAATGTGTGACATTCTGACCAGAAACACATAAATGTTCTTTCTGAGCTTTTCTCACCGAAAGCATTACATTCTGTCATGTTGAGTCGCTGTCATCCATGCGCTAGAGTTAAAACATAAATATAGTGCTGAAACGCGCTGGAAACATCCAATACATGAGGGAAAACACTGTTTTGCGCATCTTCATTTAAGTACTCTGTCGGGACATCACAAGTGTGTCTGTGGAGACACTTTTGCTCAGAAAGATCATTTCAAAGTGATTCCACGGTTAAAGTGTCATTTCCAGTCAAAAGCGCTCAGAAACACATTTCTTGTGTAGAAAACCTAAAAAGGCGAACAATGTAAAGGAAAACGTGTCTGTGTAAGAATGTGTGACATTCTGACCAGAAACACATAAATGTTCTTTCTGAGCTTTTCTCACCGAAAGCATTACATTCTGTCATGTTGAGTCGCTGTCATCCATGCGCTAGAGTTAAAACATAAATATAGTGCTGAAACGCGCTGGAAACATCCAATACATGAGGGAAAACACTGTTTTGCGCATCTTCATTTAAGTACTCTGTCGGGACATCACAAGTGTGTCTGTGGAGACACTTTTGCTCAGAAAGATCATTTCAAAGTGATTCCACGGTTTAAAGTGTCATTTCCAGTCAAAAGCGCTCAGAAACACATTTCTTGTGTAGAAAACCTAAAAAGGCGAACAATGTAAAGGAAAACGTGTCTGTGTAAGAATGTGTGACATTCTGACCAGAAACACATAAATGTTCTTTCTGAGCTTTTCTCACCGAAAGCATTACATTCTGTCATGTTGAGTCGCTGTCATCCATGCGCTAGAGTTAAAACATAAATATAGTGCTGAAACGCGCTGGAAACATCCAATACATGAGGGAAAACACTGTTTTGCGCATCTTCATTTAAGTACTCTGTCGGGACATCACAAGTGTGTCTGTGGAGACACTTTTGCTCAGAAAGATCATTTCAAAGTGATTCCACGGTTAAAGTGTCATTTCCAGTCAAAAGCGCTCAGAAACACATTTCTTGTGTAGAAAACCTAAAAAGGCGAACAATGTAAAGGAAAACGTGTCTGTGTAAGAATGTGTGACATTCTGACCAGAAACACATAAATGTTCTTTCTGAGCTTTTCTCACCGAAAGCATTACATTCTGTCATGTTGAGTCGCTGTCATCCATGCGCTAGAGTTAGAACATAAATATAGTGCTGAAACACGCTGGAAACATCCAATACATGAGGGAAAACACTGTTTTGCGCATCTTCATTTAAGTACTCTGTCAGGACATCACAAGTGTGTCTGTGGAGACACTTTTGCTCAGAAAGATCATTTCAAAGTGATTCCACGGTTAAAGTGTCATTTCCAGTCAAAAGCGCTCAGAAACACATTTCTTGTGTAGAAAACCTAAAAAGGCGAACAATGTAAAGGAAAACGTGTCTGTGTAAGAATGTGTGACATTCTGACCAGAAACACATAAATGTTCTTTCTGAGCTTTTCTCACCGAAAGCATTACATTCTGTCATGTTGAGTCGCTGTCATCCATGCGCTAGAGTTAGAACATAAATATAGTGCTGAAACGTGTTGGAAACATCAAATACATAAGGGAAAACACTGTTTTGCGCATCTTCATTTAAGTACTCTGTCAGGACATCACAAGTGTGTCTGTGGAGACACTTTTGCTCAGAAAGATCATTTCAAAGTGATTCCACGGTTAAAGTGTCATTTCCAGTCAAAAGCGCTCAGAAACACATTTCTTGTGTAGAAAACCTAAAAAGGCGAACAATGTAAAGGAAAACGTGTCTGTGTAAGAATGTGTGACATTCTGACCAGAAACACATAAATGTTCTTTCTGAGCTTTTCTCACCGAAAGCATTACATTCTGTCATGTTGAGTCGCTGTCATCCATGCGCTAGAGTTAAAACATAAATATAGTGCTGAAACGCGCTGGAAACATCCAATACATGAGGGAAAACACTGTTTTGCGCATCTTCATTTAAGTACTCTGTCGGGACATCACAAGTGTGTCTGTGGAGACACTTTTGCTCAGAAAGATCATTTCAAAGTGATTCCACGGTTTAAAGTGTCATTTCCAGTCAAAAGCGCTCAGAAACACATTTCTTGTGTAGAAAACCTAAAAAGGCGAACAATGTAAAGGAAAACGTGTCTGTGTAAGAATGTGTGACATTCTGACCAGAAACACATAAATGTTCTTTCTGAGCTTTTCTCACCGAAAGCATTACATTCTGTCATGTTGAGTCGCTGTCATCCATGCGCTAGAGTTAGAACATAAATATAGTGCTGAAACGTGTTGGAAACATCAAATACATAAGGGAAAACACTGTTTTGCGCATCTTCATTTAAGTACTCTGTCAGGACATCACAAGTGTGTCTGTGGAGACACTTTTGCTCAGAAAGATCATTTCAAAGTGATTCCACGGTTTAAAGTGTCATTTCCAGTCAAAAGCGCTCAGAAACACATTTCTTGTGTAGAAAACCTAAAAAGGCGAACAATGTAAAGGAAAACGTGTCTGTGTAAGAATGTGTGACATTCTGACCAGAAACACATAAATGTTCTTTCTGAGCTTTTCTCACCGAAAGCATTACATTCTGTCATGTTGAGTCGCTGTCATCCATGCGCTAGAGTTAGAACATAAATATAGTGCTGAAACGCGCTGGAAACATCAAATACATGAGGGAAAACACTGTTTTGCGCATCTTCATTTAAGTACTCTGTCAGGACATCACAAGTGTGTCTGTGGAGACACTTTTGCTCAGAAAGATCATTTCAAAGTGATTCCACGGTTTAAAGTGTCATTTCCAGTCAAAAGCGCTCAGAAACACATTTCTTGTGTAGAAAACCTAAAAAGGCGAACAATGTAAAGGAAAACGTGTCTGTGTAAGAATGTGTGACATTCTGACCAGAAACACATAAATGTTCTTTCTGAGCTTTTCTCACCGAAAGCATTACATTCTGTCATGTTGAGTCGCTGTCATCCATGCACTAGAGTTAAAACATAAATATAGTGCTGAAACGCGCTGGAAACATCAAATACATGAGGGAAAACACTGTTTTGCGCATCTTCATTTAAGTACTCTGTCGGGACATCACAAGTGTGTCTGTGGAGACACTTTTGCTCAGAAAGATCATTTCAAAGTGATTCCACGGTTTAAAGTGTCATTTCCAGTCAAAAGCGCTCAGAAACACATTTCTTGTGTAGAAAACCTAAAAAGGCGAACAATGTAAAGGAAAACGTGTCTGTGTAAGAATGTGTGACATTCTGACCAGAAACACATAAATGTTCTTTCTGAGCTTTTCTCACCGAAAGCATTACATTCTGTCATGTTGAGTCGCTGTCATCCATGCGCTAGAGTTAAAACATAAATATAGTGCTGAAACGCGCTGGAAACATCCAATACATGAGGGAAAACACTGTTTTGCGCATCTTCATTTAAGTACTCTGTCGGGACATCACAAGTGTGTCTGTGGAGACACTTTTGCTCAGAAAGATCATTTCAAAGTGATTCCACGGTTTAAAGTGTCATTTCCAGTCAAAAGCGCTCAGAAACACATTTCTTGTGTAGAAAACCTAAAAAGGCGAACAATGTAAAGGAAAACGTGTCTGTGTAAGAATGTGTGACATTCTGACCAGAAACACATAAATGTTCTTTCTGAGCTTTTCTCACCGAAAGCATTACATTCTGTCATGTTGAGTCGCTGTCATCCATGCGCTAGAGTTAGAACATAAATATAGTGCTGAAACGTGTTGGAAACATCAAATACATAAGGGAAAACACTGTTTTGCGCATCTTCATTTAAGTACTCTGTCAGGACATCACAAGTGTGTCTGTGGAGACACTTTTGCTCAGAAAGATCATTTCAAAGTGATTCCACGGTTTAAAGTGTCATTTCCAGTCAAAAGCGCTCAGAAACACATTTCTTGTGTAGAAAACCTAAAAAGGCGAACAATGTAAAGGAAAACGTGTCTGTGTAAGAATGTGTGACATTCTGACCAGAAACACATAAATGTTCTTTCTGAGCTTTTCTCACCGAAAGCATTACATTCTGTCATGTTGAGTCGCTGTCATCCATGCGCTAGAGTTAGAACATAAATATAGTGCTGAAACGCGCTGGAAACATCAAATACATGAGGGAAAACACTGTTTTGCGCATCTTCATTTAAGTACTCTGTCAGGACATCACAAGTGTGTCTGTGGAGACACTTTTGCTCAGAAAGATCATTTCAAAGTGATTCCACGGTTTAAAGTGTCATTTCCAGTCAAAAGCGCTCAGAAACACATTTCTTGTGTAGAAAACCTAAAAAGGCGAACAATGTAAAGGAAAACGTGTCTGTGTAAGAATGTGTGACATTCTGACCAGAAACACATAAATGTTCTTTCTGAGCTTTTCTCACCGAAAGCATTACATTCTGTCATGTTGAGTCGCTGTCATCCATGCGCTAGAGTTAAAACATAAATATAGTGCTGAAACGCGCTGGAAACATCAAATACATGAGGGAAAACACTGTTTTGCGCATCTTCATTTAAGTATTCTGTCGGGACATCACAAGTGTGTCTGTGGAGACACTTTTGCTCAGAAAGATCATTTCAAAGTGATTCCACGGTTTAAAGTGTCATTTCCAGTCAAAAGCGCTCAGAAACACATTTCTTGTGTAGAAAACCTAAAAAGGCGAACAATGTAAAGGAAAACGTGTCTGTGTAAGAATGTGTGACATTCTGACCAGAAACACATAAATGTTCTTTCTGAGCTTTTCTCACTGAAAGCATTACATTCTGTCATGTTGCGTCGCTGTCATCCATGCGCTAGAGTTAAAACATAAATATAGTGTTGAAACGCGCTGGAAACATCCAATACATGAGGGAAAACACTGTTTTGCGCATCTTCATTTAAGTACTCTGTCAGGACATCACAAGTGTGTCTGTGGAGACACTTTTGCTCAGAAAGATCATTTCAAAGTGATTCCACGGTTAAAGTGTCATTTCCAGTCAAAAGCGCTCAGAAACACATTTCTTGTGTAGAAAACCTAAAAAGGCGAACAATGTAAAGGAAAACGTGTCTGTGTAAGAATGTGTGACATTCTGACCAGAAACACATAAATGTTCTTTCTGAGCTTTTCTCACCGAAAGCATTACATTCTGTCATGTTGAGTCGCTGTCATCCATGCGCTAGAGTTAAAACATAAATATAGTGCTGAAACACGCTGGAAACATCCAATACATGAGGGAAAACACTGTTTTGCGCATCTTCATTTAAGTACTCTGTCAGGACATCACAAGTGTGTCTGTGGAGACACTTTTGCTCAGAAAGATCATTTCAAAGTGATTCCACGGTTAAAGTGTCATTTCCAGTCAAAAGCGCTCAGAAACACATTTCTTGTGTAGAAAACCTAAAAAGGCGAACAATGTAAAGGAAAACGTGTCTGTGTAAGAATGTGTGACATTCTGACCAGAAACACATAAATGTTCTTTCTGAGCTTTTCTCACCGAAAGCATTACATTCTGTCATGTTGAGTCGCTGTCATCCATGCGCTAGAGTTAAAACATAAATATAGTGCTGAAACGCGCTGGAAACATCAAATACATGAGGGAAAACACTGTTTTGCGCATCTTCATTTAAGTACTCTGTCAGGACATCACAAGTGTGTCTGTGGAGACACTTTTGCTCAGAAAGATCATTTCAAAGTGATTCCACGGTTTAAAGTGTCATTTCCAGTCAAAAGCGCTCAGAAACACATTTCTTGTGTAGAAAACCTAAAAAGGCGAACAATGTAAAGGAAAACGTGTCTGTGTAAGAATGTGTGACATTCTGACCAGAAACACATAAATGTTCTTTCTGAGCTTTTCTCACCGAAAGCATTACATTCTGTCATGTTGAGTCGCTGTCATCCATGCGCTAGAGTTAAAACATAAATATAGTGCTGAAACGCGCTGGAAACATCCAATACATGAGGGAAAACACTGTTTTGCGCATCTTCATTTAAGTACTCTGTCGGGACATCACAAGTGTGTCTGTGGAGACACTTTTGCTCAGAAAGATCATTTCAAAGTGATTCCACGGTTAAAGTGTCATTTCCAGTCAAAAGCGCTCAGAAACACATTTCTTGTGTAGAAAACCTAAAAAGGCGAACAATGTAAAGGAAAACGTGTCTGTGTAAGAATGTGTGACATTCTGACCAGAAACACATAAATGTTCTTTCTGAGCTTTTCTCACCGAAAGCATTACATTCTGTCATGTTGAGTCGCTGTCATCCATGCGCTAGAGTTAAAACATAAATATAGTGCTGAAACGCGCTGGAAACATCCAATACATGAGGGAAAACACTGTTTTGCGCATCTTCATTTAAGTACTCTGTCGGGACATCACAAGTGTGTCTGTGGAGACACTTTTGCTCAGAAAGATCATTTCAAAGTGATTCCACGGTTAAAGTGTCATTTCCAGTCAAAAGCGCTCAGAAACACATTTCTTGTGTAGAAAACCTAAAAAGGCGAACAATGTAAAGGAAAACGTGTCTGTGTAAGAATGTGTGACATTCTGACCAGAAACACATAAATGTTCTTTCTGAGCTTTTCTCACCGAAAGCATTACATTCTGTCATGTTGAGTTGCTGTCATCCATGCGCTAGAGTTAGAACATAAATATAGTGCTGAAACGCGCTGGAAACATCCAATACATGAGGGAAAACACTGTTTTGCGCATCTTCATTTAAGTACTCTGTCGGGACATCACAAGTGTGTCTGTGGAGACACTTTTGCTCAGAAAGATCATTTCAAAGTGATTCCACGGTTAAAGTGTCATTTCCAGTCAAAAGCGCTCAGAAACACATTTCTTGTGTAGAAAACCTAAAAAGGCGAACAATGTAAAGGAAAACGTGTCTGTGTAAGAATGTGTGACATTCTGACCAGAAACACATAAATGTTCTTTCTGAGCTTTTCTCACCGAAAGCATTACATTCTGTCATGTTGAGTCGCTGTCATCCATGCGCTAGAGTTAAAACATAAATATAGTGCTGAAACGCGCTGGAAACATCAAATACATAAGGGAAAACACTGTTTTGCGCATCTTCATTTAAGTACTCTGTCAGGACATCACAAGTGTGTCTGTGGAGACACTTTTGCTCAGAAAGATCATTTCAAAGTGATTCCACGGTTTAAAGTGTCATTTCCAGTCAAAAGCGCTCAGAAACACATTTCTTGTGTAGAAAACCTAAAAAGGCGAACAATGTAAAGGAAAACGTGTCTGTGTAAGAATGTGTGACATTCTGACCAGAAACACATAAATGTTCTTTCTGAGCTTTTCTCACCGAAAGCATTACATTCTGTCATGTTGAGTCGCTGTCATCCATGCGCTAGAGTTAAAACATAAATATAGTGCTGAAACGCGCTGGAAACATCAAATACATGAGGGAAAACACTGTTTTGCGCATCTTCATTTAAGTACTCTGTCGGGACATCACAAGTGTGTCTGTGGAGACACTTTTGCTCAGAAAGATCATTTCAAAGTGATTCCACGGTTAAAGTGTCATTTCCAGTCAAAAGCGCTCAGAAACACATTTCTTGTGTAGAAAACCTAAAAAGGCGAACAATGTAAAGGAAAACGTGTCTGTGTAAGAATGTGTGACATTCTGACCAGAAACACATAAATGTTCTTTCTGAGCTTTTCTCACCGAAAGCATTACATTCTGTCATGTTGAGTCGCTGTCATCCATGCGCTAGAGTTAGAACATAAATATAGTGCTGAAACGTGTTGGAAACATCAAATACATGAGGGAAAACACTGTTTTGCGCATCTTCATTTAAGTACTCTGTCAGGACATCACAAGTGTGTCTGTGGAGACACTTTTGCTCAGAAAGATCATTTCAAAGTGATTCCACGGTTTAAAGTGTCATTTCCAGTCAAAAGCGCTCAGAAACACATTTCTTGTGTAGAAAACCTAAAAAGGCGAACAATGTAAAGGAAAACGTGTCTGTGTAAGAATGTGTGACATTCTGACCAGAAACACATAAATGTTCTTTCTGAGCTTTTCTCACCGAAAGCATTACATTCTGTCATGTTGAGTCGCTGTCATCCATGCGCTAGAGTTAGAACATAAATATAGTGCTGAAACGTGTTGGAAACATCAAATACATAAGGGAAAACACTGTTTTGCGCATCTTCATTTAAGTACTCTGTCAGGACATCACAAGTGTGTCTGTGGAGACACTTTTGCTCAGAAAGATCATTTCAAAGTGATTCCACGGTTTAAAGTGTCATTTCCAGTCAAAAGCGCTCAGAAACACATTTCTTGTGTAGAAAACCTAAAAAGGCGAACAATGTAAAGGAAAACGTGTCTGTGTAAGAATGTGTGACATTCTGACCAGAAACACATAAATGTTCTTTCTGAGCTTTTCTCACCGAAAGCATTACATTCTGTCATGTTGAGTCGCTGTCATCCATGCGCTAGAGTTAGAACATAAATATAGTGCTGAAACGCGCTGGAAACATCAAATACATGAGGGAAAACACTGTTTTGCGCATCTTCATTTAAGTACTCTGTCGGGACATCACAAGTGTGTCTGTGGAGACACTTTTGCTCAGAAAGATCATTTCAAAGTGATTCCACGGTTTAAAGTGTCATTTCCAGTCAAAAGCGCTCAGAAACACATTTCTTGTGTAGAAAACCTAAAAAGGCGAACAATGTAAAGGAAAACGTGTCTGTGTAAGAATGTGTGACATTCTGACCAGAAACACATAAATGTTCTTTCTGAGCTTTTCTCACTGAAAGCATTACATTCTGTCATGTTGAGTCGCTGTCATCCATGCGCTAGAGTTAAAACATAAATATAGTGTTGAAACGCGCTGGAAACATCCAATACATGAGGGAAAACACTGTTTTGCGCATCTTCATTTAAGTACTCTGTCAGGACATCACAAGTGTGTCTGTGGAGACACTTTTGCTCAGAAAGATCATTTCAAAGTGATTCCACGGTTAAAGTGTCATTTCCAGTCAAAAGCGCTCAGAAACACATTTCTTGTGTAGAAAACCTAAAAAGGCGAACAATGTAAAGGAAAACGTGTCTGTGTAAGAATGTGTGACATTCTGACCAGAAACACATAAATGTTCTTTCTGAGCTTTTCTCACCGAAAGCATTACATTCTGTCATGTTGAGTCGCTGTCATCCATGCGCTAGAGTTAAAACATAAATATAGTGCTGAAACACGCTGGAAACATCCAATACATGAGGGAAAACACTGTTTTGCGCATCTTCATTTAAGTACTCTGTCAGGACATCACAAGTGTGTCTGTGGAGACACTTTTGCTCAGAAAGATCATTTCAAAGTGATTCCACGGTTAAAGTGTCATTTCCAGTCAAAAGCGCTCAGAAACACATTTCTTGTGTAGAAAACCTAAAAAGGCGAACAATGTAAAGGAAAACGTGTCTGTGTAAGAATGTGTGACATTCTGACCAGAAACACATAAATGTTCTTTCTGAGCTTTTCTCACCGAAAGCATTACATTCTGTCATGTTGAGTCGCTGTCATCCATGCGCTAGAGTTAAAACATAAATATAGTGCTGAAACGCGCTGGAAACATCAAATACATGAGGGAAAACACTGTTTTGCGCATCTTCATTTAAGTACTCTGTCAGGACATCACAAGTGTGTCTGTGGAGACACTTTTGCTCAGAAAGATCATTTCAAAGTGATTCCACGGTTAAAGTGTCATTTCCAGTCAAAAGCGCTCAGAAACACATTTCTTGTGTAGAAAACCTAAAAAGGCGAACAATGTAAAGGAAAACGTGTCTGTGTAAGAATGTGTGACATTCTGACCAGAAACACATAAATGTTCTTTCTGAGCTTTTCTCACCGAAAGCATTACATTCTGTCATGTTGAGTCGCTGTCATCCATGCGCTAGAGTTAAAACATAAATATAGTGCTGAAACGCGCTGGAAACATCAAATACATGAGGGAAAACACTGTTTTGCGCATCTTCATTTAAGTACTCTGTCAGGACATCACAAGTGTGTCTGTGGAGACACTTTTGCTCAGAAAGATCATTTCAAAGTGATTCCACGGTTTAAAGTGTCATTTCCAGTCAAAAGCGCTCAGAAACACATTTCTTGTGTAGAAAACCTAAAAAGGCGAACAATGTAAAGGAAAACGTGTCTGTGTAAGAATGTGTGACATTCTGACCAGAAACACATAAATGTTCTTTCTGAGCTTTTCTCACCGAAAGCATTACATTCTGTCATGTTGAGTCGCTGTCATCCATGCGCTAGAGTTAAAACATAAATATAGTGCTGAAACGCGCTGGAAACATCAAATACATGAGGGAAAACACTGTTTTGCGCATCTTCATTTAAGTACTCTGTCGGGACATCACAAGTGTGTCTGTGGAGACACTTTTGCTCAGAAAGATCATTTCAAAGTGATTCCACGGTTTAAAGTGTCATTTCCAGTCAAAAGCGCTCAGAAACACATTTCTTGTGTAGAAAACCTAAAAAGGCGAACAATGTAAAGGAAAACGTGTCTGTGTAAGAATGTGTGACATTCTGACCAGAAACACATAAATGTTCTTTCTGAGCTTTTCTCACCGAAAGCATTACATTCTGTCATGTTGAGTCGCTGTCATCCATGCGCTAGAGTTAGAACATAAATATAGTGCTGAAACGCGCTGGAAACATCAAATACATGAGGGAAAACACTGTTTTGCGCATCTTCATTTAAGTACTCTGTCGGGACATCACAAGTGTGTCTGTGGAGACACTTTTGCTCAGAAAGATCATTTCAAAGTGATTCCACGGTTAAAGTGTCATTTCCAGTCAAAAGCGCTCAGAAACACATTTCTTGTGTAGAAAACCTAAAAAGGCGAACAATGTAAAGGAAAACGTGTCTGTGTAAGAATGTGTGACATTCTGACCAGAAACACATAAATGTTCTTTCTGAGCTTTTCTCACCGAAAGCATTACATTCTGTCATGTTGAGTCGCTGTCATCCATGCGCTAGAGTTAAAACATAAATATAGTGCTGAAACGCGCTGGAAACATCCAATACATGAGGGAAAACACTGTTTTGCGCATCTTCATTTAAGTACTCTGTCGGGACATCACAAGTGTGTCTGTGGAGACACTTTTGCTCAGAAAGATCATTTCAAAGTGATTCCACGGTTTAAAGTGTCATTTCCAGTCAAAAGCGCTCAGAAACACATTTCTTGTGTAGAAAACCTAAAAAGGCGAACAATGTAAAGGAAAACGTGTCTGTGTAAGAATGTGTGACATTCTGACCAGAAACACATAAATGTTCTTTCTGAGCTTTTCTCACCGAAAGCATTACATTCTGTCATGTTGAGTCGCTGTCATCCATGCGCTAGAGTTAAAACATAAATATAGTGCTGAAACGCGCTGGAAACATCCAATACATGAGGGAAAACACTGTTTTGCGCATCTTCATTTAAGTACTCTGTCGGGACATCACAAGTGTGTCTGTGGAGACACTTTTGCTCAGAAAGATCATTTCAAAGTGATTCCACGGTTAAAGTGTCATTTCCAGTCAAAAGCGCTCAGAAACACATTTCTTGTGTAGAAAACCTAAAAAGGCGAACAATGTAAAGGAAAACGTGTCTGTGTAAGAATGTGTGACATTCTGACCAGAAACACATAAATGTTCTTTCTGAGCTTTTCTCACCGAAAGCATTACATTCTGTCATGTTGAGTCGCTGTCATCCATGCGCTAGAGTTAAAACATAAATATAGTGCTGAAACGCGCTGGAAACATCCAATACATGAGGGAAAACACTGTTTTGCGCATCTTCATTTAAGTACTCTGTCGGGACATCACAAGTGTGTCTGTGGAGACACTTTTGCTCAGAAAGATCATTTCAAAGTGATTCCACGGTTTAAAGTGTCATTTCCAGTCAAAAGCGCTCAGAAACACATTTCTTGTGTAGAAAACCTAAAAAGGCGAACAATGTAAAGGAAAACGTGTCTGTGTAAGAATGTGTGACATTCTGACCAGAAACACATAAATGTTCTTTCTGAGCTTTTCTCACCGAAAGCATTACATTCTGTCATGTTGAGTCGCTGTCATCCATGCGCTAGAGTTAAAACATAAATATAGTGCTGAAACGCGCTGGAAACATCCAATACATGAGGGAAAACACTGTTTTGCGCATCTTCATTTAAGTACTCTGTCGGGACATCACAAGTGTGTCTGTGGAGACACTTTTGCTCAGAAAGATCATTTCAAAGTGATTCCACGGTTAAAGTGTCATTTCCAGTCAAAAGCGCTCAGAAACACATTTCTTGTGTAGAAAACCTAAAAAGGCGAACAATGTAAAGGAAAACGTGTCTGTGTAAGAATGTGTGACATTCTGACCAGAAACACATAAATGTTCTTTCTGAGCTTTTCTCACCGAAAGCATTACATTCTGTCATGTTGAGTCGCTGTCATCCATGCGCTAGAGTTAGAACATAAATATAGTGCTGAAACGCGCTGGAAACATCAAATACATGAGGGAAAACACTGTTTTGCGCATCTTCATTTAAGTACTCTGTCGGGACATCACAAGTGTGTCTGTGGAGACACTTTTGCTCAGAAAGATCATTTCAAAGTGATTCCACGGTTAAAGTGTCATTTCCAGTCAAAAGCGCTCAGAAACACATTTCTTGTGTAGAAAACCTAAAAAGGCGAACAATGTAAAGGAAAACGTGTCTGTGTAAGAATGTGTGACATTCTGACCAGAAACACATAAATGTTCTTTCTGAGCTTTTCTCACCGAAAGCATTACATTCTGTCATGTTGAGTCGCTGTCATCCATGCGCTAGAGTTAAAACATAAATATAGTGCTGAAACGCGCTGGAAACATCCAATACATGAGGGAAAACACTGTTTTGCGCATCTTCATTTAAGTACTCTGTCGGGACATCACAAGTGTGTCTGTGGAGACACTTTTGCTCAGAAAGATCATTTCAAAGTGATTCCACGGTTTAAAGTGTCATTTCCAGTCAAAAGCGCTCAGAAACACATTTCTTGTGTAGAAAACCTAAAAAGGCGAACAATGTAAAGGAAAACGTGTCTGTGTAAGAATGTGTGACATTCTGACCAGAAACACATAAATGTTCTTTCTGAGCTTTTCTCACCGAAAGCATTACATTCTGTCATGTTGAGTCGCTGTCATCCATGCGCTAGAGTTAAAACATAAATATAGTGCTGAAACACGCTGGAAACATCCAATACATGAGGGAAAACACTGTTTTGCGCATCTTCATTTAAGTACTCTGTCAGGACATCACAAGTGTGTCTGTGGAGACACTTTTGCTCAGAAAGATCATTTCAAAGTGATTCCACGGTTAAAGTGTCATTTCCAGTCAAAAGCGCTCAGAAACACATTTCTTGTGTAGAAAACCTAAAAAGGCGAACAATGTAAAGGAAAACGTGTCTGTGTAAGAATGTGTGACATTCTGACCAGAAACACATAAATGTTCTTTCTGAGCTTTTCTCACCGAAAGCATTACATTCTGTCATGTTGAGTCGCTGTCATCCATGCGCTAGAGTTAAAACATAAATATAGTGCTGAAACGCGCTGGAAACATCAAATACATGAGGGAAAACACTGTTTTGCGCATCTTCATTTAAGTACTCTGTCGGGACATCACAAGTGTGTCTGTGGAGACACTTTTGCTCAGAAAGATCATTTCAAAGTGATTCCACGGTTAAAGTGTCATTTCCAGTCAAAAGCGCTCAGAAACACATTTCTTGTGTAGAAAACCTAAAAAGGCGAACAATGTAAAGGAAAACGTGTCTGTGTAAGAATGTGTGACATTCTGACCAGAAACACATAAATGTTCTTTCTGAGCTTTTCTCACCGAAAGCATTACATTCTGTCATGTTGAGTCGCTGTCATCCATGCGCTAGAGTTAAAACATAAATATAGTGCTGAAACGCGCTGGAAACATCAAATACATGAGGGAAAACACTGTTTTGCGCATCTTCATTTAAGTACTCTGTCAGGACATCACAAGTGTGTCTGTGGAGACACTTTTGCTCAGAAAGATCATTTCAAAGTGATTCCACGGTTAAAGTGTCATTTCCAGTCAAAAGCGCTCAGAAACACATTTCTTGTGTAGAAAACCTAAAAAGGCGAACAATGTAAAGGAAAACGTGTCTGTGTAAGAATGTGTGACATTCTGACCAGAAACACATAAATGTTCTTTCTGAGCTTTTCTCACCGAAAGCATTACATTCTGTCATGTTGAGTCGCTGTCATCCATGCGCTAGAGTTAAAACATAAATATAGTGCTGAAACACGCTGGAAACATCCAATACATGAGGGAAAACACTGTTTTGCGCATCTTCATTTAAGTACTCTGTCAGGACATCACAAGTGTGTCTGTGGAGACACTTTTGCTCAGAAAGATCATTTCAAAGTGATTCCACGGTTAAAGTGTCATTTCCAGTCAAAAGCGCTCAGAAACACATTTCTTGTGTAGAAAACCTAAAAAGGCGAACAATGTAAAGGAAAACGTGTCTGTGTAAGAATGTGTGACATTCTGACCAGAAACACATAAATGTTCTTTCTGAGCTTTTCTCACCGAAAGCATTACATTCTGTCATGTTGAGTCGCTGTCATCCATGCGCTAGAGTTAAAACATAAATATAGTGCTGAAACGCGCTGGAAACATCAAATACATGAGGGAAAACACTGTTTTGCGCATCTTCATTTAAGTACTCTGTCGGGACATCACAAGTGTGTCTGTGGAGACACTTTTGCTCAGAAAGATCATTTCAAAGTGATTCCACGGTTAAAGTGTCATTTCCAGTCAAAAGCGCTCAGAAACACATTTCTTGTGTAGAAAACCTAAAAAGGCGAACAATGTAAAGGAAAACGTGTCTGTGTAAGAATGTGTGACATTCTGACCAGAAACACATAAATGTTCTTTCTGAGCTTTTCTCACCGAAAGCATTACATTCTGTCATGTTGAGTCGCTGTCATCCATGCGCTAGAGTTAAAACATAAATATAGTGCTGAAACGCGCTGGAAACATCAAATACATGAGGGAAAACACTGTTTTGCGCATCTTCATTTAAGTACTCTGTCAGGACATCACAAGTGTGTCTGTGGAGACACTTTTGCTCAGAAAGATCATTTCAAAGTGATTCCACGGTTAAAGTGTCATTTCCAGTCAAAAGCGCTCAGAAACACATTTCTTGTGTAGAAAACCTAAAAAGGCGAACAATGTAAAGGAAAACGTGTCTGTGTAAGAATGTGTGACATTCTGACCAGAAACACATAAATGTTCTTTCTGAGCTTTTCTCACTGAAAGCATTACATTCTGTCATGTTGAGTCGCTGTCATCCATGCGCTAGAGTTAAAACATAAATATAGTGTTGAAACGCGCTGGAAACATCCAATACATGAGGGAAAACACTGTTTTGCGCATCTTCATTTAAGTACTCTGTCAGGACATCACAAGTGTGTCTGTGGAGACACTTTTGCTCAGAAAGATCATTTCAAAGTGATTCCACGGTTAAAGTGTCATTTCCAGTCAAAAGCGCTCAGAAACACATTTCTTGTGTAGAAAACCTAAAAAGGCGAACAATGTAAAGGAAAACGTGTCTGTGTAAGAATGTGTGACATTCTGACCAGAAACACATAAATGTTCTTTCTGAGCTTTTCTCACCGAAAGCATTACATTCTGTCATGTTGAGTCGCTGTCATCCATGCGCTAGAGTTAAAACATAAATATAGTGCTGAAACACGCTGGAAACATCCAATACATGAGGGAAAACACTGTTTTGCGCATCTTCATTTAAGTACTCTGTCAGGACATCACAAGTGTGTCTGTGGAGACACTTTTGCTCAGAAAGATCATTTCAAAGTGATTCCACGGTTAAAGTGTCATTTCCAGTCAAAAGCGCTCAGAAACACATTTCTTGTGTAGAAAACCTAAAAAGGCGAACAATGTAAAGGAAAACGTGTCTGTGTAAGAATGTGTGACATTCTGACCAGAAACACATAAATGTTCTTTCTGAGCTTTTCTCACCGAAAGCATTACATTCTGTCATGTTGAGTCGCTGTCATCCATGCGCTAGAGTTAGAACATAAATATAGTGCTGAAACGCGCTGGAAACATCAAATACATGAGGGAAAACACTGTTTTGCGCATCTTCATTTAAGTACTCTGTCAGGACATCACAAGTGTGTCTGTGGAGACACTTTTGCTCAGAAAGATCATTTCAAAGTGATTCCACGGTTTAAAGTGTCATTTCCAGTCAAAAGCGCTCAGAAACACATTTCTTGTGTAGAAAACCTAAAAAGGCGAACAATGTAAAGGAAAACGTGTCTGTGTAAGAATGTGTGACATTCTGACCAGAAACACATAAATGTTCTTTCTGAGCTTTTCTCACCGAAAGCATTACATTCTGTCATGTTGAGTCGCTGTCATCCATGCGCTAGAGTTAAAACATAAATATAGTGCTGAAACGCGCTGGAAACATCAAATACATGAGGGAAAACACTGTTTTGCGCATCTTCATTTAAGTATTCTGTCGGGACATCACAAGTGTGTCTGTGGAGACACTTTTGCTCAGAAAGATCATTTCAAAGTGATTCCACGGTTTAAAGTGTCATTTCCAGTCAAAAGCGCTCAGAAACACATTTCTTGTGTAGAAAACCTAAAAAGGCGAACAATGTAAAGGAAAACGTGTCTGTGTAAGAATGTGTGACATTCTGACCAGAAACACATAAATGTTCTTTCTGAGCTTTTCTCACTGAAAGCATTACATTCTGTCATGTTGAGTCGCTGTCATCCATGCGCTAGAGTTAAAACATAAATATAGTGTTGAAACGCGCTGGAAACATCAAATACATGAGGGAAAACACTGTTTTGCGCATCTTCATTTAAGTACTCTGTCAGGACATCACAAGTGTGTCTGTGGAGACACTTTTGCTCAGAAAGATCATTTCAAAGTGATTCCACGGTTAAAGTGTCATTTCCAGTCAAAAGCGCTCAGAAACACATTTCTTGTGTAGAAAACCTAAAAAGGCGAACAATGTAAAGGAAAACGTGTCTGTGTAAGAATGTGTGACATTCTGACCAGAAACACATAAATGTTCTTTCTGAGCTTTTCTCACCGAAAGCATTACATTCTGTCATGTTGAGTCGCTGTCATCCATGCGCTAGAGTTAAAACATAAATATAGTGCTGAAACGCGCTGGAAACATCAAATACATGAGGGAAAACACTGTTTTGCGCATCTTCATTTAAGTACTCTGTCAGGACATCACAAGTGTGTCTGTGGAGACACTTTTGCTCAGAAAGATCATTTCAAAGTGATTCCACGGTTTAAAGTGTCATTTCCAGTCAAAAGCGCTCAGAAACACATTTCTTGTGTAGAAAACCTAAAAAGGCGAACAATGTAAAGGAAAACGTGTCTGTGTAAGAATGTGTGACATTCTGACCAGAAACACATAAATGTTCTTTCTGAGCTTTTCTCACCGAAAGCATTACATTCTGTCATGTTGAGTCGCTGTCATCCATGCGCTAGAGTTAAAACATAAATATAGTGCTGAAACGCGCTGGAAACATCAAATACATGAGGGAAAACACTGTTTTGCGCATCTTCATTTAAGTACTCTGTCGGGACATCACAAGTGTGTCTGTGGAGACACTTTTGTTCAGAAAGATCATTTCAAAGTGATTCCACGGTTAAAGTGTCATTTCCAGTCAAAAGCGCTCAGAAACACATTTCTTGTGTAGAAAACCTAAAAAGGCGAACAATGTAAAGGAAAACGTGTCTGTGTAAGAATGTGTGACATTCTGACCAGAAACACATAAATGTTCTTTCTGAGCTTTTCTCACCGAAAGCATTACATTCTGTCATGTTGAGTCGCTGTCATCCATGCGCTAGAGTTAGAACATAAATATAGTGCTGAAACGTGTTGGAAACATCAAATACATAAGGGAAAACACTGTTTTGCGCATCTTCATTTAAGTACTCTGTCAGGACATCACAAGTGTGTCTGTGGAGACACTTTTGCTCAGAAAGATCATTTCAAAGTGATTCCACGGTTTAAAGTGTCATTTCCAGTCAAAAGCGCTCAGAAACACATTTCTTGTGTAGAAAACCTAAAAAGGCGAACAATGTAAAGGAAAACGTGTCTGTGTAAGAATGTGTGACATTCTGACCAGAAACACATAAATGTTCTTTCTGAGCTTTTCTCACCGAAAGCATTACATTCTGTCATGTTGAGTCGCTGTAATCCATGCGCTAGAGTTAAAACATAAATATAGTGCTGAAACGCGCTGGAAACATCAAATACATGAGGGAAAACACTGTTTTGCGCATCTTCATTTAAGTACTCTGTCGGGACATCACAAGTGTGTCTGTGGAGACACTTTTGCTCAGAAAGATCATTTCAAAGTGATTCCACGGTTAAAGTGTCATTTCCAGTCAAAAGCGCTCAGAAACACATTTCTTGTGTAGAAAACCTAAAAAGGCGAACAATGTAAAGGAAAACGTGTCTGTGTAAGAATGTGTGACATTCTGACCAGAAACACATAAATGTTCTTTCTGAGCTTTTCTCACCGAAAGCATTACATTCTGTCATGTTGAGTCGCTGTCATCCATGCGCTAGAGTTAGAACATAAATATAGTGTTGAAACGCGCTGGAAACATCCAATACATGAGGGAAAACACTGTTTTGCGCATCTTCATTTAAGTACTCTGTCAGGACATCACAAGTGTGTCTGTGGAGACACTTTTGCTCAGAAAGATCATTTCAAAGTGATTCCACGGTTTAAAGTGTCATTTCCAGTCAAAAGCGCTCAGAAACACATTTCTTGTGTAGAAAACCTAAAAAGGCGAACAATGTAAAGGAAAACGTGTCTGTGTAAGAATGTGTGACATTCTGACCAGAAACACATAAATGTTCTTTCTGAGCTTTTCTCACCGAAAGCATTACATTCTGTCATGTTGAGTCGCTGTCATCCATGCGCTAGAGTTAAAACATAAATATAGTGCTGAAACACGCTGGAAACATCCAATACATGAGGGAAAACACTGTTTTGCGCATCTTCATTTAAGTACTCTGTCAGGACATCACAAGTGTGTCTGTGGAGACACTTTTGCTCAGAAAGATCATTTCAAAGTGATTCCACGGTTAAAGTGTCATTTCCAGTCAAAAGCGCTCAGAAACACATTTCTTGTGTAGAAAACCTAAAAAGGCGAACAATGTAAAGGAAAACGTGTCTGTGTAAGAATGTGTGACATTCTGACCAGAAACACATAAATGTTCTTTCTGAGCTTTTCTCACCGAAAGCATTACATTCTGTCATGTTGAGTCGCTGTCATCCATGCGCTAGAGTTAAAACATAAATATAGTGCTGAAACGCGCTGGAAACATCAAATACATGAGGGAAAACACTGTTTTGCGCATATTCATTTAAGTACTCTGTCAGGACATCACAAGTGTGTCTGTGGAGACACTTTTGCTCAGAAAGATCATTTCAAAGTGATTCCACGGTTTAAAGTGTCATTTCCAGTCAAAAGCGCTCAGAAACACATTTCTTGTGTAGAAAACCTAAAAAGGCGAACAATGTAAAGGAAAACGTGTCTGTGTAAGAATGTGTGACATTCTGACCAGAAACACATAAATGTTCTTTCTGAGCTTTTCTCACCGAAAGCATTACATTCTGTCATGTTGAGTCGCTGTCATCCATGCGCTAGAGTTAGAACATAAATATAGTGCTGAAACGCGCTGGAAACATCAAATACATGAGGGAAAACACTGTTTTGCGCATCTTCATTTAAGTACTCTGTCAGGACATCACAAGTGTGTCTGTGGAGACACTTTTGCTCAGAAAGATCATTTCAAAGTGATTCCACGGTTTAAAGTGTCATTTCCAGTCAAAAGCGCTCAGAAACACATTTCTTGTGTAGAAAACCTAAAAAGGCGAACAATGTAAAGGAAAACGTGTCTGTGTAAGAATGTGTGACATTCTGACCAGAAACACATAAATGTTCTTTCTGAGCTTTTCTCACCGAAAGCATTACATTCTGTCATGTTGAGTCGCTGTCATCCATGCGCTAGAGTTAAAACATAAATATAGTGCTGAAACGCGCTGGAAACATCAAATACATGAGGGAAAACACTGTTTTGCGCATCTTCATTTAAGTACTCTGTCGGGACATCACAAGTGTGTCTGTGGAGACACTTTTGCTCAGAAAGATCATTTCAAAGTGATTCCACGGTTTAAAGTGTCATTTCCAGTCAAAAGCGCTCAGAAACACATTTCTTGTGTAGAAAACCTAAAAAGGCGAACAATGTAAAGGAAAACGTGTCTGTGTAAGAATGTGTGACATTCTGACCAGAAACACATAAATGTTCTTTCTGAGCTTTTCTCACTGAAAGCATTACATTCTGTCATGTTGAGTCGCTGTCATCCATGCGCTAGAGTTAAAACATAAATATAGTGTTGAAACGCGCTGGAAACATCCAATACATGAGGGAAAACACTGTTTTGCGCATCTTCATTTAAGTACTCTGTCAGGACATCACAAGTGTGTCTGTGGAGACACTTTTGCTCAGAAAGATCATTTCAAAGTGATTCCACGGTTAAAGTGTCATTTCCAGTCAAAAGCGCTCAGAAACACATTTCTTGTGTAGAAAACCTAAAAAGGCGAACAATGTAAAGGAAAACGTGTCTGTGTAAGAATGTGTGACATTCTGACCAGAAACACATAAATGTTCTTTCTGAGCTTTTCTCACCGAAAGCATTACATTCTGTCATGTTGAGTCGCTGTCATCCATGCGCTAGAGTTAAAACATAAATATAGTGCTGAAACGCGCTGGAAACATCAAATACATGAGGGAAAACACTGTTTTGCGCATCTTCATTTAAGTACTCTGTCAGGACATCACAAGTGTGTCTGTGGAGACACTTTTGCTCAGAAAGATCATTTCAAAGTGATTCCACGGTTTAAAGTGTCATTTCCAGTCAAAAGCGCTCAGAAACACATTTCTTGTGTAGAAAACCTAAAAAGGCGAACAATGTAAAGGAAAACGTGTCTGTGTAAGAATGTGTGACATTCTGACCAGAAACACATAAATGTTCTTTCTGAGCTTTTCTCACCGAAAGCATTACATTCTGTCATGTTGAGTCGCTGTCATCCATGCGCTAGAGTTAGAACATAAATATAGTGCTGAAACGCGCTGGAAACATCAAATACATGAGGGAAAACACTGTTTTGCGCATCTTCATTTAAGTACTCTGTCAGGACATCACAAGTGTGTCTGTGGAGACACTTTTGCTCAGAAAGATCATTTCAAAGTGATTCCACGGTTTAAAGTGTCATTTCCAGTCAAAAGCGCTCAGAAACACATTTCTTGTGTAGAAAACCTAAAAAGGCGAACAATGTAAAGGAAAACGTGTCTGTGTAAGAATGTGTGACATTCTGACCAGAAACACATAAATGTTCTTTCTGAGCTTTTCTCACCGAAAGCATTACATTCTGTCATGTTGAGTCGCTGTCATCCATGCGCTAGAGTTAAAACATAAATATAGTGCTGAAACGCGCTGGAAACATCAAATACATGAGGGAAAACACTGTTTTGCGCATCTTCATTTAAGTACTCTGTCGGGACATCACAAGTGTGTCTGTGGAGACACTTTTGCTCAGAAAGATCATTTCAAAGTGATTCCACGGTTTAAAGTGTCATTTCCAGTCAAAAGCGCTCAGAAACACATTTCTTGTGTAGAAAACCTAAAAAGGCGAACAATGTAAAGGAAAACGTGTCTGTGTAAGAATGTGTGACATTCTGACCAGAAACACATAAATGTTCTTTCTGAGCTTTTCTCACTGAAAGCATTACATTCTGTCATGTTGAGTCGCTGTCATCCATGCGCTAGAGTTAAAACATAAATATAGTGTTGAAACGCGCTGGAAACATCCAATACATGAGGGAAAACACTGTTTTGCGCATCTTCATTTAAGTACTCTGTCAGGACATCACAAGTGTGTCTGTGGAGACACTTTTGCTCAGAAAGATCATTTCAAAGTGATTCCACGGTTAAAGTGTCATTTCCAGTCAAAAGCGCTCAGAAACACATTTCTTGTGTAGAAAACCTAAAAAGGCGAACAATGTAAAGGAAAACGTGTCTGTGTAAGAATGTGTGACATTCTGACCAGAAACACATAAATGTTCTTTCTGAGCTTTTCTCACCGAAAGCATTACATTCTGTCATGTTGAGTCGCTGTCATCCATGCGCTAGAGTTAAAACATAAATATAGTGCTGAAACACGCTGGAAACATCCAATACATGAGGGAAAACACTGTTTTGCGCATCTTCATTTAAGTACTCTGTCAGGACATCACAAGTGTGTCTGTGGAGACACTTTTGCTCAGAAAGATCATTTCAAAGTGATTCCACGGTTAAAGTGTCATTTCCAGTCAAAAGCGCTCAGAAACACATTTCTTGTGTAGAAAACCTAAAAAGGCGAACAATGTAAAGGAAAACGTGTCTGTGTAAGAATGTGTGACATTCTGACCAGAAACACATAAATGTTCTTTCTGAGCTTTTCTCACCGAAAGCATTACATTCTGTCATGTTGAGTCGCTGTCATCCATGCGCTAGAGTTAAAACATAAATATAGTGCTGAAACACGCTGGAAACATCAAATACATGAGGGAAAACACTGTTTTGCGCATCTTCATTTAAGTACTCTGTCAGGACATCACAAGTGTGTCTGTGGAGACACTTTTGCTCAGAAAGATCATTTCAAAGTGATTCCACGGTTAAAGTGTCATTTCCAGTCAAAAGCGCTCAGAAACACATTTCTTGTGTAGAAAACCTAAAAAGGCGAACAATGTAAAGGAAAACGTGTCTGTGTAAGAATGTGTGACATTCTGACCAGAAACACATAAATGTTCTTTCTGAGCTTTTCTCACCGAAAGCATTACATTCTGTCATGTTGAGTCGCTGTCATCCATGCGCTAGAGTTAAAACATAAATATAGTGCTGAAACGCGCTGGAAACATCAAATACATGAGGGAAAACACTGTTTTGCGCATCTTCATTTAAGTACTCTGTCAGGACATCACAAGTGTGTCTGTGGAGACACTTTTGCTCAGAAAGATCATTTCAAAGTGATTCCACGGTTAAAGTGTCATTTCCAGTCAAAAGCGCTCAGAAACACATTTCTTGTGTAGAAAACCTAAAAAGGCGAACAATGTAAAGGAAAACGTGTCTGTGTAAGAATGTGTGACATTCTGACCAGAAACACATAAATGTTCTTTCTGAGCTTTTCTCACCGAAAGCATTACATTCTGTCATGTTGAGTCGCTGTCATCCATGCGCTAGAGTTAAAACATAAATATAGTGCTGAAACACGCTGGAAACATCCAATACATGAGGGAAAACACTGTTTTGCGCATCTTCATTTAAGTACTCTGTCAGGACATCACAAGTGTGTCTGTGGAGACACTTTTGCTCAGAAAGATCATTTCAAAGTGATTCCACGGTTAAAGTGTCATTTCCAGTCAAAAGCGCTCAGAAACACATTTCTTGTGTAGAAAACCTAAAAAGGCGAACAATGTAAAGGAAAACGTGTCTGTGTAAGAATGTGTGACATTCTGACCAGAAACACATAAATGTTCTTTCTGAGCTTTTCTCACCGAAAGCATTACATTCTGTCATGTTGAGTCGCTGTCATCCATGCGCTAGAGTTAAAACATAAATATAGTGCTGAAACGCGCTGGAAACATCAAATACATGAGGGAAAACACTGTTTTGCGCATCTTCATTTAAGTACTCTGTCAGGACATCACAAGTGTGTCTGTGGAGACACTTTTGCTCAGAAAGATCATTTCAAAGTGATTCCACGGTTTAAAGTGTCATTTCCAGTCAAAAGCGCTCAGAAACACATTTCTTGTGTAGAAAACCTAAAAAGGCGAACAATGTAAAGGAAAACGTGTCTGTGTAAGAATGTGTGACATTCTGACCAGAAACACATAAATGTTCTTTCTGAGCTTTTCTCACCGAAAGCATTACATTCTGTCATGTTGAGTCGCTGTCATCCATGCGCTAGAGTTAAAACATAAATATAGTGCTGAAACGCGCTGGAAACATCAAATACATGAGGGAAAACACTGTTTTGCGCATCTTCATTTAAGTACTCTGTCGGGACATCACAAGTGTGTCTGTGGAGACACTTTTGCTCAGAAAGATCATTTCAAAGTGATTCCACGGTTTAAAGTGTCATTTCCAGTCAAAAGCGCTCAGAAACACATTTCTTGTGTAGAAAACCTAAAAAGGCGAACAATGTAAAGGAAAACGTGTCTGTGTAAGAATGTGTGACATTCTGACCAGAAACACATAAATGTTCTTTCTGAGCTTTTCTCACTGAAAGCATTACATTCTGTCATGTTGAGTCGCTGTCATCCATGCGCTAGAGTTAAAACATAAATATAGTGTTGAAACGCGCTGGAAACATCAAATACATGAGGGAAAACACTGTTTTGCGCATCTTCATTTAAGTACTCTGTCAGGACATCACAAGTGTGTCTGTGGAGACACTTTTGCTCAGAAAGATCATTTCAAAGTGATTCCACGGTTTAAAGTGTCATTTCCAGTCAAAAGCGCTCAGAAACACATTTCTTGTGTAGAAAACCTAAAAAGGCGAACAATGTAAAGGAAAACGTGTCTGTGTAAGAATGTGTGACATTCTGACCAGAAACACATAAATGTTCTTTCTGAGCTTTTCTCACCGAAAGCATTACATTCTGTCATGTTGAGTCGCTGTCATCCATGCGCTAGAGTTAGAACATAAATATAGTGCTAAAACGTGTTGGAAACATCAAATACATAAGGGAAAACACTGTTTTGCGCATCTTCATTTAAGTACTCTGTCAGGACATCACAAGTGTGTCTGTGGAGACACTTTTGCTCAGAAAGATCATTTCAAAGTGATTCCACGGTTTAAAGTGTCATTTCCAGTCAAAAGCGCTCAGAAACACATTTCTTGTGTAGAAAACCTAAAAAGGCGAACAATGTAAAGGAAAACGTGTCTGTGTAAGAATGTGTGACATTCTGACCAGAAACACATAAATGTTCTTTCTGAGCTTTTCTCACCGAAAGCATTACATTCTGTCATGTTGAGTCGCTGTCATCCATGCGCTAGAGTTAGAACATAAATATAGTGCTGAAACGCGCTGGAAACATCAAATACATGAGGGAAAACACTGTTTTGCGCATCTTCATTTAAGTACTCTGTCAGGACATCACAAGTGTGTCTGTGGAGACACTTTTGCTCAGAAAGATCATTTCAAAGTGATTCCACGGTTTAAAGTGTCATTTCCAGTCAAAAGCGCTCAGAAACACATTTCTTGTGTAGAAAACCTAAAAAGGCGAACAATGTAAAGGAAAACGTGTCTGTGTAAGAATGTGTGACATTCTGACCAGAAACACATAAATGTTCTTTCTGAGCTTTTCTCACCGAAAGCATTACATTCTGTCATGTTGAGTCGCTGTCATCCATGCGCTAGAGTTAAAACATAAATATAGTGCTGAAACGCGCTGGAAACATCAAATACATGAGGGAAAACACTGTTTTGCGCATCTTCATTTAAGTACTCTGTCGGGACATCACAAGTGTGTCTGTGGAGACACTTTTGCTCAGAAAGATCATTTCAAAGTGATTCCACGGTTAAAGTGTCATTTCCAGTCAAAAGCGCTCAGAAACACATTTCTTGTGTAGAAAACCTAAAAAGGCGAACAATGTAAAGGAAAACGTGTCTGTGTAAGAATGTGTGACATTCTGACCAGAAACACATAAATGTTCTTTCTGAGCTTTTCTCACCGAAAGCATTACATTCTGTCATGTTGAGTCGCTGTCATCCATGCGCTAGAGTTAAAACATAAATATAGTGCTGAAACGCGCTGGAAACATCCAATACATGAGGGAAAACACTGTTTTGCGCATCTTCATTTAAGTACTCTGTCGGGACATCACAAGTGTGTCTGTGGAGACACTTTTGCTCAGAAAGATCATTTCAAAGTGATTCCACGGTTAAAGTGTCATTTCCAGTCAAAAGCGCTCAGAAACACATTTCTTGTGTAGAAAACCTAAAAAGGCGAACAATGTAAAGGAAAACGTGTCTGTGTAAGAATGTGTGACATTCTGACCAGAAACACATAAATGTTCTTTCTGAGCTTTTCTCACCGAAAGCATTACATTCTGTCATGTTGAGTCGCTGTCATCCATGCGCTAGAGTTAAAACATAAATATAGTGCTGAAACGCGCTGGAAACATCAAATACATGAGGGAAAACACTGTTTTGCGCATCTTCATTTAAGTACTCTGTCGGGACATCACAAGTGTGTCTGTGGAGACACTTTTGCTCAGAAAGATCATTTCAAAGTGATTCCACGGTTTAAAGTGTCATTTCCAGTCAAAAGCGCTCAGAAACACATTTCTTGTGTAGAAAACCTAAAAAGGCGAACAATGTAAAGGAAAACGTGTCTGTGTAAGAATGTGTGACATTCTGACCAGAAACACATAAATGTTCTTTCTGAGCTTTTCTCACCGAAAGCATTACATTCTGTCATGTTGAGTCGCTGTCATCCATGCGCTAGAGTTAAAACATAAATATAGTGCTGAAACGCGCTGGAAACATCAAATACATGAGGGAAAACACTGTTTTGCGCATCTTCATTTAAGTACTCTGTCAGGACATCACAAGTGTGTCTGTGGAGACACTTTTGCTCAGAAAGATCATTTCAAAGTGATTCCACGGTTTAAAGTGTCATTTCCAGTCAAAAGCGCTCAGAAACACATTTCTTGTGTAGAAAACCTAAAAAGGCGAACAATGTAAAGGAAAACGTGTCTGTGTAAGAATGTGTGACATTCTGACCAGAAACACATAAATGTTCTTTCTGAGCTTTTCTCACCGAAAGCATTACATTCTGTCATGTTGAGTCGCTGTCATCCATGCGCTAGAGTTAGAACATAAATATAGTGCTGAAACGCGCTGGAAACATCAAATACATGAGGGAAAACACTGTTTTGCGCATCTTCATTTAAGTACTCTGTCAGGACATCACAAGTGTATCTGTGGAGTAACTTTTGCTCAGAAAGATCATTTCAAAGTGATTCCACGGTTTAAAGTGTCATTTCCAGTCAAAAGCGCTCAGAAACACATTTCTTGTGTAGAAAACCTAAAAAGGCGAACAATGTAAAGGAAAACGTGTCTGTGTAAGAATGTGTGACATTCTGACCAGAAACACATAAATGTTCTTTCTGAGCTTTTCTCACCGAAAGCATTACATTCTGTCATGTTGAGTCGCTGTCATCCATGCGCTAGAGTTAGAACATAAATATAGTGCTGAAACGCGCTGGAAACATCAAATACATGAGGGAAAACACTGTTTTGCGCATCTTCATTTAAGTACTCTGTCAGGACATCACAAGTGTGTCTGTGGAGACACTTTTGCTCAGAAAGATCATTTCAAAGTGATTCCACGGTTTAAAGTGTCATTTCCAGTCAAAAGCGCTCAGAAACACATTTCTTGTGTAGAAAACCTAAAAAGGCGAACAATGTAAAGGAAAACGTGTCTGTGTAAGAATGTGTGACATTCTGACCAGAAACACATAAATGTTCTTTCTGAGCTTTTCTCACCGAAAGCATTACATTCTGTCATGTTGAGTCGCTGTCATCCATGCGCTAGAGTTAAAACATAAATATAGTGCTGAAACGCGCTGGAAACATCAAATACATGAGGGAAAACACTGTTTTGCGCATCTTCATTTAAGTACTCTGTCGGGACATCACAAGTGTGTCTGTGGAGACACTTTTGCTCAGAAAGATCATTTCAAAGTGATTCCACGGTTAAAGTGTCATTTCCAGTCAAAAGCGCTCAGAAACACATTTCTTGTGTAGAAAACCTAAAAAGGCGAACAATGTAAAGGAAAACGTGTCTGTGTAAGAATGTGTGACATTCTGACCAGAAACACATAAATGTTCTTTCTGAGCTTTTCTCACCGAAAGCATTACATTCTGTCATGTTGAGTCGCTGTCATCCATGCGCTAGAGTTAAAACATAAATATAGTGCTGAAACGCGCTGGAAACATCCAATACATGAGGGAAAACACTGTTTTGCGCATCTTCATTTAAGTACTCTGTCGGGACATCACAAGTGTGTCTGTGGAGACACTTTTGCTCAGAAAGATCATTTCAAAGTGATTCCACGGTTAAAGTGTCATTTCCAGTCAAAAGCGCTCAGAAACACATTTCTTGTGTAGAAAACCTAAAAAGGCGAACAATGTAAAGGAAAACGTGTCTGTGTAAGAATGTGTGACATTCTGACCAGAAACACATAAATGTTCTTTCTGAGCTTTTCTCACCGAAAGCATTACATTCTGTCATGTTGAGTCGCTGTCATCCATGCGCTAGAGTTAAAACATAAATATAGTGCTGAAACGCGCTGGAAACATCAAATACATGAGGGAAAACACTGTTTTGCGCATCTTCATTTAAGTACTCTGTCGGGACATCACAAGTGTGTCTGTGGAGACACTTTTGCTCAGAAAGATCATTTCAAAGTGATTCCACGGTTTAAAGTGTCATTTCCAGTCAAAAGCGCTCAGAAACACATTTCTTGTGTAGAAAACCTAAAAAGGCGAACAATGTAAAGGAAAACGTGTCTGTGTAAGAATGTGTGACATTCTGACCAGAAACACATAAATGTTCTTTCTGAGCTTTTCTCACCGAAAGCATTACATTCTGTCATGTTGAGTCGCTGTCATCCATGCGCTAGAGTTAAAACATAAATATAGTGCTGAAACGCGCTGGAAACATCAAATACATGAGGGAAAACACTGTTTTGCGCATCTTCATTTAAGTACTCTGTCAGGACATCACAAGTGTGTCTGTGGAGACACTTTTGCTCAGAAAGATCATTTCAAAGTGATTCCACGGTTTAAAGTGTCATTTCCAGTCAAAAGCGCTCAGAAACACATTTCTTGTGTAGAAAACCTAAAAAGGCGAACAATGTAAAGGAAAACGTGTCTGTGTAAGAATGTGTGACATTCTGACCAGAAACACATAAATGTTCTTTCTGAGCTTTTCTCACCGAAAGCATTACATTCTGTCATGTTGAGTCGCTGTCATCCATGCGCTAGAGTTAGAACATAAATATAGTGCTGAAACGCGCTGGAAACATCAAATACATGAGGGAAAACACTGTTTTGCGCATCTTCATTTAAGTACTCTGTCAGGACATCACAAGTGTATCTGTGGAGTAACTTTTGCTCAGAAAGATCATTTCAAAGTGATTCCACGGTTTAAAGTGTCATTTCCAGTCAAAAGCGCTCAGAAACACATTTCTTGTGTAGAAAACCTAAAAAGGCGAACAATGTAAAGGAAAACGTGTCTGTGTAAGAATGTGTGACATTCTGACCAGAAACACATAAATGTTCTTTCTGAGCTTTTCTCACCGAAAGCATTACATTCTGTCATGTTGAGTCGCTGTCATCCATGCGCTAGAGTTAAAACATAAATATAGTGCTGAAACGCGCTGGAAACATCAAATACATGAGGGAAAACACTGTTTTGCGCATCTTCATTTAAGTACTCTGTCGGGACATCACAAGTGTGTCTGTGGAGACACTTTTGCTCAGAAAGATCATTTCAAAGTGATTCCACGGTTTAAAGTGTCATTTCCAGTCAAAAGCGCTCAGAAACACATTTCTTGTGTAGAAAACCTAAAAAGGCGAACAATGTAAAGGAAAACGTGTCTGTGTAAGAATGTGTGACATTCTGACCAGAAACACATAAATGTTCTTTCTGAGCTTTTCTCACCGAAAGCATTACATTCTGTCATGTTGAGTCGCTGTCATCCATGCGCTAGAGTTAGAACATAAATATAGTTCTGAAACGCGCTGGAAACATCCAATACATGAGGGAAAACACTGTTTTGCGCATCTTCATTTAAGTACTCTGTCAGGACATCACAAGTGTGTCTGTGGAGACACTTTTGCTCAGAAAGATCATTTCAAAGTGATTCCACGGTTAAAGTGTCATTTCCAGTCAAAAGCGCTCAGAAACACATTTCTTGTGTAGAAAACCTAAAAAGGCGAACAATGTAAAGGAAAACGTGTCTGTGTAAGAATGTGTGACATTCTGACCAGAAACACATAAATGTTCTTTCTGAGCTTTTCTCACCGAAAGCATTACATTCTGTCATGTTGAGTCGCTGTCATCCATGCGCTAGAGTTAGAACATAAATATAGTGCTGAAACGCGCTGGAAACATCAAATACATGAGGGAAAACACTGTTTTGCGCATCTTCATTTAAGTACTCTGTCAGGACATCACAAGTGTGTCTGTGGAGACACTTTTGCTCAGAAAGATCATTTCAAAGTGATTCCACGGTTTAAAGTGTCATTTCCAGTCAAAAGCGCTCAGAAACACATTTCTTGTGTAGAAAACCTAAAAAGGCGAACAATGTAAAGGAAAACGTGTCTGTGTAAGAATGTGTGACATTCTGACCAGAAACACATAAATGTTCTTTCTGAGCTTTTCTCACCGAAAGCATTACATTCTGTCATGTTGAGTCGCTGTCATCCATGCGCTAGAGTTAAAACATAAATATAGTGCTGAAACGCGCTGGAAACATCAAATACATGAGGGAAAACACTGTTTTGCGCATCTTCATTTAAGTACTCTGTCGGGACATCACAAGTGTGTCTGTGGAGATACTTTTGCTCAGAAAGATCATTTCAAAGTGATTCCACGGTTAAAGTGTCATTTCCAGTCAAAAGCGCTCAGAAACACATTTCTTGTGTAGAAAACCTAAAAAGGCGAACAATGTAAAGGAAAACGTGTCTGTGTAAGAATGTGTGACATTCTGACCAGAAACACATAAATGTTCTTTCTGAGCTTTTCTCACCGAAAGCATTACATTCTGTCATGTTGAGTCGCTGTCATCCATGCGCTAGAGTTAAAACATAAATATAGTGCTGAAACGCGCTGGAAACATCCAATACATGAGGGAAAACACTGTTTTGCGCATCTTCATTTAAGTACTCTGTCGGGACATCACAAGTGTGTCTGTGGAGACACTTTTGCTCAGAAAGATCATTTCAAAGTGATTCCACGGTTAAAGTGTCATTTCCAGTCAAAAGCGCTCAGAAACACATTTCTTGTGTAGAAAACCTAAAAAGGCGAACAATGTAAAGGAAAACGTGTCTGTGTAAGAATGTGTGACATTCTGACCAGAAACACATAAATGTTCTTTCTGAGCTTTTCTCACCGAAAGCATTACATTCTGTCATGTTGAGTCGCTGTCATCCATGCGCTAGAGTTAGAACATAAATATAGTGCTGAAACGCGCTGGAAACATCAAATACATGAGGGAAAACACTGTTTTGCGCATCTTCATTTAAGTACTCTGTCGGGACATCACAAGTGTGTCTGTGGAGACACTTTTGCTCAGAAAGATCATTTCAAAGTGATTCCACGGTTTAAAGTGTCATTTCCAGTCAAAAGCGCTCAGAAACACATTTCTTGTGTAGAAAACCTAAAAAGGCGAACAATGTAAAGGAAAACGTGTCTGTGTAAGAATGTGTGACATTCTGACCAGAAACACATAAATGTTCTTTCTGAGCTTTTCTCACCGAAAGCATTACATTCTGTCATGTTGAGTCGCTGTCATCCATGCGCTAGAGTTAGAACATAAATATAGTGCTGAAACGCGCTGGAAACATCAAATACATGAGGGAAAACACTGTTTTGCGCATCTTCATTTAAGTACTCTGTCAGGACATCACAAGTGTGTCTGTGGAGACACTTTTGCTCAGAAAGATCATTTCAAAGTGATTCCACGGTTAAAGTGTCATTTCCAGTCAAAAGCGCTCAGAAACACATTTCTTGTGTAGAAAACCTAAAAAGGCGAACAATGTAAAGGAAAACGTGTCTGTGTAAGAATGTGTGACATTCTGACCAGAAACACATAAATGTTCTTTCTGAGCTTTTCTCACCGAAAGCATTACATTCTGTCATGTTGAGTCGCTGTCATCCATGCGCTAGAGTTAGAACATAAATATAGTGCTGAAACGCGCTGGAAACATCAAATACATGAGGGAAAACACTGTTTTGCGCATCTTCATTTAAGTACTCTGTCAGGACATCACAAGTGTGTCTGTGGAGACACTTTTGCTCAGAAAGATCATTTCAAAGTGATTCCACGGTTTAAAGTGTCATTTCCAGTCAAAAGCGCTCAGAAACACATTTCTTGTGTAGAAAACCTAAAAAGGCGAACAATGTAAAGGAAAACGTGTCTGTGTAAGAATGTGTGACATTCTGACCAGAAACACATAAATGTTCTTTCTGAGCTTTTCTCACCGAAAGCATTACATTCTGTCATGTTGAGTCGCTGTCATCCATGCGCTAGAGTTAAAACATAAATATAGTGCTGAAACGCGCTGGAAACATCAAATACATGAGGGAAAACACTGTTTTGCGCATCTTCATTTAAGTACTCTGTCAGGACATCACAAGTGTGTCTGTGGAGACACTTTTGCTCAGAAAGATCATTTCAAAGTGATTCCACGGTTAAAGTGTCATTTCCAGTCAAAAGCGCTCAGAAACACATTTCTTGTGTAGAAAACCTAAAAAGGCGAACAATGTAAAGGAAAACGTGTCTGTGTAAGAATGTGTGACATTCTGACCAGAAACACATAAATGTTCTTTCTGAGCTTTTCTCACCGAAAGCATTACATTCTGTCATGTTGAGTCGCTGTCATCCATGCGCTAGAGTTAGAACATAAATATAGTGCTGAAACGCGCTGGAAACATCAAATACATGAGGGAAAACACTGTTTTGCGCATCTTCATTTAAGTACTCTGTCAGGACATCACAAGTGTGTCTGTGGAGACACTTTTGCTCAGAAAGATCATTTCAAAGTGATTCCACGGTTTAAAGTGTCATTTCCAGTCAAAAGCGCTCAGAAACACATTTCTTGTGTAGAAAACCTAAAAAGGCGAACAATGTAAAGGAAAACGTGTCTGTGTAAGAATGTGTGACATTCTGACCAGAAACACATAAATGTTCTTTCTGAGCTTTTCTCACCGAAAGCATTACATTCTGTCATGTTGAGTCGCTGTCATCCATGCGCTAGAGTTAAAACATAAATATAGTGCTGAAACGCGCTGGAAACATCAAATACATGAGGGAAAACACTGTTTTGCGCATCTTCATTTAAGTACTCTGTCGGGACATCACAAGTGTGTCTGTGGAGACACTTTTGCTCAGAAAGATCATTTCAAAGTGATTCCACGGTTTAAAGTGTCATTTCCAGTCAAAAGCGCTCAGAAACACATTTCTTGTGTAGAAAACCTAAAAAGGCGAACAATGTAAAGGAAAACGTGTCTGTGTAAGAATGTGTGACATTCTGACCAGAAACACATAAATGTTCTTTCTGAGCTTTTCTCACTGAAAGCATTACATTCTGTCATGTTGAGTCGCTGTCATCCATGCGCTAGAGTTAAAACATAAATATAGTGTTGAAACGCGCTGGAAACATCCAATACATGAGGGAAAACACTGTTTTGCGCATCTTCATTTAAGTACTCTGTCAGGACATCACAAGTGTGTCTGTGGAGACACTTTTGCTCAGAAAGATCATTTCAAAGTGATTCCACGGTTTAAAGTGTCATTTCCAGTCAAAAGCGCTCAGAAACACATTTCTTGTGTAGAAAACCTAAAAAGGCGAACAATGTAAAGGAAAACGTGTCTGTGTAAGAATGTGTGACATTCTGACCAGAAACACATAAATGTTCTTTCTGAGCTTTTCTCACCGAAAGCATTACATTCTGTCATGTTGAGTCGCTGTCATCCATGCGCTAGAGTTAAAACATAAATATAGTGCTGAAACGCGCTGGAAACATCAAATACATGAGGGAAAACACTGTTTTGCGCATCTTCATTTAAGTACTCTGTCGGGACATCACAAGTGTGTCTGTGGAGACACTTTTGCTCAGAAAGATCATTTCAAAGTGATTCCACGGTTTAAAGTGTCATTTCCAGTCAAAAGCGCTCAGAAACACATTTCTTGTGTAGAAAACCTAAAAAGGCGAACAATGTAAAGGAAAACGTGTCTGTGTAAGAATGTGTGACATTCTGACCAGAAACACATAAATGTTCTTTCTGAGCTTTTCTCACTGAAAGCATTACATTCTGTCATGTTGAGTCGCTGTCATCCATGCGCTAGAGTTAAAACATAAATATAGTGTTGAAACGCGCTGGAAACATCCAATACATGAGGGAAAACACTGTTTTGCGCATCTTCATTTAAGTACTCTGTCGGGACATCACAAGTGTGTCTGTGGAGACACTTTTGCTCAGAAAGATCATTTCAAAGTGATTCCACGGTTTAAAGTGTCATTTCCAGTCAAAAGCGCTCAGAAACACATTTCTTGTGTAGAAAACCTAAAAAGGCGAACAATGTAAAGGAAAACGTGTCTGTGTAAGAATGTGTGACATTCTGACCAGAAACACATAAATGTTCTTTCTGAGCTTTTCTCACTGAAAGCATTACATTCTGTCATGTTGAGTCGCTGTCATCCATGCGCTAGGGTTAAAACATAAATATAGTGTTGAAACGCGCTGGAAACATCCAATACATGAGGGAAAACACTGTTTTGCGCATCTTCATTTAAGTACTCTGTCAGGACATCACAAGTGTGTCTGTGGAGACACTTTTGCTCAGAAAGATCATTTCAAAGTGATTCCACGGTTAAAGTGTCATTTCCAGTCAAAAGCGCTCAGAAACACATTTCTTGTGTAGAAAACCTAAAAAGGCGAACAATGTAAAGGAAAACGTGTCTGTGTAAGAATGTGTGACATTCTGACCAGAAACACATAAATGTTCTTTCTGAGCTTTTCTCACCGAAAGCATTACATTCTGTCATGTTGAGTCGCTGTCATCCATGCGCTAGAGTTAGAACATAAATATAGTGCTGAAACGCGCTGGAAACATCAAATACATGAGGGAAAACACTGTTTTGCGCATCTTCATTTAAGTACTCTGTCGGGACATCACAAGTGTGTCTGTGGAGACACTTTTGCTCAGAAAGATCATTTCAAAGTGATTCCACGGTTTAAAGTGTCATTTCCAGTCAAAAGCGCTCAGAAACACATTTCTTGTGTAGAAAACCTAAAAAGGCGAACAATGTAAAGGAAAACGTGTCTGTGTAAGAATGTGTGACATTCTGACCAGAAACACATAAATGTTCTTTCTGAGCTTTTCTCACCGAAAGCATTACATTCTGTCATGTTGAGTCGCTGTCATCCATGCGCTAGAGTTAGAACATAAATATAGTGCTGAAACGCGCTGGAAACATCAAATACATGAGGGAAAACACTGTTTTGCGCATCTTCATTTAAGTACTCTGTCAGGACATCACAAGTGTGTCTGTGGAGACACTTTTGCTCAGAAAGATCATTTCAAAGTGATTCCACGGTTAAAGTGTCATTTCCAGTCAAAAGCGCTCAGAAACACATTTCTTGTGTAGAAAACCTAAAAAGGCGAACAATGTAAAGGAAAACGTGTCTGTGTAAGAATGTGTGACATTCTGACCAGAAACACATAAATGTTCTTTCTGAGCTTTTCTCACCGAAAGCATTACATTCTGTCATGTTGAGTCGCTGTCATCCATGCGCTAGAGTTAGAACATAAATATAGTGCTGAAACGCGCTGGAAACATCAAATACATGAGGGAAAACACTGTTTTGCGCATCTTCATTTAAGTACTCTGTCGGGACATCACAAGTGTGTCTGTGGAGACACTTTTGCTCAGAAAGATCATTTCAAAGTGATTCCACGGTTTAAAGTGTCATTTCCAGTCAAAAGCGCTCAGAAACACATTTCTTGTGTAGAAAACCTAAAAAGGCGAACAATGTAAAGGAAAACGTGTCTGTGTAAGAATGTGTGACATTCTGACCAGAAACACATAAATGTTCTTTCTGAGCTTTTCTCACCGAAAGCATTACATTCTGTCATGTTGAGTCGCTGTCATCCATGCGCTAGAGTTAGAACATAAATATAGTGCTGAAACGCGCTGGAAACATCAAATACATGAGGGAAAACACTGTTTTGCGCATCTTCATTTAAGTACTCTGTCAGGACATCACAAGTGTGTCTGTGGAGACACTTTTGCTCAGAAAGATCATTTCAAAGTGATTCCACGGTTAAAGTGTCATTTCCAGTCAAAAGCGCTCAGAAACACATTTCTTGTGTAGAAAACCTAAAAAGGCGAACAATGTAAAGGAAAACGTGTCTGTGTAAGAATGTGTGACATTCTGACCAGAAACACATAAATGTTCTTTCTGAGCTTTTCTCACCGAAAGCATTACATTCTGTCATGTTGAGTCGCTGTCATCCATGCGCTAGAGTTAGAACATAAATATAGTGCTGAAACGCGCTGGAAACATCAAATACATGAGGGAAAACACTGTTTTGCGCATCTTCATTTAAGTACTCTGTCAGGACATCACAAGTGTGTCTGTGGAGACACTTTTGCTCAGAAAGATCATTTCAAAGTGATTCCACGGTTTAAAGTGTCATTTCCAGTCAAAAGCGCTCAGAAACACATTTCTTGTGTAGAAAACCTAAAAAGGCGAACAATGTAAAGGAAAACGTGTCTGTGTAAGAATGTGTGACATTCTGACCAGAAACACATAAATGTTCTTTCTGAGCTTTTCTCACCGAAAGCATTACATTCTGTCATGTTGAGTCGCTGTCATCCATGCGCTAGAGTTAGAACATAAATATAGTGCTGAAACGCGCTGGAAACATCAAATACATGAGGGAAAACACTGTTTTGCGCATCTTCATTTAAGTACTCTGTCAGGACATCACAAGTGTGTCTGTGGAGACACTTTTGCTCAGAAAGATCATTTCAAAGTGATTCCACGGTTTAAAGTGTCATTTCCAGTCAAAAGCGCTCAGAAACACATTTCTTGTGTAGAAAACCTAAAAAGGCGAACAATGTAAAGGAAAACGTGTCTGTGTAAGAATGTGTGACATTCTGACCAGAAACACATAAATGTTCTTTCTGAGCTTTTCTCACCGAAAGCATTACATTCTGTCATGTTGAGTCGCTGTCATCCATGCGCTAGAGTTAAAACATAAATATAGTGCTGAAACGCGCTGGAAACATCAAATACATGAGGGAAAACACTGTTTTGCGCATCTTCATTTAAGTACTCTGTCGGGACATCACAAGTGTGTCTGTGGAGACACTTTTGCTCAGAAAGATCATTTCAAAGTGATTCCACGGTTTAAAGTGTCATTTCCAGTCAAAAGCGCTCAGAAACACATTTCTTGTGTAGAAAACCTAAAAAGGCGAACAATGTAAAGGAAAACGTGTCTGTGTAAGAATGTGTGACATTCTGACCAGAAACACATAAATGTTCTTTCTGAGCTTTTCTCACTGAAAGCATTACATTCTGTCATGTTGAGTCGCTGTCATCCATGCGCTAGAGTTAAAACATAAATATAGTGTTGAAACGCGCTGGAAACATCCAATACATGAGGGAAAACACTGTTTTGCGCATCTTCATTTAAGTACTCTGTCAGGACATCACAAGTGTGTCTGTGGAGACACTTTTGCTCAGAAAGATCATTTCAAAGTGATTCCACGGTTTAAAGTGTCATTTCCAGTCAAAAGCGCTCAGAAACACATTTCTTGTGTAGAAAACCTAAAAAGGCGAACAATGTAAAGGAAAACGTGTCTGTGTAAGAATGTGTGACATTCTGACCAGAAACACATAAATGTTCTTTCTGAGCTTTTCTCACCGAAAGCATTACATTCTGTCATGTTGAGTCGCTGTCATCCATGCGCTAGAGTTAAAACATAAATATAGTGCTGAAACGCGCTGGAAACATCAAATACATGAGGGAAAACACTGTTTTGCGCATCTTCATTTAAGTACTCTGTCGGGACATCACAAGTGTGTCTGTGGAGACACTTTTGCTCAGAAAGATCATTTCAAAGTGATTCCACGGTTTAAAGTGTCATTTCCAGTCAAAAGCGCTCAGAAACACATTTCTTGTGTAGAAAACCTAAAAAGGCGAACAATGTAAAGGAAAACGTGTCTGTGTAAGAATGTGTGACATTCTGACCAGAAACACATAAATGTTCTTTCTGAGCTTTTCTCACTGAAAGCATTACATTCTGTCATGTTGAGTCGCTGTCATCCATGCGCTAGAGTTAAAACATAAATATAGTGTTGAAACGCGCTGGAAACATCCAATACATGAGGGAAAACACTGTTTTGCGCATCTTCATTTAAGTACTCTGTCGGGACATCACAAGTGTGTCTGTGGAGACACTTTTGCTCAGAAAGATCATTTCAAAGTGATTCCACGGTTTAAAGTGTCATTTCCAGTCAAAAGCGCTCAGAAACACATTTCTTGTGTAGAAAACCTAAAAAGGCGAACAATGTAAAGGAAAACGTGTCTGTGTAAGAATGTGTGACATTCTGACCAGAAACACATAAATGTTCTTTCTGAGCTTTTCTCACTGAAAGCATTACATTCTGTCATGTTGAGTCGCTGTCATCCATGCGCTAGGGTTAAAACATAAATATAGTGTTGAAACGCGCTGGAAACATCCAATACATGAGGGAAAACACTGTTTTGCGCATCTTCATTTAAGTACTCTGTCAGGACATCACAAGTGTGTCTGTGGAGACACTTTTGCTCAGAAAGATCATTTCAAAGTGATTCCACGGTTAAAGTGTCATTTCCAGTCAAAAGCGCTCAGAAACACATTTCTTGTGTAGAAAACCTAAAAAGGCGAACAATGTAAAGGAAAACGTGTCTGTGTAAGAATGTGTGACATTCTGACCAGAAACACATAAATGTTCTTTCTGAGCTTTTCTCACCGAAAGCATTACATTCTGTCATGTTGAGTCGCTGTCATCCATGCGCTAGAGTTAGAACATAAATATAGTGCTGAAACGCGCTGGAAACATCAAATACATGAGGGAAAACACTGTTTTGCGCATCTTCATTTAAGTACTCTGTCGGGACATCACAAGTGTGTCTGTGGAGACACTTTTGCTCAGAAAGATCATTTCAAAGTGATTCCACGGTTTAAAGTGTCATTTCCAGTCAAAAGCGCTCAGAAACACATTTCTTGTGTAGAAAACCTAAAAAGGCGAACAATGTAAAGGAAAACGTGTCTGTGTAAGAATGTGTGACATTCTGACCAGAAACACATAAATGTTCTTTCTGAGCTTTTCTCACCGAAAGCATTACATTCTGTCATGTTGAGTCGCTGTCATCCATGCGCTAGAGTTAGAACATAAATATAGTGCTGAAACGCGCTGGAAACATCAAATACATGAGGGAAAACACTGTTTTGCGCATCTTCATTTAAGTACTCTGTCAGGACATCACAAGTGTGTCTGTGGAGACACTTTTGCTCAGAAAGATCATTTCAAAGTGATTCCACGGTTAAAGTGTCATTTCCAGTCAAAAGCGCTCAGAAACACATTTCTTGTGTAGAAAACCTAAAAAGGCGAACAATGTAAAGGAAAACGTGTCTGTGTAAGAATGTGTGACATTCTGACCAGAAACACATAAATGTTCTTTCTGAGCTTTTCTCACCGAAAGCATTACATTCTGTCATGTTGAGTCGCTGTCATCCATGCGCTAGAGTTAGAACATAAATATAGTGCTGAAACGCGCTGGAAACATCAAATACATGAGGGAAAACACTGTTTTGCGCATCTTCATTTAAGTACTCTGTCGGGACATCACAAGTGTGTCTGTGGAGACACTTTTGCTCAGAAAGATCATTTCAAAGTGATTCCACGGTTTAAAGTGTCATTTCCAGTCAAAAGCGCTCAGAAACACATTTCTTGTGTAGAAAACCTAAAAAGGCGAACAATGTAAAGGAAAACGTGTCTGTGTAAGAATGTGTGACATTCTGACCAGAAACACATAAATGTTCTTTCTGAGCTTTTCTCACCGAAAGCATTACATTCTGTCATGTTGAGTCGCTGTCATCCATGCGCTAGAGTTAGAACATAAATATAGTGCTGAAACGCGCTGGAAACATCAAATACATGAGGGAAAACACTGTTTTGCGCATCTTCATTTAAGTACTCTGTCAGGACATCACAAGTGTGTCTGTGGAGACACTTTTGCTCAGAAAGATCATTTCAAAGTGATTCCACGGTTAAAGTGTCATTTCCAGTCAAAAGCGCTCAGAAACACATTTCTTGTGTAGAAAACCTAAAAAGGCGAACAATGTAAAGGAAAACGTGTCTGTGTAAGAATGTGTGACATTCTGACCAGAAACACATAAATGTTCTTTCTGAGCTTTTCTCACCGAAAGCATTACATTCTGTCATGTTGAGTCGCTGTCATCCATGCGCTAGAGTTAGAACATAAATATAGTGCTGAAACGCGCTGGAAACATCAAATACATGAGGGAAAACACTGTTTTGCGCATCTTCATTTAAGTACTCTGTCAGGACATCACAAGTGTGTCTGTGGAGACACTTTTGCTCAGAAAGATCATTTCAAAGTGATTCCACGGTTTAAAGTGTCATTTCCAGTCAAAAGCGCTCAGAAACACATTTCTTGTGTAGAAAACCTAAAAAGGCGAACAATGTAAAGGAAAACGTGTCTGTGTAAGAATGTGTGACATTCTGACCAGAAACACATAAATGTTCTTTCTGAGCTTTTCTCACCGAAAGCATTACATTCTGTCATGTTGAGTCGCTGTCATCCATGCGCTAGAGTTAAAACATAAATATAGTGCTGAAACGCGCTGGAAACATCAAATACATGAGGGAAAACACTGTTTTGCGCATCTTCATTTAAGTACTCTGTCGGGACATCACAAGTGTGTCTGTGGAGACACTTTTGCTCAGAAAGATCATTTCAAAGTGATTCCACGGTTTAAAGTGTCATTTCCAGTCAAAAGCGCTCAGAAACACATTTCTTGTGTAGAAAACCTAAAAAGGCGAACAATGTAAAGGAAAACGTGTCTGTGTAAGAATGTGTGACATTCTGACCAGAAACACATAAATGTTCTTTCTGAGCTTTTCTCACTGAAAGCATTACATTCTGTCATGTTGAGTCGCTGTCATCCATGCGCTAGAGTTAAAACATAAATATAGTGTTGAAACGCGCTGGAAACATCCAATACATGAGGGAAAACACTGTTTTGCGCATCTTCATTTAAGTACTCTGTCAGGACATCACAAGTGTGTCTGTGGAGACACTTTTGCTCAGAAAGATCATTTCAAAGTGATTCCACGGTTTAAAGTGTCATTTCCAGTCAAAAGCGCTCAGAAACACATTTCTTGTGTAGAAAACCTAAAAAGGCGAACAATGTAAAGGAAAACGTGTCTGTGTAAGAATGTGTGACATTCTGACCAGAAACACATAAATGTTCTTTCTGAGCTTTTCTCACCGAAAGCATTACATTCTGTCATGTTGAGTCGCTGTCATCCATGCGCTAGAGTTAGAACATAAATATAGTGCTGAAACGCGCTGGAAACATCAAATACATGAGGGAAAACACTGTTTTGCGCATCTTCATTTAAGTACTCTGTCAGGACATCACAAGTGTGTCTGTGGAGACACTTTTGCTCAGAAAGATCATTTCAAAGTGATTCCACGGTTAAAGTGTCATTTCCAGTCAAAAGCGCTCAGAAACACATTTCTTGTGTAGAAAACCTAAAAAGGCGAACAATGTAAAGGAAAACGTGTCTGTGTAAGAATGTGTGACATTCTGACCAGAAACACATAAATGTTCTTTCTGAGCTTTTCTCACCGAAAGCATTACATTCTGTCATGTTGAGTCGCTGTCATCCATGCGCTAGAGTTAAAACATAAATATAGTGCTGAAACGCGCTGGAAACATCAAATACATGAGGGAAAACACTGTTTTGCGCATCTTCATTTAAGTACTCTGTCGGGACATCACAAGTGTGTCTGTGGAGACACTTTTGCTCAGAAAGATCATTTCAAAGTGATTCCACGGTTTAAAGTGTCATTTCCAGTCAAAAGCGCTCAGAAACACATTTCTTGTGTAGAAAACCTAAAAAGGCGAACAATGTAAAGGAAAACGTGTCTGTGTAAGAATGTGTGACATTCTGACCAGAAACACATAAATGTTCTTTCTGAGCTTTTCTCACTGAAAGCATTACATTCTGTCATGTTGAGTCGCTGTCATCCATGCGCTAGAGTTAAAACATAAATATAGTGTTGAAACGCGCTGGAAACATCCAATACATGAGGGAAAACACTGTTTTGCGCATCTTCATTTAAGTACTCTGTCGGGACATCACAAGTGTGTCTGTGGAGACACTTTTGCTCAGAAAGATCATTTCAAAGTGATTCCACGGTTTAAAGTGTCATTTCCAGTCAAAAGCGCTCAGAAACACATTTCTTGTGTAGAAAACCTAAAAAGGCGAACAATGTAAAGGAAAACGTGTCTGTGTAAGAATGTGTGACATTCTGACCAGAAACACATAAATGTTCTTTCTGAGCTTTTCTCACCGAAAGCATTACATTCTGTCATGTTGAGTCGCTGTCATCCATGCGCTAGAGTTAAAACATAAATATAGTGTTGAAACGCGCTGGAAACATCCAATACATGAGGGAAAACACTGTTTTGCGCATCTTCATTTAAGTACTCTGTCAGGACATCACAAGTGTGTCTGTGGAGACACTTTTGCTCAGAAAGATCATTTCAAAGTGATTCCACGGTTAAAGTGTCATTTCCAGTCAAAAGCGCTCAGAAACACATTTCTTGTGTAGAAAACCTAAAAAGGCGAACAATGTAAAGGAAAACGTGTCTGTGTAAGAATGTGTGACATTCTGACCAGAAACACATAAATGTTCTTTCTGAGCTTTTCTCACCGAAAGCATTACATTCTGTCATGTTGAGTCGCTGTCATCCATGCGCTAGAGTTAGAACATAAATATAGTGCTGAAACGCGCTGGAAACATCAAATACATGAGGGAAAACACTGTTTTGCGCATCTTCATTTAAGTACTCTGTCGGGACATCACAAGTGTGTCTGTGGAGACACTTTTGCTCAGAAAGATCATTTCAAAGTGATTCCACGGTTTAAAGTGTCATTTCCAGTCAAAAGCGCTCAGAAACACATTTCTTGTGTAGAAAACCTAAAAAGGCGAACAATGTAAAGGAAAACGTGTCTGTGTAAGAATGTGTGACATTCTGACCAGAAACACATAAATGTTCTTTCTGAGCTTTTCTCACCGAAAGCATTACATTCTGTCATGTTGAGTCGCTGTCATCCATGCGCTAGAGTTAGAACATAAATATAGTGCTGAAACGCGCTGGAAACATCAAATACATGAGGGAAAACACTGTTTTGCGCATCTTCATTTAAGTACTCTGTCAGGACATCACAAGTGTGTCTGTGGAGACACTTTTGCTCAGAAAGATCATTTCAAAGTGATTCCACGGTTAAAGTGTCATTTCCCGTCAAAAGCGCTCAGAAACACATTTCTTGTGTAGAAAACCTAAAAAGGCGAACAATGTAAAGGAAAACGTGTCTGTGTAAGAATGTGTGACATTCTGACCAGAAACACATAAATGTTCTTTCTGAGCTTTTCTCACCGAAAGCATTACATTCTGTCATGTTGAGTCGCTGTCATCCATGCGCTAGAGTTAGAACATAAATATAGTGCTGAAACGCGCTGGAAACATCAAATACATGAGGGAAAACACTGTTTTGCGCATCTTCATTTAAGTACTCTGTCGGGACATCACAAGTGTGTCTGTGGAGACACTTTTGCTCAGAAAGATCATTTCAAAGTGATTCCACGGTTTAAAGTGTCATTTCCAGTCAAAAGCGCTCAGAAACACATTTCTTGTGTAGAAAACCTAAAAAGGCGAACAATGTAAAGGAAAACGTGTCTGTGTAAGAATGTGTGACATTCTGACCAGAAACACATAAATGTTCTTTCTGAGCTTTTCTCACCGAAAGCATTACATTCTGTCATGTTGAGTCGCTGTCATCCATGCGCTAGAGTTAGAACATAAATATAGTGCTGAAACGCGCTGGAAACATCAAATACATGAGGGAAAACACTGTTTTGCGCATCTTCATTTAAGTACTCTGTCAGGACATCACAAGTGTGTCTGTGGAGACACTTTTGCTCAGAAAGATCATTTCAAAGTGATTCCACGGTTAAAGTGTCATTTCCAGTCAAAAGCGCTCAGAAACACATTTCTTGTGTAGAAAACCTAAAAAGGCGAACAATGTAAAGGAAAACGTGTCTGTGTAAGAATGTGTGACATTCTGACCAGAAACACATAAATGTTCTTTCTGAGCTTTTCTCACCGAAAGCATTACATTCTGTCATGTTGAGTCGCTGTCATCCATGCGCTAGAGTTAAAACATAAATATAGTGCTGAAACGCGCTGGAAACATCAAATACATGAGGGAAAACACTGTTTTGCGCATCTTCATTTAAGTACTCTGTCGGGACATCACAAGTGTGTCTGTGGAGACACTTTTGCTCAGAAAGATCATTTCAAAGTGATTCCACGGTTTAAAGTGTCATTTCCAGTCAAAAGCGCTCAGAAACACATTTCTTGTGTAGAAAACCTAAAAAGGCGAACAATGTAAAGGAAAACGTGTCTGTGTAAGAATGTGTGACATTCTGACCAGAAACACATAAATGTTCTTTCTGAGCTTTTCTCACTGAAAGCATTACATTCTGTCATGTTGAGTCGCTGTCATCCATGCGCTAGAGTTAAAACATAAATATAGTGTTGAAACGCGCTGGAAACATCCAATACATGAGGGAAAACACTGTTTTGCGCATCTTCATTTAAGTACTCTGTCAGGACATCACAAGTGTGTCTGTGGAGACACTTTTGCTCAGAAAGATCATTTCAAAGTGATTCCACGGTTTAAAGTGTCATTTCCAGTCAAAAGCGCTCAGAAACACATTTCTTGTGTAGAAAACCTAAAAAGGCGAACAATGTAAAGGAAAACGTGTCTGTGTAAGAATGTGTGACATTCTGACCAGAAACACATAAATGTTCTTTCTGAGCTTTTCTCACCGAAAGCATTACATTCTGTCATGTTGAGTCGCTGTCATCCATGCGCTAGAGTTAAAACATAAATATAGTGCTGAAACGCGCTGGAAACATCCAATACATGAGGGAAAACACTGTTTTGCGCATCTTCATTTAAGTACTCTGTCGGAACATCACAAGTGTGTCTGTGGAGACACTTTTGCTCAGAAAGATCATTTCAAAGTGATTCCACGGTTTAAAGTGTCATTTCCAGTCAAAAGCGCTCAGAAACACATTTCTTGTGTAGAAAACCTAAAAAGGCGAACAATGTAAAGGAAAACGTGTCTGTGTAAGAATGTGTGACATTCTGACCAGAAACACATAAATGTTCTTTCTGAGCTTTTCTCACCGAAAGCATTACATTCTGTCATGTTGAGTCGCTGTCATCCATGCGCTAGAGTTAAAACATAAATATAGTGCTGAAACACGCTGGAAACATCCAATACATGAGGGAAAACACTGTTTTGCGCATCTTCATTTAAGTACTCTGTCAGGACATCACAAGTGTGTCTGTGGAGACACTTTTGCTCAGAAAGATCATTTCAAAGTGATTCCACGGTTAAAGTGTCATTTCCAGTCAAAAGCGCTCAGAAACACATTTCTTGTGTAGAAAACCTAAAAAGGCGAACAATGTAAAGGAAAACGTGTCTGTGTAAGAATGTGTGACATTCTGACCAGAAACACATAAATGTTCTTTCTGAGCTTTTCTCACTGAAAGCATTACATTCTGTCATGTTGAGTCGCTGTCATCCATGCGCTAGAGTTAAAACATAAATATAGTGTTGAAACGCGCTGGAAACATCCAATACATGAGGGAAAACACTGTTTTGCGCATCTTCATTTAAGTACTCTGTCAGGACATCACAAGTGTGTCTGTGGAGACACTTTTGCTCAGAAAGATCATTTCAAAGTGATTCCACGGTTAAAGTGTCATTTCCAGTCAAAAGCGCTCAGAAACACATTTCTTGTGTAGAAAACCTAAAAAGGCGAACAATGTAAAGGAAAACGTGTCTGTGTAAGAATGTGTGACATTCTGACCAGAAACACATAAATGTTCTTTCTGAGCTTTTCTCACCGAAAGCATTACATTCTGTCATGTTGAGTCGCTGTCATCCATGCGCTAGAGTTAAAACATAAATATAGTGCTGAAACGCGCTGGAAACATCAAATACATGAGGGAAAACACTGTTTTGCTCATCTTCATTTAAGTACTCTGTCGGGACATCACAAGTGTGTCTGTGGAGACACTTTTGCTCAGAAAGATCATTTCAAAGTGATTCCACGGTTTAAAGTGTCATTTCCAGTCAAAAGCGCTCAGAAACACATTTCTTGTGTAGAAAACCTAAAAAGGCGAACAATGTAAAGGAAAACGTGTCTGTGTAAGAATGTGTGACATTCTGACCAGAAACACATAAATGTTCTTTCTGAGCTTTTCTCACCGAAAGCATTACATTCTGTCATGTTGAGTCGCTGTCATCCATGCGCTAGAGTTAAAACATAAATATAGTGTTGAAACGCGCTGGAAACATCCAATACATGAGGGAAAACACTGTTTTGCGCATCTTCATTTAAGTACTCTGTCAGGACATCACAAGTGTGTCTGTGGAGACACTTTTGCTCAGAAAGATCATTTCAAAGTGATTCCACGGTTAAAGTGTCATTTCCAGTCAAAAGCGCTCAGAAACACATTTCTTGTGTAGAAAACCTAAAAAGGCGAACAATGTAAAGGAAAACGTGTCTGTGTAAGAATGTGTGACATTCTGACCAGAAACACATAAATGTTCTTTCTGAGCTTTTCTCACCGAAAGCATTACATTCTGTCATGTTGAGTCGCTGTCATCCATGCGCTAGAGTTAAAACATAAATATAGTGCTGAAACACGCTGGAAACATCCAATACATGAGGGAAAACACTGTTTTGCGCATCTTCATTTAAGTACTCTGTCAGGACATCACAAGTGTGTCTGTGGAGACACTTTTGCTCAGAAAGATCATTTCAAAGTGATTCCACGGTTAAAGTGTCATTTCCAGTCAAAAGCGCTCAGAAACACATTTCTTGTGTAGAAAACCTAAAAAGGCGAACAATGTAAAGGAAAACGTGTCTGTGTAAGAATGTGTGACATTCTGACCAGAAACACATAAATGTTCTTTCTGAGCTTTTCTCACCGAAAGCATTACATTCTGTCATGTTGAGTCGCTGTCATCCATGCGCTAGAGTTAAAACATAAATATAGTGCTGAAACGCGCTGGAAACATCAAATACATGAGGGAAAACACTGTTTTGCGCATCTTCATTTAAGTACTCTGTCGGGACATCACAAGTGTGTCTGTGGAGACACTTTTGCTCAGAAAGATCATTTCAAAGTGATTCCACGGTTTAAAGTGTCAATTCCAGTCAAAAGCGCTCAGAAACACATTTCTTGTGTAGAAAACCTAAAAAGGCGAACAATGTAAAGGAAAACGTGTCTGTGTAAGAATGTGTGACATTCTGACCAGAAACACATAAATGTTCTTTCTGAGCTTTTCTCACTGAAAGCATTACATTCTGTCATGTTGAGTCGCTGTCATCCATGCGCTAGAGTTAAAACATAAATATAGTGTTGAAACGCGCTGGAAACATCCAATACATGAGGGAAAACACTGTTTTGCGCATCTTCATTTAAGTACTCTGTCAGGACATCACAAGTGTGTCTGTGGAGACACTTTTGCTCAGAAAGATCATTTCAAAGTGATTCCACGGTTAAAGTGTCATTTCCAGTCAAAAGCGCTCAGAAACACATTTCTTGTGTAGAAAACCTAAAAAGGCGAACAATGTAAAGGAAAACGTGTCTGTGTAAGAATGTGTGACATTCTGACCAGAAACACATAAATGTTCTTTCTGAGCTTTTCTCACCGAAAGCATTACATTCTGTCATGTTGAGTCGCTGTCATCCATGCGCTAGAGTTAAAACATAAATATAGTGCTGAAACACGCTGGAAACATCCAATACATGAGGGAAAACACTGTTTTGCGCATCTTCATTTAAGTACTCTGTCAGGACATCACAAGTGTGTCTGTGGAGACACTTTTGCTCAGAAAGATCATTTCAAAGTGATTCCACGGTTAAAGTGTCATTTCCAGTCAAAAGCGCTCAGAAACACATTTCTTGTGTAGAAAACCTAAAAAGGCGAACAATGTAAAGGAAAACGTGTCTGTGTAAGAATGTGTGACATTCTGACCAGAAACACATAAATGTTCTTTCTGAGCTTTTCTCACCGAAAGCATTACATTCTGTCATGTTGAGTCGCTGTCATCCATGCGCTAGAGTTAAAACATAAATATAGTGCTGAAACGCGCTGGAAACATCAAATACATGAGGGAAAACACTGTTTTGCGCATCTTCATTTAAGTACTCTGTCAGGCAATCACAAATGTGTCTGTGGAGACACTTTTGCTCAGAAAGATCATTTCAAAGTGATTCCACGGTTTAAAGTGTCATTTCCAGTCAAAAGCGCTCAGAAACACATTTCTTGTGTAGAAAACCTAAAAAGGCGAACAATGTAAAGGAAAACGTGTCTGTGTAAGAATGTGTGACATTCTGACCAGAAACACATAAATGTTCTTTCTGAGCTTTTCTCACCGAAAGCATTACATTCTGTCATGTTGAGTCGCTGTCATCCATGCGCTAGAGTTAAAACATAAATATAGTGCTGAAACGTGTTGGAAACATCAAATACATAAGGGAAAACACTGTTTTGCGCATCTTCATTTAAGTACTCTGTCAGGACATCACAAGTGTGTCTGTGGAGACACTTTTGCTCAGAAAGATCATTTCAAAGTGATTCCACGGTTTAAAGTGTCATTTCCAGTCAAAAGCGCTCAGAAACACATTTCTTGTGTAGAAAACCTAAAAAGGCGAACAATGTAAAGGAAAACGTGTCTGTGTAAGAATGTGTGACATTCTGACCAGAAACACATAAATGTTCTTTCTGAGCTTTTCTCACCGAAAGCATTACATTCTGTCATGTTGAGTCGCTGTCATCCATGCGCTAGAGTTAGAACATAAATATAGTTCTGAAACGCGCTAGAAACATCAAATACATGAGGGAAAACACTGTTTTGCGCATCTTCATTTAAGTACTCTGTCGCTGTCATCCATGCGCTAGAGTTAGAACATAAATATAGTGCTGAAACGTGTTGGAAACATCAAATACATGAGGGAAAACACTGTTTTGTGCATCTTCATTTAAGTACTCTGTCAGGACATCACAAGTGTATCTGTGGAGTAACTTTTGCTCAGAAAGATCATTTCAAAGTGATTCCACTGTTTAAAGTGTCATTTCCAGTCAAAAGCGCTCAGAAACACATTTCTTGTGTAGAAAACCTAAAAAGGCGAACAATGTAAAGGAAAACGTGTCTGTGTAAGAATGTGTGACATTCTGACCAGAAACACATAAATGTTCTTTCTGAGCTTTTCTCACCGAAAGCATTACATTCTGTCATGTTGAGTCGCTGTCATCCATGCGCTAGAGTTAGAACATAAATATAGTGCTGAAACGCGCTGGAAACATCAAATACATGAGGGAAAACACTGTTTTGCGCATCTTCATTTAAGTACTCTGTCAGGACATCACAAGTGTGTCTGTGGAGAAACTTTTGCTCAGAAAGATCATTTCAAAGTGATTCCACGGTTTAAAGTGTCATTTCCAGTCAAAAGCGCTCAGAAACACATTTCTTGTGTAGAAAACCTAAAAAGGCGAACAATGTAAAGGAAAACGTGTCTGTGTAAGAATGTGTGACATTCTGACCAGAAACACATAAATGTTCTTTCTGAGCTTTTCTCACCGAAAGCATTACATTCTGTCATGTTGAGTCGCTGTCATCCATGCGCTAGAGTTAGAACATAAATATAGTTCTGAAACGCGCTAGAAACATCAAATACATGAGGGAAAACACTGTTTTGCGCATCTTCATTTAAGTACTCTGTCGCTGTCATCCATGCGCTAGAGTTAGAACATAAATATAGTGCTGAAACGTGTTGGAAACATCAAATACATGAGGGAAAACACTGTTTTGTGCATCTTCATTTAAGTACTCTGTCAGGACATCACAAGTGTATCTGTGGAGTAACTTTTGCTCAGAAAGATCATTTCAAAGTGATTCCACTGTTTAAAGTGTCATTTCCAGTCAAAAGCGCTCAGAAACACATTTCTTGTGTAGAAAACCTAAAAAGGCGAACAATGTAAAGGAAAACGTGTCTGTGTAAGAATGTGTGACATTCTGACCAGAAACACATAAATGTTCTTTCTGAGCTTTTCTCACCGAAAGCATTACATTCTGTCATGTTGGGTCGCTGTCATCCATGCGCTAGAGTTAAAACATAAATATAGTGCTGAAACGCGCTGGAAACTTCAAATACATGAGGGAAAACACTGTTTTGCGCATCTTCATTTAAGTACTCTGTCAGGACATCACAAGTGTGTCTGTGGAGACACTTTTGCTCAGAAAGATCATTTCAAAGTGATTCCACGGTTAAAGTGTCATTTCCAGTCAAAAGCGCTCAGAAACACATTTCTTGTGTAGAAAACCTAAAAAGGCGAACAATGTAAAGGAAAACGTGTCTGTGTAAGAATGTGTGACATTCTGACCAGAAACACATAAATGTTCTTTCTGAGCTTTTCTCACCGAAAGCATTACATTCTGTCATGTTGAGTCGCTGTCATCCATGCGCTAGAGTTAGAACATAAATATAGTTCTGAAACGCGCTAGAAACATCAAATACATGAGGGAAAACACTGTTTTGCGCATCTTCATTTAAGTACTCTGTCGCTGTTATCCATGCGCTAGAGTTAGAACATAAATATAGTGCTGAAACGTGTTGGAAACATCAAATACATGAGGGAAAACACTGTTTTGTGCATCTTCATTTAAGTACTCTGTCAGGACATCACAAGTGTATCTGTGGAGTAACTTTTGCTCAGAAAGATCATTTCAAAGTGATTCCACTGTTTAAAGTGTCATTTCCAGTCAAAAGCGCTCAGAAACACATTTCTTGTGTAGAAAACCTAAAAAGGCGAACAATGTAAAGGAAAACGTGTCTGTGTAAGAATGTGTGACATTCTGACCAGAAACACATAAATGTTCTTTCTGAGCTTTTCTCACCGAAAGCATTACATTCTGTCATGTTGAGTCGCTGTCATCCATGCGCTAGAGTTAGAACATAAATATAGTGCTGAAACGCGCTGGAAACATCCAATACATGAGGGAAAACACTGTTTTGCGCATCTTCATTTAAGTACTCTGTCGCTGTCATCCATGCGCTAGAGTTAGAACATAAATATAGTGCTGAAACGTGTTGGAAACATCAAATACATGAGGGAAAACACTGTTTTGTGCATCTTCATTTAAGTACTCTGTCAGGACATCACAAGTGTATCTGTGGAGTAACTTTTGCTCAGAAAGATCATTTCAAAGTGATTCCACGGTTAAAGTGTCATTTCCAGTCAAAAGCGCTCAGAAACACATTTCTTGTGTAGAAAACCTAAAAAGGCGAACAATGTAAAGGAAAACGTGTCTGTGTAAGAATGTGTGACATTCTGACCAGAAACACATAAATGTTCTTTCTGAGCTTTTCTCACCGAAAGCATTACATTCTGTCATGTTGAGTCGCTGTCATCCATGCGCTAGAGTTAAAACATAAATATAGTGCTGAAACGCGCTGGAAACATCAAATACATGAGGGAAAACACTGTTTTGCGCATCTTCATTTAAGTACTCTGTCGGGACATCACAAGTGTGTCTGTGGAGACACTTTTGCTCAGAAAGATCATTTCAAAGTGATTCCACGGTTAAAGTGTCATTTCCAGTCAAAAGCGCTCAGAAACACATTTCTTGTGTAGAAAACCTAAAAAGGCGAACAATGTAAAGGAAAACGTGTCTGTGTAAGAATGTGTGACATTCTGACCAGAAACACATAAATGTTCTTTCTGAGCTTTTCTCACCGAAAGCATTACATTCTGTCATGTTGAGTCGCTGTCATCCATGCGCTAGAGTTAGAACATAAATATAGTTCTGAAACGCGCTAGAAACATCAAATACATGAGGGAAAACACTGTTTTGCGCATCTTCATTTAAGTACTCTGTCGCTGTTATCCATGCGCTAGAGTTAGAACATAAATATAGTGCTGAAACGTGTTGGAAACATCAAATACATGAGGGAAAACACTGTTTTGTGCATCTTCATTTAAGTACTCTGTCAGGACATCACAAGTGTATCTGTGGAGTAACTTTTGCTCAGAAAGATCATTTCAAAGTGATTCCACTGTTTAAAGTGTCATTTCCAGTCAAAAGCGCTCAGAAACACATTTCTTGTGTAGAAAACCTAAAAAGGCGAACAATGTAAAGGAAAACGTGTCTGTGTAAGAATGTGTGACATTCTGACCAGAAACACATAAATGTTCTTTCTGAGCTTTTCTCACCGAAAGCATTACATTCTGTCATGTTGAGTCGCTGTCATCCATGCGCTAGAGTTAGAACATAAATATAGTGCTGAAACGCGCTGGAAACATCCAATACATGAGGGAAAACACTGTTTTGCGCATCTTCATTTAAGTACTCTGTCGCTGTCATCCATGCGCTAGAGTTAGAACATAAATATAGTGCTGAAACGTGTTGGAAACATCAAATACATGAGGGAAAACACTGTTTTGTGCATCTTCATTTAAGTACTCTGTCAGGACATCACAAGTGTATCTGTGGAGTAACTTTTGCTCAGAAAGATCATTTCAAAGTGATTCCACGGTTAAAGTGTCATTTCCAGTCAAAAGCGCTCAGAAACACATTTCTTGTGTAGAAAACCTAAAAAGGCGAACAATGTAAAGGAAAACGTGTCTGTGTAAGAATGTGTGACATTCTGACCAGAAACACATAAATGTTCTTTCTGAGCTTTTCTCACCGAAAGCATTACATTCTGTCATGTTGAGTCGCTGTCATCCATGCGCTAGAGTTAAAACATAAATATAGTGCTGAAACGCGCTGGAAACATCCAATACATGAGGGAAAACACTGTTTTGCGCATCTTCATTTAAGTACTCTGTCGGGACATCACAAGTGTGTCTGTGGAGACACTTTTGCTCAGAAAGATCATTTCAAAGTGATTCCACGGTTAAAGTGTCATTTCCAGTCAAAAGCGCTCAGAAACACATTTCTTGTGTAGAAAACCTAAAAAGGCGAACAATGTAAAGGAAAACGTGTCTGTGTAAGAATGTGTGACATTCTGACCAGAAACACATAAATGTTCTTTCTGAGCTTTTCTCACCGAAAGCATTACATTCTGTCATGTTGAGTCGCTGTCATCCATGCGCTAGAGTTAGAACATAAATATAGTGCTGAAACGCGCTGGAAACATCAAATACATGAGGGAAAACACTGTTTTGCGCATCTTCATTTAAGTACTCTGTCGGGACATCACAAGTGTGTCTGTGGAGACACTTTTGCTCAGAAAGATCATTTCAAAGAGATTCCACGGTTAAAGTGTCATTTCCAGACAAAAGCGCTCAGAAACACATTTCTTGTGTAGAAAACCTAAAAAGGCGAACAATGTAAAGGAAAACGTGTCTGTGTAAGAATGTGTGACATTCTGACCAGAAACACATAAATGTTCTTTCTGAGCTTTTCTCACCGAAAGCATTACATTCTGTCATGTTGAGTCGCTGTCATCCATGCGCTAGAGTTAGAACATAAATATAGTGCTGAAACGCGCTGGAAACATCAAATACATGAGGGAAAACACTGTTTTGCGCATCTTCATTTAAGTACTCTGTCAGGACATCACAAGTGTGTCTGTGGAGAAACTTTTGCTCAGAAAGATCATTTCAAAGTGATTCCACGGTTTAAAGTGTCATTTCCAGTCAAAAGCGCTCAGAAACACATTTCTTGTGTAGAAAACCTAAAAAGGCGAACAATGTAAAGGAAAACGTGTCTGTGTAAGAATGTGTGACATTCTGACCAGAAACACATAAATGTTCTTTCTGAGCTTTTCTCACCGAAAGCATTACATTCTGTCATGTTGAGTCGCTGTCATCCATGCGCTAGAGTTAGAACATAAATATAGTGCTGAAACGCGCTAGAAACATCAAATACATGAGGGAAAACACTGTTTTGCGCATCTTCATTTAAGTACTCTGTCGCTGTCATCCATGCGCTAGAGTTAGAACATAAATATAGTGCTGAAACGTGTTGGAAACATCAAATACATGAGGGAAAACACTGTTTTGTGCATCTTCATTTAAGTACTCTGTCAGGACATCACAAGTGTATCTGTGGAGTAACTTTTGCTCAGAAAGATCATTTCAAAGTGATTCCACTGTTTAAAGTGTCATTTCCAGTCAAAAGCGCTCAGAAACACATTTCTTGTGTAGAAAACCTAAAAAGGCGAACAATGTAAAGGAAAACGTGTCTGTGTAAGAATGTGTGACATTCTGACCAGAAACACATAAATGTTCTTTCTGAGCTTTTCTCACCGAAAGCATTACATTCTGTCATGTTGAGTCGCTGTCATCCATGCGCTAGAGTTAAAACATAAATATAGTGCTGAAACGCGCTGGAAACATCAAATACATGAGGGAAAACACTGTTTTGCGCATCTTCATTTAAGTACTCTGTCGCTGTCATCCATGCGCTAGAGTTAGAACATAAATATAGTGCTGAAACGTGTTGGAAACATTAAATACATGAGGGAAAACACTGTTTTGTGCATCTTCATTTAAGTACTCTGTCAGGACCTCACAAGTGTGTCTGTGGAGACACTTTTGCTCAGAAAGATCATTTCAAAGTGATTCCACGGTTAAAGTGTCATTTCCAGTCAAAAGCGCTCAGAAACACATTTCTTGTGTAGAAAACCTAAAAAGGCGAACAATGTAAAGGAAAACGTGTATGTGTAAGAATGTGTGACATTCTGACCAGAAACACATAAATGTTCTTTCTGAGCTTTTCTCACCGAAAGCATTACATTCTGTCATGTTGAGTCGCTGTCATCCATGCGCTAGAGTTAAAACATAAATATAGTGCTGAAACGCGCTGGAAACATCCAATACATGAGGGAAAACACTGTTTTGCGCATCTTCATTTAAGTACTCTGTCGCTGTCATCCATGCGCTAGAGTTAGAACATAAATATAGTGCTGAAACGTGTTGGAAACATCAAATACATGAGGGAAAACACTGTTTTGTGCATCTTCATTTAAGTACTCTGTCAGGACCTCACAAGTGTGTCTGTGGAGACACTTTTGCTCAGAAAGATCATTTCAAAGTGATTCCACGGTTAAAGTGTCATTTCCAGTCAAAAGCGCTCAGAAACACATTTCTTGTGTAGAAAACCTAAAAAGGCGAACAATGTAAAGGAAAACGTGTATGTGTAAGAATGTGTGACATTCTGACCAGAAACACATAAATGTTCTTTCTGAGCTTTTCTCACCGAAAGCATTACATTCTGTCATGTTGAGTCGCTGTCATCCATGCGCTAGAGTTAAAACATAAATATAGTGCTGAAACGCGCTGGAAACATCCAATACATGAGGGAAAACACTGTTTTGCGCATCTTCATTTAAGTACTCTGTCGGGACATCACAAGTGTGTCTGTGGAGACACTTTTGCTCAGAAAGATCATTTCAAAGTGATTCCACGGTTAAAGTGTCATTTCCAGTCAAAAGCGCTCAGAAACACATTTCTTGTGTAGAAAACCTAAAAAGGCGAACAATGTAAAGGAAAACGTGTCTGTGTAAGAATGTGTGACATTCTGACCAGAAACACATAAATGTTCTTTCTGAGCTTTTCTCACCGAAAGCATTACATTCTGTCATGTTGAGTCGCTGTCATCCATGCGCTAGAGTTAAAACATAAATATAGTGCTGAAACGCGCTGGAAACATCAAATACATGAGGGAAAACACTGTTTTGCGCATCTTCATTTAAGTACTCTGTCGGGACATCACAAGTGTGTCTGTGGAGACACTTTTGCTCAGAAAGATCATTTCAAAGAGATTCCACGGTTAAAGTGTCATTTCCAGACAAAAGCGCTCAGAAACACATTTCTTGTGTAGAAAACCTAAAAAGGCGAACAATGTAAAGGAAAACGTGTCTGTGTAAGAATGTGTGACATTCTGACCAGAAACACATAAATGTTCTTTCTGAGCTTTTCTCACCGAAAGCATTACATTCTGTCATGTTGAGTCGCTGTCATCCATGCGCTAGAGTTAGAACATAAATATAGTGCTGAAACGCGCTGGAAACATCCAATACATGAGGGAAAACACTGTTTTGCGCATCTTCATTTAAGTACTCTGTCGCTGTCATCCATGCGCTAGAGTTAGAACATAAATATAGTGCTGAAACGTGTTGGAAACATCAAATACATGAGGGAAAACACTGTTTTGTGCATCTTCATTTAAGTACTCTGTCAGGACATCACAAGTGTATCTGTGGAGTAACTTTTGTTCAGAAAGATCATTTCAAAGTGATTCCACGGTTAAAGTGTCATTTCCAGTCAAAAGCGCTCAGAAACACATTTCTTGTGTAGAAAACCTAAAAAGGCGAACAATGTAAAGGAAAACGTGTCTGTGTAAGAATGTGTGACATTCTGACCAGAAACACATAAATGTTCTTTCTGAGCTTTTCTCACCGAAAGCATTACATTCTGTCATGTTGAGTCGCTGTCATCCATGCGCTAGAGTTAAAACATAAATATAGTGCTGAAACGCGCTGGAAACATCAAATACATGAGGGAAAACACTGTTTTGCGCATCTTCATTTAAGTACTCTGTCGGGACATCACAAGTGTGTCTGTGGAGACACTTTTGCTCAGAAAGATCATTTCAAAGTGATTCCACGGTTAAAGTGTCATTTCCAGTCAAAAGCGCTCAGAAACACATTTCTTGTGTAGAAAACCTAAAAAGGCGAACAATGTAAAGGAAAACGTGTCTGTGTAAGAATGTGTGACATTCTGACCAGAAACACATAAATGTTCTTTCTGAGCTTTTCTCACCGAAAGCATTACATTCTGTCATGTTGAGTCGCTGTCATCCATGCGCTAGAGTTAAAACATAAATATAGTGCTGAAACGCGCTGGAAACATCCAATACATGAGGGAAAACACTGTTTTGCGCATCTTCATTTAAGTACTCTGTCGGGACATCACAAGTGTGTCTGTGGAGACACTTTTGCTCAGAAAGATCATTTCAAAGTGATTCCACGGTTAAAGTGTCATTTCCAGTCAAAAGCGCTCAGAAACACATTTCTTGTGTAGAAAACCTAAAAAGGCGAACAATGTAAAGGAAAACGTGTCTGTGTAAGAATGTGTGACATTCTGACCAGAAACACATAAATGTTCTTTCTGAGCTTTTCTCACCGAAAGCATTACATTCTGTCATGTTGAGTCGCTGTCATCCATGCGCTAGAGTTAAAACATAAATATAGTGCTGAAACACGCTGGAAACATCCAATACATGAGGGAAAACACTGTTTTGCGCATCTTCATTTAAGTACTCTGTCGCTGTCATCCATGCGCTAGAGTTAGAACATAAATATAGTGCTGAAACGCGCTGGAAACATCAAATACATGAGGGAAAACACTGTTTTGCGCATCTTCATTTAAGTACTCTGTCAGAACCTCACAAGTGTGTCTGTGGAGACACTTTTGCTCAGAAAGATCATTTCAAAATGATTCCACGGTTTAAAGTGTCATTTCCAGTCAAAAGCGCTCAGAAACACATTTCTTGTGTAGAAAACCTAAAAAGGCGAACAATGTAAAGGAAAACGTGTCTGTGTAAGAATGTGTGACATTCTGACCAGAAACACATAAATGTTCTTTCTGAGCTTTTCTCACCGAAAGCATTACATTCTGTCATGTTGAGTCGCTGTCATCCATGCGCTAGAGGTAAAACATAAATATAGTGCTGAAACGCGCTGGAAACATCCAATACATGAGGGAAAACACTGTTTTGCGCATCTTCATTTAAGTACTCTGTCGCTGTCATCCATGCGCTAGAGTTAGAACATAAATATAGTGCTGAAACGTGTTGGAAACATCAAATACATGAGGGAAAACACTGTTTTGTGCATCTTCATTTATGTACTCTGTCAGGACCTCACAAGTGTGTCTGTGGAGACACTTTTGCTCAGAAAGATCATTTCAAAGTGATTCCACGGTTAAAGTGTCATTTCCAGTCAAAAGCGCTCAGAAACACATTTCTTGTGTAGAAAACCTAAAAAGGCGAACAATGTAAAGGAAAACGTGTCTGTGTAAGAATGTGTGACATTCTGACCAGAAACACATAAATGTTCTTTCTGAGCTTTTCTCACCGAAAGCATTACATTCTGTCATGTTGAGTCGCTGTCATCCATGCGCTAGAGTTAAAACATAAATATAGTGCTGAAACGCGCTGGAAACATCAAATACATGAGGGAAAACACTGTTTTGCGCATCTTCAATTAAGTACTCTGTCGGGACATCACAAGTGTGTCTGTGGAGACACTTTTGCTCAGAAAGATCATTTCAAAGTTATTCCTCGGTTAAAGTGTCATTTCCAGTCAAAAGCGCTCAGAAACACATTTCTTGTGTAGAAAACCTAAAAAGGCGAACAATGTAAAGGAAAACGTGTCTGTGTAAGAATGTGTGACATTCTGACCAGAAACACATAAATGTTCTTTCTGAGCTTTTCTCACCGAAAGCATTACATTCTGTCATGTTGAGTCGCTGTCATCCATGCGCTAGAGTTAAAACATAAATATAGTGCTGAAACGCGCTGGAAACATCAAATACATGAGGGAAAACACTGTTTTGCGCATCTTCATTTAAGTACTCTGTCAGGACATCACAAGTGTGTCTGTGGAGAAACTTTTGCTCAGAAAGATCATTTCAAAGTGATTCCACGGTTTAAAGTGTCATTTCCAGTCAAAAGCGCTCAGAAACACATTTCTTGTGTAGAAAACCTAAAAAGGCGAACAATGTAAAGGAAAACGTGTCTGTGTAAGAATGTGTGACATTCTGACCAGAAACACATAAATGTTCTTTCTGAGCTTTTCTCACCGAAAGCATTACATTCTGTCATGTTGAGTCGCTGTCATCCATGCGCTAGAGTTAGAACATAAATATAGTGCTGAAACGCGCTAGAAACATCAAATACATGAGGGAAAACACTGTTTTGCGCATCTTCATTTAAGTACTCTGTCGCTGTCATCCATGCGCTAGAGTTAGAACATAAATATAGTGCTGAAACGTGTTGGAAACATCAAATACATGAGGGAAAACACTGTTTTGTGCATCTTCATTTAAGTACTCTGTCAGGACATCACAAGTGTATCTGTGGAGTAACTTTTGCTCAGAAAGATCATTTCAAAGTGATTCCACTGTTTAAAGTGTCATTTCCAGTCAAAAGCGCTCAGAAACACATTTCTTGTGTAGAAAACCTAAAAAGGCGAACAATGTAAAGGAAAACGTGTCTGTGTAAGAATGTGTGACATTCTGACCAGAAACACATAAATGTTCTTTCTGAGCTTTTCTCACCGAAAGCATTACATTCTGTCATGTTGAGTCGCTGTCATCCATGCGCTAGAGTTAAAACATAAATATAGTGCTGAAACGCGCTGGAAACATCAAATACATGAGGGAAAACACTGTTTTGCGCATCTTCATTTAAGTACTCTGTCGCTGTCATCCATGCGCTAGAGTTAGAACATAAATATAGTGCTGAAACGTGTTGGAAACATCAAATACATGAGGGAAAACACTGTTTTGTGCATCTTCATTTAAGTACTCTGTCAGGACCTCACAAGTGTGTCTGTGGAGACACTTTTGCTCAGAAAGATCATTTCAAAGTGATTCCACGGTTAAAGTGTCATTTCCAGTCAAACGCGCTCAGAAACACATTTCTTGTGTAGAAAACCTAAAAAGGCGAACAATGTAAAGGAAAACGTGTATGTGTAAGAATGTGTGACATTCTGACCAGAAACACATAAATGTTCTTTCTGAGCTTTTCTCACCGAAAGCATTACATTCTGTCATGTTGAGTCGCTGTCATCCATGCGCTAGAGTTAAAACATAAATATAGTGCTGAAACGCGCTGGAAACATCCAATACATGAGGGAAAACACTGTTTTGCGCATCTTCATTTAAGTACTCTGTCGCTGTCATCCATGCGCTAGAGTTAGAACATAAATATAGTGCTGAAACGTGTTGGAAACATCAAATACATGAGGGAAAACACTGTTTTGTGCATCTTCATTTAAGTACTCTGTCAGGACCTCACAAGTGTGTCTGTGGAGACACTTTTGCTCAGAAAGATCATTTCAAAGTGATTCCACGGTTAAAGTGTCATTTCCAGTCAAAAGCGCTCAGAAACACATTTCTTGTGTAGAAAACCTAAAAAGGCGAACAATGTAAAGGAAAACGTGTATGTGTAAGAATGTGTGACATTCTGACCAGAAACACATAAATGTTCTTTCTGAGCTTTTCTCACCGAAAGCATTACATTCTGTCATGTTGAGTCGCTGTCATCCATGCGCTAGAGTTAAAACATAAATATAGTGCTGAAACGCGCTGGAAACATCCAATACATGAGGGAAAACACTGTTTTGCGCATCTTCATTTAAGTACTCTGTCGGGACATCACAAGTGTGTCTGTGGAGACACTTTTGCTCAGAAAGATCATTTCAAAGTGATTCCACGGTTAAAGTGTCATTTCCAGTCAAAAGCGCTCAGAAACACATTTCTTGTGTAGAAAACCTAAAAAGGCGAACAATGTAAAGGAAAACGTGTCTGTGTAAGAATGTGTGACATTCTGACCAGAAACACATAAATGTTCTTTCTGAGCTTTTCTCACCGAAAGCATTACATTCTGTCATGTTGAGTCGCTGTCATCCATGCGCTAGAGTTAAAACATAAATATAGTGCTGAAACGCGCTGGAAACATCAAATACATGAGGGAAAACACTGTTTTGCGCATCTTCATTTAAGTACTCTGTCGCTGTCATCCATGCGCTAGAGTTAGAACATAAATATAGTGCTGAAACGCGCTGGAAACATCCAATACATGAGGGAAAACACTGTTTTGCGCATCTTCATTTAAGTACTCTGTCAGGACCTCACAAGTGTGTCTGTGGAGACACTTTTGCTCAGAAAGATCATTTCAAAGTGATTCCACGGTTAAAGTGTCATTTCCAGTCAAAAGCGCTCAGAAACACATTTCTTGTGTAGAAAACCTAAAAAGGCGAACAATGTAAAGGAAAACGTGTCTGTGTAAGAATGTGTGACATTCTGACCAGAAACACATAAATGTTCTTTCTGAGCTTTTCTCACCGAAAGCATTACATTCTGTCATGTTGAGTCGCTGTCATCCATGCGCTAGAGTTAAAACATAAATATAGTGCTGAAACGCGCTGGAAACATCAAATACATGAGGGAAAACACTGTTTTGCGCATCTTCATTTAAGTACTCTGTCGGAACATCACAAGTGTGTCTGTGGAGACACTTTTGCTCAGAAAGATCATTTCAAAGTGATTCCACGGTTAAAGTGTCATTTCCAGTCAAAAGCGCTCAGAAACACATTTCTTGTGTAGAAAACCTAAAAAGGCGAACAATGTAAAGGAAAACGTGTCTGTGTAAGAATGTGTGACATTCTGACCAGAAACACATAAATGTTCTTTCTGAGCTTTTCTCACCGAAAGCATTACATTCTGTCATGTTGAGTCGCTGTCATCCATGCGCTAGAGTTAGAACATAAATATAGTGCTGAAACGCGCTGGAAACATCAAATACATGAGGGAAAACACTGTTTTGCGCATCTTCATTTAAGTACTCTGTCGGGACATCACAAGTGTGTCTGTGGAGACACTTTTGCTCAGAAAGATCATTTCAAAGAGATTCCACGGTTAAAGTGTCATTTCCAGTCAAAAGCGCTCAGAAACACATTTCTTGTGTAGAAAACCTAAAAAGGCGAACAATGTAAAGGAAAACGTGTCTGTGTAAGAATGTGTGACATTCTGACCAGAAACACATAAATGTTCTTTCTGAGCTTTTCTCACCGAAAGCATTACATTCTGTCATGTTGAGTCGCTGTCATCCATGCGCTAGAGTTAAAACATAAATATAGTGCTGAAACGCGCTGGAAACATCCAATACATGAGGGAAAACACTGTTTTGCGCATCTTCATTTAAGTACTCTGTCGGAACATCACAAGTGTGTCTGTGGAGACACTTTTGCTCAGAAAGATCATTTCAAAGTGATTCCACGGTTAAAGTGTCATTTCCAGTCAAAAGCGCTCAGAAACACATTTCTTGTGTAGAAAACCTAAAAAGGCGAACAATGTAAAGGAAAACGTGTCTGTGTAAGAATGTGTGACATTCTGACCAGAAACACATAAATGTTCTTTCTGAGCTTTTCTCACCGAAAGCATTACATTCTGTCATGTTGAGTCGCTGTCATCCATGCGCTAGAGTTAGAACATAAATATAGTGCTGAAACGCGCTGGAAACATCAAATACATGAGGGAAAACACTGTTTTGCGCATCTTCATTTAAGTACTCTGTCGGGACATCACAAGTGTGTCTGTGGAGACACTTTTGCTCAGAAAGATCATTTCAAAGAGATTCCACGGTTAAAGTGTCATTTCCAGACAAAAGCGCTCAGAAACACATTTCTTGTGTAGAAAACCTAAAAAGGCGAACAATGTAAAGGAAAACGTGTCTGTGTAAGAATGTGTGACATTCTGACCAGAAACACATAAATGTTCTTTCTGAGCTTTTCTCACCGAAAGCATTACATTCTGTCATGTTGAGTCGCTGTCATCCATGCGCTAGAGTTAAAACATAAATATAGTGCTGAAACGCGCTGGAAACATCCAATACATGAGGGAAAACACTGTTTTGCGCATCTTCATTTAAGTACTCTGTCGCTGTCATCCATGCGCTAGAGTTAGAACATAAATATAGTGCTGAAACGTGTTGGAAACATCCAATACATGAGGGAAAACACTGTTTTGTGCATCTTCATTTAAGTACTCTGTCAGGACATCACAAGTGTATCTATGGAGTAACTTTTGCTCAGAAAGATCATTTCAAAGTGATTCCACGGTTTAAAGTGTCATTTCCAGTCAAAAGCGCTCAGAAACACATTTCTTGTGTAGAAAACCTAAAAAGGCGAACAATGTAAAGGAAAACGTGTCTGTGTAAGAATGTGTGACATTCTGACCAGAAACACATAAATGTTCTTTCTGAGCTTTTCTCACCGAAAGCATTACATTCTGTCATGTTGAGTCGCTGTCATCCATGCGCTAGAGTTAGAACATAAATATAGTGCTGAAACGCGCTGGAAACATCAAATACATGAGGGAAAACACTGTTTTGCGCATCTTCATTTAAGTACTCTGTCAGGACATCACAAGTGTATCTGTGGAGTAACTTTTGCTCAGAAAGATCATTTCAAAGTGATTCCACGGTTTAAAGTGTCATTTCCAGTCAAAAGCGCTCAGAAACACATTTCTTGTGTAGAAAACCTAAAAAGGCGAACAATGTAAAGGAAAACGTGTCTGTGTAAGAATGTGTGACATTCTGACCAGAAACACATAAATGTTCTTTCTGAGCTTTTCTCACCGAAAGCATTACATTCTGTCATGTTGAGTCGCTGTCATCCATGCGCTAGAGTTAAAACATAAATATAGTGCTGAAACGCGCTGGAAACATCAAATACATGAGGGAAAACACTGTTTTGCGCATCTTCATTTAAGTACTCTGTCGGGACATCACAAGTGTGTCTGTGGAGACACTTTTGCTCAGAAAGATCATTTCAAAGTGATTCCACGGTTTAAAGTGTCATTTCCAGTCAAAAGCGCTCAGAAACACATTTCTTGTGTAGAAAACCTAAAAAGGCGAACAATGTAAAGGAAAACGTGTCTGTGTAAGAATGTGTGACATTCTGACCAGAAACACATAAATGTTCTTTCTGAGCTTTTCTCACCGAAAGCATTACATTCTGTCATGTTGAGTCGCTGTCATCCATGCGCTAGAGTTAGAACATAAATATAGTTCTGAAACGCGCTGGAAACATCCAATACATGAGGGAAAACACTGTTTTGCGCATCTTCATTTAAGTACTCTGTCAGGACATCACAAGTGTGTCTGTGGAGACACTTTTGCTCAGAAAGATCATTTCAAAGTGATTCCACGGTTAAAGTGTCATTTCCAGTCAAAAGCGCTCAGAAACACATTTCTTGTGTAGAAAACCTAAAAAGGCGAACAATGTAAAGGAAAACGTGTCTGTGTAAGAATGTGTGACATTCTGACCAGAAACACATAAATGTTCTTTCTGAGCTTTTCTCACCGAAAGCATTACATTCTGTCATGTTGAGTCGCTGTCATCCATGCGCTAGAGTTAGAACATAAATATAGTGCTGAAACGCGCTGGAAACATCAAATACATGAGGGAAAACACTGTTTTGCGCATCTTCATTTAAGTACTCTGTCAGGACATCACAAGTGTGTCTGTGGAGACACTTTTGCTCAGAAAGATCATTTCAAAGTGATTCCACGGTTTAAAGTGTCATTTCCAGTCAAAAGCGCTCAGAAACACATTTCTTGTGTAGAAAACCTAAAAAGGCGAACAATGTAAAGGAAAACGTGTCTGTGTAAGAATGTGTGACATTCTGACCAGAAACACATAAATGTTCTTTCTGAGCTTTTCTCACCGAAAGCATTACATTCTGTCATGTTGAGTCGCTGTCATCCATGCGCTAGAGTTAAAACATAAATATAGTGCTGAAACGCGCTGGAAACATCAAATACATGAGGGAAAACACTGTTTTGCGCATCTTCATTTAAGTACTCTGTCGGGACATCACAAGTGTGTCTGTGGAGACACTTTTGCTCAGAAAGATCATTTCAAAGTGATTCCACGGTTAAAGTGTCATTTCCAGTCAAAAGCGCTCAGAAACACATTTCTTGTGTAGAAAACCTAAAAAGGCGAACAATGTAAAGGAAAACGTGTCTGTGTAAGAATGTGTGACATTCTGACCAGAAACACATAAATGTTCTTTCTGAGCTTTTCTCACCGAAAGCATTACATTCTGTCATGTTGAGTCGCTGTCATCCATGCGCTAGAGTTAAAACATAAATATAGTGCTGAAACGCGCTGGAAACATCCAATACATGAGGGAAAACACTGTTTTGCGCATCTTCATTTAAGTACTCTGTCGGGACATCACAAGTGTGTCTGTGGAGACACTTTTGCTCAGAAAGATCATTTCAAAGTGATTCCACGGTTAAAGTGTCATTTCCAGTCAAAAGCGCTCAGAAACACATTTCTTGTGTAGAAAACCTAAAAAGGCGAACAATGTAAAGGAAAACGTGTCTGTGTAAGAATGTGTGACATTCTGACCAGAAACACATAAATGTTCTTTCTGAGCTTTTCTCACCGAAAGCATTACATTCTGTCATGTTGAGTCGCTGTCATCCATGCGCTAGAGTTAGAACATAAATATAGTGCTGAAACGCGCTGGAAACATCAAATACATGAGGGAAAACACTGTTTTGCGCATCTTCATTTAAGTACTCTGTCGGGACATCACAAGTGTGTCTGTGGAGACACTTTTGCTCAGAAAGATCATTTCAAAGTGATTCCACGGTTTAAAGTGTCATTTCCAGTCAAAAGCGCTCAGAAACACATTTCTTGTGTAGAAAACCTAAAAAGGCGAACAATGTAAAGGAAAACGTGTCTGTGTAAGAATGTGTGACATTCTGACCAGAAACACATAAATGTTCTTTCTGAGCTTTTCTCACCGAAAGCATTACATTCTGTCATGTTGAGTCGCTGTCATCCATGCGCTAGAGTTAGAACATAAATATAGTGCTGAAACGCGCTGGAAACATCAAATACATGAGGGAAAACACTGTTTTGCGCATCTTCATTTAAGTACTCTGTCAGGACATCACAAGTGTGTCTGTGGAGACACTTTTGCTCAGAAAGATCATTTCAAAGTGATTCCACGGTTAAAGTGTCATTTCCAGTCAAAAGCGCTCAGAAACACATTTCTTGTGTAGAAAACCTAAAAAGGCGAACAATGTAAAGGAAAACGTGTCTGTGTAAGAATGTGTGACATTCTGACCAGAAACACATAAATGTTCTTTCTGAGCTTTTCTCACCGAAAGCATTACATTCTGTCATGTTGAGTCGCTGTCATCCATGCGCTAGAGTTAGAACATAAATATAGTGCTGAAACGCGCTGGAAACATCAAATACATGAGGGAAAACACTGTTTTGCGCATCTTCATTTAAGTACTCTGTCAGGACATCACAAGTGTGTCTGTGGAGACACTTTTGCTCAGAAAGATCATTTCAAAGTGATTCCACGGTTTAAAGTGTCATTTCCAGTCAAAAGCGCTCAGAAACACATTTCTTGTGTAGAAAACCTAAAAAGGCGAACAATGTAAAGGAAAACGTGTCTGTGTAAGAATGTGTGACATTCTGACCAGAAACACATAAATGTTCTTTCTGAGCTTTTCTCACCGAAAGCATTACATTCTGTCATGTTGAGTCGCTGTCATCCATGCGCTAGAGTTAAAACATAAATATAGTGCTGAAACGCGCTGGAAACATCAAATACATGAGGGAAAACACTGTTTTGCGCATCTTCATTTAAGTACTCTGTCAGGACATCACAAGTGTGTCTGTGGAGACACTTTTGCTCAGAAAGATCATTTCAAAGTGATTCCACGGTTAAAGTGTCATTTCCAGTCAAAAGCGCTCAGAAACACATTTCTTGTGTAGAAAACCTAAAAAGGCGAACAATGTAAAGGAAAACGTGTCTGTGTAAGAATGTGTGACATTCTGACCAGAAACACATAAATGTTCTTTCTGAGCTTTTCTCACCGAAAGCATTACATTCTGTCATGTTGAGTCGCTGTCATCCATGCGCTAGAGTTAGAACATAAATATAGTGCTGAAACGCGCTGGAAACATCAAATACATGAGGGAAAACACTGTTTTGCGCATCTTCATTTAAGTACTCTGTCAGGACATCACAAGTGTGTCTGTGGAGACACTTTTGCTCAGAAAGATCATTTCAAAGTGATTCCACGGTTTAAAGTGTCATTTCCAGTCAAAAGCGCTCAGAAACACATTTCTTGTGTAGAAAACCTAAAAAGGCGAACAATGTAAAGGAAAACGTGTCTGTGTAAGAATGTGTGACATTCTGACCAGAAACACATAAATGTTCTTTCTGAGCTTTTCTCACCGAAAGCATTACATTCTGTCATGTTGAGTCGCTGTCATCCATGCGCTAGAGTTAAAACATAAATATAGTGCTGAAACGCGCTGGAAACATCAAATACATGAGGGAAAACACTGTTTTGCGCATCTTCATTTAAGTACTCTGTCGGGACATCACAAGTGTGTCTGTGGAGACACTTTTGCTCAGAAAGATCATTTCAAAGTGATTCCACGGTTTAAAGTGTCATTTCCAGTCAAAAGCGCTCAGAAACACATTTCTTGTGTAGAAAACCTAAAAAGGCGAACAATGTAAAGGAAAACGTGTCTGTGTAAGAATGTGTGACATTCTGACCAGAAACACATAAATGTTCTTTCTGAGCTTTTCTCACTGAAAGCATTACATTCTGTCATGTTGAGTCGCTGTCATCCATGCGCTAGAGTTAAAACATAAATATAGTGTTGAAACGCGCTGGAAACATCCAATACATGAGGGAAAACACTGTTTTGCGCATCTTCATTTAAGTACTCTGTCAGGACATCACAAGTGTGTCTGTGGAGACACTTTTGCTCAGAAAGATCATTTCAAAGTGATTCCACGGTTTAAAGTGTCATTTCCAGTCAAAAGCGCTCAGAAACACATTTCTTGTGTAGAAAACCTAAAAAGGCGAACAATGTAAAGGAAAACGTGTCTGTGTAAGAATGTGTGACATTCTGACCAGAAACACATAAATGTTCTTTCTGAGCTTTTCTCACCGAAAGCATTACATTCTGTCATGTTGAGTCGCTGTCATCCATGCGCTAGAGTTAAAACATAAATATAGTGCTGAAACGCGCTGGAAACATCAAATACATGAGGGAAAACACTGTTTTGCGCATCTTCATTTAAGTACTCTGTCGGGACATCACAAGTGTGTCTGTGGAGACACTTTTGCTCAGAAAGATCATTTCAAAGTGATTCCACGGTTTAAAGTGTCATTTCCAGTCAAAAGCGCTCAGAAACACATTTCTTGTGTAGAAAACCTAAAAAGGCGAACAATGTAAAGGAAAACGTGTCTGTGTAAGAATGTGTGACATTCTGACCAGAAACACATAAATGTTCTTTCTGAGCTTTTCTCACTGAAAGCATTACATTCTGTCATGTTGAGTCGCTGTCATCCATGCGCTAGAGTTAAAACATAAATATAGTGTTGAAACGCGCTGGAAACATCCAATACATGAGGGAAAACACTGTTTTGCGCATCTTCATTTAAGTACTCTGTCGGGACATCACAAGTGTGTCTGTGGAGACACTTTTGCTCAGAAAGATCATTTCAAAGTGATTCCACGGTTTAAAGTGTCATTTCCAGTCAAAAGCGCTCAGAAACACATTTCTTGTGTAGAAAACCTAAAAAGGCGAACAATGTAAAGGAAAACGTGTCTGTGTAAGAATGTGTGACATTCTGACCAGAAACACATAAATGTTCTTTCTGAGCTTTTCTCACTGAAAGCATTACATTCTGTCATGTTGAGTCGCTGTCATCCATGCGCTAGGGTTAAAACATAAATATAGTGTTGAAACGCGCTGGAAACATCCAATACATGAGGGAAAACACTGTTTTGCGCATCTTCATTTAAGTACTCTGTCAGGACATCACAAGTGTGTCTGTGGAGACACTTTTGCTCAGAAAGATCATTTCAAAGTGATTCCACGGTTAAAGTGTCATTTCCAGTCAAAAGCGCTCAGAAACACATTTCTTGTGTAGAAAACCTAAAAAGGCGAACAATGTAAAGGAAAACGTGTCTGTGTAAGAATGTGTGACATTCTGACCAGAAACACATAAATGTTCTTTCTGAGCTTTTCTCACCGAAAGCATTACATTCTGTCATGTTGAGTCGCTGTCATCCATGCGCTAGAGTTAGAACATAAATATAGTGCTGAAACGCGCTGGAAACATCAAATACATGAGGGAAAACACTGTTTTGCGCATCTTCATTTAAGTACTCTGTCGGGACATCACAAGTGTGTCTGTGGAGACACTTTTGCTCAGAAAGATCATTTCAAAGTGATTCCACGGTTTAAAGTGTCATTTCCAGTCAAAAGCGCTCAGAAACACATTTCTTGTGTAGAAAACCTAAAAAGGCGAACAATGTAAAGGAAAACGTGTCTGTGTAAGAATGTGTGACATTCTGACCAGAAACACATAAATGTTCTTTCTGAGCTTTTCTCACTGAAAGCATTACATTCTGTCATGTTGAGTCGCTGTCATCCATGCGCTAGGGTTAAAACATAAATATAGTGTTGAAACGCGCTGGAAACATCCAATACATGAGGGAAAACACTGTTTTGCGCATCTTCATTTAAGTACTCTGTCAGGACATCACAAGTGTGTCTGTGGAGACACTTTTGCTCAGAAAGATCATTTCAAAGTGATTCCACGGTTAAAGTGTCATTTCCAGTCAAAAGCGCTCAGAAACACATTTCTTGTGTAGAAAACCTAAAAAGGCGAACAATGTAAAGGAAAACGTGTCTGTGTAAGAATGTGTGACATTCTGACCAGAAACACATAAATGTTCTTTCTGAGCTTTTCTCACCGAAAGCATTACATTCTGTCATGTTGAGTCGCTGTCATCCATGCGCTAGAGTTAGAACATAAATATAGTGCTGAAACGCGCTGGAAACATCAAATACATGAGGGAAAACACTGTTTTGCGCATCTTCATTTAAGTACTCTGTCGGGACATCACAAGTGTGTCTGTGGAGACACTTTTGCTCAGAAAGATCATTTCAAAGTGATTCCACGGTTTAAAGTGTCATTTCCAGTCAAAAGCGCTCAGAAACACATTTCTTGTGTAGAAAACCTAAAAAGGCGAACAATGTAAAGGAAAACGTGTCTGTGTAAGAATGTGTGACATTCTGACCAGAAACACATAAATGTTCTTTCTGAGCTTTTCTCACCGAAAGCATTACATTCTGTCATGTTGAGTCGCTGTCATCCATGCGCTAGAGTTAGAACATAAATATAGTGCTGAAACGCGCTGGAAACATCAAATACATGAGGGAAAACACTGTTTTGCGCATCTTCATTTAAGTACTCTGTCAGGACATCACAAGTGTGTCTGTGGAGACACTTTTGCTCAGAAAGATCATTTCAAAGTGATTCCACGGTTAAAGTGTCATTTCCAGTCAAAAGCGCTCAGAAACACATTTCTTGTGTAGAAAACCTAAAAAGGCGAACAATGTAAAGGAAAACGTGTCTGTGTAAGAATGTGTGACATTCTGACCAGAAACACATAAATGTTCTTTCTGAGCTTTTCTCACCGAAAGCATTACATTCTGTCATGTTGAGTCGCTGTCATCCATGCGCTAGAGTTAGAACATAAATATAGTGCTGAAACGCGCTGGAAACATCAAATACATGAGGGAAAACACTGTTTTGCGCATCTTCATTTAAGTACTCTGTCGGGACATCACAAGTGTGTCTGTGGAGACACTTTTGCTCAGAAAGATCATTTCAAAGTGATTCCACGGTTTAAAGTGTCATTTCCAGTCAAAAGCGCTCAGAAACACATTTCTTGTGTAGAAAACCTAAAAAGGCGAACAATGTAAAGGAAAACGTGTCTGTGTAAGAATGTGTGACATTCTGACCAGAAACACATAAATGTTCTTTCTGAGCTTTTCTCACCGAAAGCATTACATTCTGTCATGTTGAGTCGCTGTCATCCATGCGCTAGAGTTAGAACATAAATATAGTGCTGAAACGCGCTGGAAACATCAAATACATGAGGGAAAACACTGTTTTGCGCATCTTCATTTAAGTACTCTGTCAGGACATCACAAGTGTGTCTGTGGAGACACTTTTGCTCAGAAAGATCATTTCAAAGTGATTCCACGGTTAAAGTGTCATTTCCAGTCAAAAGCGCTCAGAAACACATTTCTTGTGTAGAAAACCTAAAAAGGCGAACAATGTAAAGGAAAACGTGTCTGTGTAAGAATGTGTGACATTCTGACCAGAAACACATAAATGTTCTTTCTGAGCTTTTCTCACCGAAAGCATTACATTCTGTCATGTTGAGTCGCTGTCATCCATGCGCTAGAGTTAGAACATAAATATAGTGCTGAAACGCGCTGGAAACATCAAATACATGAGGGAAAACACTGTTTTGCGCATCTTCATTTAAGTACTCTGTCAGGACATCACAAGTGTGTCTGTGGAGACACTTTTGCTCAGAAAGATCATTTCAAAGTGATTCCACGGTTTAAAGTGTCATTTCCAGTCAAAAGCGCTCAGAAACACATTTCTTGTGTAGAAAACCTAAAAAGGCGAACAATGTAAAGGAAAACGTGTCTGTGTAAGAATGTGTGACATTCTGACCAGAAACACATAAATGTTCTTTCTGAGCTTTTCTCACCGAAAGCATTACATTCTGTCATGTTGAGTCGCTGTCATCCATGCGCTAGAGTTAAAACATAAATATAGTGCTGAAACGCGCTGGAAACATCAAATACATGAGGGAAAACACTGTTTTGCGCATCTTCATTTAAGTACTCTGTCGGGACATCACAAGTGTGTCTGTGGAGACACTTTTGCTCAGAAAGATCATTTCAAAGTGATTCCACGGTTTAAAGTGTCATTTCCAGTCAAAAGCGCTCAGAAACACATTTCTTGTGTAGAAAACCTAAAAAGGCGAACAATGTAAAGGAAAACGTGTCTGTGTAAGAATGTGTGACATTCTGACCAGAAACACATAAATGTTCTTTCTGAGCTTTTCTCACTGAAAGCATTACATTCTGTCATGTTGAGTCGCTGTCATCCATGCGCTAGAGTTAAAACATAAATATAGTGTTGAAACGCGCTGGAAACATCCAATACATGAGGGAAAACACTGTTTTGCGCATCTTCATTTAAGTACTCTGTCAGGACATCACAAGTGTGTCTGTGGAGACACTTTTGCTCAGAAAGATCATTTCAAAGTGATTCCACGGTTTAAAGTGTCATTTCCAGTCAAAAGCGCTCAGAAACACATTTCTTGTGTAGAAAACCTAAAAAGGCGAACAATGTAAAGGAAAACGTGTCTGTGTAAGAATGTGTGACATTCTGACCAGAAACACATAAATGTTCTTTCTGAGCTTTTCTCACCGAAAGCATTACATTCTGTCATGTTGAGTCGCTGTCATCCATGCGCTAGAGTTAAAACATAAATATAGTGCTGAAACGCGCTGGAAACATCAAATACATGAGGGAAAACACTGTTTTGCGCATCTTCATTTAAGTACTCTGTCGGGACATCACAAGTGTGTCTGTGGAGACACTTTTGCTCAGAAAGATCATTTCAAAGTGATTCCACGGTTTAAAGTGTCATTTCCAGTCAAAAGCGCTCAGAAACACATTTCTTGTGTAGAAAACCTAAAAAGGCGAACAATGTAAAGGAAAACGTGTCTGTGTAAGAATGTGTGACATTCTGACCAGAAACACATAAATGTTCTTTCTGAGCTTTTCTCACTGAAAGCATTACATTCTGTCATGTTGAGTCGCTGTCATCCATGCGCTAGAGTTAAAACATAAATATAGTGTTGAAACGCGCTGGAAACATCCAATACATGAGGGAAAACACTGTTTTGCGCATCTTCATTTAAGTACTCTGTCGGGACATCACAAGTGTGTCTGTGGAGACACTTTTGCTCAGAAAGATCATTTCAAAGTGATTCCACGGTTTAAAGTGTCATTTCCAGTCAAAAGCGCTCAGAAACACATTTCTTGTGTAGAAAACCTAAAAAGGCGAACAATGTAAAGGAAAACGTGTCTGTGTAAGAATGTGTGACATTCTGACCAGAAACACATAAATGTTCTTTCTGAGCTTTTCTCACCGAAAGCATTACATTCTGTCATGTTGAGTCGCTGTCATCCATGCGCTAGAGTTAAAACATAAATATAGTGTTGAAACGCGCTGGAAACATCCAATACATGAGGGAAAACACTGTTTTGCGCATCTTCATTTAAGTACTCTGTCAGGACATCACAAGTGTGTCTGTGGAGACACTTTTGCTCAGAAAGATCATTTCAAAGTGATTCCACGGTTAAAGTGTCATTTCCAGTCAAAAGCGCTCAGAAACACATTTCTTGTGTAGAAAACCTAAAAAGGCGAACAATGTAAAGGAAAACGTGTCTGTGTAAGAATGTGTGACATTCTGACCAGAAACACATAAATGTTCTTTCTGAGCTTTTCTCACCGAAAGCATTACATTCTGTCATGTTGAGTCGCTGTCATCCATGCGCTAGAGTTAGAACATAAATATAGTGCTGAAACGCGCTGGAAACATCAAATACATGAGGGAAAACACTGTTTTGCGCATCTTCATTTAAGTACTCTGTCGGGACATCACAAGTGTGTCTGTGGAGACACTTTTGCTCAGAAAGATCATTTCAAAGTGATTCCACGGTTTAAAGTGTCATTTCCAGTCAAAAGCGCTCAGAAACACATTTCTTGTGTAGAAAACCTAAAAAGGCGAACAATGTAAAGGAAAACGTGTCTGTGTAAGAATGTGTGACATTCTGACCAGAAACACATAAATGTTCTTTCTGAGCTTTTCTCACCGAAAGCATTACATTCTGTCATGTTGAGTCGCTGTCATCCATGCGCTAGAGTTAGAACATAAATATAGTGCTGAAACGCGCTGGAAACATCAAATACATGAGGGAAAACACTGTTTTGCGCATCTTCATTTAAGTACTCTGTCAGGACATCACAAGTGTGTCTGTGGAGACACTTTTGCTCAGAAAGATCATTTCAAAGTGATTCCACGGTTAAAGTGTCATTTCCAGTCAAAAGCGCTCAGAAACACATTTCTTGTGTAGAAAACCTAAAAAGGCGAACAATGTAAAGGAAAACGTGTCTGTGTAAGAATGTGTGACATTCTGACCAGAAACACATAAATGTTCTTTCTGAGCTTTTCTCACCGAAAGCATTACATTCTGTCATGTTGAGTCGCTGTCATCCATGCGCTAGAGTTAGAACATAAATATAGTGCTGAAACGCGCTGGAAACATCAAATACATGAGGGAAAACACTGTTTTGCGCATCTTCATTTAAGTACTCTGTCGGGACATCACAAGTGTGTCTGTGGAGACACTTTTGCTCAGAAAGATCATTTCAAAGTGATTCCACGGTTTAAAGTGTCATTTCCAGTCAAAAGCGCTCAGAAACACATTTCTTGTGTAGAAAACCTAAAAAGGCGAACAATGTAAAGGAAAACGTGTCTGTGTAAGAATGTGTGACATTCTGACCAGAAACACATAAATGTTCTTTCTGAGCTTTTCTCACCGAAAGCATTACATTCTGTCATGTTGAGTCGCTGTCATCCATGCGCTAGAGTTAGAACATAAATATAGTGCTGAAACGCGCTGGAAACATCAAATACATGAGGGAAAACACTGTTTTGCGCATCTTCATTTAAGTACTCTGTCAGGACATCACAAGTGTGTCTGTGGAGACACTTTTGCTCAGAAAGATCATTTCAAAGTGATTCCACGGTTAAAGTGTCATTTCCAGTCAAAAGCGCTCAGAAACACATTTCTTGTGTAGAAAACCTAAAAAGGCGAACAATGTAAAGGAAAACGTGTCTGTGTAAGAATGTGTGACATTCTGACCAGAAACACATAAATGTTCTTTCTGAGCTTTTCTCACCGAAAGCATTACATTCTGTCATGTTGAGTCGCTGTCATCCATGCGCTAGAGTTAAAACATAAATATAGTGCTGAAACGCGCTGGAAACATCAAATACATGAGGGAAAACACTGTTTTGCGCATCTTCATTTAAGTACTCTGTCGGGACATCACAAGTGTGTCTGTGGAGACACTTTTGCTCAGAAAGATCATTTCAAAGTGATTCCACGGTTTAAAGTGTCATTTCCAGTCAAAAGCGCTCAGAAACACATTTCTTGTGTAGAAAACCTAAAAAGGCGAACAATGTAAAGGAAAACGTGTCTGTGTAAGAATGTGTGACATTCTGACCAGAAACACATAAATGTTCTTTCTGAGCTTTTCTCACTGAAAGCATTACATTCTGTCATGTTGAGTCGCTGTCATCCATGCGCTAGAGTTAAAACATAAATATAGTGTTGAAACGCGCTGGAAACATCCAATACATGAGGGAAAACACTGTTTTGCGCATCTTCATTTAAGTACTCTGTCAGGACATCACAAGTGTGTCTGTGGAGACACTTTTGCTCAGAAAGATCATTTCAAAGTGATTCCACGGTTTAAAGTGTCATTTCCAGTCAAAAGCGCTCAGAAACACATTTCTTGTGTAGAAAACCTAAAAAGGCGAACAATGTAAAGGAAAACGTGTCTGTGTAAGAATGTGTGACATTCTGACCAGAAACACATAAATGTTCTTTCTGAGCTTTTCTCACCGAAAGCATTACATTCTGTCATGTTGAGTCGCTGTCATCCATGCGCTAGAGTTAAAAAACATAAATATAGTGCTGAAACGCGCTGGAAACATCAAATACATGAGGGAAAACACTGTTTTGCGCATCTTCATTTAAGTACTCTGTCGGGACATCACAAGTGTGTCTGTGGAGACACTTTTGCTCAGAAAGATCATTTCAAAGTGATTCCACGGTTTAAAGTGTCATTTCCAGTCAAAAGCGCTCAGAAACACATTTCTTGTGTAGAAAACCTAAAAAGGCGAACAATGTAAAGGAAAACGTGTCTGTGTAAGAATGTGTGACATTCTGACCAGAAACACATAAATGTTCTTTCTGAGCTTTTCTCACTGAAAGCATTACATTCTGTCATGTTGAGTCGCTGTCATCCATGCGCTAGAGTTAAAACATAAATATAGTGTTGAAACGCGCTGGAAACATCCAATACATGAGGGAAAACACTGTTTTGCGCATCTTCATTTAAGTACTCTGTCAGGACATCACAAGTGTGTCTGTGGAGACACTTTTGCTCAGAAAGATCATTTCAAAGTGATTCCACGGTTTAAAGTGTCATTTCCAGTCAAAAGCGCTCAGAAACACATTTCTTGTGTAGAAAACCTAAAAAGGCGAACAATGTAAAGGAAAACGTGTCTGTGTAAGAATGTGTGACATTCTGACCAGAAACACATAAATGTTCTTTCTGAGCTTTTCTCACCGAAAGCATTACATTCTGTCATGTTGAGTCGCTGTCATCCATGCGCTAGAGTTAAAACATAAATATAGTGCTGAAACGCGCTGGAAACATCCAATACATGAGGGAAAACACTGTTTTGCGCATCTTCATTTAAGTACTCTGTCGGAACATCACAAGTGTGTCTGTGGAGACACTTTTGCTCAGAAAGATCATTTCAAAGTGATTCCACGGTTTAAAGTGTCATTTCCAGTCAAAAGCGCTCAGAAACACATTTCTTGTGTAGAAAACCTAAAAAGGCGAACAATGTAAAGGAAAACGTGTCTGTGTAAGAATGTGTGACATTCTGACCAGAAACACATAAATGTTCTTTCTGAGCTTTTCTCACCGAAAGCATTACATTCTGTCATGTTGAGTCGCTGTCATCCATGCGCTAGAGTTAAAACATAAATATAGTGCTGAAACACGCTGGAAACATCCAATACATGAGGGAAAACACTGTTTTGCGCATCTTCATTTAAGTACTCTGTCAGGACATCACAAGTGTGTCTGTGGAGACACTTTTGCTCAGAAAGATCATTTCAAAGTGATTCCACGGTTAAAGTGTCATTTCCAGTCAAAAGCGCTCAGAAACACATTTCTTGTGTAGAAAACCTAAAAAGGCGAACAATGTAAAGGAAAACGTGTCTGTGTAAGAATGTGTGACATTCTGACCAGAAACACATAAATGTTCTTTCTGAGCTTTTCTCACTGAAAGCATTACATTCTGTCATGTTGAGTCGCTGTCATCCATGCGCTAGAGTTAAAACATAAATATAGTGTTGAAACGCGCTGGAAACATCCAATACATGAGGGAAAACACTGTTTTGCGCATCTTCATTTAAGTACTCTGTCAGGACATCACAAGTGTGTCTGTGGAGACACTTTTGCTCAGAAAGATCATTTCAAAGTGATTCCACGGTTAAAGTGTCATTTCCAGTCAAAAGCGCTCAGAAACACATTTCTTGTGTAGAAAACCTAAAAAGGCGAACAATGTAAAGGAAAACGTGTCTGTGTAAGAATGTGTGACATTCTGACCAGAAACACATAAATGTTCTTTCTGAGCTTTTCTCACCGAAAGCATTACATTCTGTCATGTTGAGTCGCTGTCATCCATGCGCTAGAGTTAAAACATAAATATAGTGCTGAAACGCGCTGGAAACATCAAATACATGAGGGAAAACACTGTTTTGCTCATCTTCATTTAAGTACTCTGTCGGGACATCACAAGTGTGTCTGTGGAGACACTTTTGCTCAGAAAGATCATTTCAAAGTGATTCCACGGTTTAAAGTGTCATTTCCAGTCAAAAGCGCTCAGAAACACATTTCTTGTGTAGAAAACCTAAAAAGGCGAACAATGTAAAGGAAAACGTGTCTGTGTAAGAATGTGTGACATTCTGACCAGAAACACATAAATGTTCTTTCTGAGCTTTTCTCACCGAAAGCATTACATTCTGTCATGTTGAGTCGCTGTCATCCATGCGCTAGAGTTAAAACATAAATATAGTGCTGAAACGCGCTGGAAACATCAAATACATGAGGGAAAACACTGTTTTGCGCATCTTCATTTAAGTACTCTGTCGGGACATCACAAGTGTGTCTGTGGAGACACTTTTGCTCAGAAAGATCATTTCAAAGTGATTCCACGGTTAAAGTGTCATTTCCAGTCAAAAGCGCTCAGAAACACATTTCTTGTGTAGAAAACCTAAAAAGGCGAACAATGTAAAGGAAAACGTGTCTGTGTAAGAATGTGTGACATTCTGACCAGAAACACATAAATGTTCTTTCTGAGCTTTTCTCACCGAAAGCATTACATTCTGTCATGTTGAGTCGCTGTCATCCATGCGCTAGAGTTAGAACATAAATATAGTGCTGAAACGCGCTGGAAACATCAAATACATGAGGGAAAACACTGTTTTGCGCATCTTCATTTAAGTACTCTGTCAGGACATCACAAGTGTGTCTGTGGAGACACTTTTGCTCAGAAAGATCATTTCAAAGTGATTCCACGGTTTAAAGTGTCATTTCCAGTCAAAAGCGCTCAGAAACACATTTCTTGTGTAGAAAACCTAAAAAGGCGAACAATGTAAAGGAAAACGTGTCTGTGTAAGAATGTGTGACATTCTGACCAGAAACACATAAATGTTCTTTCTGAGCTTTTCTCACCGAAAGCATTACATTCTGTCATGTTGAGTCGCTGTCATCCATGCGCTAGAGTTAAAACATAAATATAGTGCTGAAACGCGCTGGAAACATCAAATACATGAGGGAAAACACTGTTTTGCGCATCTTCATTTAAGTACTCTGTCGGGACATCACAAGTGTGTCTGTGGAGACACTTTTGCTCAGAAAGATCATTTCAAAGTGATTCCACGGTTTAAAGTGTCAATTCCAGTCAAAAGCGCTCAGAAACACATTTCTTGTGTAGAAAACCTAAAAAGGCGAACAATGTAAAGGAAAACGTGTCTGTGTAAGAATGTGTGACATTCTGACCAGAAACACATAAATGTTCTTTCTGAGCTTTTCTCACTGAAAGCATTACATTCTGTCATGTTGAGTCGCTGTCATCCATGCGCTAGAGTTAAAACATAAATATAGTGTTGAAACGCGCTGGAAACATCCAATACATGAGGGAAAACACTGTTTTGCGCATCTTCATTTAAGTACTCTGTCAGGACATCACAAGTGTGTCTGTGGAGACACTTTTGCTCAGAAAGATCATTTCAAAGTGATTCCACGGTTAAAGTGTCATTTCCAGTCAAAAGCGCTCAGAAACACATTTCTTGTGTAGAAAACCTAAAAAGGCGAACAATGTAAAGGAAAACGTGTCTGTGTAAGAATGTGTGACATTCTGACCAGAAACACATAAATGTTCTTTCTGAGCTTTTCTCACCGAAAGCATTACATTCTGTCATGTTGAGTCGCTGTCATCCATGCGCTAGAGTTAAAACATAAATATAGTGCTGAAACACGCTGGAAACATCCAATACATGAGGGAAAACACTGTTTTGCGCATCTTCATTTAAGTACTCTGTCAGGACATCACAAGTGTGTCTGTGGAGACACTTTTGCTCAGAAAGATCATTTCAAAGTGATTCCACGGTTAAAGTGTCATTTCCAGTCAAAAGCGCTCAGAAACACATTTCTTGTGTAGAAAACCTAAAAAGGCGAACAATGTAAAGGAAAACGTGTCTGTGTAAGAATGTGTGACATTCTGACCAGAAACACATAAATGTTCTTTCTGAGCTTTTCTCACCGAAAGCATTACATTCTGTCATGTTGAGTCGCTGTCATCCATGCGCTAGAGTTAAAACATAAATATAGTGCTGAAACGCGCTGGAAACATCAAATACATGAGGGAAAACACTGTTTTGCGCATCTTCATTTAAGTACTCTGTCAGGCAATCACAAATGTGTCTGTGGAGACACTTTTGCTCAGAAAGATCATTTCAAAGTGATTCCACGGTTTAAAGTGTCATTTCCAGTCAAAAGCGCTCAGAAACACATTTCTTGTGTAGAAAACCTAAAAAGGCGAACAATGTAAAGGAAAACGTGTCTGTGTAAGAATGTGTGACATTCTGACCAGAAACACATAAATGTTCTTTCTGAGCTTTTCTCACCGAAAGCATTACATTCTGTCATGTTGAGTCGCTGTCATCCATGCGCTAGAGTTAAAACATAAATATAGTGCTGAAACGTGTTGGAAACATCAAATACATAAGGGAAAACACTGTTTTGCGCATCTTCATTTAAGTACTCTGTCAGGACATCACAAGTGTGTCTGTGGAGACACTTTTGCTCAGAAAGATCATTTCAAAGTGATTCCACGGTTTAAAGTGTCATTTCCAGTCAAAAGCGCTCAGAAACACATTTCTTGTGTAGAAAACCTAAAAAGGCGAACAATGTAAAGGAAAACGTGTCTGTGTAAGAATGTGTGACATTCTGACCAGAAACACATAAATGTTCTTTCTGAGCTTTTCTCACCGAAAGCATTACATTCTGTCATGTTGAGTCGCTGTCATCCATGCGCTAGAGTTAGAACATAAATATAGTTCTGAAACGCGCTAGAAACATCAAATACATGAGGGAAAACACTGTTTTGCGCATCTTCATTTAAGTACTCTGTCGCTGTCATCCATGCGCTAGAGTTAGAACATAAATATAGTGCTGAAACGTGTTGGAAACATCAAATACATGAGGGAAAACACTGTTTTGTGCATCTTCATTTAAGTACTCTGTCAGGACATCACAAGTGTATCTGTGGAGTAACTTTTGCTCAGAAAGATCATTTCAAAGTGATTCCACTGTTTAAAGTGTCATTTCCAGTCAAAAGCGCTCAGAAACACATTTCTTGTGTAGAAAACCTAAAAAGGCGAACAATGTAAAGGAAAACGTGTCTGTGTAAGAATGTGTGACATTCTGACCAGAAACACATAAATGTTCTTTCTGAGCTTTTCTCACCGAAAGCATTACATTCTGTCATGTTGAGTCGCTGTCATCCATGCGCTAGAGTTAGAACATAAATATAGTGCTGAAACGCGCTGGAAACATCAAATACATGAGGGAAAACACTGTTTTGCGCATCTTCATTTAAGTACTCTGTCAGGACATCACAAGTGTGTCTGTGGAGAAACTTTTGCTCAGAAAGATCATTTCAAAGTGATTCCACGGTTTAAAGTGTCATTTCCAGTCAAAAGCGCTCAGAAACACATTTCTTGTGTAGAAAACCTAAAAAGGCGAACAATGTAAAGGAAAACGTGTCTGTGTAAGAATGTGTGACATTCTGACCAGAAACACATAAATGTTCTTTCTGAGCTTTTCTCACCGAAAGCATTACATTCTGTCATGTTGAGTCGCTGTCATCCATGCGCTAGAGTTAGAACATAAATATAGTTCTGAAACGCGCTAGAAACATCAAATACATGAGGGAAAACACTGTTTTGCGCATCTTCATTTAAGTACTCTGTCGCTGTCATCCATGCGCTAGAGTTAGAACATAAATATAGTGCTGAAACGTGTTGGAAACATCAAATACATGAGGGAAAACACTGTTTTGTGCATCTTCATTTAAGTACTCTGTCAGGACATCACAAGTGTATCTGTGGAGTAACTTTTGCTCAGAAAGATCATTTCAAAGTGATTCCACTGTTTAAAGTGTCATTTCCAGTCAAAAGCGCTCAGAAACACATTTCTTGTGTAGAAAACCTAAAAAGGCGAACAATGTAAAGGAAAACGTGTCTGTGTAAGAATGTGTGACATTCTGACCAGAAACACATAAATGTTCTTTCTGAGCTTTTCTCACCGAAAGCATTACATTCTGTCATGTTGGGTCGCTGTCATCCATGCGCTAGAGTTAAAACATAAATATAGTGCTGAAACGCGCTGGAAACTTCAAATACATGAGGGAAAACACTGTTTTGCGCATCTTCATTTAAGTACTCTGTCAGGACATCACAAGTGTGTCTGTGGAGACACTTTTGCTCAGAAAGATCATTTCAAAGTGATTCCACGGTTAAAGTGTCATTTCCAGTCAAAAGCGCTCAGAAACACATTTCTTGTGTAGAAAACCTAAAAAGGCGAACAATGTAAAGGAAAACGTGTCTGTGTAAGAATGTGTGACATTCTGACCAGAAACACATAAATGTTCTTTCTGAGCTTTTCTCACCGAAAGCATTACATTCTGTCATGTTGAGTCGCTGTCATCCATGCGCTAGAGTTAGAACATAAATATAGTTCTGAAACGCGCTAGAAACATCAAATACATGAGGGAAAACACTGTTTTGCGCATCTTCATTTAAGTACTCTGTCGCTGTTATCCATGCGCTAGAGTTAGAACATAAATATAGTGCTGAAACGTGTTGGAAACATCAAATACATGAGGGAAAACACTGTTTTGTGCATCTTCATTTAAGTACTCTGTCAGGACATCACAAGTGTATCTGTGGAGTAACTTTTGCTCAGAAAGATCATTTCAAAGTGATTCCACTGTTTAAAGTGTCATTTCCAGTCAAAAGCGCTCAGAAACACATTTCTTGTGTAGAAAACCTAAAAAGGCGAACAATGTAAAGGAAAACGTGTCTGTGTAAGAATGTGTGACATTCTGACCAGAAACACATAAATGTTCTTTCTGAGCTTTTCTCACCGAAAGCATTACATTCTGTCATGTTGAGTCGCTGTCATCCATGCGCTAGAGTTAGAACATAAATATAGTGCTGAAACGCGCTGGAAACATCCAATACATGAGGGAAAACACTGTTTTGCGCATCTTCATTTAAGTACTCTGTCGCTGTCATCCATGCGCTAGAGTTAGAACATAAATATAGTGCTGAAACGTGTTGGAAACATCAAATACATGAGGGAAAACACTGTTTTGTGCATCTTCATTTAAGTACTCTGTCAGGACATCACAAGTGTATCTGTGGAGTAACTTTTGCTCAGAAAGATCATTTCAAAGTGATTCCACGGTTAAAGTGTCATTTCCAGTCAAAAGCGCTCAGAAACACATTTCTTGTGTAGAAAACCTAAAAAGGCGAACAATGTAAAGGAAAACGTGTCTGTGTAAGAATGTGTGACATTCTGACCAGAAACACATAAATGTTCTTTCTGAGCTTTTCTCACCGAAAGCATTACATTCTGTCATGTTGAGTCGCTGTCATCCATGCGCTAGAGTTAAAACATAAATATAGTGCTGAAACGCGCTGGAAACATCAAATACATGAGGGAAAACACTGTTTTGCGCATCTTCATTTAAGTACTCTGTCGGGACATCACAAGTGTGTCTGTGGAGACACTTTTGCTCAGAAAGATCATTTCAAAGTGATTCCACGGTTAAAGTGTCATTTCCAGTCAAAAGCGCTCAGAAACACATTTCTTGTGTAGAAAACCTAAAAAGGCGAACAATGTAAAGGAAAACGTGTCTGTGTAAGAATGTGTGACATTCTGACCAGAAACACATAAATGTTCTTTCTGAGCTTTTCTCACCGAAAGCATTACATTCTGTCATGTTGAGTCGCTGTCATCCATGCGCTAGAGTTAGAACATAAATATAGTTCTGAAACGCGCTAGAAACATCAAATACATGAGGGAAAACACTGTTTTGCGCATCTTCATTTAAGTACTCTGTCGCTGTTATCCATGCGCTAGAGTTAGAACATAAATATAGTGCTGAAACGTGTTGGAAACATCAAATACATGAGGGAAAACACTGTTTTGTGCATCTTCATTTAAGTACTCTGTCAGGACATCACAAGTGTATCTGTGGAGTAACTTTTGCTCAGAAAGATCATTTCAAAGTGATTCCACTGTTTAAAGTGTCATTTCCAGTCAAAAGCGCTCAGAAACACATTTCTTGTGTAGAAAACCTAAAAAGGCGAACAATGTAAAGGAAAACGTGTCTGTGTAAGAATGTGTGACATTCTGACCAGAAACACATAAATGTTCTTTCTGAGCTTTTCTCACCGAAAGCATTACATTCTGTCATGTTGAGTCGCTGTCATCCATGCGCTAGAGTTAGAACATAAATATAGTGCTGAAACGCGCTGGAAACATCCAATACATGAGGGAAAACACTGTTTTGCGCATCTTCATTTAAGTACTCTGTCGCTGTCATCCATGCGCTAGAGTTAGAACATAAATATAGTGCTGAAACGTGTTGGAAACATCAAATACATGAGGGAAAACACTGTTTTGTGCATCTTCATTTAAGTACTCTGTCAGGACATCACAAGTGTATCTGTGGAGTAACTTTTGCTCAGAAAGATCATTTCAAAGTGATTCCACGGTTAAAGTGTCATTTCCAGTCAAAAGCGCTCAGAAACACATTTCTTGTGTAGAAAACCTAAAAAGGCGAACAATGTAAAGGAAAACGTGTCTGTGTAAGAATGTGTGACATTCTGACCAGAAACACATAAATGTTCTTTCTGAGCTTTTCTCACCGAAAGCATTACATTCTGTCATGTTGAGTCGCTGTCATCCATGCGCTAGAGTTAAAACATAAATATAGTGCTGAAACGCGCTGGAAACATCCAATACATGAGGGAAAACACTGTTTTGCGCATCTTCATTTAAGTACTCTGTCGGGACATCACAAGTGTGTCTGTGGAGACACTTTTGCTCAGAAAGATCATTTCAAAGTGATTCCACGGTTAAAGTGTCATTTCCAGTCAAAAGCGCTCAGAAACACATTTCTTGTGTAGAAAACCTAAAAAGGCGAACAATGTAAAGGAAAACGTGTCTGTGTAAGAATGTGTGACATTCTGACCAGAAACACATAAATGTTCTTTCTGAGCTTTTCTCACCGAAAGCATTACATTCTGTCATGTTGAGTCGCTGTCATCCATGCGCTAGAGTTAGAACATAAATATAGTGCTGAAACGCGCTGGAAACATCAAATACATGAGGGAAAACACTGTTTTGCGCATCTTCATTTAAGTACTCTGTCGGGACATCACAAGTGTGTCTGTGGAGACACTTTTGCTCAGAAAGATCATTTCAAAGAGATTCCACGGTTAAAGTGTCATTTCCAGACAAAAGCGCTCAGAAACACATTTCTTGTGTAGAAAACCTAAAAAGGCGAACAATGTAAAGGAAAACGTGTCTGTGTAAGAATGTGTGACATTCTGACCAGAAACACATAAATGTTCTTTCTGAGCTTTTCTCACCGAAAGCATTACATTCTGTCATGTTGAGTCGCTGTCATCCATGCGCTAGAGTTAGAACATAAATATAGTGCTGAAACGCGCTGGAAACATCAAATACATGAGGGAAAACACTGTTTTGCGCATCTTCATTTAAGTACTCTGTCAGGACATCACAAGTGTGTCTGTGGAGAAACTTTTGCTCAGAAAGATCATTTCAAAGTGATTCCACGGTTTAAAGTGTCATTTCCAGTCAAAAGCGCTCAGAAACACATTTCTTGTGTAGAAAACCTAAAAAGGCGAACAATGTAAAGGAAAACGTGTCTGTGTAAGAATGTGTGACATTCTGACCAGAAACACATAAATGTTCTTTCTGAGCTTTTCTCACCGAAAGCATTACATTCTGTCATGTTGAGTCGCTGTCATCCATGCGCTAGAGTTAGAACATAAATATAGTGCTGAAACGCGCTAGAAACATCCAATACATGAGGGAAAACACTGTTTTGCGCATCTTCATTTAAGTACTCTGTCGCTGTCATCCATGCGCTAGAGTTAGAACATAAATATAGTGCTGAAACGTGTTGGAAACATCAAATACATGAGGGAAAACACTGTTTTGTGCATCTTCATTTAAGTACTCTGTCAGGACATCACAAGTGTATCTGTGGAGTAACTTTTGCTCAGAAAGATCATTTCAAAGTGATTCCACTGTTTAAAGTGTCATTTCCAGTCAAAAGCGCTCAGAAACACATTTCTTGTGTAGAAAACCTAAAAAGGCGAACAATGTAAAGGAAAACGTGTCTGTGTAAGAATGTGTGACATTCTGACCAGAAACACATAAATGTTCTTTCTGAGCTTTTCTCACCGAAAGCATTACATTCTGTCATGTTGAGTCGCTGTCATCCATGCGCTAGAGTTAAAACATAAATATAGTGCTGAAACGCGCTGGAAACATCAAATACATGAGGGAAAACACTGTTTTGCGCATCTTCATTTAAGTACTCTGTCGCTGTCATCCATGCGCTAGAGTTAGAACATAAATATAGTGCTGAAACGTGTTGGAAACATTAAATACATGAGGGAAAACACTGTTTTGTGCATCTTCATTTAAGTACTCTGTCAGGACCTCACAAGTGTGTCTGTGGAGACACTTTTGCTCAGAAAGATCATTTCAAAGTGATTCCACGGTTAAAGTGTCATTTCCAGTCAAAAGCGCTCAGAAACACATTTCTTGTGTAGAAAACCTAAAAAGGCGAACAATGTAAAGGAAAACGTGTATGTGTAAGAATGTGTGACATTCTGACCAGAAACACATAAATGTTCTTTCTGAGCTTTTCTCACCGAAAGCATTACATTCTGTCATGTTGAGTCGCTGTCATCCATGCGCTAGAGTTAAAACATAAATATAGTGCTGAAACGCGCTGGAAACATCAAATACATGAGGGAAAACACTGTTTTGCGCATCTTCATTTAAGTACTCTGTCGCTGTCATCCATGCGCTAGAGTTAGAACATAAATATAGTGCTGAAACGTGTTGGAAACATCAAATACATGAGGGAAAACACTGTTTTGTGCATCTTCATTTAAGTACTCTGTCAGGACCTCACAAGTGTGTCTGTGGAGACACTTTTGCTCAGAAAGATCATTTCAAAGTGATTCCACGGTTAAAGTGTCATTTCCAGTCAAAAGCGCTCAGAAACACATTTCTTGTGTAGAAAACCTAAAAAGGCGAACAATGTAAAGGAAAACGTGTATGTGTAAGAATGTGTGACATTCTGACCAGAAACACATAAATGTTCTTTCTGAGCTTTTCTCACCGAAAGCATTACATTCTGTCATGTTGAGTCGCTGTCATCCATGCGCTAGAGTTAAAACATAAATATAGTGCTGAAACGCGCTGGAAACATCCAATACATGAGGGAAAACACTGTTTTGCGCATCTTCATTTAAGTACTCTGTCGGGACATCACAAGTGTGTCTGTGGAGACACTTTTGCTCAGAAAGATCATTTCAAAGTGATTCCACGGTTAAAGTGTCATTTCCAGTCAAAAGCGCTCAGAAACACATTTCTTGTGTAGAAAACCTAAAAAGGCGAACAATGTAAAGGAAAACGTGTCTGTGTAAGAATGTGTGACATTCTGACCAGAAACACATAAATGTTCTTTCTGAGCTTTTCTCACCGAAAGCATTACATTCTGTCATGTTGAGTCGCTGTCATCCATGCGCTAGAGTTAAAACATAAATATAGTGCTGAAACGCGCTGGAAACATCAAATACATGAGGGAAAACACTGTTTTGCGCATCTTCATTTAAGTACTCTGTCGGGACATCACAAGTGTGTCTGTGGAGACACTTTTGCTCAGAAAGATCATTTCAAAGAGATTCCACGGTTAAAGTGTCATTTCCAGACAAAAGCGCTCAGAAACACATTTCTTGTGTAGAAAACCTAAAAAGGCGAACAATGTAAAGGAAAACGTGTCTGTGTAAGAATGTGTGACATTCTGACCAGAAACACATAAATGTTCTTTCTGAGCTTTTCTCACCGAAAGCATTACATTCTGTCATGTTGAGTCGCTGTCATCCATGCGCTAGAGTTAGAACATAAATATAGTGCTGAAACGCGCTGGAAACATCCAATACATGAGGGAAAACACTGTTTTGCGCATCTTCATTTAAGTACTCTGTCGCTGTCATCCATGCGCTAGAGTTAGAACATAAATATAGTGCTGAAACGTGTTGGAAACATCAAATACATGAGGGAAAACACTGTTTTGTGCATCTTCATTTAAGTACTCTGTCAGGACATCACAAGTGTATCTGTGGAGTAACTTTTGTTCAGAAAGATCATTTCAAAGTGATTCCACGGTTAAAGTGTCATTTCCAGTCAAAAGCGCTCAGAAACACATTTCTTGTGTAGAAAACCTAAAAAGGCGAACAATGTAAAGGAAAACGTGTCTGTGTAAGAATGTGTGACATTCTGACCAGAAACACATAAATGTTCTTTCTGAGCTTTTCTCACCGAAAGCATTACATTCTGTCATGTTGAGTCGCTGTCATCCATGCGCTAGAGTTAAAACATAAATATAGTGCTGAAACGCGCTGGAAACATCAAATACATGAGGGAAAACACTGTTTTGCGCATCTTCATTTAAGTACTCTGTCGGGACATCACAAGTGTGTCTGTGGAGACACTTTTGCTCAGAAAGATCATTTCAAAGTGATTCCACGGTTAAAGTGTCATTTCCAGTCAAAAGCGCTCAGAAACACATTTCTTGTGTAGAAAACCTAAAAAGGCGAACAATGTAAAGGAAAACGTGTCTGTGTAAGAATGTGTGACATTCTGACCAGAAACACATAAATGTTCTTTCTGAGCTTTTCTCACCGAAAGCATTACATTCTGTCATGTTGAGTCGCTGTCATCCATGCGCTAGAGTTAAAACATAAATATAGTGCTGAAACGCGCTGGAAACATCCAATACATGAGGGAAAACACTGTTTTGCGCATCTTCATTTAAGTACTCTGTCGGGACATCACAAGTGTGTCTGTGGAGACACTTTTGCTCAGAAAGATCATTTCAAAGTGATTCCACGGTTAAAGTGTCATTTCCAGTCAAAAGCGCTCAGAAACACATTTCTTGTGTAGAAAACCTAAAAAGGCGAACAATGTAAAGGAAAACGTGTCTGTGTAAGAATGTGTGACATTCTGACCAGAAACACATAAATGTTCTTTCTGAGCTTTTCTCACCGAAAGCATTACATTCTGTCATGTTGAGTCGCTGTCATCCATGCGCTAGAGTTAAAACATAAATATAGTGCTGAAACACGCTGGAAACATCCAATACATGAGGGAAAACACTGTTTTGCGCATCTTCATTTAAGTACTCTGTCGCTGTCATCCATGCGCTAGAGTTAGAACATAAATATAGTGCTGAAACGCGCTGGAAACATCAAATACATGAGGGAAAACACTGTTTTGCGCATCTTCATTTAAGTACTCTGTCAGAACCTCACAAGTGTGTCTGTGGAGACACTTTTGCTCAGAAAGATCATTTCAAAATGATTCCACGGTTTAAAGTGTCATTTCCAGTCAAAAGCGCTCAGAAACACATTTCTTGTGTAGAAAACCTAAAAAGGCGAACAATGTAAAGGAAAACGTGTCTGTGTAAGAATGTGTGACATTCTGACCAGAAACACATAAATGTTCTTTCTGAGCTTTTCTCACCGAAAGCATTACATTCTGTCATGTTGAGTCGCTGTCATCCATGCGCTAGAGGTAAAACATAAATATAGTGCTGAAACGCGCTGGAAACATCCAATACATGAGGGAAAACACTGTTTTGCGCATCTTCATTTAAGTACTCTGTCGCTGTCATCCATGCGCTAGAGTTAGAACATAAATATAGTGCTGAAACGTGTTGGAAACATCAAATACATGAGGGAAAACACTGTTTTGTGCATCTTCATTTATGTACTCTGTCAGGACCTCACAAGTGTGTCTGTGGAGACACTTTTGCTCAGAAAGATCATTTCAAAGTGATTCCACGGTTAAAGTGTCATTTCCAGTCAAAAGCGCTCAGAAACACATTTCTTGTGTAGAAAACCTAAAAAGGCGAACAATGTAAAGGAAAACGTGTCTGTGTAAGAATGTGTGACATTCTGACCAGAAACACATAAATGTTCTTTCTGAGCTTTTCTCACCGAAAGCATTACATTCTGTCATGTTGAGTCGCTGTCATCCATGCGCTAGAGTTAAAACATAAATATAGTGCTGAAACGCGCTGGAAACATCAAATACATGAGGGAAAACACTGTTTTGCGCATCTTCATTTAAGTACTCTGTCGCTGTCATCCATGCGCTAGAGTTAGAACATAAATATAGTGCTGAAACGCGCTGGAAACATCCAATACATGAGGGAAAACACTGTTTTGCGCATCTTCATTTAAGTACTCTGTCAGGACCTCACAAGTGTGTCTGTGGAGACACTTTTGCTCAGAAAGATCATTTCAAAGTGATTCCACGGTTAAAGTGTCATTTCCAGTCAAAAGCGCTCAGAAACACATTTCTTGTGTAGAAAACCTAAAAAGGCGAACAATGTAAAGGAAAACGTGTCTGTGTAAGAATGTGTGACATTCTGACCAGAAACACATAAATGTTCTTTCTGAGCTTTTCTCACCGAAAGCATTACATTCTGTCATGTTGAGTCGCTGTCATCCATGCGCTAGAGTTAAAACATAAATATAGTGCTGAAACGCGCTGGAAACATCAAATACATGAGGGAAAACACTGTTTTGCGCATCTTCATTTAAGTACTCTGTCGGAACATCACAAGTGTGTCTGTGGAGACACTTTTGCTCAGAAAGATCATTTCAAAGTGATTCCACGGTTAAAGTGTCATTTCCAGTCAAAAGCGCTCAGAAACACATTTCTTGTGTAGAAAACCTAAAAAGGCGAACAATGTAAAGGAAAACGTGTCTGTGTAAGAATGTGTGACATTCTGACCAGAAACACATAAATGTTCTTTCTGAGCTTTTCTCACCGAAAGCATTACATTCTGTCATGTTGAGTCGCTGTCATCCATGCGCTAGAGTTAGAACATAAATATAGTGCTGAAACGCGCTGGAAACATCAAATACATGAGGGAAAACACTGTTTTGCGCATCTTCATTTAAGTACTCTGTCGGGACATCACAAGTGTGTCTGTGGAGACACTTTTGCTCAGAAAGATCATTTCAAAGAGATTCCACGGTTAAAGTGTCATTTCCAGTCAAAAGCGCTCAGAAACACATTTCTTGTGTAGAAAACCTAAAAAGGCGAACAATGTAAAGGAAAACGTGTCTGTGTAAGAATGTGTGACATTCTGACCAGAAACACATAAATGTTCTTTCTGAGCTTTTCTCACCGAAAGCATTACATTCTGTCATGTTGAGTCGCTGTCATCCATGCGCTAGAGTTAAAACATAAATATAGTGCTGAAACGCGCTGGAAACATCCAATACATGAGGGAAAACACTGTTTTGCGCATCTTCATTTAAGTACTCTGTCGGAACATCACAAGTGTGTCTGTGGAGACACTTTTGCTCAGAAAGATCATTTCAAAGTGATTCCACGGTTAAAGTGTCATTTCCAGTCAAAAGCGCTCAGAAACACATTTCTTGTGTAGAAAACCTAAAAAGGCGAACAATGTAAAGGAAAACGTGTCTGTGTAAGAATGTGTGACATTCTGACCAGAAACACATAAATGTTCTTTCTGAGCTTTTCTCACCGAAAGCATTACATTCTGTCATGTTGAGTCGCTGTCATCCATGCGCTAGAGTTAGAACATAAATATAGTGCTGAAACGCGCTGGAAACATCAAATACATGAGGGAAAACACTGTTTTGCGCATCTTCATTTAAGTACTCTGTCGGGACATCACAAGTGTGTCTGTGGAGACACTTTTGCTCAGAAAGATCATTTCAAAGTGATTCCACGGTTAAAGTGTCATTTCCAGACAAAAGCGCTCAGAAACACATTTCTTGTGTAGAAAACCTAAAAAGGCGAACAATGTAAAGGAAAACGTGTCTGTGTAAGAATGTGTGACATTCTGACCAGAAACACATAAATGTTCTTTCTGAGCTTTTCTCACCGAAAGCATTACATTCTGTCATGTTGAGTCGCTGTCATCCATGCGCTAGAGTTAAAACATAAATATAGTGCTGAAACGCGCTGGAAACATCCAATACATGAGGGAAAACACTGTTTTGCGCATCTTCATTTAAGTACTCTGTCGCTGTCATCCATGCGCTAGAGTTAGAACATAAATATAGTGCTGAAACGTGTTGGAAACATCCAATACATGAGGGAAAACACTGTTTTGTGCATCTTCATTTAAGTACTCTGTCAGGACATCACAAGTGTATCTATGGAGTAACTTTTGCTCAGAAAGATCATTTCAAAGTGATTCCACGGTTTAAAGTGTCATTTCCAGTCAAAAGCGCTCAGAAACACATTTCTTGTGTAGAAAACCTAAAAAGGCGAACAATGTAAAGGAAAACGTGTCTGTGTAAGAATGTGTGACATTCTGACCAGAAACACATAAATGTTCTTTCTGAGCTTTTCTCACCGAAAGCATTACATTCTGTCATGTTGAGTCGCTGTCATCCATGCGCTAGAGTTAGAACATAAATATAGTGCTGAAACGCGCTGGAAACATCAAATACATGAGGGAAAACACTGTTTTGCGCATCTTCATTTAAGTACTCTGTCAGGACATCACAAGTGTATCTGTGGAGTAACTTTTGCTCAGAAAGATCATTTCAAAGTGATTCCACGGTTTAAAGTGTCATTTCCAGTCAAAAGCGCTCAGAAACACATTTCTTGTGTAGAAAACCTAAAAAGGCGAACAATGTAAAGGAAAACGTGTCTGTGTAAGAATGTGTGACATTCTGACCAGAAACACATAAATGTTCTTTCTGAGCTTTTCTCACCGAAAGCATTACATTCTGTCATGTTGAGTCGCTGTCATCCATGCGCTAGAGTTAAAACATAAATATAGTGCTGAAACGCGCTGGAAACATCAAATACATGAGGGAAAACACTGTTTTGCGCATCTTCATTTAAGTACTCTGTCGGGACATCACAAGTGTGTCTGTGGAGACACTTTTGCTCAGAAAGATCATTTCAAAGTGATTCCACGGTTTAAAGTGTCATTTCCAGTCAAAAGCGCTCAGAAACACATTTCTTGTGTAGAAAACCTAAAAAGGCGAACAATGTAAAGGAAAACGTGTCTGTGTAAGAATGTGTGACATTCTGACCAGAAACACATAAATGTTCTTTCTGAGCTTTTCTCACCGAAAGCATTACATTCTGTCATGTTGAGTCGCTGTCATCCATGCGCTAGAGTTAGAACATAAATATAGTTCTGAAACGCGCTGGAAACATCCAATACATGAGGGAAAACACTGTTTTGCGCATCTTCATTTAAGTACTCTGTCAGGACATCACAAGTGTGTCTGTGGAGACACTTTTGCTCAGAAAGATCATTTCAAAGTGATTCCACGGTTAAAGTGTCATTTCCAGTCAAAAGCGCTCAGAAACACATTTCTTGTGTAGAAAACCTAAAAAGGCGAACAATGTAAAGGAAAACGTGTCTGTGTAAGAATGTGTGACATTCTGACCAGAAACACATAAATGTTCTTTCTGAGCTTTTCTCACCGAAAGCATTACATTCTGTCATGTTGAGTCGCTGTCATCCATGCGCTAGAGTTAGAACATAAATATAGTGCTGAAACGCGCTGGAAACATCAAATACATGAGGGAAAACACTGTTTTGCGCATCTTCATTTAAGTACTCTGTCAGGACATCACAAGTGTGTCTGTGGAGACACTTTTGCTCAGAAAGATCATTTCAAAGTGATTCCACGGTTTAAAGTGTCATTTCCAGTCAAAAGCGCTCAGAAACACATTTCTTGTGTAGAAAACCTAAAAAGGCGAACAATGTAAAGGAAAACGTGTCTGTGTAAGAATGTGTGACATTCTGACCAGAAACACATAAATGTTCTTTCTGAGCTTTTCTCACCGAAAGCATTACATTCTGTCATGTTGAGTCGCTGTCATCCATGCGCTAGAGTTAAAACATAAATATAGTGCTGAAACGCGCTGGAAACATCAAATACATGAGGGAAAACACTGTTTTGCGCATCTTCATTTAAGTACTCTGTCGGGACATCACAAGTGTGTCTGTGGAGACACTTTTGCTCAGAAAGATCATTTCAAAGTGATTCCACGGTTAAAGTGTCATTTCCAGTCAAAAGCGCTCAGAAACACATTTCTTGTGTAGAAAACCTAAAAAGGCGAACAATGTAAAGGAAAACGTGTCTGTGTAAGAATGTGTGACATTCTGACCAGAAACACATAAATGTTCTTTCTGAGCTTTTCTCACCGAAAGCATTACATTCTGTCATGTTGAGTCGCTGTCATCCATGCGCTAGAGTTAAAACATAAATATAGTGCTGAAACGCGCTGGAAACATCCAATACATGAGGGAAAACACTGTTTTGCGCATCTTCATTTAAGTACTCTGTCGGGACATCACAAGTGTGTCTGTGGAGACACTTTTGCTCAGAAAGATCATTTCAAAGTGATTCCACGGTTAAAGTGTCATTTCCAGTCAAAAGCGCTCAGAAACACATTTCTTGTGTAGAAAACCTAAAAAGGCGAACAATGTAAAGGAAAACGTGTCTGTGTAAGAATGTGTGACATTCTGACCAGAAACACATAAATGTTCTTTCTGAGCTTTTCTCACCGAAAGCATTACATTCTGTCATGTTGAGTCGCTGTCATCCATGCGCTAGAGTTAGAACATAAATATAGTGCTGAAACGCGCTGGAAACATCAAATACATGAGGGAAAACACTGTTTTGCGCATCTTCATTTAAGTACTCTGTCGGGACATCACAAGTGTGTCTGTGGAGACACTTTTGCTCAGAAAGATCATTTCAAAGTGATTCCACGGTTTAAAGTGTCATTTCCAGTCAAAAGCGCTCAGAAACACATTTCTTGTGTAGAAAACCTAAAAAGGCGAACAATGTAAAGGAAAACGTGTCTGTGTAAGAATGTGTGACATTCTGACCAGAAACACATAAATGTTCTTTCTGAGCTTTTCTCACCGAAAGCATTACATTCTGTCATGTTGAGTCGCTGTCATCCATGCGCTAGAGTTAGAACATAAATATAGTGCTGAAACGCGCTGGAAACATCAAATACATGAGGGAAAACACTGTTTTGCGCATCTTCATTTAAGTACTCTGTCAGGACATCACAAGTGTGTCTGTGGAGACACTTTTGCTCAGAAAGATCATTTCAAAGTGATTCCACGGTTAAAGTGTCATTTCCAGTCAAAAGCGCTCAGAAACACATTTCTTGTGTAGAAAACCTAAAAAGGCGAACAATGTAAAGGAAAACGTGTCTGTGTAAGAATGTGTGACATTCTGACCAGAAACACATAAATGTTCTTTCTGAGCTTTTCTCACCGAAAGCATTACATTCTGTCATGTTGAGTCGCTGTCATCCATGCGCTAGAGTTAGAACATAAATATAGTGCTGAAACGCGCTGGAAACATCAAATACATGAGGGAAAACACTGTTTTGCGCATCTTCATTTAAGTACTCTGTCAGGACATCACAAGTGTGTCTGTGGAGACACTTTTGCTCAGAAAGATCATTTCAAAGTGATTCCACGGTTTAAAGTGTCATTTCCAGTCAAAAGCGCTCAGAAACACATTTCTTGTGTAGAAAACCTAAAAAGGCGAACAATGTAAAGGAAAACGTGTCTGTGTAAGAATGTGTGACATTCTGACCAGAAACACATAAATGTTCTTTCTGAGCTTTTCTCACCGAAAGCATTACATTCTGTCATGTTGAGTCGCTGTCATCCATGCGCTAGAGTTAAAACATAAATATAGTGCTGAAACGCGCTGGAAACATCAAATACATGAGGGAAAACACTGTTTTGCGCATCTTCATTTAAGTACTCTGTCAGGACATCACAAGTGTGTCTGTGGAGACACTTTTGCTCAGAAAGATCATTTCAAAGTGATTCCACGGTTAAAGTGTCATTTCCAGTCAAAAGCGCTCAGAAACACATTTCTTGTGTAGAAAACCTAAAAAGGCGAACAATGTAAAGGAAAACGTGTCTGTGTAAGAATGTGTGACATTCTGACCAGAAACACATAAATGTTCTTTCTGAGCTTTTCTCACCGAAAGCATTACATTCTGTCATGTTGAGTCGCTGTCATCCATGCGCTAGAGTTAGAACATAAATATAGTGCTGAAACGCGCTGGAAACATCCAATACATGAGGGAAAACACTGTTTTGCGCATCTTCATTTAAGTACTCTGTCAGGACATCACAAGTGTGTCTGTGGAGACACTTTTGCTCAGAAAGATCATTTCAAAGTGATTCCACGGTTTAAAGTGTCATTTCCAGTCAAAAGCGCTCAGAAACACATTTCTTGTGTAGAAAACCTAAAAAGGCGAACAATGTAAAGGAAAACGTGTCTGTGTAAGAATGTGTGACATTCTGACCAGAAACACATAAATGTTCTTTCTGAGCTTTTCTCACCGAAAGCATTACATTCTGTCATGTTGAGTCGCTGTCATCCATGCGCTAGAGTTAAAACATAAATATAGTGCTGAAACGCGCTGGAAACATCAAATACATGAGGGAAAACACTGTTTTGCGCATCTTCATTTAAGTACTCTGTCGGGACATCACAAGTGTGTCTGTGGAGACACTTTTGCTCAGAAAGATCATTTCAAAGTGATTCCACGGTTTAAAGTGTCATTTCCAGTCAAAAGCGCTCAGAAACACATTTCTTGTGTAGAAAACCTAAAAAGGCGAACAATGTAAAGGAAAACGTGTCTGTGTAAGAATGTGTGACATTCTGACCAGAAACACATAAATGTTCTTTCTGAGCTTTTCTCACTGAAAGCATTACATTCTGTCATGTTGAGTCGCTGTCATCCATGCGCTAGAGTTAAAACATAAATATAGTGTTGAAACGCGCTGGAAACATCCAATACATGAGGGAAAACACTGTTTTGCGCATCTTCATTTAAGTACTCTGTCAGGACATCACAAGTGTGTCTGTGGAGACACTTTTGCTCAGAAAGATCATTTCAAAGTGATTCCACGGTTTAAAGTGTCATTTCCAGTCAAAAGCGCTCAGAAACACATTTCTTGTGTAGAAAACCTAAAAAGGCGAACAATGTAAAGGAAAACGTGTCTGTGTAAGAATGTGTGACATTCTGACCAGAAACACATAAATGTTCTTTCTGAGCTTTTCTCACCGAAAGCATTACATTCTGTCATGTTGAGTCGCTGTCATCCATGCGCTAGAGTTAAAACATAAATATAGTGCTGAAACGCGCTGGAAACATCAAATACATGAGGGAAAACACTGTTTTGCGCATCTTCATTTAAGTACTCTGTCGGGACATCACAAGTGTGTCTGTGGAGACACTTTTGCTCAGAAAGATCATTTCAAAGTGATTCCACGGTTTAAAGTGTCATTTCCAGTCAAAAGCGCTCAGAAACACATTTCTTGTGTAGAAAACCTAAAAAGGCGAACAATGTAAAGGAAAACGTGTCTGTGTAAGAATGTGTGACATTCTGACCAGAAACACATAAATGTTCTTTCTGAGCTTTTCTCACTGAAAGCATTACATTCTGTCATGTTGAGTCGCTGTCATCCATGCGCTAGAGTTAAAACATAAATATAGTGTTGAAACGCGCTGGAAACATCCAATACATGAGGGAAAACACTGTTTTGCGCATCTTCATTTAAGTACTCTGTCGGGACATCACAAGTGTGTCTGTGGAGACACTTTTGCTCAGAAAGATCATTTCAAAGTGATTCCACGGTTTAAAGTGTCATTTCCAGTCAAAAGCGCTCAGAAACACATTTCTTGTGTAGAAAACCTAAAAAGGCGAACAATGTAAAGGAAAACGTGTCTGTGTAAGAATGTGTGACATTCTGACCAGAAACACATAAATGTTCTTTCTGAGCTTTTCTCACTGAAAGCATTACATTCTGTCATGTTGAGTCGCTGTCATCCATGCGCTAGGGTTAAAACATAAATATAGTGTTGAAACGCGCTGGAAACATCCAATACATGAGGGAAAACACTGTTTTGCGCATCTTCATTTAAGTACTCTGTCAGGACATCACAAGTGTGTCTGTGGAGACACTTTTGCTCAGAAAGATCATTTCAAAGTGATTCCACGGTTAAAGTGTCATTTCCAGTCAAAAGCGCTCAGAAACACATTTCTTGTGTAGAAAACCTAAAAAGGCGAACAATGTAAAGGAAAACGTGTCTGTGTAAGAATGTGTGACATTCTGACCAGAAACACATAAATGTTCTTTCTGAGCTTTTCTCACCGAAAGCATTACATTCTGTCATGTTGAGTCGCTGTCATCCATGCGCTAGAGTTAGAACATAAATATAGTGCTGAAACGCGCTGGAAACATCAAATACATGAGGGAAAACACTGTTTTGCGCATCTTCATTTAAGTACTCTGTCGGGACATCACAAGTGTGTCTGTGGAGACACTTTTGCTCAGAAAGATCATTTCAAAGTGATTCCACGGTTTAAAGTGTCATTTCCAGTCAAAAGCGCTCAGAAACACATTTCTTGTGTAGAAAACCTAAAAAGGCGAACAATGTAAAGGAAAACGTGTCTGTGTAAGAATGTGTGACATTCTGACCAGAAACACATAAATGTTCTTTCTGAGCTTTTCTCACCGAAAGCATTACATTCTGTCATGTTGAGTCGCTGTCATCCATGCGCTAGAGTTAGAACATAAATATAGTGCTGAAACGCGCTGGAAACATCAAATACATGAGGGAAAACACTGTTTTGCGCATCTTCATTTAAGTACTCTGTCAGGACATCACAAGTGTGTCTGTGGAGACACTTTTGCTCAGAAAGATCATTTCAAAGTGATTCCACGGTTAAAGTGTCATTTCCAGTCAAAAGCGCTCAGAAACACATTTCTTGTGTAGAAAACCTAAAAAGGCGAACAATGTAAAGGAAAACGTGTCTGTGTAAGAATGTGTGACATTCTGACCAGAAACACATAAATGTTCTTTCTGAGCTTTTCTCACCGAAAGCATTACATTCTGTCATGTTGAGTCGCTGTCATCCATGCGCTAGAGTTAGAACATAAATATAGTGCTGAAACGCGCTGGAAACATCAAATACATGAGGGAAAACACTGTTTTGCGCATCTTCATTTAAGTACTCTGTCGGGACATCACAAGTGTGTCTGTGGAGACACTTTTGCTCAGAAAGATCATTTCAAAGTGATTCCACGGTTTAAAGTGTCATTTCCAGTCAAAAGCGCTCAGAAACACATTTCTTGTGTAGAAAACCTAAAAAGGCGAACAATGTAAAGGAAAACGTGTCTGTGTAAGAATGTGTGACATTCTGACCAGAAACACATAAATGTTCTTTCTGAGCTTTTCTCACCGAAAGCATTACATTCTGTCATGTTGAGTCGCTGTCATCCATGCGCTAGAGTTAGAACATAAATATAGTGCTGAAACGCGCTGGAAACATCAAATACATGAGGGAAAACACTGTTTTGCGCATCTTCATTTAAGTACTCTGTCAGGACATCACAAGTGTGTCTGTGGAGACACTTTTGCTCAGAAAGATCATTTCAAAGTGATTCCACGGTTAAAGTGTCATTTCCAGTCAAAAGCGCTCAGAAACACATTTCTTGTGTAGAAAACCTAAAAAGGCGAACAATGTAAAGGAAAACGTGTCTGTGTAAGAATGTGTGACATTCTGACCAGAAACACATAAATGTTCTTTCTGAGCTTTTCTCACCGAAAGCATTACATTCTGTCATGTTGAGTCGCTGTCATCCATGCGCTAGAGTTAGAACATAAATATAGTGCTGAAACGCGCTGGAAACATCAAATACATGAGGGAAAACACTGTTTTGCGCATCTTCATTTAAGTACTCTGTCAGGACATCACAAGTGTGTCTGTGGAGACACTTTTGCTCAGAAAGATCATTTCAAAGTGATTCCACGGTTTAAAGTGTCATTTCCAGTCAAAAGCGCTCAGAAACACATTTCTTGTGTAGAAAACCTAAAAAGGCGAACAATGTAAAGGAAAACGTGTCTGTGTAAGAATGTGTGACATTCTGACCAGAAACACATAAATGTTCTTTCTGAGCTTTTCTCACCGAAAGCATTACATTCTGTCATGTTGAGTCGCTGTCATCCATGCGCTAGAGTTAAAACATAAATATAGTGCTGAAACGCGCTGGAAACATCAAATACATGAGGGAAAACACTGTTTTGCGCATCTTCATTTAAGTACTCTGTCGGGACATCACAAGTGTGTCTGTGGAGACACTTTTGCTCAGAAAGATCATTTCAAAGTGATTCCACGGTTTAAAGTGTCATTTCCAGTCAAAAGCGCTCAGAAACACATTTCTTGTGTAGAAAACCTAAAAAGGCGAACAATGTAAAGGAAAACGTGTCTGTGTAAGAATGTGTGACATTCTGACCAGAAACACATAAATGTTCTTTCTGAGCTTTTCTCACTGAAAGCATTACATTCTGTCATGTTGAGTCGCTGTCATCCATGCGCTAGAGTTAAAACATAAATATAGTGTTGAAACGCGCTGGAAACATCCAATACATGAGGGAAAACACTGTTTTGCGCATCTTCATTTAAGTACTCTGTCAGGACATCACAAGTGTGTCTGTGGAGACACTTTTGCTCAGAAAGATCATTTCAAAGTGATTCCACGGTTTAAAGTGTCATTTCCAGTCAAAAGCGCTCAGAAACACATTTCTTGTGTAGAAAACCTAAAAAGGCGAACAATGTAAAGGAAAACGTGTCTGTGTAAGAATGTGTGACATTCTGACCAGAAACACATAAATGTTCTTTCTGAGCTTTTCTCACCGAAAGCATTACATTCTGTCATGTTGAGTCGCTGTCATCCATGCGCTAGAGTTAAAACATAAATATAGTGCTGAAACGCGCTGGAAACATCAAATACATGAGGGAAAACACTGTTTTGCGCATCTTCATTTAAGTACTCTGTCGGGACATCACAAGTGTGTCTGTGGAGACACTTTTGCTCAGAAAGATCATTTCAAAGTGATTCCACGGTTTAAAGTGTCATTTCCAGTCAAAAGCGCTCAGAAACACATTTCTTGTGTAGAAAACCTAAAAAGGCGAACAATGTAAAGGAAAACGTGTCTGTGTAAGAATGTGTGACATTCTGACCAGAAACACATAAATGTTCTTTCTGAGCTTTTCTCACTGAAAGCATTACATTCTGTCATGTTGAGTCGCTGTCATCCATGCGCTAGAGTTAAAACATAAATATAGTGTTGAAACGCGCTGGAAACATCCAATACATGAGGGAAAACACTGTTTTGCGCATCTTCATTTAAGTACTCTGTCGGGACATCACAAGTGTGTCTGTGGAGACACTTTTGCTCAGAAAGATCATTTCAAAGTGATTCCACGGTTTAAAGTGTCATTTCCAGTCAAAAGCGCTCAGAAACACATTTCTTGTGTAGAAAACCTAAAAAGGCGAACAATGTAAAGGAAAACGTGTCTGTGTAAGAATGTGTGACATTCTGACCAGAAACACATAAATGTTCTTTCTGAGCTTTTCTCACCGAAAGCATTACATTCTGTCATGTTGAGTCGCTGTCATCCATGCGCTAGAGTTAAAACATAAATATAGTGTTGAAACGCGCTGGAAACATCCAATACATGAGGGAAAACACTGTTTTGCGCATCTTCATTTAAGTACTCTGTCAGGACATCACAAGTGTGTCTGTGGAGACACTTTTGCTCAGAAAGATCATTTCAAAGTGATTCCACGGTTAAAGTGTCATTTCCAGTCAAAAGCGCTCAGAAACACATTTCTTGTGTAGAAAACCTAAAAAGGCGAACAATGTAAAGGAAAACGTGTCTGTGTAAGAATGTGTGACATTCTGACCAGAAACACATAAATGTTCTTTCTGAGCTTTTCTCACCGAAAGCATTACATTCTGTCATGTTGAGTCGCTGTCATCCATGCGCTAGAGTTAGAACATAAATATAGTGCTGAAACGCGCTGGAAACATCAAATACATGAGGGAAAACACTGTTTTGCGCATCTTCATTTAAGTACTCTGTCGGGACATCACAAGTGTGTCTGTGGAGACACTTTTGCTCAGAAAGATCATTTCAAAGTGATTCCACGGTTTAAAGTGTCATTTCCAGTCAAAAGCGCTCAGAAACACATTTCTTGTGTAGAAAACCTAAAAAGGCGAACAATGTAAAGGAAAACGTGTCTGTGTAAGAATGTGTGACATTCTGACCAGAAACACATAAATGTTCTTTCTGAGCTTTTCTCACCGAAAGCATTACATTCTGTCATGTTGAGTCGCTGTCATCCATGCGCTAGAGTTAGAACATAAATATAGTGCTGAAACGCGCTGGAAACATCAAATACATGAGGGAAAACACTGTTTTGCGCATCTTCATTTAAGTACTCTGTCAGGACATCACAAGTGTGTCTGTGGAGACACTTTTGCTCAGAAAGATCATTTCAAAGTGATTCCACGGTTAAAGTGTCATTTCCAGTCAAAAGCGCTCAGAAACACATTTCTTGTGTAGAAAACCTAAAAAGGCGAACAATGTAAAGGAAAACGTGTCTGTGTAAGAATGTGTGACATTCTGACCAGAAACACATAAATGTTCTTTCTGAGCTTTTCTCACCGAAAGCATTACATTCTGTCATGTTGAGTCGCTGTCATCCATGCGCTAGAGTTAGAACATAAATATAGTGCTGAAACGCGCTGGAAACATCAAATACATGAGGGAAAACACTGTTTTGCGCATCTTCATTTAAGTACTCTGTCGGGACATCACAAGTGTGTCTGTGGAGACACTTTTGCTCAGAAAGATCATTTCAAAGTGATTCCACGGTTTAAAGTGTCATTTCCAGTCAAAAGCGCTCAGAAACACATTTCTTGTGTAGAAAACCTAAAAAGGCGAACAATGTAAAGGAAAACGTGTCTGTGTAAGAATGTGTGACATTCTGACCAGAAACACATAAATGTTCTTTCTGAGCTTTTCTCACCGAAAGCATTACATTCTGTCATGTTGAGTCGCTGTCATCCATGCGCTAGAGTTAGAACATAAATATAGTGCTGAAACGCGCTGGAAACATCAAATACATGAGGGAAAACACTGTTTTGCGCATCTTCATTTAAGTACTCTGTCAGGACATCACAAGTGTGTCTGTGGAGACACTTTTGCTCAGAAAGATCATTTCAAAGTGATTCCACGGTTAAAGTGTCATTTCCAGTCAAAAGCGCTCAGAAACACATTTCTTGTGTAGAAAACCTAAAAAGGCGAACAATGTAAAGGAAAACGTGTCTGTGTAAGAATGTGTGACATTCTGACCAGAAACACATAAATGTTCTTTCTGAGCTTTTCTCACCGAAAGCATTACATTCTGTCATGTTGAGTCGCTGTCATCCATGCGCTAGAGTTAAAACATAAATATAGTGCTGAAACGCGCTGGAAACATCAAATACATGAGGGAAAACACTGTTTTGCGCATCTTCATTTAAGTACTCTGTCGGGACATCACAAGTGTGTCTGTGGAGACACTTTTGCTCAGAAAGATCATTTCAAAGTGATTCCACGGTTTAAAGTGTCATTTCCAGTCAAAAGCGCTCAGAAACACATTTCTTGTGTAGAAAACCTAAAAAGGCGAACAATGTAAAGGAAAACGTGTCTGTGTAAGAATGTGTGACATTCTGACCAGAAACACATAAATGTTCTTTCTGAGCTTTTCTCACTGAAAGCATTACATTCTGTCATGTTGAGTCGCTGTCATCCATGCGCTAGAGTTAAAACATAAATATAGTGTTGAAACGCGCTGGAAACATCCAATACATGAGGGAAAACACTGTTTTGCGCATCTTCATTTAAGTACTCTGTCAGGACATCACAAGTGTGTCTGTGGAGACACTTTTGCTCAGAAAGATCATTTCAAAGTGATTCCACGGTTTAAAGTGTCATTTCCAGTCAAAAGCGCTCAGAAACACATTTCTTGTGTAGAAAACCTAAAAAGGCGAACAATGTAAAGGAAAACGTGTCTGTGTAAGAATGTGTGACATTCTGACCAGAAACACATAAATGTTCTTTCTGAGCTTTTCTCACCGAAAGCATTACATTCTGTCATGTTGAGTCGCTGTCATCCATGCGCTAGAGTTAAAACATAAATATAGTGCTGAAACGCGCTGGAAACATCCAATACATGAGGGAAAACACTGTTTTGCGCATCTTCATTTAAGTACTCTGTCGGAACATCACAAGTGTGTCTGTGGAGACACTTTTGCTCAGAAAGATCATTTCAAAGTGATTCCACGGTTTAAAGTGTCATTTCCAGTCAAAAGCGCTCAGAAACACATTTCTTGTGTAGAAAACCTAAAAAGGCGAACAATGTAAAGGAAAACGTGTCTGTGTAAGAATGTGTGACATTCTGACCAGAAACACATAAATGTTCTTTCTGAGCTTTTCTCACCGAAAGCATTACATTCTGTCATGTTGAGTCGCTGTCATCCATGCGCTAGAGTTAAAACATAAATATAGTGCTGAAACACGCTGGAAACATCCAATACATGAGGGAAAACACTGTTTTGCGCATCTTCATTTAAGTACTCTGTCAGGACATCACAAGTGTGTCTGTGGAGACACTTTTGCTCAGAAAGATCATTTCAAAGTGATTCCACGGTTAAAGTGTCATTTCCAGTCAAAAGCGCTCAGAAACACATTTCTTGTGTAGAAAACCTAAAAAGGCGAACAATGTAAAGGAAAACGTGTCTGTGTAAGAATGTGTGACATTCTGACCAGAAACACATAAATGTTCTTTCTGAGCTTTTCTCACTGAAAGCATTACATTCTGTCATGTTGAGTCGCTGTCATCCATGCGCTAGAGTTAAAACATAAATATAGTGTTGAAACGCGCTGGAAACATCCAATACATGAGGGAAAACACTGTTTTGCGCATCTTCATTTAAGTACTCTGTCAGGACATCACAAGTGTGTCTGTGGAGACACTTTTGCTCAGAAAGATCATTTCAAAGTGATTCCACGGTTAAAGTGTCATTTCCAGTCAAAAGCGCTCAGAAACACATTTCTTGTGTAGAAAACCTAAAAAGGCGAACAATGTAAAGGAAAACGTGTCTGTGTAAGAATGTGTGACATTCTGACCAGAAACACATAAATGTTCTTTCTGAGCTTTTCTCACCGAAAGCATTACATTCTGTCATGTTGAGTCGCTGTCATCCATGCGCTAGAGTTAAAACATAAATATAGTGCTGAAACGCGCTGGAAACATCAAATACATGAGGGAAAACACTGTTTTGCTCATCTTCATTTAAGTACTCTGTCGGGACATCACAAGTGTGTCTGTGGAGACACTTTTGCTCAGAAAGATCATTTCAAAGTGATTCCACGGTTTAAAGTGTCATTTCCAGTCAAAAGCGCTCAGAAACACATTTCTTGTGTAGAAAACCTAAAAAGGCGAACAATGTAAAGGAAAACGTGTCTGTGTAAGAATGTGTGACATTCTGACCAGAAACACATAAATGTTCTTTCTGAGCTTTTCTCACCGAAAGCATTACATTCTGTCATGTTGAGTCGCTGTCATCCATGCGCTAGAGTTAAAACATAAATATAGTGCTGAAACGCGCTGGAAACATCAAATACATGAGGGAAAACACTGTTTTGCGCATCTTCATTTAAGTACTCTGTCGGGACATCACAAGTGTGTCTGTGGAGACACTTTTGCTCAGAAAGATCATTTCAAAGTGATTCCACGGTTAAAGTGTCATTTCCAGTCAAAAGCGCTCAGAAACACATTTCTTGTGTAGAAAACCTAAAAAGGCGAACAATGTAAAGGAAAACGTGTCTGTGTAAGAATGTGTGACATTCTGACCAGAAACACATAAATGTTCTTTCTGAGCTTTTCTCACCGAAAGCATTACATTCTGTCATGTTGAGTCGCTGTCATCCATGCGCTAGAGTTAGAACATAAATATAGTGCTGAAACGCGCTGGAAACATCAAATACATGAGGGAAAACACTGTTTTGCGCATCTTCATTTAAGTACTCTGTCAGGACATCACAAGTGTGTCTGTGGAGACACTTTTGCTCAGAAAGATCATTTCAAAGTGATTCCACGGTTTAAAGTGTCATTTCCAGTCAAAAGCGCTCAGAAACACATTTCTTGTGTAGAAAACCTAAAAAGGCGAACAATGTAAAGGAAAACGTGTCTGTGTAAGAATGTGTGACATTCTGACCAGAAACACATAAATGTTCTTTCTGAGCTTTTCTCACCGAAAGCATTACATTCTGTCATGTTGAGTCGCTGTCATCCATGCGCTAGAGTTAAAACATAAATATAGTGCTGAAACGCGCTGGAAACATCAAATACATGAGGGAAAACACTGTTTTGCGCATCTTCATTTAAGTACTCTGTCGGGACATCACAAGTGTGTCTGTGGAGACACTTTTGCTCAGAAAGATCATTTCAAAGTGATTCCACGGTTTAAAGTGTCAATTCCAGTCAAAAGCGCTCAGAAACACATTTCTTGTGTAGAAAACCTAAAAAGGCGAACAATGTAAAGGAAAACGTGTCTGTGTAAGAATGTGTGACATTCTGACCAGAAACACATAAATGTTCTTTCTGAGCTTTTCTCACTGAAAGCATTACATTCTGTCATGTTGAGTCGCTGTCATCCATGCGCTAGAGTTAAAACATAAATATAGTGTTGAAACGCGCTGGAAACATCCAATACATGAGGGAAAACACTGTTTTGCGCATCTTCATTTAAGTACTCTGTCAGGACATCACAAGTGTGTCTGTGGAGACACTTTTGCTCAGAAAGATCATTTCAAAGTGATTCCACGGTTAAAGTGTCATTTCCAGTCAAAAGCGCTCAGAAACACATTTCTTGTGTAGAAAACCTAAAAAGGCGAACAATGTAAAGGAAAACGTGTCTGTGTAAGAATGTGTGACATTCTGACCAGAAACACATAAATGTTCTTTCTGAGCTTTTCTCACCGAAAGCATTACATTCTGTCATGTTGAGTCGCTGTCATCCATGCGCTAGAGTTAAAACATAAATATAGTGCTGAAACACGCTGGAAACATCCAATACATGAGGGAAAACACTGTTTTGCGCATCTTCATTTAAGTACTCTGTCAGGACATCACAAGTGTGTCTGTGGAGACACTTTTGCTCAGAAAGATCATTTCAAAGTGATTCCACGGTTAAAGTGTCATTTCCAGTCAAAAGCGCTCAGAAACACATTTCTTGTGTAGAAAACCTAAAAAGGCGAACAATGTAAAGGAAAACGTGTCTGTGTAAGAATGTGTGACATTCTGACCAGAAACACATAAATGTTCTTTCTGAGCTTTTCTCACCGAAAGCATTACATTCTGTCATGTTGAGTCGCTGTCATCCATGCGCTAGAGTTAAAACATAAATATAGTGCTGAAACGCGCTGGAAACATCAAATACATGAGGGAAAACACTGTTTTGCGCATCTTCATTTAAGTACTCTGTCAGGCAATCACAAATGTGTCTGTGGAGACACTTTTGCTCAGAAAGATCATTTCAAAGTGATTCCACGGTTTAAAGTGTCATTTCCAGTCAAAAGCGCTCAGAAACACATTTCTTGTGTAGAAAACCTAAAAAGGCGAACAATGTAAAGGAAAACGTGTCTGTGTAAGAATGTGTGACATTCTGACCAGAAACACATAAATGTTCTTTCTGAGCTTTTCTCACCGAAAGCATTACATTCTGTCATGTTGAGTCGCTGTCATCCATGCGCTAGAGTTAAAACATAAATATAGTGCTGAAACGTGTTGGAAACATCAAATACATAAGGGAAAACACTGTTTTGCGCATCTTCATTTAAGTACTCTGTCAGGACATCACAAGTGTGTCTGTGGAGACACTTTTGCTCAGAAAGATCATTTCAAAGTGATTCCACGGTTTAAAGTGTCATTTCCAGTCAAAAGCGCTCAGAAACACATTTCTTGTGTAGAAAACCTAAAAAGGCGAACAATGTAAAGGAAAACGTGTCTGTGTAAGAATGTGTGACATTCTGACCAGAAACACATAAATGTTCTTTCTGAGCTTTTCTCACCGAAAGCATTACATTCTGTCATGTTGAGTCGCTGTCATCCATGCGCTAGAGTTAGAACATAAATATAGTTCTGAAACGCGCTAGAAACATCAAATACATGAGGGAAAACACTGTTTTGCGCATCTTCATTTAAGTACTCTGTCGCTGTCATCCATGCGCTAGAGTTAGAACATAAATATAGTGCTGAAACGTGTTGGAAACATCAAATACATGAGGGAAAACACTGTTTTGTGCATCTTCATTTAAGTACTCTGTCAGGACATCACAAGTGTATCTGTGGAGTAACTTTTGCTCAGAAAGATCATTTCAAAGTGATTCCACTGTTTAAAGTGTCATTTCCAGTCAAAAGCGCTCAGAAACACATTTCTTGTGTAGAAAACCTAAAAAGGCGAACAATGTAAAGGAAAACGTGTCTGTGTAAGAATGTGTGACATTCTGACCAGAAACACATAAATGTTCTTTCTGAGCTTTTCTCACCGAAAGCATTACATTCTGTCATGTTGAGTCGCTGTCATCCATGCGCTAGAGTTAGAACATAAATATAGTGCTGAAACGCGCTGGAAACATCAAATACATGAGGGAAAACACTGTTTTGCGCATCTTCATTTAAGTACTCTGTCAGGACATCACAAGTGTGTCTGTGGAGAAACTTTTGCTCAGAAAGATCATTTCAAAGTGATTCCACGGTTTAAAGTGTCATTTCCAGTCAAAAGCGCTCAGAAACACATTTCTTGTGTAGAAAACCTAAAAAGGCGAACAATGTAAAGGAAAACGTGTCTGTGTAAGAATGTGTGACATTCTGACCAGAAACACATAAATGTTCTTTCTGAGCTTTTCTCACCGAAAGCATTACATTCTGTCATGTTGAGTCGCTGTCATCCATGCGCTAGAGTTAGAACATAAATATAGTTCTGAAACGCGCTAGAAACATCAAATACATGAGGGAAAACACTGTTTTGCGCATCTTCATTTAAGTACTCTGTCGCTGTCATCCATGCGCTAGAGTTAGAACATAAATATAGTGCTGAAACGTGTTGGAAACATCAAATACATGAGGGAAAACACTGTTTTGTGCATCTTCATTTAAGTACTCTGTCAGGACATCACAAGTGTATCTGTGGAGTAACTTTTGCTCAGAAAGATCATTTCAAAGTGATTCCACTGTTTAAAGTGTCATTTCCAGTCAAAAGCGCTCAGAAACACATTTCTTGTGTAGAAAACCTAAAAAGGCGAACAATGTAAAGGAAAACGTGTCTGTGTAAGAATGTGTGACATTCTGACCAGAAACACATAAATGTTCTTTCTGAGCTTTTCTCACCGAAAGCATTACATTCTGTCATGTTGGGTCGCTGTCATCCATGCGCTAGAGTTAAAACATAAATATAGTGCTGAAACGCGCTGGAAACTTCAAATACATGAGGGAAAACACTGTTTTGCGCATCTTCATTTAAGTACTCTGTCAGGACATCACAAGTGTGTCTGTGGAGACACTTTTGCTCAGAAAGATCATTTCAAAGTGATTCCACGGTTAAAGTGTCATTTCCAGTCAAAAGCGCTCAGAAACACATTTCTTGTGTAGAAAACCTAAAAAGGCGAACAATGTAAAGGAAAACGTGTCTGTGTAAGAATGTGTGACATTCTGACCAGAAACACATAAATGTTCTTTCTGAGCTTTTCTCACCGAAAGCATTACATTCTGTCATGTTGAGTCGCTGTCATCCATGCGCTAGAGTTAGAACATAAATATAGTTCTGAAACGCGCTAGAAACATCAAATACATGAGGGAAAACACTGTTTTGCGCATCTTCATTTAAGTACTCTGTCGCTGTTATCCATGCGCTAGAGTTAGAACATAAATATAGTGCTGAAACGTGTTGGAAACATCAAATACATGAGGGAAAACACTGTTTTGTGCATCTTCATTTAAGTACTCTGTCAGGACATCACAAGTGTATCTGTGGAGTAACTTTTGCTCAGAAAGATCATTTCAAAGTGATTCCACTGTTTAAAGTGTCATTTCCAGTCAAAAGCGCTCAGAAACACATTTCTTGTGTAGAAAACCTAAAAAGGCGAACAATGTAAAGGAAAACGTGTCTGTGTAAGAATGTGTGACATTCTGACCAGAAACACATAAATGTTCTTTCTGAGCTTTTCTCACCGAAAGCATTACATTCTGTCATGTTGAGTCGCTGTCATCCATGCGCTAGAGTTAGAACATAAATATAGTGCTGAAACGCGCTGGAAACATCCAATACATGAGGGAAAACACTGTTTTGCGCATCTTCATTTAAGTACTCTGTCGCTGTCATCCATGCGCTAGAGTTAGAACATAAATATAGTGCTGAAACGTGTTGGAAACATCAAATACATGAGGGAAAACACTGTTTTGTGCATCTTCATTTAAGTACTCTGTCAGGACATCACAAGTGTATCTGTGGAGTAACTTTTGCTCAGAAAGATCATTTCAAAGTGATTCCACGGTTAAAGTGTCATTTCCAGTCAAAAGCGCTCAGAAACACATTTCTTGTGTAGAAAACCTAAAAAGGCGAACAATGTAAAGGAAAACGTGTCTGTGTAAGAATGTGTGACATTCTGACCAGAAACACATAAATGTTCTTTCTGAGCTTTTCTCACCGAAAGCATTACATTCTGTCATGTTGAGTCGCTGTCATCCATGCGCTAGAGTTAAAACATAAATATAGTGCTGAAACGCGCTGGAAACATCAAATACATGAGGGAAAACACTGTTTTGCGCATCTTCATTTAAGTACTCTGTCGGGACATCACAAGTGTGTCTGTGGAGACACTTTTGCTCAGAAAGATCATTTCAAAGTGATTCCACGGTTAAAGTGTCATTTCCAGTCAAAAGCGCTCAGAAACACATTTCTTGTGTAGAAAACCTAAAAAGGCGAACAATGTAAAGGAAAACGTGTCTGTGTAAGAATGTGTGACATTCTGACCAGAAACACATAAATGTTCTTTCTGAGCTTTTCTCACCGAAAGCATTACATTCTGTCATGTTGAGTCGCTGTCATCCATGCGCTAGAGTTAGAACATAAATATAGTTCTGAAACGCGCTAGAAACATCAAATACATGAGGGAAAACACTGTTTTGCGCATCTTCATTTAAGTACTCTGTCGCTGTTATCCATGCGCTAGAGTTAGAACATAAATATAGTGCTGAAACGTGTTGGAAACATCAAATACATGAGGGAAAACACTGTTTTGTGCATCTTCATTTAAGTACTCTGTCAGGACATCACAAGTGTATCTGTGGAGTAACTTTTGCTCAGAAAGATCATTTCAAAGTGATTCCACTGTTTAAAGTGTCATTTCCAGTCAAAAGCGCTCAGAAACACATTTCTTGTGTAGAAAACCTAAAAAGGCGAACAATGTAAAGGAAAACGTGTCTGTGTAAGAATGTGTGACATTCTGACCAGAAACACATAAATGTTCTTTCTGAGCTTTTCTCACCGAAAGCATTACATTCTGTCATGTTGAGTCGCTGTCATCCATGCGCTAGAGTTAAAACATAAATATAGTGCTGAAACGCGCTGGAAACATCCAATACATGAGGGAAAACACTGTTTTGCGCATCTTCATTTAAGTACTCTGTCGGGACATCACAAGTGTGTCTGTGGAGACACTTTTGCTCAGAAAGATCATTTCAAAGTGATTCCACGGTTAAAGTGTCATTTCCAGTCAAAAGCGCTCAGAAACACATTTCTTGTGTAGAAAACCTAAAAAGGCGAACAATGTAAAGGAAAACGTGTCTGTGTAAGAATGTGTGACATTCTGACCAGAAACACATAAATGTTCTTTCTGAGCTTTTCTCACCGAAAGCATTACATTCTGTCATGTTGAGTCGCTGTCATCCATGCGCTAGAGTTAGAACATAAATATAGTGCTGAAACGCGCTGGAAACATCAAATACATGAGGGAAAACACTGTTTTGCGCATCTTCATTTAAGTACTCTGTCGGGACATCACAAGTGTGTCTGTGGAGACACTTTTGCTCAGAAAGATCATTTCAAAGAGATTCCACGGTTAAAGTGTCATTTCCAGACAAAAGCGCTCAGAAACACATTTCTTGTGTAGAAAACCTAAAAAGGCGAACAATGTAAAGGAAAACGTGTCTGTGTAAGAATGTGTGACATTCTGACCAGAAACACATAAATGTTCTTTCTGAGCTTTTCTCACCGAAAGCATTACATTCTGTCATGTTGAGTCGCTGTCATCCATGCGCTAGAGTTAGAACATAAATATAGTGCTGAAACGCGCTGGAAACATCAAATACATGAGGGAAAACACTGTTTTGCGCATCTTCATTTAAGTACTCTGTCAGGACATCACAAGTGTGTCTGTGGAGAAACTTTTGCTCAGAAAGATCATTTCAAAGTGATTCCACGGTTTAAAGTGTCATTTCCAGTCAAAAGCGCTCAGAAACACATTTCTTGTGTAGAAAACCTAAAAAGGCGAACAATGTAAAGGAAAACGTGTCTGTGTAAGAATGTGTGACATTCTGACCAGAAACACATAAATGTTCTTTCTGAGCTTTTCTCACCGAAAGCATTACATTCTGTCATGTTGAGTCGCTGTCATCCATGCGCTAGAGTTAGAACATAAATATAGTGCTGAAACGCGCTAGAAACATCAAATACATGAGGGAAAACACTGTTTTGCGCATCTTCATTTAAGTACTCTGTCGCTGTCATCCATGCGCTAGAGTTAGAACATAAATATAGTGCTGAAACGTGTTGGAAACATCAAATACATGAGGGAAAACACTGTTTTGTGCATCTTCATTTAAGTACTCTGTCAGGACATCACAAGTGTATCTGTGGAGTAACTTTTGCTCAGAAAGATCATTTCAAAGTGATTCCACTGTTTAAAGTGTCATTTCCAGTCAAAAGCGCTCAGAAACACATTTCTTGTGTAGAAAACCTAAAAAGGCGAACAATGTAAAGGAAAACGTGTCTGTGTAAGAATGTGTGACATTCTGACCAGAAACACATAAATGTTCTTTCTGAGCTTTTCTCACCGAAAGCATTACATTCTGTCATGTTGAGTCGCTGTCATCCATGCGCTAGAGTTAAAACATAAATATAGTGCTGAAACGCGCTGGAAACATCAAATACATGAGGGAAAACACTGTTTTGCGCATCTTCATTTAAGTACTCTGTCGCTGTCATCCATGCGCTAGAGTTAGAACATAAATATAGTGCTGAAACGTGTTGGAAACATTAAATACATGAGGGAAAACACTGTTTTGTGCATCTTCATTTAAGTACTCTGTCAGGACCTCACAAGTGTGTCTGTGGAGACACTTTTGCTCAGAAAGATCATTTCAAAGTGATTCCACGGTTAAAGTGTCATTTCCAGTCAAAAGCGCTCAGAAACACATTTCTTGTGTAGAAAACCTAAAAAGGCGAACAATGTAAAGGAAAACGTGTATGTGTAAGAATGTGTGACATTCTGACCAGAAACACATAAATGTTCTTTCTGAGCTTTTCTCACCGAAAGCATTACATTCTGTCATGTTGAGTCGCTGTCATCCATGCGCTAGAGTTAAAACATAAATATAGTGCTGAAACGCGCTGGAAACATCCAATACATGAGGGAAAACACTGTTTTGCGCATCTTCATTTAAGTACTCTGTCGCTGTCATCCATGCGCTAGAGTTAGAACATAAATATAGTGCTGAAACGTGTTGGAAACATCAAATACATGAGGGAAAACACTGTTTTGTGCATCTTCATTTAAGTACTCTGTCAGGACCTCACAAGTGTGTCTGTGGAGACACTTTTGCTCAGAAAGATCATTTCAAAGTGATTCCACGGTTAAAGTGTCATTTCCAGTCAAAAGCGCTCAGAAACACATTTCTTGTGTAGAAAACCTAAAAAGGCGAACAATGTAAAGGAAAACGTGTATGTGTAAGAATGTGTGACATTCTGACCAGAAACACATAAATGTTCTTTCTGAGCTTTTCTCACCGAAAGCATTACATTCTGTCATGTTGAGTCGCTGTCATCCATGCGCTAGAGTTAAAACATAAATATAGTGCTGAAACGCGCTGGAAACATCCAATACATGAGGGAAAACACTGTTTTGCGCATCTTCATTTAAGTACTCTGTCGGGACATCACAAGTGTGTCTGTGGAGACACTTTTGCTCAGAAAGATCATTTCAAAGTGATTCCACGGTTAAAGTGTCATTTCCAGTCAAAAGCGCTCAGAAACACATTTCTTGTGTAGAAAACCTAAAAAGGCGAACAATGTAAAGGAAAACGTGTCTGTGTAAGAATGTGTGACATTCTGACCAGAAACACATAAATGTTCTTTCTGAGCTTTTCTCACCGAAAGCATTACATTCTGTCATGTTGAGTCGCTGTCATCCATGCGCTAGAGTTAAAACATAAATATAGTGCTGAAACGCGCTGGAAACATCAAATACATGAGGGAAAACACTGTTTTGCGCATCTTCATTTAAGTACTCTGTCGGGACATCACAAGTGTGTCTGTGGAGACACTTTTGCTCAGAAAGATCATTTCAAAGAGATTCCACGGTTAAAGTGTCATTTCCAGACAAAAGCGCTCAGAAACACATTTCTTGTGTAGAAAACCTAAAAAGGCGAACAATGTAAAGGAAAACGTGTCTGTGTAAGAATGTGTGACATTCTGACCAGAAACACATAAATGTTCTTTCTGAGCTTTTCTCACCGAAAGCATTACATTCTGTCATGTTGAGTCGCTGTCATCCATGCGCTAGAGTTAGAACATAAATATAGTGCTGAAACGCGCTGGAAACATCCAATACATGAGGGAAAACACTGTTTTGCGCATCTTCATTTAAGTACTCTGTCGCTGTCATCCATGCGCTAGAGTTAGAACATAAATATAGTGCTGAAACGTGTTGGAAACATCAAATACATGAGGGAAAACACTGTTTTGTGCATCTTCATTTAAGTACTCTGTCGGGACATCACAAGTGTATCTGTGGAGTAACTTTTGTTCAGAAAGATCATTTCAAAGTGATTCCACGGTTAAAGTGTCATTTCCAGTCAAAAGCGCTCAGAAACACATTTCTTGTGTAGAAAACCTAAAAAGGCGAACAATGTAAAGGAAAACGTGTCTGTGTAAGAATGTGTGACATTCTGACCAGAAACACATAAATGTTCTTTCTGAGCTTTTCTCACCGAAAGCATTACATTCTGTCATGTTGAGTCGCTGTCATCCATGCGCTAGAGTTAAAACATAAATATAGTGCTGAAACGCGCTGGAAACATCAAATACATGAGGGAAAACACTGTTTTGCGCATCTTCATTTAAGTACTCTGTCGGGACATCACAAGTGTGTCTGTGGAGACACTTTTGCTCAGAAAGATCATTTCAAAGTGATTCCACGGTTAAAGTGTCATTTCCAGTCAAAAGCGCTCAGAAACACATTTCTTGTGTAGAAAACCTAAAAAGGCGAACAATGTAAAGGAAAACGTGTCTGTGTAAGAATGTGTGACATTCTGACCAGAAACACATAAATGTTCTTTCTGAGCTTTTCTCACCGAAAGCATTACATTCTGTCATGTTGAGTCGCTGTCATCCATGCGCTAGAGTTAAAACATAAATATAGTGCTGAAACGCGCTGGAAACATCCAATACATGAGGGAAAACACTGTTTTGCGCATCTTCATTTAAGTACTCTGTCGGGACATCACAAGTGTGTCTGTGGAGACACTTTTGCTCAGAAAGATCATTTCAAAGTGATTCCACGGTTAAAGTGTCATTTCCAGTCAAAAGCGCTCAGAAACACATTTCTTGTGTAGAAAACCTAAAAAGGCGAACAATGTAAAGGAAAACGTGTCTGTGTAAGAATGTGTGACATTCTGACCAGAAACACATAAATGTTCTTTCTGAGCTTTTCTCACCGAAAGCATTACATTCTGTCATGTTGAGTCGCTGTCATCCATGCGCTAGAGTTAAAACATAAATATAGTGCTGAAACACGCTGGAAACATCCAATACATGAGGGAAAACACTGTTTTGCGCATCTTCATTTAAGTACTCTGTCGCTGTCATCCATGCGCTAGAGTTAGAACATAAATATAGTGCTGAAACGCGCTGGAAACATCAAATACATGAGGGAAAACACTGTTTTGCGCATCTTCATTTAAGTACTCTGTCAGAACCTCACAAGTGTGTCTGTGGAGACACTTTTGCTCAGAAAGATCATTTCAAAATGATTCCACGGTTTAAAGTGTCATTTCCAGTCAAAAGCGCTCAGAAACACATTTCTTGTGTAGAAAACCTAAAAAGGCGAACAATGTAAAGGAAAACGTGTCTGTGTAAGAATGTGTGACATTCTGACCAGAAACACATAAATGTTCTTTCTGAGCTTTTCTCACCGAAAGCATTACATTCTGTCATGTTGAGTCGCTGTCATCCATGCGCTAGAGGTAAAACATAAATATAGTGCTGAAACGCGCTGGAAACATCCAATACATGAGGGAAAACACTGTTTTGCGCATCTTCATTTAAGTACTCTGTCGCTGTCATCCATGCGCTAGAGTTAGAACATAAATATAGTGCTGAAACGTGTTGGAAACATCAAATACATGAGGGAAAACACTGTTTTGTGCATCTTCATTTATGTACTCTGTCAGGACCTCACAAGTGTGTCTGTGGAGACACTTTTGCTCAGAAAGATCATTTCAAAGTGATTCCACGGTTAAAGTGTCATTTCCAGTCAAAAGCGCTCAGAAACACATTTCTTGTGTAGAAAACCTAAAAAGGCGAACAATGTAAAGGAAAACGTGTCTGTGTAAGAATGTGTGACATTCTGACCAGAAACACATAAATGTTCTTTCTGAGCTTTTCTCACCGAAAGCATTACATTCTGTCATGTTGAGTCGCTGTCATCCATGCGCTAGAGTTAAAACATAAATATAGTGCTGAAACGCGCTGGAAACATCAAATACATGAGGGAAAACACTGTTTTGCGCATCTTCAATTAAGTACTCTGTCGGGACATCACAAGTGTGTCTGTGGAGACACTTTTGCTCAGAAAGATCATTTCAAAGTTATTCCTCGGTTAAAGTGTCATTTCCAGTCAAAAGCGCTCAGAAACACATTTCTTGTGTAGAAAACCTAAAAAGGCGAACAATGTAAAGGAAAACGTGTCTGTGTAAGAATGTGTGACATTCTGACCAGAAACACATAAATGTTCTTTCTGAGCTTTTCTCACCGAAAGCATTACATTCTGTCATGTTGAGTCGCTGTCATCCATGCGCTAGAGTTAGAACATAAATATAGTGCTGAAACGCGCTGGAAACATCAAATACATGAGGGAAAACACTGTTTTGCGCATCTTCATTTAAGTACTCTGTCAGGACATCACAAGTGTGTCTGTGGAGAAACTTTTGCTCAGAAAGATCATTTCAAAGTGATTCCACGGTTTAAAGTGTCATTTCCAGTCAAAAGCGCTCAGAAACACATTTCTTGTGTAGAAAACCTAAAAAGGCGAACAATGTAAAGGAAAACGTGTCTGTGTAAGAATGTGTGACATTCTGACCAGAAACACATAAATGTTCTTTCTGAGCTTTTCTCACCGAAAGCATTACATTCTGTCATGTTGAGTCGCTGTCATCCATGCGCTAGAGTTAGAACATAAATATAGTGCTGAAACGCGCTAGAAACATCAAATACATGAGGGAAAACACTGTTTTGCGCATCTTCATTTAAGTACTCTGTCGCTGTCATCCATGCGCTAGAGTTAGAACATAAATATAGTGCTGAAACGTGTTGGAAACATCAAATACATGAGGGAAAACACTGTTTTGTGCATCTTCATTTAAGTACTCTGTCAGGACATCACAAGTGTATCTGTGGAGTAACTTTTGCTCAGAAAGATCATTTCAAAGTGATTCCACTGTTTAAAGTGTCATTTCCAGTCAAAAGCGCTCAGAAACACATTTCTTGTGTAGAAAACCTAAAAAGGCGAACAATGTAAAGGAAAACGTGTCTGTGTAAGAATGTGTGACATTCTGACCAGAAACACATAAATGTTCTTTCTGAGCTTTTCTCACCGAAAGCATTACATTCTGTCATGTTGAGTCGCTGTCATCCATGCGCTAGAGTTAAAACATAAATATAGTGCTGAAACGCGCTGGAAACATCAAATACATGAGGGAAAACACTGTTTTGCGCATCTTCATTTAAGTACTCTGTCGCTGTCATCCATGCGCTAGAGTTAGAACATAAATATAGTGCTGAAACGTGTTGGAAACATCAAATACATGAGGGAAAACACTGTTTTGTGCATCTTCATTTAAGTACTCTGTCAGGACCTCACAAGTGTGTCTGTGGAGACACTTTTGCTCAGAAAGATCATTTCAAAGTGATTCCACGGTTAAAGTGTCATTTCCAGTCAAACGCGCTCAGAAACACATTTCTTGTGTAGAAAACCTAAAAAGGCGAACAATGTAAAGGAAAACGTGTATGTGTAAGAATGTGTGACATTCTGACCAGAAACACATAAATGTTCTTTCTGAGCTTTTCTCACCGAAAGCATTACATTCTGTCATGTTGAGTCGCTGTCATCCATGCGCTAGAGTTAAAACATAAATATAGTGCTGAAACGCGCTGGAAACATCCAATACATGAGGGAAAACACTGTTTTGCGCATCTTCATTTAAGTACTCTGTCGCTGTCATCCATGCGCTAGAGTTAGAACATAAATATAGTGCTGAAACGTGTTGGAAACATCAAATACATGAGGGAAAACACTGTTTTGTGCATCTTCATTTAAGTACTCTGTCAGGACCTCACAAGTGTGTCTGTGGAGACACTTTTGCTCAGAAAGATCATTTCAAAGTGATTCCACGGTTAAAGTGTCATTTCCAGTCAAAAGCGCTCAGAAACACATTTCTTGTGTAGAAAACCTAAAAAGGCGAACAATGTAAAGGAAAACGTGTATGTGTAAGAATGTGTGACATTCTGACCAGAAACACATAAATGTTCTTTCTGAGCTTTTCTCACCGAAAGCATTACATTCTGTCATGTTGAGTCGCTGTCATCCATGCGCTAGAGTTAAAACATAAATATAGTGCTGAAACGCGCTGGAAACATCCAATACATGAGGGAAAACACTGTTTTGCGCATCTTCATTTAAGTACTCTGTCGGGACATCACAAGTGTGTCTGTGGAGACACTTTTGCTCAGAAAGATCATTTCAAAGTGATTCCACGGTTAAAGTGTCATTTCCAGTCAAAAGCGCTCAGAAACACATTTCTTGTGTAGAAAACCTAAAAAGGCGAACAATGTAAAGGAAAACGTGTCTGTGTAAGAATGTGTGACATTCTGACCAGAAACACATAAATGTTCTTTCTGAGCTTTTCTCACCGAAAGCATTACATTCTGTCATGTTGAGTCGCTGTCATCCATGCGCTAGAGTTAAAACATAAATATAGTGCTGAAACGCGCTGGAAACATCAAATACATGAGGGAAAACACTGTTTTGCGCATCTTCATTTAAGTACTCTGTCGCTGTCATCCATGCGCTAGAGTTAGAACATAAATATAGTGCTGAAACGCGCTGGAAACATCCAATACATGAGGGAAAACACTGTTTTGCGCATCTTCATTTAAGTACTCTGTCAGGACCTCACAAGTGTGTCTGTGGAGACACTTTTGCTCAGAAAGATCATTTCAAAGTGATTCCACGGTTAAAGTGTCATTTCCAGTCAAAAGCGCTCAGAAACACATTTCTTGTGTAGAAAACCTAAAAAGGCGAACAATGTAAAGGAAAACGTGTCTGTGTAAGAATGTGTGACATTCTGACCAGAAACACATAAATGTTCTTTCTGAGCTTTTCTCACCGAAAGCATTACATTCTGTCATGTTGAGTCGCTGTCATCCATGCGCTAGAGTTAAAACATAAATATAGTGCTGAAACGCGCTGGAAACATCAAATACATGAGGGAAAACACTGTTTTGCGCATCTTCATTTAAGTACTCTGTCGGAACATCACAAGTGTGTCTGTGGAGACACTTTTGCTCAGAAAGATCATTTCAAAGTGATTCCACGGTTAAAGTGTCATTTCCAGTCAAAAGCGCTCAGAAACACATTTCTTGTGTAGAAAACCTAAAAAGGCGAACAATGTAAAGGAAAACGTGTCTGTGTAAGAATGTGTGACATTCTGACCAGAAACACATAAATGTTCTTTCTGAGCTTTTCTCACCGAAAGCATTACATTCTGTCATGTTGAGTCGCTGTCATCCATGCGCTAGAGTTAGAACATAAATATAGTGCTGAAACGCGCTGGAAACATCAAATACATGAGGGAAAACACTGTTTTGCGCATCTTCATTTAAGTACTCTGTCGGGACATCACAAGTGTGTCTGTGGAGACACTTTTGCTCAGAAAGATCATTTCAAAGAGATTCCACGGTTAAAGTGTCATTTCCAGTCAAAAGCGCTCAGAAACACATTTCTTGTGTAGAAAACCTAAAAAGGCGAACAATGTAAAGGAAAACGTGTCTGTGTAAGAATGTGTGACATTCTGACCAGAAACACATAAATGTTCTTTCTGAGCTTTTCTCACCGAAAGCATTACATTCTGTCATGTTGAGTCGCTGTCATCCATGCGCTAGAGTTAAAACATAAATATAGTGCTGAAACGCGCTGGAAACATCCAATACATGAGGGAAAACACTGTTTTGCGCATCTTCATTTAAGTACTCTGTCGGAACATCACAAGTGTGTCTGTGGAGACACTTTTGCTCAGAAAGATCATTTCAAAGTGATTCCACGGTTAAAGTGTCATTTCCAGTCAAAAGCGCTCAGAAACACATTTCTTGTGTAGAAAACCTAAAAAGGCGAACAATGTAAAGGAAAACGTGTCTGTGTAAGAATGTGTGACATTCTGACCAGAAACACATAAATGTTCTTTCTGAGCTTTTCTCACCGAAAGCATTACATTCTGTCATGTTGAGTCGCTGTCATCCATGCGCTAGAGTTAGAACATAAATATAGTGCTGAAACGCGCTGGAAACATCAAATACATGAGGGAAAACACTGTTTTGCGCATCTTCATTTAAGTACTCTGTCGGGACATCACAAGTGTGTCTGTGGAGACACTTTTGCTCAGAAAGATCATTTCAAAGAGATTCCACGGTTAAAGTGTCATTTCCAGACAAAAGCGCTCAGAAACACATTTCTTGTGTAGAAAACCTAAAAAGGCGAACAATGTAAAGGAAAACGTGTCTGTGTAAGAATGTGTGACATTCTGACCAGAAACACATAAATGTTCTTTCTGAGCTTTTCTCACCGAAAGCATTACATTCTGTCATGTTGAGTCGCTGTCATCCATGCGCTAGAGTTAAAACATAAATATAGTGCTGAAACGCGCTGGAAACATCCAATACATGAGGGAAAACACTGTTTTGCGCATCTTCATTTAAGTACTCTGTCGCTGTCATCCATGCGCTAGAGTTAGAACATAAATATAGTGCTGAAACGTGTTGGAAACATCCAATACATGAGGGAAAACACTGTTTTGTGCATCTTCATTTAAGTACTCTGTCAGGACATCACAAGTGTATCTATGGAGTAACTTTTGCTCAGAAAGATCATTTCAAAGTGATTCCACGGTTTAAAGTGTCATTTCCAGTCAAAAGCGCTCAGAAACACATTTCTTGTGTAGAAAACCTAAAAAGGCGAACAATGTAAAGGAAAACGTGTCTGTGTAAGAATGTGTGACATTCTGACCAGAAACACATAAATGTTCTTTCTGAGCTTTTCTCACCGAAAGCATTACATTCTGTCATGTTGAGTCGCTGTCATCCATGCGCTAGAGTTAAAACATAAATATAGTGCTGAAACGCGCTGGAAACATCAAATACATGAGGGAAAACACTGTTTTGCGCATCTTCATTTAAGTACTCTGTCGGGACATCACAAGTGTGTCTGTGGAGACACTTTTGCTCAGAAAGATCATTTCAAAGTGATTCCACGGTTAAAGTGTCATTTCCAGTCAAAAGCGCTCAGAAACACATTTCTTGTGTAGAAAACCTAAAAAGGCGAACAATGTAAAGGAAAACGTGTCTGTGTAAGAATGTGTGACATTCTGACCAGAAACACATAAATGTTCTTTCTGAGCTTTTCTCACCGAAAGCATTACATTCTGTCATGTTGAGTCGCTGTCATCCATGCGCTAGAGTTAAAACATAAATATAGTGCTGAAACGCGCTGGAAACATCAAATACATGAGGGAAAACACTGTTTTGCGCATCTTCATTTAAGTACTCTGTCGCTGTCATCCATGCGCTAGAGTTAGAACATAAATATAGTGCTGAAACGTGTTGGAAACATCAAATACATGAGGGAAAACACTGTTTTGTGCATCTTCATTTAAGTACTCTGTCAGGACCTCACAAGTGTGTCTGTGGAGACACTTTTGCTCAGAAAGATCATTTCAAAGTGATTCCACGGTTAAAGTGTCATTTCCAGTCAAAAGCGCTCAGAAACACATTTCTTGTGTAGAAAACCTAAAAAGGCGAACAATGTAAAGGAAAACGTGTCTGTGTAAGAATGTGTGACATTCTGACAAGAAACACATAAATGTTCTTTCTGAGCTTTTCTCACCGAAAGCATTACATTCTGTCATGTTGAGTCGCTGTCATCCATGCGCTAGAGTTAGAACATAAATATAGTGCTGAAACGCGCTGGAAACATCAAATACATGAGGGAAAACACTGTTTTGCGCATCTTCAATTAAGTACTCTGTCGGGACATCACAAGTGTGTCTGTGGAGACACTTTTGCTCAGAAAGATCATTTCAAAGTTATTCCTCGGTTAAAGTGTCATTTCCAGTCAAAAGCGCTCAGAAACACATTTCTTGTGTAGAAAACCTAAAAAGGCGAACAATGTAAAGGAAAACGTGTCTGTGTAAGAATGTGTGACATTCTGACCAGAAACACATAAATGTTCTTTCTGAGCTTTTCTCACCGAAAGCATTACATTCTGTCATGTTGAGTCGCTGTCATCCATGCGCTAGAGTTAAAACATAAATATAGTGCTGAAACGCGCTGGAAACATCCAATACATGAGGGAAAACACTGTTTTGCGCATCTTCATTTAAGTACTCTGTCAGGACATCACAAGTGTGTCTGTGGAGACACTTTTGCTCAGAAAGATCATTTCAAAGTGATTCCACGGTTAAAGTGTCATTTCCAGTCAAAAGCGCTCAGAAACACATTTCTTGTGTAGAAAACCTAAAAAGGCGAACAATGTAAAGGAAAACGTGTCTGTGTAAGAATGTGTGACATTCTGACCAGAAACACATAAATGTTCTTTCTGAGCTTTTCTCACCGAAAGCATTACATTCTGTCATGTTGAGTCGCTGTCATCCATGCGCTAGAGTTAGAACATAAATATAGTGCTGAAACGCGCTAGAAACATCAAATACATGAGGGAAAACACTGTTTTGCGCATCTTCATTTAAGTACTCTGTCGCTGTCATCCATGCGCTAGAGTTAGAACATAAATATAGTGCTGAAACGTGTTGGAAACATCAAATACATGAGGGAAAACACTGTTTTGTGCATCTTCATTTAAGTACTCTGTCAGGACATCACAAGTGTATCTGTGGAGTAACTTTTGCTCAGAAAGATCATTTCAAAGTGATTCCACGGTTTAAAGTGTCATTTCCAGTCAAAAGCGCTCAGAAACACATTTCTTGTGTAGAAAACCTAAAAAGGCGAACAATGTAAAGGAAAACGTGTCTGTGTAAGAATGTGTGACATTCTGACCAGAAACACATAAATGTTCTTTCTGAGCTTTTCTCACCGAAAGCATTACATTCTGTCATGTTGAGTCGCTGTCATCCATGCGCTAGAGGTAAAACATAAATATAGTGCTGAAACGCGCTGGAAACATCCAATACATGAGGGAAAACACTGTTTTGCGCATCTTCATTTAAGTACTCTGTCGCTGTCATCCATGCGCTAGAGTTAGAACATAAATATAGTGCTGAAACGTGTTGGAAACATCAAATACATGAGGGAAAACACTGTTTTGTGCATCTTCATTTAAGTACTCTGTCAGGACCTCACAAGTGTGTCTGTGGAGACACTTTTGCTCAGAAAGATCATTTCAAAGTGATTCCACGGTTAAAGTGTCATTTCCAGTCAAAAGCGCTCAGAAACACATTTCTTGTGTAGAAAACCTAAAAAGGCGAACAATGTAAAGGAAAACGTGTCTGTGTAAGAATGTGTGACATTCTGACAAGAAACACATAAATGTTCTTTCTGAGCTTTTCTCACCGAAAGCATTACATTCTGTCATGTTGAGTCGCTGTCATCCATGCGCTAGAGTTAGAACATAAATATAGTGCTGAAACGCGCTGGAAACATCAAATACATGAGGGAAAACACTGTTTTGCGCATCTTCAATTAAGTACTCTGTCGGGACATCACAAGTGTGTCTGTGGAGACACTTTTGCTCAGAAAGATCATTTCAAAGTTATTCCTCGGTTAAAGTGTCATTTCCAGTCAAAAGCGCTCAGAAACACATTTCTTGTGTAGAAAACCTAAAAAGGCGAACAATGTAAAGGAAAACGTGTCTGTGTAAGAATGTGTGACATTCTGACCAGAAACACATAAATGTTCTTTCTGAGCTTTTCTCACCGAAAGCATTACATTCTGTCATGTTGAGTCGCTGTCATCCATGCGCTAGAGTTAAAACATAAATATAGTGCTGAAACGCGCTGGAAACATCCAATACATGAGGGAAAACACTGTTTTGCGCATCTTCATTTAAGTACTCTGTCAGGACATCACAAGTGTGTCTGTGGAGACACTTTTGCTCAGAAAGATCATTTCAAAGTGATTCCACGGTTAAAGTGTCATTTCCAGTCAAAAGCGCTCAGAAACACATTTCTTGTGTAGAAAACCTAAAAAGGCGAACAATGTAAAGGAAAACGTGTCTGTGTAAGAATGTGTGACATTCTGACCAGAAACACATAAATGTTCTTTCTGAGCTTTTCTCACCGAAAGCATTACATTCTGTCATGTTGAGTCGCTGTCATCCATGCGCTAGAGTTAGAACATAAATATAGTGCTGAAACGCGCTAGAAACATCAAATACATGAGGGAAAACACTGTTTTGCGCATCTTCATTTAAGTACTCTGTCGCTGTCATCCATGCGCTAGAGTTAGAACATAAATATAGTGCTGAAACGTGTTGGAAACATCAAATACATGAGGGAAAACACTGTTTTGTGCATCTTCATTTAAGTACTCTGTCAGGACATCACAAGTGTATCTGTGGAGTAACTTTTGCTCAGAAAGATCATTTCAAAGTGATTCCACGGTTTAAAGTGTCATTTCCAGTCAAAAGCGCTCAGAAACACATTTCTTGTGTAGAAAACCTAAAAAGGCGAACAATGTAAAGGAAAACGTGTCTGTGTAAGAATGTGTGACATTCTGACCAGAAACACATAAATGTTCTTTCTGAGCTTTTCTCACCGAAAGCATTACATTCTGTCATGTTGAGTCGCTGTCATCCATGCGCTAGAGTTAGAACATAAATATAGTGCTGAAACGCGCTGGAAACATCCAATACATGAGGGAAAACACTGTTTTGCGCATCTTCATTTAAGTACTCTGTCGCTGTCATCCATGCGCTAGAGTTAGAACATAAATATAGTGCTGAAACGTGCTGGAAACATCAAATACATGAGGGAAAACACTGTTTTGCGCATCTTCATTTAAGTACTCTGTCAGAACCTCACAAGTGTGTCTGTGGAGACACTTTTGCTCAGAAAGATCATTTCAAAATGATTCCACGGTTTAAAGTGTCATTTCCAGTCAAAAGCGCTCAGAAACACATTTCTTGTGTAGAAAACCTAAAAAGGCGAACAATGTAAAGGAAAACGTGTCTGTGTAAGAATGTGTGACATTCTGACCAGAAACACATAAATGTTCTTTCTGAGCTTTTCTCACCGAAAGCATTACATTCTGTCATGTTGAGTCGCTGTCATCCATGCGCTAGAGGTAAAACATAAATATAGTGCTGAAACGCGCTGGAAACATCCAATACATGAGGGAAAACACTGTTTTGCGCATCTTCATTTAAGTACTCTGTCGCTGTCATCCATGCGCTAGAGTTAGAACATAAATATAGTGCTGAAACGTGTTGGAAACATCAAATACATGAGGGAAAACACTGTTTTGTGCATCTTCATTTAAGTACTCTGTCAGGACCTCACAAGTGTGTCTGTGGAGACACTTTTGCTCAGAAAGATCATTTCAAAGTGATTCCACGGTTAAAGTGTCATTTCCAGTCAAAAGCGCTCAGAAACACATTTCTTGTGTAGAAAACCTAAAAAGGCGAACAATGTAAAGGAAAACGTGTCTGTGTAAGAATGTGTGACATTCTGACCAGAAACACATAAATGTTCTTTCTGAGCTTTTCTCACCGAAAGCATTACATTCTGTCATGTTGAGTCGCTGTCATCCATGCGCTAGAGTTAAAACATAAATATAGTGCTGAAACGCGCTGGAAACATCAAATACATGAGGGAAAACACTGTTTTGCGCATCTTCAATTAAGTACTCTGTCGGGACATCACAAGTGTGTCTGTGGAGACACTTTTGCTCAGAAAGATCATTTCAAAGTGATTCCTCGGTTAAAGTGTCATTTCCAGTCAAAAGCGCTCAGAAACACATTTCTTGTGTAGAAAACCTAAAAAGGCGAACAATGTAAAGGAAAACGTGTCTGTGTAAGAATGTGTGACATTCTGACCAGAAACACATAAATGTTCTTTCTGAGCTTTTCTCACCGAAAGCATTACATTCTGTCATGTTGAGTCGCTGTCATCCATGCGCTAGAGTTAAAACATAAATATAGTGCTGAAACGCGCTGGAAACATCCAATACATGAGGGAAAACACTGTTTTGCGCATCTTCATTTAAGTACTCTGTCGCTGTCATCCATGCGCTAGAGTTAGAACATAAATATAGTGCTGAAACGCGCTGGAAACATCAAATACATGAGGGAAAACACTGTTTTGCGCATCTTCATTTAAGTACTCTGTCAGAACCTCACAAGTGTGTCTGTGGAGACACTTTTGCTCAGAAAGATCATTTCAAAATGATTCCACGGTTTAAAGTGTCATTTCCAGTCAAAAGCGCTCAGAAACACATTTCTTGTGTAGAAAACCTAAAAAGGCGAACAATGTAAAGGAAAACGTGTCTGTGTAAGAATGTGTGACATTCTGACCAGAAACACATAAATGTTCTTTCTGAGCTTTTCTCACCGAAAGCATTACATTCTGTCATGTTGAGTCGCTGTCATCCATGCGCTAGAGTTAAAACATAAATATAGTGCTGAAACGCGCTGGAAACATCAAATACATGAGGGAAAACACTGTTTTGCGCATCTTCAATTAAGTACTCTGTCGGGACATCACAAGTGTGTCTGTGGAGACACTTTTGCTCAGAAAGATCATTTCAAAGTGATTCCTCGGTTAAAGTGTCATTTCCAGTCAAAAGCGCTCAGAAACACATTTCTTGTGTAGAAAACCTAAAAAGGCGAACAATGTAAAGGAAAACGTGTCTGTGTAAGAATGTGTGACATTCTGACCAGAAACACATAAATGTTCTTTCTGAGCTTTTCTCACCGAAAGCATTACATTCTGTCATGTTGAGTCGCTGTCATCCATGCGCTAGAGTTAAAACATAAATATAGTGCTGAAACGCGCTGGAAACATCCAATACATGAGGGAAAACACTGTTTTGCGCATCTTCATTTAAGTACTCTGTCAGGACATCACAAGTGTGTCTGTGGAGACACTTTTGCTCAGAAAGATCATTTCAAAGTGATTCCACGGTTAAAGTGTCATTTCCAGTCAAAAGCGCTCAGAAACACATTTCTTGTGTAGAAAACCTAAAAAGGCGAACAATGTAAAGGAAAACGTGTCTGTGTAAGAATGTGTGACATTCTGACCAGAAACACATAAATGTTCTTTCTGAGCTTTTCTCACCGAAAGCATTACATTCTGTCATGTTGAGTCGCTGTCATCCATGCGCTAGAGTTAGAACATAAATATAGTGCTGAAACGCGCTAGAAACATCAAATACATGAGGGAAAACACTGTTTTGCGCATCTTCATTTAAGTACTCTGTCGCTGTCATCCATGCGCTAGAGTTAGAACATAAATATAGTGCTGAAACGTGTTGGAAACATCAAATACATGAGGGAAAACACTGTTTTGTGCATCTTCATTTAAGTACTCTGTCAGGACATCACAAGTGTATCTGTGGAGTAACTTTTGCTCAGAAAGATCATTTCAAAGTGATTCCACGGTTTAAAGTGTCATTTCCAGTCAAAAGCGCTCAGAAACACATTTCTTGTGTAGAAAACCTAAAAAGGCGAACAATGTAAAGGAAAACGTGTCTGTGTAAGAATGTGTGACATTCTGACCAGAAACACATAAATGTTCTTTCTGAGCTTTTCTCACCGAAAGCATTACATTCTGTCATGTTGAGTCGCTGTCATCCATGCGCTAGAGTTAGAACATAAATATAGTGCTGAAACGCGCTGGAAACATCAAATACATGAGGGAAAACACTGTTTTGCGCATCTTCATTTAAGTACTCTGTCAGAACCTCACAAGTGTGTCTGTGGAGACACTTTTGCTCAGAAAGATCATTTCAAAATGATTCCACGGTTTAAAGTGTCATTTCCAGTCAAAAGCGCTCAGAAACACATTTCTTGTGTAGAAAACCTAAAAAGGCGAACAATGTAAAGGAAAACGTGTCTGTGTAAGAATGTGTGACATTCTGACCAGAAACACATAAATGTTCTTTCTGAGCTTTTCTCACCGAAAGCATTACATTCTGTCATGTTGAGTCGCTGTCATCCATGCGCTAGAGGTAAAACATAAATATAGTGCTGAAACGCGCTGGAAACATCCAATACATGAGGGAAAACACTGTTTTGCGCATCTTCATTTAAGTACTCTGTCGCTGTCATCCATGCGCTAGAGTTAGAACATAAATATAGTGCTGAAACGTGTTGGAAACATCAAATACATGAGGGAAAACACTGTTTTGTGCATCTTCATTTAAGTACTCTGTCAGGACCTCACAAGTGTGTCTGTGGAGACACTTTTGCTCAGAAAGATCATTTCAAAGTGATTCCACGGTTAAAGTGTCATTTCCAGTCAAAAGCGCTCAGAAACACATTTCTTGTGTAGAAAACCTAAAAAGGCGAACAATGTAAAGGAAAACGTGTCTGTGTAAGAATGTGTGACATTCTGACCAGAAACACATAAATGTTCTTTCTGAGCTTTTCTCACCGAAAGCATTACATTCTGTCATGTTGAGTCGCTGTCATCCATGCGCTAGAGTTAAAACATAAATATAGTGCTGAAACGCGCTGGAAACATCAAATACATGAGGGAAAACACTGTTTTGCGCATCTTCAATTAAGTACTCTGTCGGGACATCACAAGTGTGTCTGTGGAGACACTTTTGCTCAGAAAGATCATTTCAAAGTGATTCCTCGGTTAAAGTGTCATTTCCAGTCAAAAGCGCTCAGAAACACATTTCTTGTGTAGAAAACCTAAAAAGGCGAACAATGTAAAGGAAAACGTGTCTGTGTAAGAATGTGTGACATTCTGACCAGAAACACATAAATGTTCTTTCTGAGCTTTTCTCACCGAAAGCATTACATTCTGTCATGTTGAGTCGCTGTCATCCATGCGCTAGAGTTAAAACATAAATATAGTGCTGAAACGCGCTGGAAACATCCAATACATGAGGGAAAACACTGTTTTGCGCATCTTCATTTAAGTACTCTGTCAGGACCTCACAAGTGTGTCTGTGGAGACACTTTTGCTCAGAAAGATCATTTCAAAGTGATTCCTCGGTTAAAGTGTCATTTCCAGTCAAAAGCGCTCAGAAACACATTTCTTGTGTAGAAAACCTAAAAAGGCGAACAATGTAAAGGAAAACGTGTCTGTGTAAGAATGTGTGACATTCTGACCAGAAACACATAAATGTTCTTTCTGAGCTTTTCTCACCGAAAGCATTACATTCTGTCATGTTGAGTCGCTGTCATCCATGCGCTAGAGTTAAAACATAAATATAGTGCTGAAACGCGCTGGAAACATCCAATACATGAGGGAAAACACTGTTTTGCGCATCTTCATTTAAGTACTCTGTCAGGACATCACAAGTGTGTCTGTGGAGACACTTTTGCTCAGAAAGATCATTTCAAAGTGATTCCACGGTTAAAGTGTCATTTCCAGTCAAAAGCGCTCAGAAACACATTTCTTGTGTAGAAAACCTAAAAAGGCGAACAATGTAAAGGAAAAGGTGTCTGTGTAAGAATGTGTGACATTCTGACCAGAAACACATAAATGTTCTTTCTGAGCTTTTCTCACCGAAAGCATTACATTCTGTCATGTTGAGTCGCTGTCATCCATGCGCTAGAGTTAGAACATAAATATAGTGCTGAAACGCGCTAGAAACATCAAATACATGAGGGAAAACACTGTTTTGCGCATCTTCATTTAAGTACTCTGTCGCTGTCATCCATGCGCTAGAGTTAGAACATAAATATAGTGCTGAAACGTGTTGGAAACATCAAATACATGAGGGAAAACACTGTTTTGTGCATCTTCATTTAAGTACTCTGTCAGGACATCACAAGTGTATCTGTGGAGTAACTTTTGCTCAGAAAGATCATTTCAAAGTGATTCCACTGTTTAAAGTGTCATTTCCAGTCAAAAGCGCTCAGAAACACATTTCTTGTGTAGAAAACCTAAAAAGGCGAACAATGTAAAGGAAAACGTGTCTGTGTAAGAATGTGTGACATTCTGACCAGAAACACATAAATGTTCTTTCTGAGCTTTTCTCACCGAAAGCATTACATTCTGTCATGTTGAGTCGCTGTCATCCATGCGCTAGAGTTAAAACATAAATATAGTGCTGAAACGCGCTGGAAACATCAAATACATGAGGGAAAACACTGTTTTGCGCATCTTCATTTAAGTACTCTGTCAGGACCTCACAAGTGTGTCTGTGGAGACACTTTTGCTCAGAAAGATCATTTCAAAGTGATTCCACGGTTTAAAGTGTCATTTCCAGTCAAAAGCGCTCAGAAACACATTTCTTGTGTAGAAAACCTAAAAAGGCGAACAATGTAAAGGAAAACATGTCTGTGTAAGAATGTGTGACATTCTGACCAGAAACACATAAATGTTCTTTCTGAGCTTTTCTCACCGAAAGCATTACATTCTGTCATGTTGAGTCGCTGTCATCCATGCGCTAGAGTTAAAACATAAATATAGTGCTGAAACGCGCTGGAAACATCCAATACATGAGGGAAAACACTGTTTTGCGCATCTTCATTTAAGTACTCTGTCGCTGTCATCCATGCGCTAGAGTTAGAACATAAATATAGTGCTGAAACGTGTTGGAAACATCAAATACATGAGGGAAAACACTGTTTTGTGCATCTTCATTTAAGTACTCTGTCAGGACATCACAAGTGTATCTGTGGAGTAACTTTTGCTCAGAAAGATCATTTCAAAGTGATTCCACGGTTTAAAGTGTCATTTCCAGTCAAAAGCGCTCAGAAACACATTTCTTGTGTAGAAAACCTAAAAAGGCGAACAATGTAAAGGAAAACGTGTCTGTGTAAGAATGTGTGACATTCTGACCAGAAACACATAAATGTTCTTTCTGAGCTTTTCTCACCGAAAGCATTACATTCTGTCATGTTGAGTCGCTGTCATCCATGCGCTAGAGGTAAAACATAAATATAGTGCTGAAACGCGCTGGAAACATCCAATACATGAGGGAAAACACTGTTTTGCGCATCTTCATTTAAGTACTCTGTCGCTGTCATCCATGCGCTAGAGTTAGAACATAAATATAGTGCTGAAACGTGTTGGAAACATCAAATACATGAGGGAAAACACTGTTTTGTGCATCTTCATTTAAGTACTCTGTCAGGACCTCACAAGTGTGTCTGTGGAGACACTTTTGCTCAGAAAGATCATTTCAAAGTGATTCCACGGTTAAAGTGTCATTTCCAGTCAAAAGCGCTCAGAAACACATTTCTTGTGTAGAAAACCTAAAAAGGCGAACAATGTAAAGGAAAACGTGTCTGTGTAAGAATGTGTGACATTCTGACCAGAAACACATAAATGTTCTTTCTGAGCTTTTCTCACCGAAAGCATTACATTCTGTCATGTTGAGTCGCTGTCATCCATGCGCTAGAGTTAAAACATAAATATAGTGCTGAAACGCGCTGGAAACATCAAATACATGAGGGAAAACACTGTTTTGCGCATCTTCAATTAAGTACTCTGTCGGGACATCACAAGTGTGTCTGTGGAGACACTTTTGCTCAGAAAGATCATTTCAAAGTGATTCCTCGGTTAAAGTGTCATTTCCAGTCAAAAGCGCTCAGAAACACATTTCTTGTGTAGAAAACCTAAAAAGGCGAACAATGTAAAGGAAAACGTGTCTGTGTAAGAATGTGTGACATTCTGACCAGAAACACATAAATGTTCTTTCTGAGCTTTTCTCACCGAAAGCATTACATTCTGTCATGTTGAGTCGCTGTCATCCATGCGCTAGAGTTAAAACATAAATATAGTGCTGAAACGCGCTGGAAACATCCAATACATGAGGGAAAACACTGTTTTGCGCATCTTCATTTAAGTACTCTGTCGCTGTCATCCATGCGCTAGAGTTAGAACATAAATATAGTGCTGAAACGCGCTGGAAACATCAAATACATGAGGGAAAACACTGTTTTGCGCATCTTCATTTAAGTACTCTGTCAGAACCTCACAAGTGTGTCTGTGGAGACACTTTTGCTCAGAAAGATCATTTCAAAATGATTCCACGGTTTAAAGTGTCATTTCCAGTCAAAAGCGCTCAGAAACACATTTCTTGTGTAGAAAACCTAAAAAGGCGAACAATGTAAAGGAAAACGTGTCTGTGTAAGAATGTGTGACATTCTGACCAGAAACACATAAATGTTCTTTCTGAGCTTTTCTCACCGAAAGCATTACATTCTGTCATGTTGAGTCGCTGTCATCCATGCGCTAGAGTTAAAACATAAATATAGTGCTGAAACGCGCTGGAAACATCAAATACATGAGGGAAAACACTGTTTTGCGCATCTTCAATTAAGTACTCTGTCGGGACATCACAAGTGTGTCTGTGGAGACACTTTTGCTCAGAAAGATCATTTCAAAGTGATTCCTCGGTTAAAGTGTCATTTCCAGTCAAAAGCGCTCAGAAACACATTTCTTGTGTAGAAAACCTAAAAAGGCGAACAATGTAAAGGAAAACGTGTCTGTGTAAGAATGTGTGACATTCTGACCAGAAACACATAAATGTTCTTTCTGAGCTTTTCTCACCGAAAGCATTACATTCTGTCATGTTGAGTCGCTGTCATCCATGCGCTAGAGTTAAAACATAAATATAGTGCTGAAACGCGCTGGAAACATCCAATACATGAGGGAAAACACTGTTTTGCGCATCTTCATTTAAGTACTCTGTCAGGACATCACAAGTGTGTCTGTGGAGACACTTTTGCTCAGAAAGATCATTTCAAAGTGATTCCACGGTTAAAGTGTCATTTCCAGTCAAAAGCGCTCAGAAACACATTTCTTGTGTAGAAAACCTAAAAAGGCGAACAATGTAAAGGAAAACGTGTCTGTGTAAGAATGTGTGACATTCTGACCAGAAACACATAAATGTTCTTTCTGAGCTTTTCTCACCGAAAGCATTACATTCTGTCATGTTGAGTCGCTGTCATCCATGCGCTAGAGTTAGAACATAAATATAGTGCTGAAACGCGCTAGAAACATCAAATACATGAGGGAAAACACTGTTTTGCGCATCTTCATTTAAGTACTCTGTCGCTGTCATCCATGCGCTAGAGTTAGAACATAAATATAGTGCTGAAACGTGTTGGAAACATCAAATACATGAGGGAAAACACTGTTTTGTGCATCTTCATTTAAGTACTCTGTCAGGACATCACAAGTGTATCTGTGGAGTAACTTTTGCTCAGAAAGATCATTTCAAAGTGATTCCACGGTTTAAAGTGTCATTTCCAGTCAAAAGCGCTCAGAAACACATTTCTTGTGTAGAAAACCTAAAAAGGCGAACAATGTAAAGGAAAACGTGTCTGTGTAAGAATGTGTGACATTCTGACCAGAAACACATAAATGTTCTTTCTGAGCTTTTCTCACCGAAAGCATTACATTCTGTCATGTTGAGTCGCTGTCATCCATGCGCTAGAGTTAGAACATAAATATAGTGCTGAAACGCGCTGGAAACATCAAATACATGAGGGAAAACACTGTTTTGCGCATCTTCATTTAAGTACTCTGTCAGAACCTCACAAGTGTGTCTGTGGAGACACTTTTGCTCAGAAAGATCATTTCAAAATGATTCCACGGTTTAAAGTGTCATTTCCAGTCAAAAGCGCTCAGAAACACATTTCTTGTGTAGAAAACCTAAAAAGGCGAACAATGTAAAGGAAAACGTGTCTGTGTAAGAATGTGTGACATTCTGACCAGAAACACATAAATGTTCTTTCTGAGCTTTTCTCACCGAAAGCATTACATTCTGTCATGTTGAGTCGCTGTCATCCATGCGCTAGAGGTAAAACATAAATATAGTGCTGAAACGCGCTGGAAACATCCAATACATGAGGGAAAACACTGTTTTGCGCATCTTCATTTAAGTACTCTGTCGCTGTCATCCATGCGCTAGAGTTAGAACATAAATATAGTGCTGAAACGTGTTGGAAACATCAAATACATGAGGGAAAACACTGTTTTGTGCATCTTCATTTAAGTACTCTGTCAGGACCTCACAAGTGTGTCTGTGGAGACACTTTTGCTCAGAAAGATCATTTCAAAGTGATTCCACGGTTAAAGTGTCATTTCCAGTCAAAAGCGCTCAGAAACACATTTCTTGTGTAGAAAACCTAAAAAGGCGAACAATGTAAAGGAAAACGTGTCTGTGTAAGAATGTGTGACATTCTGACCAGAAACACATAAATGTTCTTTCTGAGCTTTTCTCACCGAAAGCATTACATTCTGTCATGTTGAGTCGCTGTCATCCATGCGCTAGAGTTAAAACATAAATATAGTGCTGAAACGCGCTGGAAACATCAAATACATGAGGGAAAACACTGTTTTGCGCATCTTCAATTAAGTACTCTGTCGGGACATCACAAGTGTGTCTGTGGAGACACTTTTGCTCAGAAAGATCATTTCAAAGTGATTCCTCGGTTAAAGTGTCATTTCCAGTCAAAAGCGCTCAGAAACACATTTCTTGTGTAGAAAACCTAAAAAGGCGAACAATGTAAAGGAAAACGTGTCTGTGTAAGAATGTGTGACATTCTGACCAGAAACACATAAATGTTCTTTCTGAGCTTTTCTCACCGAAAGCATTACATTCTGTCATGTTGAGTCGCTGTCATCCATGCGCTAGAGTTAAAACATAAATATAGTGCTGAAACGCGCTGGAAACATCCAATACATGAGGGAAAACACTGTTTTGCGCATCTTCATTTAAGTACTCTGTCAGGACCTCACAAGTGTGTCTGTGGAGACACTTTTGCTCAGAAAGATCATTTCAAAGTGATTCCTCGGTTAAAGTGTCATTTCCAGTCAAAAGCGCTCAGAAACACATTTCTTGTGTAGAAAACCTAAAAAGGCGAACAATGTAAAGGAAAACGTGTCTGTGTAAGAATGTGTGACATTCTGACCAGAAACACATAAATGTTCTTTCTGAGCTTTTCTCACCGAAAGCATTACATTCTGTCATGTTGAGTCGCTGTCATCCATGCGCTAGAGTTAAAACATAAATATAGTGCTGAAACGCGCTGGAAACATCCAATACATGAGGGAAAACACTGTTTTGCGCATCTTCATTTAAGTACTCTGTCAGGACATCACAAGTGTGTCTGTGGAGACACTTTTGCTCAGAAAGATCATTTCAAAGTGATTCCACGGTTAAAGTGTCATTTCCAGTCAAAAGCGCTCAGAAACACATTTCTTGTGTAGAAAACCTAAAAAGGCGAACAATGTAAAGGAAAAGGTGTCTGTGTAAGAATGTGTGACATTCTGACCAGAAACACATAAATGTTCTTTCTGAGCTTTTCTCACCGAAAGCATTACATTCTGTCATGTTGAGTCGCTGTCATCCATGCGCTAGAGTTAGAACATAAATATAGTGCTGAAACGCGCTAGAAACATCAAATACATGAGGGAAAACACTGTTTTGCGCATCTTCATTTAAGTACTCTGTCGCTGTCATCCATGCGCTAGAGTTAGAACATAAATATAGTGCTGAAACGTGTTGGAAACATCAAATACATGAGGGAAAACACTGTTTTGTGCATCTTCATTTAAGTACTCTGTCAGGACATCACAAGTGTATCTGTGGAGTAACTTTTGCTCAGAAAGATCATTTCAAAGTGATTCCACTGTTTAAAGTGTCATTTCCAGTCAAAAGCGCTCAGAAACACATTTCTTGTGTAGAAAACCTAAAAAGGCGAACAATGTAAAGGAAAACGTGTCTGTGTAAGAATGTGTGACATTCTGACCAGAAACACATAAATGTTCTTTCTGAGCTTTTCTCACCGAAAGCATTACATTCTGTCATGTTGAGTCGCTGTCATCCATGCGCTAGAGTTAAAACATAAATATAGTGCTGAAACGCGCTGGAAACATCAAATACATGAGGGAAAACACTGTTTTGCGCATCTTCATTTAAGTACTCTGTCAGGACCTCACAAGTGTGTCTGTGGAGACACTTTTGCTCAGAAAGATCATTTCAAAGTGATTCCACGGTTTAAAGTGTCATTTCCAGTCAAAAGCGCTCAGAAACACATTTCTTGTGTAGAAAACCTAAAAAGGCGAACAATGTAAAGGAAAACATGTCTGTGTAAGAATGTGTGACATTCTGACCAGAAACACATAAATGTTCTTTCTGAGCTTTTCTCACCGAAAGCATTACATTCTGTCATGTTGAGTCGCTGTCATCCATGCGCTAGAGTTAAAACATAAATATAGTGCTGAAACGCGCTGGAAACATCCAATACATGAGGGAAAACACTGTTTTGCGCATCTTCATTTAAGTACTCTGTCGCTGTCATCCATGCGCTAGAGTTAGAACATAAATATAGTGCTGAAACGTGTTGGAAACATCAAATACATGAGGGAAAACACTGTTTTGTGCATCTTCATTTAAGTACTCTGTCAGGACATCACAAGTGTATCTGTGGAGTAACTTTTGCTCAGAAAGATCATTTCAAAGTGATTCCACGGTTTAAAGTGTCATTTCCAGTCAAAAGCGCTCAGAAACACATTTCTTGTGTAGAAAACCTAAAAAGGCGAACAATGTAAAGGAAAACGTGTCTGTGTAAGAATGTGTGACATTCTGACCAGAAACACATAAATGTTCTTTCTGAGCTTTTCTCACCGAAAGCATTACATTCTGTCATGTTGAGTCGCTGTCATCCATGCGCTAGAGTTAAAACATAAATATAGTGCTGAAACGCGCTGGAAACATCAAATACATGAGGGAAAACACTGTTTTGCGCATCTTCATTTAAGTACTCTGTCGGGACATCACAAGTGTGTCTGTGGAGACACTTTTGCTCAGAAAGATCATTTCAAAGTGATTCCACGGTTAAAGTGTCATTTCCAGTCAAAAGCGCTCAGAAACACATTTCTTGTGTAGAAAACCTAAAAAGGCGAACAATGTAAAGGAAAACGTGTCTGTGTAAGAATGTGTGACATTCTGACCAGAAACACATAAATGTTCTTTCTGAGCTTTTCTCACCGAAAGCATTACATTCTGTCATGTTGAGTCGCTGTCATCCATGCGCTAGAGTTAAAACATAAATATAGTGCTGAAACGCGCTGGAAACATCCAATACATGAGGGAAAACACTGTTTTGCGCATCTTCATTTAAGTACTCTGTCGCTGTCATCCATGCGCTAGAGTTAGAACATAAATATAGTGCTGAAACGCGCTGGAAACATCCAATACATGAGGGAAAACACTGTTTTGTGCATCTTCATTTAAGTACTCTGTCAGGACCTCACAAGTGTGTCTGTGGAGACACTTTTGCTCAGAAAGATCATTTCAAAGTGATTCCACGGTTAAAGTGTCATTTCCAGTCAAAAGCGCTCAGAAACACATTTCTTGTGTAGAAAACCTAAAAAGGCGAAGAATGTAAAGGAAAACGTGTCTGTGTAAGAATGTGTGACATTCTGACCAGAAACACATAAATGTTCTTTCTGAGCTTTTCTCACCGAAAGCATTACATTCTGTCATGTTGAGTCGCTGTCATCCATGCGCTAGAGTTAAAACATAAATATAGTGCTGAAACGCGCTGGAAACATCCAATACATGAGGGAAAACACTGTTTTGCGCATCTTCATTTAAGTACTCTGTCGGGACATCACAAGTGTGTCTGTGGAGACACTTTTGCTCAGAAAGATCATTTCAAAGTGATTCCACGGTTAAAGTGTCATTTCCAGTCAAAAGCGCTCAGAAACACATTTCTTGTGTAGAAAACCTAAAAAGGCGAACAATGTAAAGGAAAACGTGTCTGTGTAAGAATGTGTGACATTCTGACCAGAAACACATAAATGTTCTTTCTGAGCTTTTCTCACCGAAAGCATTACATTCTGTCATGTTGAGTCGCTGTCATCCATGCGCTAGAGTTAAAACATAAATATAGTGCTGAAACGCGCTGGAAACATCAAATACATGAGGGAAAACACTGTTTTGCGCATCTTCATTTAAGTACTCTGTCGGAACATCACAAGTGTGTCTGTGGAGACACTTTTGCTCAGAAAGATCATTTCAAAGTGATTCCACGGTTAAAGTGTCATTTCCAGTCAAAAGCGCTCAGAAACACATTTCTTGTGTAGAAAACCTAAAAAGGCGAACAATGTAAAGGAAAACGTGTCTGTGTAAGAATGTGTGACATTCTGACCAGAAACACATAAATGTTCTTTCTGAGCTTTTCTCACCGAAAGCATTACATTCTGTCATGTTGAGTCGCTGTCATCCATGCGCTAGAGTTAGAACATAAATATAGTGCTGAAACGCGCTGGAAACATCAAATACATGAGGGAAAACACTGTTTTGCGCATCTTCATTTAAGTACTCTGTCGGGACATCACAAGTGTGTCTGTGGAGACACTTTTGCTCAGAAAGATCATTTCAAAGAGATTCCACGGTTAAAGTGTCATTTCCAGACAAAAGCGCTCAGAAACACATTTCTTGTGTAGAAAACCTAAAAAGGCGAACAATGTAAAGGAAAACGTGTCTGTGTAAGAATGTGTGACATTCTGACCAGAAACACATAAATGTTCTTTCTGAGCTTTTCTCACCGAAAGCATTACATTCTGTCATGTTGAGTCGCTGTCATCCATGCGCTAGAGTTAGAACATAAATATAGTGCTGAAACGCGCTGGAAACATCAAATACATGAGGGAAAACACTGTTTTGCGCATCTTCATTTAAGTACTCTGTCGGGACATCACAAGTGTGTCTGTGGAGACACTTTTGCTCAGAAAGATCATTTCAAAGTGATTCCACGGTTAAAGTGTCATTTCCAGTCAAAAGCGCTCAGAAACACATTTCTTGTGTAGAAAACCTAAAAAGGCGAACAATGTAAAGGAAAACGTGTCTGTGTAAGAATGTGTGACATTCTGACCAGAAACACATAAATGTTCTTTCTGAGCTTTTCTCACCGAAAGCATTACATTCTGTCATGTTGAGTCGCTGTCATCCATGCGCTAGAGTTAAAACATAAATATAGTGCTGAAACGCGCTGGAAACATCCAATACATGAGGGAAAACACTGTTTTGCGCATCTTCATTTAAGTACTCTGTCGGGACATCACAAGTGTGTCTGTGGAGACACTTTTGCTCAGAAAGATCATTTCAAAGTGATTCCACGGTTAAAGTGTCATTTCCAGTCAAAAGCGCTCAGAAACACATTTCTTGTGTAGAAAACCTAAAAAGGCGAACAATGTAAAGGAAAACGTGTCTGTGTAAGAATGTGTGACATTCTGACCAGAAACACATAAATGTTCTTTCTGAGCTTTTCTCACCGAAAGCATTACATTCTGTCATGTTGAGTCGCTGTCATCCATGCGCTAGAGTTAAAACATAAATATAGTGCTGAAACGCGCTGGAAACATCAAATACATGAGGGAAAACACTGTTTTGCGCATCTTCATTTAAGTACTCTGTCGGAACATCACAAGTGTGTCTGTGGAGACACTTTTGCTCAGAAAGATCATTTCAAAGTGATTCCACGGTTAAAGTGTCATTTCCAGTCAAAAGCGCTCAGAAACACATTTCTTGTGTAGAAAACCTAAAAAGGCGAACAATGTAAAGGAAAACGTGTCTGTGTAAGAATGTGTGACATTCTGACCAGAAACACATAAATGTTCTTTCTGAGCTTTTCTCACCGAAAGCATTACATTCTGTCATGTTGAGTCGCTGTCATCCATGCGCTAGAGTTAGAACATAAATATAGTGCTGAAACGCGCTGGAAACATCAAATACATGAGGGAAAACACTGTTTTGCGCATCTTCATTTAAGTACTCTGTCGGGACATCACAAGTGTGTCTGTGGAGACACTTTTGCTCAGAAAGATCATTTCAAAGAGATTCCACGGTTAAAGTGTCATTTCCAGACAAAAGCGCTCAGAAACACATTTCTTGTGTAGAAAACCTAAAAAGGCGAACAATGTAAAGGAAAACGTGTCTGTGTAAGAATGTGTGACATTCTGACCAGAAACACATAAATGTTCTTTCTGAGCTTTTCTCACCGAAAGCATTACATTCTGTCATGTTGAGTCGCTGTCATCCATGCGCTAGAGTTAGAACATAAATATAGTGCTGAAACGCGCTGGAAACATCAAATACATGAGGGAAAACACTGTTTTGCGCATCTTCATTTAAGTACTCTGTCGGGACATCACAAGTGTGTCTGTGGAGACACTTTTGCTCAGAAAGATCATTTCAAAGAGATTCCACGGTTAAAGTGTCATTTCCAGACAAAAGCGCTCAGAAACACATTTCTTGTGTAGAAAACCTAAAAAGGCGAACAATGTAAAGGAAAACGTGTCTGTGTAAGAATGTGTGACATTCTGACCAGAAACACATAAATGTTCTTTCTGAGCTTTTCTCACCGAAAGCATTACATTCTGTCATGTTGAGTCGCTGTCATCCATGCGCTAGAGTTAAAACATAAATATAGTGCTGAAACGCGCTGGAAACATCAAATACATGAGGGAAAACACTGTTTTGCGCATCTTCATTTAAGTACTCTGTCGGGACATCACAAGTGTGTCTGTGGAGACACTTTTGCTCAGAAAGATCATTTCAAAGTGATTCCACGGTTAAAGTGTCATTTCCAGTCAAAAGCGCTCAGAAACACATTTCTTGTGTAGAAAACCTAAAAAGGCGAACAATGTAAAGGAAAACGTGTCTGTGTAAGAATGTGTGACATTCTGACCAGAAACACATAAATGTTCTTTCTGAGCTTTTCTCACCGAAAGCATTACATTCTGTCATGTTGAGTCGCTGTCATCCATGCGCTAGAGTTAAAACATAAATATAGTGCTGAAACGCGCTGGAAACATCAAATACATGAGGGAAAACACTGTTTTGCGCATCTTCATTTAAGTACTCTGTCAGGACCTCACAAGTGTGTCTGTGGAGACACTTTTGCTCAGAAAGATCATTTCAAAGTGATTCCACGGTTTAAAGTGTCATTTCCAGTCAAAAGCGCTCAGAAACACATTTCTTGTGTAGAAAACCTAAAAAGGCGAACAATGTAAAGGAAAACGTGTCTGTGTAAGAATGTGTGACATTCTGACCAGAAACACATAAATGTTCTTTCTGAGCTTTTCTCACCGAAAGCATTACATTCTGTCATGTTGAGTCGCTGTCATCCATGCGCTAGAGTTAAAACATAAATATAGTGCTGAAACGCGCTGGAAACATCCAATACATGAGGGAAAACACTGTTTTGCGCATCTTCATTTAAGTACTCTGTCGCTGTCATCCATGCGCTAGAGTTAGAACATAAATATAGTGCTGAAACGCGCTGGAAACATCAAATACATGAGGGAAAACACTGTTTTGCGCATCTTCATTTAAGTACTCTGTCAGAACCTCACAAGTGTGTCTGTGGAGACACTTTTGCTCAGAAAGATCATTTCAAAGAGATTCCACGGTTAAAGTGTCATTTCCAGACAAAAGCGCTCAGAAACACATTTCTTGTGTAGAAAACCTAAAAAGGCGAACAATGTAAAGGAAAACGTGTCTGTGTAAGAATGTGTGACATTCTGACCAGAAACACATAAATGTTCTTTCTGAGCTTTTCTCACCGAAAGCATTACATTCTGTCATGTTGAGTCGCTGTCATCCATGCGCTAGAGTTAAAACATAAATATAGTGCTGAAACGCGCTGGAAACATCCAATACATGAGGGAAAACACTGTTTTGCGCATCTTCATTTAAGTACTCTGTCGCTGTCATCCATGCGCTAGAGTTAGAACATAAATATAGTGCTGAAACGCGCTGGAAACATCAAATACATGAGGGAAAACACTGTTTTGCGCATCTTCATTTAAGTACTCTGTCAGAACCTCACAAGTGTGTCTGTGGAGACACTTTTGCTCAGAAAGATCATTTCAAAATGATTCCACGGTTTAAAGTGTCATTTCCAGTCAAAAGCGCTCAGAAACACATTTCTTGTGTAGAAAACCTAAAAAGGCGAACAATGTAAAGGAAAACGTGTCTGTGTAAGAATGTGTGACATTCTGACCAGAAACACATAAATGTTCTTTCTGAGCTTTTCTCACCGAAAGCATTACATTCTGTCATGTTGAGTCGCTGTCATCCATGCGCTAGAGGTAAAACATAAATATAGTGCTGAAACGCGCTGGAAACATCCAATACATGAGGGAAAACACTGTTTTGCGCATCTTCATTTAAGTACTCTGTCGCTGTCATCCATGCGCTAGAGTTAGAACATAAATATAGTGCTGAAACGTGTTGGAAACATCAAATACATGAGGGAAAACACTGTTTTGTGCATCTTCATTTAAGTACTCTGTCAGGACCTCACAAGTGTGTCTGTGGAGACACTTTTGCTCAGAAAGATCATTTCAAAGTGATTCCACGGTTAAAGTGTCATTTCCAGTCAAAAGCGCTCAGAAACACATTTCTTGTGTAGAAAACCTAAAAAGGCGAACAATGTAAAGGAAAACGTGTCTGTGTAAGAATGTGTGACATTCTGACCAGAAACACATAAATGTTCTTTCTGAGCTTTTCTCACCGAAAGCATTACATTCTGTCATGTTGAGTCGCTGTCATCCATGCGCTAGAGTTAAAACATAAATATAGTGCTGAAACGCGCTGGAAACATCCAATACATGAGGGAAAACACTGTTTTGCGCATCTTCATTTAAGTACTCTGTCGCTGTCATCCATGCGCTAGAGTTAGAACATAAATATAGTGCTGAAACGCGCTGGAAACATCAAATACATGAGGGAAAACACTGTTTTGCGCATCTTCATTTAAGTACTCTGTCAGAACCTCACAAGTGTGTCTGTGGAGACACTTTTGCTCAGAAAGATCATTTCAAAGAGATTCCACGGTTAAAGTGTCATTTCCAGACAAAAGCGCTCAGAAACACATTTCTTGTGTAGAAAACCTAAAAAGGCGAAGAATGTAAAGGAAAACGTGTCTGTGTAAGAATGTGTGACATTCTGACCAGAAACACATAAATGTTCTTTCTGAGCTTTTCTCACCGAAAGCATTACATTCTGTCATGTTGAGTCGCTGTCATCCATGCGCTAGAGTTAAAACATAAATATAGTGCTGAAACGCGCTGGAAACATCCAATACATGAGGGAAAACACTGTTTTGCGCATCTTCATTTAAGTACTCTGTCGCTGTCATCCATGCGCTAGAGTTAGAACATAAATATAGTGCTGAAACGCGCTGGAAACATCAAATACATGAGGGAAAACACTGTTTTGCGCATCTTCATTTAAGTACTCTGTCAGAACCTCACAAGTGTGTCTGTGGAGACACTTTTGCTCAGAAAGATCATTTCAAAATGATTCCACGGTTTAAAGTGTCATTTCCAGTCAAAAGCGCTCAGAAACACATTTCTTGTGTAGAAAACCTAAAAAGGCGAACAATGTAAAGGAAAACGTGTCTGTGTAAGAATGTGTGACATTCTGACCAGAAACACATAAATGTTCTTTCTGAGCTTTTCTCACCGAAAGCATTACATTCTGTCATGTTGAGTCGCTGTCATCCATGCGCTAGAGGTAAAACATAAATATAGTGCTGAAACGCGCTGGAAACATCCAATACATGAGGGAAAACACTGTTTTGCGCATCTTCATTTAAGTACTCTGTCGCTGTCATCCATGCGCTAGAGTTAGAACATAAATATAGTGCTGAAACGTGTTGGAAACATCAAATACATGAGGGAAAACACTGTTTTGTGCATCTTCATTTAAGTACTCTGTCAGGACCTCACAAGTGTGTCTGTGGAGACACTTTTGCTCAGAAAGATCATTTCAAAGTGATTCCACGGTTAAAGTGTCATTTCCAGTCAAAAGCGCTCAGAAACACATTTCTTGTGTAGAAAACCTAAAAAGGCGAACAATGTAAAGGAAAACGTGTCTGTGTAAGAATGTGTGACATTCTGACCAGAAACACATAAATGTTCTTTCTGAGCTTTTCTCACCGAAAGCATTACATTCTGTCATGTTGAGTCGCTGTCATCCATGCGCTAGAGTTAAAACATAAATATAGTGCTGAAACGCGCTGGAAACATCAAATACATGAGGGAAAACACTGTTTTGCGCATCTTCATTTAAGTACTCTGTCGGGACATCACAAGTGTGTCTGTGGAGACACTTTTGCTCAGAAAGATCATTTCAAAGTGATTCCACGGTTAAAGTGTCATTTCCAGTCAAAAGCGCTCAGAAACACATTTCTTGTGTAGAAAACCTAAAAAGGCGAACAATGTAAAGGAAAACGTGTCTGTGTAAGAATGTGTGACATTCTGACCAGAAACACATAAATGTTCTTTCTGAGCTTTTCTCACCGAAAGCATTACATTCTGTCATGTTGAGTCGCTGTCATCCATGCGCTAGAGGTAAAACATAAATATAGTGCTGAAACGCGCTGGAAACATCCAATACATGAGGGAAAACACTGTTTTGCGCATCTTCATTTAAGTACTCTGTCGCTGTCATCCATGCGCTAGAGTTAGAACATAAATATAGTGCTGAAACGTGTTGGAAACATCAAATACATGAGGGAAAACACTGTTTTGTGCATCTTCATTTAAGTACTCTGTCAGGACCTCACAAGTGTGTCTGTGGAGACACTTTTGCTCAGAAAGATCATTTCAAAGTGATTCCACGGTTAAAGTGTCATTTCCAGTCAAAAGCGCTCAGAAACACATTTCTTGTGTAGAAAACCTAAAAAGGCGAACAATGTAAAGGAAAACGTGTCTGTGTAAGAATGTGTGACATTCTGACCAGAAACACATAAATGTTCTTTCTGAGCTTTTCTCACCGAAAGCATTACATTCTGTCATGTTGAGTCGCTGTCATCCATGCGCTAGAGTTAAAACATAAATATAGTGCTGAAACGCGCTGGAAACATCAAATACATGAGGGAAAACACTGTTTTGCGCATCTTCATTTAAGTACTCTGTCGGGACATCACAAGTGTGTCTGTGGAGACACTTTTGCTCAGAAAGATCATTTCAAAGTGATTCCACGGTTAAAGTGTCATTTCCAGTCAAAAGCGCTCAGAAACACATTTCTTGTGTAGAAAACCTAAAAAGGCGAACAATGTAAAGGAAAACGTGTCTGTGTAAGAATGTGTGACATTCTGACCAGAAACACATAAATGTTCTTTCTGAGCTTTTCTCACCGAAAGCATTACATTCTGTCATGTTGAGTCGCTGTCATCCATGCGCTAGAGTTAAAACATAAATATAGTGCTGAAACGCGCTGGAAACATCAAATACATGAGGGAAAACACTGTTTTGCGCATCTTCATTTAAGTACTCTGTCGGAACATCACAAGTGTGTCTGTGGAGACACTTTTGCTCAGAAAGATCATTTCAAAGTGATTCCACGGTTAAAGTGTCATTTCCAGTCAAAAGCGCTCAGAAACACATTTCTTGTGTAGAAAACCTAAAAAGGCGAACAATGTAAAGGAAAACGTGTCTGTGTAAGAATGTGTGACATTCTGACCAGAAACACATAAATGTTCTTTCTGAGCTTTTCTCACCGAAAGCATTACATTCTGTCATGTTGAGTCGCTGTCATCCATGCGCTAGAGTTAGAACATAAATATAGTGCTGAAACGCGCTGGAAACATCAAATACATGAGGGAAAACACTGTTTTGCGCATCTTCATTTAAGTACTCTGTCGGAACATCACAAGTGTGTCTGTGGAGACACTTTTGCTCAGAAAGATCATTTCAAAGTGATTCCACGGTTAAAGTGTCATTTCCAGTCAAAAGCGCTCAGAAACACATTTCTTGTGTAGAAAACCTAAAAAGGCGAACAATGTAAAGGAAAACGTGTCTGTGTAAGAATGTGTGACATTCTGACCAGAAACACATAAATGTTCTTTCTGAGCTTTTCTCACCGAAAGCATTACATTCTGTCATGTTGAGTCGCTGTCATCCATGCGCTAGAGTTAGAACATAAATATAGTGCTGAAACGCGCTGGAAACATCAAATACATGAGGGAAAACACTGTTTTGCGCATCTTCATTTAAGTACTCTGTCGGGACATCACAAGTGTGTCTGTGGAGACACTTTTGCTCAGAAAGATCATTTCAAAGAGATTCCACGGTTAAAGTGTCATTTCCAGACAAAAGCGCTCAGAAACACATTTCTTGTGTAGAAAACCTAAAAAGGCGAACAATGTAAAGGAAAACGTGTCTGTGTAAGAATGTGTGACATTCTGACCAGAAACACATAAATGTTCTTTCTGAGCTTTTCTCACCGAAAGCATTACATTCTGTCATGTTGAGTCGCTGTCATCCATGCGCTAGAGTTAAAACATAAATATAGTGCTGAAACGCGCTGGAAACATCCAATACATGAGGGAAAACACTGTTTTGCGCATCTTCATTTAAGTACTCTGTCGCTGTCATCCATGCGCTAGAGTTAGAACATAAATATAGTGCTGAAACGTGTTGGAAACATCAAATACATGAGGGAAAACACTGTTTTGTGCATCTTCATTTAAGTACTCTGTCAGGACATCACAAGTGTATCTGTGGAGTAACTTTTGCTCAGAAAGATCATTTCAAAGTGATTCCACGGTTTAAAGTGTCATTTCCAGTCAAAAGCGCTCAGAAACACATTTCTTGTGTAGAAAACCTAAAAAGGCGAACAATGTAAAGGAAAACGTGTCTGTGTAAGAATGTGTGACATTCTGACCAGAAACACATAAATGTTCTTTCTGAGCTTTTCTCACCGAAAGCATTACATTCTGTCATGTTGAGTCGCTGTCATCCATGCGCTAGAGTTAAAACATAAATATAGTGCTGAAACGCGCTGGAAACATCAAATACATGAGGGAAAACACTGTTTTGCGCATCTTCATTTAAGTACTCTGTCGGGACATCACAAGTGTGTCTGTGGAGACACTTTTGCTCAGAAAGATCATTTCAAAGTGATTCCACGGTTAAAGTGTCATTTCCAGTCAAAAGCGCTCAGAAACACATTTCTTGTGTAGAAAACCTAAAAAGGCGAACAATGTAAAGGAAAACGTGTCTGTGTAAGAATGTGTGACATTCTGACCAGAAACACATAAATGTTCTTTCTGAGCTTTTCTCACCGAAAGCATTACATTCTGTCATGTTGAGTCGCTGTCATCCATGCGCTAGAGTTAAAACATAAATATAGTGCTGAAACGCGCTGGAAACATCAAATACATGAGGGAAAACACTGTTTTGCGCATCTTCATTTAAGTACTCTGTCAGGACCTCACAAGTGTGTCTGTGGAGACACTTTTGCTCAGAAAGATCATTTCAAAGTGATTCCACGGTTTAAAGTGTCATTTCCAGTCAAAAGCGCTCAGAAACACATTTCTTGTGTAGAAAACCTAAAAAGGCGAACAATGTAAAGGAAAACGTGTCTGTGTAAGAATGTGTGACATTCTGACCAGAAACACATAAATGTTCTTTCTGAGCTTTTCTCACCGAAAGCATTACATTCTGTCATGTTGAGTCGCTGTCATCCATGCGCTAGAGTTAAAACATAAATATAGTGCTGAAACGCGCTGGAAACATCCAATACATGAGGGAAAACACTGTTTTGCGCATCTTCATTTAAGTACTCTGTCGCAGTCATCCATGCGCTAGAGTTAGAACATAAATATAGTGCTGAAACGTGTTGGAAACATCAAATACATGAGGGAAAACACTGTTTTGTGCATCTTCATTTAAGTACTCTGTCAGGACCTCACAAGTGTGTCTGTGGAGACACTTTTGCTCAGAAAGATCATTTCAAAGTGATTCCACGGTTAAAGTGTCATTTCCAGTCAAAAGCGCTCAGAAACACATTTCTTGTGTAGAAAACCTAAAAAGGCGAACAAATGTAAAGGAAAACGTGTCTGTGTAAGAATGTGTGACATTCTGACCAGAAACACATAAATGTTCTTTCTGAGCTTTTCTCACCGAAAGCATTACATTCTGTCATGTTGAGTCGCTGTCATCCATGCGCTAGAGTTAGAACATAAATATAGTGCTGAAACGCGCTGGAAACATCCAATACATGAGGGAAAACACTGTTTTGCGCATCTTCATTTAAGTACTCTGTCGCTGTCATCCATGCGCTAGAGTTAGAACATAAATATAGTGCTGAAACGTGTTGGAAACATCAAATACATGAGGGAAAACACTGTTTTGCGCATCTTCATTTAAGTACTCTGTCGGGACATCACAAGTGTGTCTGTGGAGACACTTTTGCTCAGAAAGATCATTTCAAAGTGATTCCACGGTTAAAGTGTCATTTCCAGTCAAAAGCGCTCAGAAACACATTTCTTGTGTAGAAAACCTAAAAAGGCGAACAATGTAAAGGAAAACGTGTCTGTGTAAGAATGTGTGACATTCTGACCAGAAACACATAAATGTTCTTTCTGAGCTTTTCTCACCGAAAGCATTACATTCTGTCATGTTGAGTCGCTGTCATCCATGCGCTAGAGTTAAAACATAAATATAGTGCTGAAACGCGCTGGAAACATCAAATACATGAGGGAAAACACTGTTTTGCGCATCTTCATTTAAGTACTCTGTCGGAACATCACAAGTGTGTCTGTGGAGACACTTTTGCTCAGAAAGATCATTTCAAAGTGATTCCACGGTTAAAGTGTCATTTCCAGTCAAAAGCGCTCAGAAACACATTTCTTGTGTAGAAAACCTAAAAAGGCGAACAATGTAAAGGAAAACGTGTCTGTGTAAGAATGTGTGACATTCTGACCAGAAACACATAAATGTTCTTTCTGAGCTTTTCTCACCGAAAGCATTACATTCTGTCATGTTGAGTCGCTGTCATCCATGCGCTAGAGTTAGAACATAAATATAGTGCTGAAACGCGCTGGAAACATCAAATACATGAGGGAAAACACTGTTTTGCGCATCTTCATTTAAGTACTCTGTCGGAACATCACAAGTGTGTCTGTGGAGACACTTTTGCTCAGAAAGATCATTTCAAAGTGATTCCACGGTTAAAGTGTCATTTCCAGTCAAAAGCGCTCAGAAACACATTTCTTGTGTAGAAAACCTAAAAAGGCGAACAATGTAAAGGAAAACGTGTCTGTGTAAGAATGTGTGACATTCTGACCAGAAACACATAAATGTTCTTTCTGAGCTTTTCTCACCGAAAGCATTACATTCTGTCATGTTGAGTCGCTGTCATCCATGCGCTAGAGTTAGAACATAAATATAGTGCTGAAACGCGCTGGAAACATCAAATACATGAGGGAAAACACTGTTTTGCGCATCTTCATTTAAGTACTCTGTCGGGACATCACAAGTGTGTCTGTGGAGACACTTTTGCTCAGAAAGATCATTTCAAAGAGATTCCACGGTTAAAGTGTCATTTCCAGACAAAAGCGCTCAGAAACACATTTCTTGTGTAGAAAACCTAAAAAGGCGAACAATGTAAAGGAAAACGTGTCTGTGTAAGAATGTGTGACATTCTGACCAGAAACACATAAATGTTCTTTCTGAGCTTTTCTCACCGAAAGCATTACATTCTGTCATGTTGAGTCGCTGTCATCCATGCGCTAGAGTTAAAACATAAATATAGTGCTGAAACGCGCTGGAAACATCCAATACATGAGGGAAAACACTGTTTTGCGCATCTTCATTTAAGTACTCTGTCGCTGTCATCCATGCGCTAGAGTTAGAACATAAATATAGTGCTGAAACGTGTTGGAAACATCAAATACATGAGGGAAAACACTGTTTTGTGCATCTTCATTTAAGTACTCTGTCAGGACATCACAAGTGTATCTGTGGAGTAACTTTTGCTCAGAAAGATCATTTCAAAGTGATTCCACGGTTTAAAGTGTCATTTCCAGTCAAAAGCGCTCAGAAACACATTTCTTGTGTAGAAAACCTAAAAAGGCGAACAATGTAAAGGAAAACGTGTCTGTGTAAGAATGTGTGACATTCTGACCAGAAACACATAAATGTTCTTTCTGAGCTTTTCTCACCGAAAGCATTACATTCTGTCATGTTGAGTCGCTGTCATCCATGCGCTAGAGTTAAAACATAAATATAGTGCTGAAACGCGCTGGAAACATCAAATACATGAGGGAAAACACTGTTTTGCGCATCTTCATTTAAGTACTCTGTCGGGACATCACAAGTGTGTCTGTGGAGACACTTTTGCTCAGAAAGATCATTTCAAAGTGATTCCACGGTTAAAGTGTCATTTCCAGTCAAAAGCGCTCAGAAACACATTTCTTGTGTAGAAAACCTAAAAAGGCGAACAATGTAAAGGAAAACGTGTCTGTGTAAGAATGTGTGACATTCTGACCAGAAACACATAAATGTTCTTTCTGAGCTTTTCTCACCGAAAGCATTACATTCTGTCATGTTGAGTCGCTGTCATCCATGCGCTAGAGTTAAAACATAAATATAGTGCTGAAACGCGCTGGAAACATCAAATACATGAGGGAAAACACTGTTTTGCGCATCTTCATTTAAGTACTCTGTCAGGACCTCACAAGTGTGTCTGTGGAGACACTTTTGCTCAGAAAGATCATTTCAAAGTGATTCCACGGTTTAAAGTGTCATTTCCAGTCAAAAGCGCTCAGAAACACATTTCTTGTGTAGAAAACCTAAAAAGGCGAACAATGTAAAGGAAAACGTGTCTGTGTAAGAATGTGTGACATTCTGACCAGAAACACATAAATGTTCTTTCTGAGCTTTTCTCACCGAAAGCATTACATTCTGTCATGTTGAGTCGCTGTCATCCATGCGCTAGAGTTAAAACATAAATATAGTGCTGAAACGCGCTGGAAACATCCAATACATGAGGGAAAACACTGTTTTGCGCATCTTCATTTAAGTACTCTGTCGCAGTCATCCATGCGCTAGAGTTAGAACATAAATATAGTGCTGAAACGTGTTGGAAACATCAAATACATGAGGGAAAACACTGTTTTGTGCATCTTCATTTAAGTACTCTGTCAGGACCTCACAAGTGTGTCTGTGGAGACACTTTTGCTCAGAAAGATCATTTCAAAGTGATTCCACGGTTAAAGTGTCATTTCCAGTCAAAAGCGCTCAGAAACACATTTCTTGTGTAGAAAACCTAAAAAGGCGAACAAATGTAAAGGAAAACGTGTCTGTGTAAGAATGTGTGACATTCTGACCAGAAACACATAAATGTTCTTTCTGAGCTTTTCTCACCGAAAGCATTACATTCTGTCATGTTGAGTCGCTGTCATCCATGCGCTAGAGTTAGAACATAAATATAGTGCTGAAACGCGCTGGAAACATCCAATACATGAGGGAAAACACTGTTTTGCGCATCTTCATTTAAGTACTCTGTCGCTGTCATCCATGCGCTAGAGTTAGAACATAAATATAGTGCTGAAACGTGTTGGAAACATCAAATACATGAGGGAAAACACTGTTTTGTGCATCTTCATTTAAGTACTCTGTCAGGACCTCACAAGTGTGTCTGTGGAGACACTTTTGCTCAGAAAGATCATTTCAAAGTGATTCCACGGTTAAAGTGTCATTTCCAGTCAAAAGCGCTCAGAAACACATTTCTTGTGTAGAAAACCTAAAAAGGCGAACAATGTAAAGGAAAACGTGTCTGTGTAAGAATGTGTGACATTCTGACCAGAAACACATAAATGTTCTTTCTGAGCTTTTCTCACCGAAAGCATTACATTCTGTCATGTTGAGTCGCTGTCATCCATGCGCTAGAGTTAGAACATAAATATAGTGCTGAAACGCGCTGGAAACATCCAATACATGAGGGAAAACACTGTTTTGCGCATCTTCATTTAAGTACTCTGTCGCTGTCATCCATGCGCTAGAGTTAGAACATAAATATAGTGCTGAAACGTGTTGGAAACATCAAATACATGAGGGAAAACACTGTTTTGTGCATCTTCATTTAAGTACTCTGTCAGGACATCACAAGTGTATCTGTGGAGTAACTTTTGCTCAGAAAGATCATTTCAAAGTGATTCCACGGTTTAAAGTGTCATTTCCAGTCAAAAGCGCTCAGAAACACATTTCTTGTGTAGAAAACCTAAAAAGGCGAACAATGTAAAGGAAAACGTGTCTGTGTAAGAATGTGTGACATTCTGACCAGAAACACATAAATGTTCTTTCTGAGCTTTTCTCACCGAAAGCATTACATTCTGTCATGTTGAGTCGCTGTCATCCATGCGGTAGAGTTAGAACATAAATATAGTGCTGAAACGTGTTGGAAACATCAAATACATGAGGGAAAACACTGTTTTGCGCATCTTCATTTAAGTACTCTGTCGCTGTCATCCATGCGCTAGAGTTAGAACATAAATATAGTGCTGAAACGTGTTGGAAACATCAAATACATGAGGGAAAACACTGTTTTGCGCATCTTCATTTAAGTACTCTGTCAGGACATCACAAGTGTGTCTGTGGAGACACTTTTGCTCAGAAAGATCATTTCAAAGTGATTCCACGGTTAAAGTGTCATTTCCAGTCAAAAGCGCTCAGAAACACATTTCTTGTGTAGAAAACCTAAAAAGGCGAACAATGTAAAGGAAAACGTGTCTGTGTAAGAATGTGTGACATTCTGACCAGAAACACATAAATGTTCTTTCTGAGCTTTTCTCACCGAAAGCATTACATTCTGTCATGTTGAGTCGCTGTCATCCATGCGCTAGAGTTAGAACATAAATATAGTGCTGAAACGCGCTGGAAACATCAAATACATGAGGGAAAACACTGTTTTGCGCATCTTCATTTAAGTACTCTGTCAGGACATCACAAGTGTGTCTGTGGAGACACTTTTGCTCAGAAAGATCATTTCAAAGTGATTCCACGGTTAAAGTGTCATTTCCAGTCAAAAGCGCTCAGAAACACATTTCTTGTGTAGAAAACCTAAAAAGGCGAACAATGTAAAGGAAAACGTGTCTGTGTAAGAATGTGTGACATTCTGACCAGAAACACATAAATGTTCTTTCTGAGCTTTTCTCACCGAAAGCATTACATTCTGTCATGTTGAGTCGCTGTCATCCATGCGCTAGAGTTAAAACATAAATATAGTGCTGAAACGCGCTGGAAACATCCAATACATGAGGGAAAACACTGTTTTGCGCATCTTCATTTAAGTACTCTGTCGGGACATCACAAGTGTGTCTGTGGAGACACTTTTGCTCAGAAAGATCATTTCAAAGTGATTCCACGGTTAAAGTGTCATTTCCAGTCAAAAGCGCTCAGAAACACATTTCTTGTGTAGAAAACCTAAAAAGGCGAACAATGTAAAGGAAAACGTGTCTGTGTAAGAATGTGTGACATTCTGACCAGAAACACATAAATGTTCTTTCTGAGCTTTTCTCACCGAAAGCATTACATTCTGTCATGTTGAGTCGCTGTCATCCATGCGCTAGAGTTAAAACATAAATATAGTGCTGAAACGCGCTGGAAACATCCAATACATGAGGGAAAACACTGTTTTGCGCATCTTCATTTAAGTACTCTGTCGGGACATCACAAGTGTGTCTGTGGAGACACTTTTGCTCAGAAAGATCATTTCAAAGTGATTCCACGGTTTAAAGTGTCATTTCCAGTCAAAAGCGCTCAGAAACACATTTCTTGTGTAGAAAACCTAAAAAGGCGAAGAATGTAAAGGAAAACGTGTCTGTGTAAGAATGTGTGACATTCTGACCAGAAACACATAAATGTTCTTTCTGAGCTTTTCTCACCGAAAGCATTACATTCTGTCATGTTGAGTCGCTGTCATCCATGCGCTAGAGTTAAAACATAAATATAGTGCTGAAACGCGCTGGAAACATCCAATACATGAGGGAAAACACTGTTTTGCGCATCTTCATTTAAGTACTCTGTCGCTGTCATCCATGCGCTAGAGTTAGAACATAAATATAGTGCTGAAACGCGCTGGAAACATCCAATACATGAGGGAAAACACTGTTTTGTGCATCTTCATTTAAGTACTCTGTCAGGACCTCACAAGTGTGTCTGTGGAGACACTTTTGCTCAGAAAGATCATTTCAAAGTGATTCCACGGTTAAAGTGTCATTTCCAGTCAAAAGCGCTCAGAAACACATTTCTTGTGTAGAAAACCTAAAAAGGCGAACAATGTAAAGGAAAACGTGTCTGTGTAAGAATGTGTGACATTCTGACCAGAAACACATAAATGTTCTTTCTGAGCTTTTCTCACCGAAAGCATTACATTCTGTCATGTTGAGTCGCTGTCATCCATGCGCTAGAGTTAAAACATAAATATAGTGCTGAAACGCGCTGGAAACATCCAATACATGAGGGAAAACACTGTTTTGCGCATCTTCATTTAAGTACTCTGTCGGGACATCACAAGTGTGTCTGTGGAGACACTTTTGCTCAGAAAGATCATTTCAAAGTGATTCCACGGTTAAAGTGTCATTTCCAGTCAAAAGCGCTCAGAAACACATTTCTTGTGTAGAAAACCTAAAAAGGCGAACAATGTAAAGGAAAACGTGTCTGTGTAAGAATGTGTGACATTCTGACCAGAAACACATAAATGTTCTTTCTGAGCTTTTCTCACCGAAAGCATTACATTCTGTCATGTTGAGTCGCTGTCATCCATGCGCTAGAGTTAGAACATAAATATAGTGCTGAAACGCACTGGAAACATCAAATACATGAGGGAAAACACTGTTTTGCGCATCTTCATTTAAGTACTCTGTCGCTGTCATCCATGCGCTAGAGTTAGAACATAAATATAGTGCTGAAACGTGTTGGAAACATCAAATACATGAGGGAAAACACTGTTTTGTGCATCTTCATTTAAGTACTCTGTCAGGACCTCACAAGTGTGTCTGTGGAGACACTTTTGCTCAGAAAGATCATTTCAAAGTGATTCCACGGTTAAAGTGTCATTTCCAGTCAAAAGCGCTCAGAAACACATTTCTTGTGTAGAAAACCTAAAAAGGCGAACAATGTAAAGGAAAACGTGTCTGTGTAAGAATGTGTGACATTCTGACCAGAAACACATAAATGTTCTTTCTGAGCTTTTCTCACCGAAAGCATTACATTCTGTCATGTTGAGTCGCTGTCATCCATGCGCTAGAGTTAGAACATAAATATAGTGCTGAAACGCGCTGGAAACATCCAATACATGAGGGAAAACACTGTTTTGCGCATCTTCATTTAAGTACTCTGTCGCTGTCATCCATGCGCTAGAGTTAGAACATAAATATAGTGCTGAAACGTGTTGGAAACATCAAATACATGAGGGAAAACACTGTTTTGTGCATCTTCATTTAAGTACTCTGTCAGGACATCACAAGTGTATCTGTGGAGTAACTTTTGCTCAGAAAGATCATTTCAAAGTGATTCCACGGTTTAAAGTGTCATTTCCAGTCAAAAGCGCTCAGAAACACATTTCTTGTGTAGAAAACCTAAAAAGGCGAACAATGTAAAGGAAAACGTGTCTGTGTAAGAATGTGTGACATTCTGACCAGAAACACATAAATGTTCTTTCTGAGCTTTTCTCACCGAAAGCATTACATTCTGTCATGTTGAGTCGCTGTCATCCATGCGCTAGAGTTAGAACATAAATATAGTGCTGAAACGCGCTGGAAACATCCAATACATGAGGGAAAACACTGTTTTGCGCATCTTCATTTAAGTACTCTGTCGCTGTCATCCATGCGCTAGAGTTAGAACATAAATATAGTGCTGAAACGTGTTGGAAACATCAAATACATGAGGGAAAACACTGTTTTGTGCATCTTCATTTAAGTACTCTGTCAGGACATCACAAGTGTATCTGTGGAGTAACTTTTGCTCAGAAAGATCATTTCAAAGTGATTCCACGGTTTAAAGTGTCATTTCCAGTCAAAAGCGCTCAGAAACACATTTCTTGTGTAGAAAACCTAAAAAGGCGAACAATGTAAAGGAAAACGTGTCTGTGTAAGAATGTGTGACATTCTGACCAGAAACACATAAATGTTCTTTCTGAGCTTTTCTCACCGAAAGCATTACATTCTGTCATGTTGAGTCGCTGTCATCCATGCGGTAGAGTTAGAACATAAATATAGTGCTGAAACGTGTTGGAAACATCAAATACATGAGGGAAAACACTGTTTTGCGCATCTTCATTTAAGTACTCTGTCGCTGTCATCCATGCGCTAGAGTTAGAACATAAATATAGTGCTGAAACGTGTTGGAAACATCAAATACATGAGGGAAAACACTGTTTTGCGCATCTTCATTTAAGTACTCTGTCAGGACATCACAAGTGTGTCTGTGGAGACACTTTTGCTCAGAAAGATCATTTCAAAGTGATTCCACGGTTAAAGTGTCATTTCCAGTCAAAAGCGCTCAGAAACACATTTCTTGTGTAGAAAACCTAAAAAGGCGAACAATGTAAAGGAAAACGTGTCTGTGTAAGAATGTGTGACATTCTGACCAGAAACACATAAATGTTCTTTCTGAGCTTTTCTCACCGAAAGCATTACATTCTGTCATGTTGAGTCGCTGTCATCCATGCGCTAGAGTTAGAACATAAATATAGTGCTGAAACGCGCTGGAAACATCAAATACATGAGGGAAAACA